>NC_135575.1:113058408-113684392 GCF_965152235.1 Eretmochelys imbricata | reverse complement strand
TCTCACCCTGGACCTGGAGCCAGTACCCCCTGAACCCACCCAAGGCTGCTTCCTGGACCCGGCAGGCGGAGAAGGGACCTCCCGTGAGTGTACCTTTTAAAATACTATACATGGTTTAAAAGCAAGCATGTGAAAGGATTACTTTGCCCTGGCATTTGCGGCTCTCCTGGATGTACTCCCAAAGCCTTTGCAAAAGGTTTCTGGGGAGGGCAGCCTTATTGCGTCCTTCATGGTAGGAAACTTTACCACTCCAGGCCAGTAACACGTACTCGGGAATCATTGTACAACAAAGCATTGCAGTGTATGTTTGCTGGCGTTCAAACAACATCCGTTCTTTATCTCTCTGTGTTATCCTCAGGAGAGTGAGATATAATTCATGGTCACCTGGTTGAAATAGAGTGCTTTTCTTCAGGGGACATTCAGAGGAGCCCGTTCCTGCTGGGCTGTTTGCCTGTGGCTAAACAGAAATGTTCCCCACTGTTAGTCACGGGGAGGGGGGAAGGGTTGAGGGGGTAGCCACGCGGTGGGGGGAAACAAAATGCGACCTTATAACGAACGCACATGTGCTATGTATGTAATGTTAACAGCAAGGTTTACCCTGAATGAGTGTAGCCATTGTTTTATAAAATGTGTCTTTTTAAATACCGCTGTCCCTTTTTTTTTCTCTACCAGCTGCATGTGTTTCAATGATTACAGGATCTTCTCCTTCCCAGAGGCTAGTGAAGATTAGAAAGAAAAAAAAACGCACTCGAGATGAAATGTTCTCCGAGCTCATGCTGTCCTCCCGCACTGACAGAGCACAGACGAATGCGTGGAGGCAAATAATGTCAGAGTGCAGGAAAGCACAAAATGACCAGGAGGAGAGGTGGCCGGCTGAAGAGAGTAAGTGGCAGGCTGAAGAGAGTAAGTGGCGGGCTGAAGAGAGTAAGTGGCAGGCTGAAGACAGGGCTGAAGCTCAAATGTGGCGGCAGCGTGATGAGAGGAGGCAGGATTCAATGCTGAGGCTGCTGGAGGACCAAACCAGTATGCTCCAGTGTATGGTTGAGCTGCAGCAAAGGCAACTGGAGCACAGACTGCCACTACAGCCCCTGTGTAACCAACCGCCCTCCTCCCCAAGTTCCATAGCCTCCACACCCAGACGCCCAAGAACGCGGTGGGGGGGCCACCGGCCAATCAGCCACTCTGCCACAGAGGATTGCCCAAAAAAAAAGAAGCCTGGCATTCAATAAATTTTAAAGTTGTAAACTTGTAAAGTGCTGTGTGGCATTTTCCTTCCCTCTTCCACCACCCCTCCTGGGCTACCTTGGTAGTCATCCCCCTATTTGTGTGATGAATGAATACAGAATGCATGAATGTGAAGCAACAATGACTTTATTGCCTCTGCAAGCGGTGATCGAAGGGAGGAAGGGAGGGTGGTTAGCTTACAGGGAAGTAGAGTGAACCAAGGGGCGGGGGGTTTCATCAAGGAGAAACAAACAGAACTTTCACACCGTAGCCTGGCCAGTCATGAAACTGGTTTTCAAAGCTTCTCTGATGCGTACCGCGCCCTCCTGTGCTCTTCTAACTGCTCTGGTGTCTGGCTGCGCGTAACCAGCAGCCAGGCGATTTGCCTCAACCTCCCACCCTGCCATAAATGTCTCCCCCTTACTCTCACAGATATTGTGGAGCACACAGCAACCAGTAATAACAGTGGGAAAATTGGTTTTGCTGAGGTCTAAGCGAGTCAGTAAACTGCACCAGCGCACCTTTAAACGTCCAAATGCACATTCTACCACCATTCTGCACTTGCTCAGCCTGTAGTTGAACAGCTCCTGACTACTGTCCAGGCTGCCTGTGTATGGCTTCATGAGCCATGGCATTAAGGGGTAGGCTGGGTCCCCAAGGATACATATAGGCATTTCAACATCCCCAACAGTTATTTTCTGGTCTGGAAATAAAGTCCCTTCCTGCAGCTTTTGAAACAGATCAGAGTTCCTGAAGATGCGAGCGTCATGTACCTTTCCCGGCCATCCCACGTTGATGTTGGTGAAACGTCCCTTGTGATCCACCAGAGCTTGCAGCACTATTGAAAAGTACCCCTTGCAGTTTATGTACTCGGTGGCTTGGTGCTCCGGTGCCAAGATAGGGATATGGGTTCCGTCTATGGCCCCACCACAGTTAGGGAATCCCATTGCAGCAAAGCCATCCACTATGACCTGCACATTTCCCAGGGTCACTACCCTTGATATCAGCAGATCTTTGATTGCGTGGGCTACTTGCATCACAGCAGCCCCAACAGTAGATTTGCCCACTCCAAATTGATTCCCAACTGACTGGTAGCTGTCTGGTGTTGCAAGCTTCCACAGGGCTATCGCCACTCGCTTCTCAACTGTGAGGGCTGCTCTCATCTTGGTATTCATGCACCTCAGGGCAGGGGAAAGCAAATCACAAAGTTGCATGAAAGTGCCCTTACACATGCGAAAGTTTCGCAGCCACTGGGAATCGTCCCAGACCTGCAACACTATGCGGTCCTACCAGTCTGTGCTTGTTTCCCGAGCCCAGAATCGGCGTTCCACAGCATGAACCTGCCCCATTAGCACCATGATGCATGCATTGGCAGGGCCCATGCTTTCAGAGAAATCTGTGTCCATGTCCTGATCACTCACGTGACCGCGCTGACGTCGCCTCCTCGCCCGGTATCGCTTTGCCAGGTTCTGGTGCTGCATATACTGCTGGATAATGCGTGTGGCATTGAATGTGCTCCTAATTGCCAAAGTGAGCTGCGCAGCCTCCATGCTTGCCTTGGTATGGCGTCCGCACAGAAAAAAGGTGCGGAACGATTGTCTGCCGTTGCTCTGACGGAGGGAGGGGCGACTGACGACATGGCTTACAGTGTTGGCTTCAGGGAGGTAAAATCAACAAAGGAGGTGGCTTTACATCAAGGAGTATTTCAGGCAGGACTTCACGGAAGGTTCCAATAAGAAATGGTGCACCTAAGTTATTGTTCTTATTGGAACAAGGAGGTTAGTCTGGCCTCTGATTGATACATGGCTAGATTTACCTCTCTGCACCTTCCCTGTGAGTGACTGCAGTGCGACCTAGAGGAATGAGTCCCCTAGACGGGGGAGGAGGCAAATGAGTACAAAACAAATCTGGTCTATTTCTTGTTTTGATCCACTCCATCTATCTTTTACATCTTTGGCTGGCAGCAGACGGTGCAGAAGGACTGCATGCCATCCACATCTCATGGCTGCTCGGCAGAAGATGGTGCAATAGGACTGCTAGCAATCCGTATCGCCTGCCTGCTCACCATAAGACGGTTCAATAGGACTGACTGCAGGACTAAAGAGAATGACCTGGTCAAGTCACTCCAAATTTAGTCCCTGCGCCCATGTCTGCCCAGGCACTCATGGCTGATGTGGCCAGGAGCACCTCAGACACGATGATGACAGCTACCAGTCGTATTGCACCGTCTGCTGCCACAAGGCAAGGGGTTGCTGCTACTGTGTAGCAATGCCATACTACGTCTGCCAGCACCCAGGAGACATACGGTGACGGTTACCTGAGCGGGCTCCATGCTTGCCGTGGTATGGCGTCTGCACAGGTAACTCAGGAAAAAAGGCGCGAAACGATTGTCTGCCCTTGCTTTCATGGAGGGAGGGAGGGAACGGGGGCCTGACGATATGTACCCAGAACCACCCGTGACAATGTTTTAGCCCCATCAGGCATTGGGATCTCAACCCAGAATTCCAATGGGCAGTGGAGACTGCGGGAACTGTGGGATAGCTACCCACAGTGCAACACTCCGGAAGTCGACTCTAGCCTCGGTACTGTGGAAGCACTCCGCCGAGTTAATGCTCTTAGAGCATTTTCTGTGGGGACACACACACTCGAATATATAAAACCGATTTCTAAAAAACCGACTTCTATAAATTCGACCTTATTCCGTAGTGTAGACATAAACTAAGATAGCACATTTCCCCTATTGTTTGTAAGACTCTTTTACACAGGAGCAAAGTAGAGCAACACATTTTTAAAGAAAAAGGAAATTATGATTGTAAAAGCAGAAAAACTGACAGGAGGAATTGGGAGCTGGTTTAGAACCCGAAACTACTTTAAACTCATAGTTTGAAATTGACTAGATTTCTCTCTATCTATTAACTTCCAGTAATTGGTTTTTTGATTGTTTTTATGGAACTAATTATTGAAAACAGATCATCTCCTTTGCTGGGATAATTATTATAAATTTGTATTTGTGTGTTCTTTCAAAAGGATATAATAGCTGGAAAGTTGCCAATATTTATTTCATTACAATGGAATTCCTAAGACAAATTAATATTGAAAAAGCTCATGTTAATTTGTTGTTGCAGTTAATGCCAAAGTAGTTAATATCTTTTGAATTTATTGTAATTTACTGTATTAATATTTAACTTCTTAGAAAAACTCAGCCCAATAAAAAACAAACAAAAACAAAAAACATCCCTATGAAACAAAACAAAATCTGTCACAGTGCAAGAAAACTTTGATATACTTTATAAATTTATCGTAAGCTATGTCATGATGAAGAATACTTACAAATAACTGGCTAGTTTCTCAGGTAAAAATCAGCACAGACCCATTTACTTCAACTGAAGTATACGGTTTTATGAGAGCAAAGGTATGGCGGTTGCTTGAAAACATAAATCTCTTTTCAGAAAACTTTCAGCAACTGAAGACCTCCAAGCTGACCTGCTCTAAAATCTGAAACCTACTAAAATGGGATGTGGTCCTAAAACCAAAAAAATGTTTTAAGGGTTGTCTTGTCAATTCCGAATATTCATATTTATAAATCCATCTATTTATCACCAGGAGATTAATACTACTATATAATCATCACCTGATATATAACACACACACACACACACACACACAAATAGCTATATATAAAAGTACTTTAAAAGGACACTATTAAGGTTGCAAAGTCAAGCACACAAAAGTTAGAAAATGCCAGAATGAAGGTTGCCTGTGCAAGCTTAACTTGTCCCTTTGTGTGTATGTATTATGATACCGTCTTTAATTACGTGAACATGTTCTATTTTTCCATAGGACTCTAGCCTCAGTCCGTGCACAGCATGGATGGGGCTCATTTAATGAAGAGTTCTTTGATATTTTGTTTTCTTCTTATTGCTCAATGTGTGGCCCCATGACTTTTACTGTAAACTATTCAAATATTGCTCTGAAGACAGAATTTTTCATTTCCTTATTGGCTTTTCTGTGGCTACAGTATCTGAAAGCTTTGCAAACATTTTTTTTCACAACACCACTGTGAGGTGAGGGTGGTGGTATTATCCCCATTTCACAGATGGGGAGCTGAGGCATAGAGAGATTTTGGTCAAAAGTATTGACAAATTTTGGGTGCCCAACTTGAGACACCTAGGATATGATTTTTCACAGTATTTGTCATAATATAGCACTTTTAATATTCAAGCACAGCTTCCATTTATTTCATTTGCAGCTGTGAGTGCTCAGCACTTCTGCAAATAAGGCCTTGTGTCTCAAGTAAGGCACTCAGAAAACGAGGAACTCACATGAAAAGTTTGGTTTAAGTGAATTGCCCAGCATCATGTAGGACCTCTGTGGTAGAGGCAGGGAGAGAATGCATTTCTCCAGGGCAGCATTCACCTGTCTTAACCATGAGACCCTTTTTTCTCTTCCTGAAATCCCCTGCCTCATTCACCATACATCTTCCAACATCTGCCACAAATGAGTCAGGGGTCCTACAATTAACAGTCATTTTCAGTAAACAAGTCTGATTCATTCCCAAAGGTCCATGCTGTGCACTAAATGAAATGTGAAAAAAATAGTATTTGATGATGGAATTAAAGACTGAATGATAAAATATATATGTGCAAATCGGCCAAATTAAGGTTGCATAGGGACCCTTAATTCTGACATTTCCTAGCTTTTAAGTGCTTAACTTTTCAACCTTAATATTGTTTTAGCATTGTGTGTGTGTAATTGCTTGGGTTTTTTTTTTAAAAAAGTAAACTGAAGAAAACAGATATCCCAAAATATGGCATCATAGTGACACCTAAACTGGGTTGGAACCTTTAGATCACACAGACCTCTGCCCCTTGAGCTAACAAAGCAACAGAGCAATAATAAATTGTCAGTTTGTATTTGGAGACCCACACTTTGCTAGTGGGTTTCAGAGATGTTTGCTGACAGCAGAGGAATGATGAGACTCAGAAAACTTGGGTTATACTCCAGACTCTGAAGGGGGATGTGCTCTAATCGCAGAGACTTTTCTGCCGATTTCCCCAAAGTTTGTCCCTTTCAGCCTGTTTCAGGCCTGTTTCTTCCCTACCCCTGGCTCCTTGGCTCAGTCCCATTATCCTCACCTACCCAGTCCTAGTCTCTACTTCTCAGGCTTCTTATCCCAGACCCAGTTTCTTTTTTCCTTGCCTAGTCAGTCCCAGTCTTCCCCTCAGGGGGTCTTTATCCAAGTCCCTATTTCCCAATGACTTCCAGTCTCTACCCCACACCACACCCAGCCCAGTCTCCTTGTCCAACCAATTCCAATTCCACCCCGTCCTCCTATTCTGATACCATTCGTCTCCAAGGCCAGCCCTAGACCAAATGGTGCCCCAGGTGAGGAACATCTTTGGCACCCTCCCTTCCATTTGTTAAACTTTTGAATACCTTATTCTTACTGTATTTGTAGCCCATTTCATGACTTTGTATGAATTGAATGCATGATTTATCCCTGTCATATAAGATGATAGATTTGCACAGTAGGATCTGTAAATCTGTATTTATTCATGCCTTGTATAAGCAAATAAAAAAAGTTTCCTTTAAGCTTATAGAAACTTTTTAATTTTAAGAATAACTGAAATGTACTAACATTAAGAAATTGACTCATGCACCAACATTGGTTGAGCCAGTATTAAACAGTGTTATAGCAGGTGACAGCCTTAGAATGTTAACCCTAGTCCTTTAGTTCAAAAAGTCACTTTACTCGCTTTTGCTCTCGCAAACTGAAGCATAGCATCAGAAAGATCCAAAGACTGGCCAATGGCATTTTCAAGCAATAAAATAGCAAGCGATGTCAGTCTCTTGTTGACCATCATTGGTTGAAGACATGTTTTCTTGTGACTATGACCGAGAATGTGAACAGAATCCTCAAAGCTATCCACTCATTAAGAAAAGTGTCCTTCAGCTCTGCATCATGAATGAATTGGAGAACTTGGAGTGGAGAATGCTTCCCATGTTGCAAAATGTGATGGATGTTGTCCAATTTGATGTAGAGGTCTTTATCATTGACTTCTGAACATTCCACATGTATCAGCATTCAGTAAAAGTCTGTACAATTGTTCAAGAGTATTTTCCTGTCCACCAGCATCTTATTAAGGTCATACAACCTTTCCCAGGTCTTTTCATGCTGCTTCATTTGTCCAAACCCTTCTTCAATGGACACTCAAGCAGTGTCAATGAGGGAGTAAAAAAAAATCCCTCTTGAATTTTTCTTCCAAGCTTCCGATCACCTCATCTCTTCTGGCATAACCAAGCTGTCTCTTCTTCTGATGAATATGAGTTTCCTTGAAGACAGGCTCAACTCCTAAGTTTCCCGCCATTTCTTAGGCAGCAGCTATGGCATCTTCAAATCCGTTGTTTCTGTAGGCCACAACAAAATCAAGGCAGCTTCTCATCAAAGTAGTAGCAGTCACGATGTCCATCAACTGAGTTTGTAATGCCTTGCTTACAACATTTACTTGGAACAGGATATTGTGCCAAACCACAATTGAGACCAGAAATTTGAAGTGGGTGATCTGGTTTGTCAGGCTTCGCACCTTGTGTTGAATTCTGGACTCGGCTTTACTCAACTGCACCAGTTCCATCAGGGCATCATAAACCTCAGTCACTTGGTACCTCACTGGCTGTACGCTGTCAATATGGCTCTCTCAGCAAGTGTCACTTAGCAGCTTCATGATCAGATTTGAAACATTGTCTGTGAGGATCTTACCCCTGATAATTGATGCTGAAAATAGGGCGCATATCTTTTTCAGTACTCCAAGGAGAGATACTGAATCTAAAGAATATGTCAGTGCATTTGACACAACCAGGTTGAGGGAATGGCAGTCACGAGGCACAAAGAAAGCTCTTGGATTCTGCACAAGGATCCTTGCCGGGACGTCACCATTTCTTCATTTCATGTTTGTGCTGTTGTCATAGCCTTGACTGTGGCAATTCTGAAGCATTATTTTATTCTCATTCAAAATGTTCGTAACCAGTTTTGTGAGGCCTTTTCGAGTAGAGTCGTCCACAGACCGGAAACAGATAAAGTGTTCCTTTACTTGGATACAGACATCCTCATCGTCAACAAATCTTACTGTAAATGACATTTTTTCACTGTGACTAATGTTGGGAGTGAAGTCCATTATTACAGCATAGTACTTCACTTTGCTGAGCCACATCAATATGTTATCAAGCACCTTCCTTGCCATGAGTTCAGTCAATTTGTTTTGAATTGTTTTTCTACAGTAATGGTCTGTAGCTTCTTTATGAATTACTCGATGTAGGTGCTCATGCATGACATTGTTGTATTTCCCCAGGAGCTCTACCAAACAGAGGAAATGACCATTATGTTCAGTGAACATCTTATCTGATGAGCCATGGAAAGCCAAATTATTATTTGCAAGGGAGAGGGTAATTGAGATCAGACAGTTGAGCTTGTTCATCCAATGGTGGGTTTCTACATTAATAATGCGCTGGTTTTCTACATCTATGCATTTATTCAACTTGAACCTGGACTTGACCTCCATCCATTTGGAGTAGGCTGTAAAATGGCCAGGTGACTTTTCATGTTGCTTCAGAGAATCAGCTAAGTTATGCTGGTAATTGTACTCAGAAAGCACAGGCAACAGTTGGGCGTTCTTGTCAAATATTTTGCAATGAAACCAGAACGCTTTGTCAGTTGGTTTCGAGTAAACTAGCAATGCCAATTCAGTTTCTCACCATTCTTGAGCACTCTTCCACAGTGTGACTTTGAGAAGTGTCACTTGTGCTCATTACCGGAAACATCATATCCTCAGTTTTTCCTGGCCCATTCAAAATTGTATGATGAATACCGGCAGAGTTTAGGATCTCTGGCCATAAAGCAGGATCTGAAGTATTGATTTGTGGTGTGCAGTTTTTCTCACTAGTGTGTGTGTCATCATGAGAGGCTAATTCTTCTTTCATTTTTTCTCTCCATTTCATGTAAACCAATTTTTTCGTTGTCATTGTTTTGTTTTTCATGTGAGCCACATTCTTCCTTATCATCACTCTCCTTTATGCCAGCAGGAAAACTGGACAATTCTCCATCACTTTCCTCACATTTTCATTCCTTACCTTCAGGAAAATATGCTAATACCTTAATAATAGGATTTCCATCATTTACACTTCACTCCTCAATTTCTTCTGCACTGGGACAATTGCTATTGCCTACAATAAACTCTGTAGCTGATTGTTTTGAAGTTAGACTGCACTCCATTTGGCAATGGATTGTCTTTGGGGAGCTCATCTTTCACATCTGTCCATCTGGGTTGTCACTGCAAATATTCATCATTATGGACTATGGTTTTCTTAATATTATTACTGTCCTTGTATAGAGAATAAGGATTAATCAAATGTTATCACATCTTCTTCATTCAGACATATATTTATTTTTCTGCTATAGATGTCTGCAGCCTTTTTCAAAAATTCTTCCCTCCTCCCTTACAGTTTATATGGCTATCCTGAACACCTCTTACTATACCTAACAGGCTTGCTACTGAAGTTATAGCACACCAAAGTCCCTAAGATAGAATGCATCTGAAGTGTTTTATTTTTTCTATGCTTTCTCTTGTTGTTTCCCACATAGTTCTTTATCCGCCACTGAGTGGCCCATGTGTATTTTTTATTTGCATTTTTGCTAGGTCACTGCTTCTGTATGTCTGCGGCACATGATACATTTAGTTTAGGCCCTCTCAACATCTTAGTTCTTGCACTTGCATCTTTGATGCCCAGCAGTGCATGCTGACGTATCTGCATGCTGCTCATTGCTCAAATTCCAAACTATGCCTGGGGCTGTAGGCTCTGCTAGCTTTGTGAAATATTGATCTGTAGGATCTGTGTGTCCTTGATCTGCTGTATTAAAGGCATAGGGAAAAAAACATCCCTGGGATAACTCCAGTGACTTCAGAGGAGTTACCATAGAGGTAATTTGGCTGATAGCGCGCAGATACAGTATTCTAGGATTGCTGAGAGTGTGTTACTTCAGTCTGTCCAGTATCTGTATAACATCCTACTTTTCTGAGTCTGACTATATGAGTTGCTAAGTGCATGATGAGTCTTTTTTTTCACATTACTAGATGTGAGTAAGAAATTCCAATCTCTCTTCTCTAGTTCAGGTCCAAATGTATCCCTTCGTTATGGTGTCTGGATGTCCAATTAGCAACCAGGTCTCTTTACACTTTACAGGGGATGGAACTAGAAAGCCATTGTTCTCCTTTCTGAGGTTTCACCACAGAGCCCCGCTCTTAGTCATTTCAGCTCTTAGTGATTTCAGTAGGTCGTGGGGACCTCACTGCTTGTGCAGCCTCTGCATTATCTTTCACTGCAACACTGTCCGCCCTTCAGGTCTAAGGCTTAGCGCCTTGACCTGTTCATCAGTGATTTCATCCCTAGTAACCACTGGACAGAAGCAAGACCTTTCAGTTGAGTCTGATCAGTTCTGTTCTTAAACACTGGAGGGGAAGAGTCAAATGGTGTCTAGGACTTTTTAAGCAGAGTCCACATCACCTACTAGAAACCGCTCTCCCGCCCTTCTCCAGTGTTCACTGGGATTTGACATTCCTACCCCTTGCTTAGCAAGTGAGGTTCAGTTTAGGGGGACCTCCTCAATAAGGGCATGCTTGGTACAGTTTTGCGGCCCTTCATTCATACAACAACATTTCATTACCCTGGCATTCAATACTACAGTGAATTGTAACACAAAACCCAGACAAAATTGATCACTGTTTGCTGTACACCTAGGCAGAGTAGGTGTATATATGCAAATACGGTCTGCTCCTGAAGTCTTGTCCCCCCAGTTCATCTATAGATGTCAGGGGGAAAGCTCATTCAGACCTGGCTTACACACATTCAGAGTCCATGATTTGTGTATGCACCATTTACTGAAAAATAAAGACACTGATTTCAGTGAAATTAGACGAGGGATGAGCTAAGTAATAGACCATGAGCAAAAATCAGCATGTGTTTATAAAGAATAAGTCTTGTCAGGCAAACTTGATTGTTTAATTTTGATAGAATTATGAAATTAGTGGATGGAAAGGAGGCAGTAAATGTAATATTTTTCATGTCATATAAATTACTGCTTGAATAATTATTCCAAATTGGCTTGGCTTGGAAGGCTATCATGTAGACTGAAAACTATAAACAAATAGGGTACTGGCTTTAGGACTGATCATATTATCATCTTTGCTCTGGAATAGGATGTAAAGCAGTGGTGATGTAAACAGAGGAATAAAACAAAAGGGTCTAAAGAGACTGGAAAAATGGACAGACCTAATAATATGAGATTTAGCTTGGAAAAATTACAGTTAATACATCTGGTGGAAATACATACAGTTAGTGAGAAGAAAAAAGGCAGTAAAGGGAAATCATACCTCATCAATCTTACAATTCTTTGATGGGGTCAATAAACAAGTGGACAAAGGTGATCAAGTGGATATAGCATATTTGGACTTTCAGAAAGCCTTTGACAAGGTCCCTCACCAAAAGCTCTTAAGCAAAGTAAGCAGTCATGGGTAAGGCTACAATTTTGTCATAGAGGTCGTGGAAGTCACGGAATCTGTGACTTCCAAAGATCTCTATGACATCAGTCCTGGTAGCTAGGGGCTGCAGGGTCCCACTGCCTCCCGAAACGGCAGGGAGCTGTGAGGTATCCCTGCCATCTGAGGTAGCTGAGCCCCCAAGCTGCCAGCTGCCATGGGCAGCAGGGGGATCCCCACAGCTCCCCAGCCATCGGGGACGTTTGCAACCACTGGGTGCCACAGGGGGATCCCTGCAGCTCCCAGGGGCAGGGGGATACCTACAGCTCCTGGGCCTCTTGGCGGGGGAACAGGAGGACTCCCACAGCTCCCCACCCCTGTGGCTGGACAGGGGGATCCCTGCAGCCCTCGGTCACCGTGTGTGTAAGAAGATAGGGGGATCCCCACAGCTCCCCACCACCATGGGCGGCAGGGGGACCCCAGCAGCTCTCCACCACCATGGGCAGCAAGGGGACTCCAGCAGCTCCCTTCCATGGCAGGAGGAGTGAGACCCTGCATCTCTCTGACACTGCAGAGGGTTAGGGGGATCCTGCAGCTCTGAGCCGTGGGGGGAGTGGGACCCTGGAGCTCCGAGCCGCTACTGGTGGTGGGGGCCCCCGGAGCTCCCAGCCAGCCAACAGCTGCCCAGCCCCTTCCCATTTTATCATGGATATTTTTAGTAAAAGTCAGGGACAGGTCATGGGCTTCCGTGAATTTTTTTTTATTGCCCGTGACCTGTCCATGACTTTTACTGAAAATATCATTGACAAAATCTTAGCCTTCGTGATGGGATAAGAGGGAAGGTCCTCTCATGGATCAGTAACTGGTTAAAAGGTAGGAAACAAAGGGTAGGAATAAATGTTTAGGTTTCACAATGGAAAGAGGTAAATAGTGGGGTCTCCCAAAGATCTATACTGGGATCAGTGCTGTTCAACATATCCATAAATGATCTGGAAAAAGGAGTAAACAGTGAGGTGGCAAAGTTTGCAGATGATTCAAAATTACTCAAGATAGTTAAGTCCAAAGCTGACTGTGAAGAGCTACAAAGGGATCTCACAAGATTGGAAGACTAGGCAACAAAATGACAGATGAAATTCAAAGTTGAGAGTGCTAAATAATACACATTGGAAAAAATAATCCCAACTATGCATACAAAATTATGGGGTCTAAATTAGCTGTTACCACTAAAGAAAGAGATCTTGGAGTCATTGTGGATAGTTCTCTGTAACATCTGCAGTGACAGTCAAAAAACCTAATAGAATGTTAGGAACCATTAGGAAAGGGATAGATAATAAGACCATAAATAGCATAATTCCACTACATAAATCCATAGTATGCCCACACCTTGAATACTGTATGCAGTTCTGGTCACGCCATCTCAAAAAGATCTATTAGAATTATAAACAGTGTAGCGAAGGGCATAAAAAATGATTAGGAGTATGGAACAGTTTCCCTTTGAGGACAGATTAAGAAAACTAGGAATGTTCAGTTTAGAAAAGAGAGGACGAAGAGAGGATATGGCAGAAGTCTATAAAATCATGAGTACTCTGGAGAAAGTGAATAAGGAAGTGCTCTTTACCCCTTCACATAGCACAAGAGCCAGGGGTCACTCAATGAAATTAATAGGCAGCATGTTTAAAGAAGTAGTTCTTCACATAACACACTGTGAACCTGCAGAACTCATTGCCAGGAAATGTTTTGAAAACCCAAAGTATAGGTTCAAAAAATAATTAGATAAGTTCATGGAGGATAGGTCCATCAATGGCTATTGGCAAAGATGATCATGGGTGCAACCCCATGCTCTGGGGGTCCCTAAACCTCTCACTGCCAGAATCTGGGACTGGATGACAGGGGATGGATCACTCGATACATTGCCTTGTTCTGTTCATTCCTTCTGAAGCATCTAGAACTAGCCACTGTCGGAAGTCAGGATACTGGGCTAGATGGACCCTTGGTCTGACCCACTATTCCCATTCTTATGTTCTTATGTTAAAGAATCATTTGAAAGAGATCTAGAACTGATAGCAGTCAACCAATTAGATATGAGCTTGCAATTTGTTATGGGTGTAAAACTGATTAATGTAGTTTTGGGCCGAGTATGTATATATGGAGTATGTACATGACTGTACGGAGAAAATTGCACTGAATTCTAGACACCACATAATATTGACAAGTTAGAAAGTCAGAGAAGAGCAACAAAAACTATGAAGACTGAAGAAGCAGCTCTAAGGAAAGCTCAAAATACATACATATTTGAAACTTGGCTAAATGATGACACAGTGGGACATACAGTCTACAAAGGGAGTAACACTGTGGTTGGAGAAGAAATATTTAATTATAAGATGCAAATAGGAGTAATGGAGTAAAGTTAAGATGGAATTTCTTAGGTTCTGTAGCAGGAAATCTCCCTGACCTTAAAATTTATTAGGTTCTTGTGGAAGTCCCCAGTCCCCAGCACTTTTAACTCTAAACTGGACAAAACTGTAGAAAATGTCCTGTATAGAATGATCCTGCAATGGCAGGGAGATTGGACTGGATGATCTAATAGAGTGTATTGATTCCATCTCAAAAGCCTATGATTCTAGGAATCTTTAGGAGAATCAAGAAATGCCCAAAATGTTAAGAATGGGATGTATTTGAGGACAATAGGACTCCAAAGCTCTCATGTGTAAAAACAAAGGAGCAATTAGCAGGAGCAGATACTTTATGGCAGATGCATTAGCTCTGCTATTATGTACATGTAATTCCATGGAAGAGTGGGGAACGCCATCTGTCACTTCATATAAGTCAGCTCTTGTGCCAAAGAGTACTAGAGAAGCAAGGAAAGGGGATTGTTTTAATACCCCAAAGCACAGTGGTAACAGCTCTGCAGTTTCTCTGCACATTTCTCTATCATTTCTTTTTTTCTTCTTTTCTTTTTCTACCCATCTACTTTTATTCTTTACTAATGTTGCCAACTCCCCCCACCCACCTTTTCAAATCTTTTCTTCCCTTTCCTTTCACAATTATCTCTTTGTTAAGTTATAGACAATGGGCCAAAATTTATCCCTAGTGCAAAACTACTGACATAAATGGAATTACATCAGGGATGAATTTGGTGCAAAGTTCTTAGAAAAGATTGAAGAAAGCTTAAGGTCATTCAAATTCTAAAGACAGGGGATAGAGGCAGCTTTCTAAAATGTCTGCAAATGAAGACGGGAGTGCCATTAGAGGGAGTTGCAACTCAGTACACAGACTGAATAGAGTCAATCAAAAAAAAGGTTTATTCAAAAATGTTATAAATTAGGCACTACCTTGGATTCCTTCAGTCTCCTTTTCTTGTATTTCATCTCTTGTCTTGACATTCAGTCTGAAGTATTTCCTCTAACAGTAAAGAGAGATTTTCCAAACTTGAGAGCCTAATTAGGAAAAAGGTTCTCCTGCCTTTCACCCCTGCATTATAAGTGCCGATTCTCTCCAGAGCACCTTCTACAATGAAGGCATTTATAACTGAGAGTGTCGCAGTAGGAAACTGTACGCATTTATTGTATAAAAAAATGAAAACTACAGACTGAAAATAGGCATATTTCAAGTACTGCAGTGTACCTGCTTTGTGTCTGTTTTATGACTATGGCAGTATACAATAGCTGCAGGAAAACACAGGCTAGAGATGGGCTCAAAGGATTGGGAAAATGTAGAGTACTGTGTATCTGAACTGGCCACTTCCAATAGGTTCTGTAGTGATAAGTACCCATTCTAAATCACAGTGGGGAACTAACCCAGTATCTTTTGTTTTGAAGATTCTTTTTACTTCTGAAGCTGCCCCCTTTATCATGCTTTCAGTTACAACAACTGCTATGTCAGAGTCTGGCATAATTGTGTGCATTACAAAAAGTAGTGAACAAACCCAAAAATGTAAATGCATTCACTAGTGTCAACTCTCCTCATGTTGGTTGTAGACTATGTGGCTCTCATTAATGCAGGTAACTTTTCAGTCTGATTCTGTCCTGTATGTCTGCTACGCTTCCCTCATTTCTGTTCTTATCTGCACATTTGATCATGAGTGACACCAAAGAACAACCTGATGAAGAAAGACCTGATGAAGAAATACTTGAAGAGCACAAGGTGGATTATTTATTTATTTATGTATTTATTTTTTAAAAACCGTGGTTGGTCAAAAAACTCTTTGGAAACATAAAAGAGCTTTTCACGGAGCTACAGCCTGCTGGAAGAGCCAATGTTTGGAGATTAGCAAATGCTTCACCATGGTGGTTGAAACAGCTCTGCAGGTCACATGAAGAATCCTGAAAATCAGCAGTGGTCCACATACAACAGGTTGACAGCCCTGCTTTAGTTCTCTGTCCTACCGGAATTAAGTGGCAAAACTCCCACTGTTAGGAGACTACATGATCTTGTAGTCAAGCATTATCAAACAAACACAGCCAAGTTATTTCCCTTATACTTTTAGATAAACCTGTTAAAAGTGTAAATTCACTAAAAGGTAAAATACAATATTAAAAAGACCTATTAAAGAGTAAATATTCTGGAGACTGGTTTATTCTATGCCGTTTGCAGCTCCTGGTGTGCGCAAGAGGAGGCTATGCTGTAGGGTGGTTCTTTGAGCCAGTGCTGGTCCAGTTCTTAGGAGCAACTTAGAGCAGACTCTATCATAGTTTTGTATTAGAAGAAAACCTAGATCTCTCATTGCTACAGTATAGTATAGTATTCGCTGTGTCACCATCTAAGGTATATCAAGAGTTTGAGGCTCAGGTCTCTTCTCCATTGAAATCAACTAGAGTTTTGTTTTCAAGGGGAGCAGGATCTGGCCCCAGTCAAGTGAAGCATTTACAAGTCTTCAAGGACTTCTTTGAAGCAGGGCTGCGTGCAGCCTCCAAAGTCATAAGAATACAATTGCTTGTCATGTGGAATAGCTCTTTAAGAAACTATATTATCATATAATGTACTGTATGTGCTGCTTTCTGGCTGGAGCTTCCTTCTAATTGTTTATTAATATACATAGGCAAGATCTTCCTCTCTTATATCCTTCCACTTTATCTTCAACTGTTATATTAGTGTTCTCTAGCTGTCCCATCACTGTAGTTTCATTTGTTTTCCTTATGACAGCTGATATCTATATTTATCATCTTGTGTTAAATATTTGCTGGGGTGTGCCACAATTAGAACATCTGACATTTTAGTCTATGCAGAACCAGACTTATATTGTGTTTGTTGTTCGTGGCTATCCGGCTTGCTCCTATCCATAAAAAGTTCATTTGTTCAGTCTAATTTCAGTACACTTCTGTGTTCTGTGCAGCCACAGTGTACAGCTGAGTTTGGCTCCTTATCTTGGTCTTTAGCTGGCTACACTAGCAAGTACTGAAAATACGGAGGAGGCAGCAGAGTACAGCTGTGCCAATAATGGATTTTTAGATTCACTGACAAGTAAAAAAATGTTTCAAGTCAAACTGAAAATGAAATTTTTAGAAAATTTTGGTGAATCTAAAAGTTGATTTTTTTTAAAAAATATGGGTGGAACAAAATGTTTCAGTTTTATTTTGAACATTTTTCAATGTTTTGATTTGTTTATTAAAATTGAAGGAGATTTTAAACGAAAAGTTGTTTAGAATTGAACATTCAAAACATTTAATTTAGAAAATATCAAAATGAGAAACTGATTTTTTTCAGGTATTTTTTTTTCAGTGAAAACTATTCAAAAACCCCCAACATGAATTAGCAAATATTTGTGTCACCAAATATGTATTTTTTCCCGAAAAAGTTTCATAAGAAAAATTTTGTTCAGCTGAACAAAAGAGCTGAGAGAGAGAGAGAGAATGTGTCCTATGGAAATATCTCAGGGGCACAGCAGGAAGTCCGAGCAATTTCTGATAGACTAATTGCTGATGTTTAGTCTTCTGATTTGTGGCCCTTCCAGTGGATTGGAGGATAGAGTAATGCATTGTGGGATATATGACCTGGGAAAACCACAAAGAAAGCAAGATCTGATTATAGCAGCTGGCCAGCAACCAGAGTATTAAACTTGATACAGTCCAGTGAGGTGAGGAGGGGTAGATATCAGTGAGGTGAACTGGGGATACAGTAGGGGACATTGTAGGAATACAGAAGTCAGGGAGATAAAAAGTTACGGGGTCAGGGAAAGGAATAAAAGGGCTCAGAAGAAGATAGATATCCCAGTGGCAAATCTTCCACTGGCTTCAATAGGGTCAGACTTTTACAATTTGGAAGAAAGATGACTGCAATTTGGGATTTGGAGATGAGGGAAGGAAATGTAACCAAAATAATGTTTTAATAACTTCAGGTAAGCTTTGGATAAGCATCTCAAACTTGAGTTTACCTGAACTTTGAATTGAACCTTTTGATGTTCACCCCTCACTAGTTTAAACTGATCATCAGTGTATTTGTCACATTGCCGTATATTTTATCCAGTCACATTGTGTCATATGGCATTTTTTACACTAGGCCTAATGGATGGAATAGATTGTGACAAGGCATAGATTTGATGTAAATTGACACAATGTGCTACAATAATGGGAAAATACCCTCAACATGTTAAAGTGTTCATGACACATACAAAACTCTGGAAGCAAATATTTGATTCTTTACATAGATTATCCTTGATCTAGGTAGCAGTTATATTTTTACAGCATCTTTCCTTGCAGTATGTTTGGAAGCACTTTTGTTTCAAACAGTTTAAACCAGTAGGTAGATTTTATAATAATGGCCATGTGAGCTGGAAGTGGATCAGTTGATTCAGTGGCCAGTGAAGTGACAGTTAGTAAGGTCTCCTCCTTTGAGGATTAGAGTGTGGGGTTTGCAACCGTAGGTAAACAAAAGTGGGTTATCGTAACCAGAAAGTAAGCAAAAATCTCCTCAGCATGGGGTACAACCCAATCCTCCCGACCATTGGGCCTTCTCACAGTCATTCCCCTTTTTTAAATTGCTAAGGAACAACTCTGACAGAGTTTCCTGCATTCCTTCTGAGAGCTTGACTGGGCCTTCAATCCTCAGCCTTGTCTAATTAGTCTCCCCTGAGAAGCCACAAGACTTCTCAACTGGGAGTAGATTTTCTGTTTCCTTAAAAACAAGTAGGGTTTCAACCCCCAGATTATATTGAACCTAACCTCAAACGTTGTCTCTTGCTTTCCTTTCATAGAGAAAATTTATATGTATGTGGTGAAGCATCTCTTTGAATCCTTTCAATCTGGTTTTGGATCTAGGAATACTAATCTCATTGGTCAATAACTCCTTTTGGTGATATTGTTGGTATCCATGCTGATTCTTTTAGATCTATCAACTTGCCTTTGATACTGGTAATCAACGGGTGGAGTTGACTAGAAATGACTAGAAAACAAGAATTCCATTTCAAACAAAAATTTGAGGTTTTGATATTTGGTTTTGTTCCACATTGGAATGAAAACTAGAACTTGAGAGAGAGAGAGAGAGAGAGAGAGAGACTTCCCAACAGCCAATAACCCAGTAGTTAGGGCACTGACTTATGAGGTGGGAGATGTGTCTGGAAATGGAATTACATGATTTTCCCTCTCTCAAACTGGTCCTTGAGCTGCAGTCCTCATGTGCTAGGTATGATTACCTTAGCAGGTCTGTCTTGGGTTTAGTACCTACTGTTCTGTCCCTTCTGTGAGGAAAAAAAAGTGGTACTCAGCAAAGCTCAGTGAATTATTTTGGACAAATAGCTTATTCATTAAAAAATGCAGTTTCAGAACATCTGAAACTGTTTGCTAATTTGGGTCAAATTTAGCGACTGGTTTTAGACAAAAAAATTGATTTTTTAAAAATCAAAACATTTCACTTCGACATTTTGTGATAATTTTATATCATTATATCAAATGATATTAAAAAATTTTAAAAAATGTTTTTTTATCAAAATTTGTTTTTTTCCCATGGGAAAAAAAACAAACAAAAAATCCATTTCAGGATGACTCCAAATAATTTTTTTTTTTTTATTTTTTCAGTTTGGCCACCAAAGTGAAAAATCAATTATTCACTTTGCTTTAAGACAACCATTTGGTTATTGGGAAGTAAAGCTAAGTAACATTTATTTAGAACAAATTATTTAAAAGAAACCAAGTCCTAAAACAATAAAGAGACTACATGCATGTCTAACTTACTAAGTGTCTATCCGTCATCCACATGGGAATCCTGGTAGGTTTAAGCTTCCCATAGACCCCGCCCCCCCACCCCAAAACCGCTTTCCTCTGGGTGGCATAATCTGTTCTCTTAACTCACAAATGGAGTTGGCTGAAATTTTTCAGATGAATAGTTTATTCAATGAAAAATGCAGTTGTCGTTGAGCCAAAACTATTTGTGAATTTGGCGAGAACAGTTTCAGCCATTCATAAAATAGCCAGAAGAGAAGGAGGAGGAGGAGGAGGAAGAAGCTCTGCTGCTCCCATCCCTGGCCCTTTATTATTAATTATATTATCATTAGCACCTAGGAATCAGAGTCATGGACCAGTACCCCATTGTGCTTAGCACAGTATAAATAACCTTTAGTCCAGTGGTTAGGTGCTCACCTGGGATACAAAAAACCCAGATTTGAATCCTTGCTCTGAAACAGGTTTTTTAAATTCACCATAAGTTCTGGAAAAAAATAGATTTGGTTCATCCTGACCTACTGTTGTTGTTTTTGAAACTGTTATTGAACCAAAAAATCAGTTTTTCACCCAGTTCTAATCACAAGCCATTTCTTTCCTGGTTTCCTTCAGAGAGAATGTCTTTAAAAACTACTCAGTATTTTTGATCACCCCCTTTGTCAGAAAACAAGTCATTTTTTAAAATGTTAACTAGTAGTTGAAAGCCCTGCCCGTCACATAGATGTGGCAGTTGGACCAAGTAAGTCACCACCTGTGCAGTCTCCCTTAAACAACAAAGAAACTGTTGTATGCAAACTAAGTATTGGTTAAGGGTGATGATTAGTTGAGTTACCTCTGATTACACAATGGTATAGGACTCTTGGCATAGCATAGCTAGAGGCCTTCCTGTGGCTGTACACTGCACAGATATAATTTGTAAAGTCAAAATGGCTGAGAATTTAAAAACTGGATGGTAACAGACTGAATCTCATTGGTGGTTGAATTTGGTGATATTCTAAACAAAAGGGGCTCTCAACCATGCTTGTAGCTGTTTCTATCATTTCACACTGACTCAATAGACTTTCTAGGTTTCAGAGTGAGACAGAGTGACAATCCTGGAATTTTATTATATAGATAGACGTTTGATCTGTTAACTTCCAAAGTGGCAAAACAAAGCTTGTAGCTTCAGGAGAAAGGATCCGCAAAGGTAATCGCGTTCTCTGTTGTTTTTCAAGTGTGTGCCAGTGTGTTTTTATCTAGGAGCCATTGTGTTTCTTCCTGCTTGTTTTTCTAACAGCCCCTCACTAAATAGGGAAGTTTAATGACTGAATATAAATATACAGTAACTTTACCTCCCTGACCAGATCATATAGCATATTCATAACGTTATTACACAGGCAGTTACACATCTGTCACAATTATATCTATGTCCCATAGAACTTCACTACCTTCTAATTCATTACTGGGAAAATTCAAGGTGCTGGATTTAATATTACTTTTCTTGTTTGGGCTCTGCTTATTTTCTAGATCATGTCTCCTTCCTCCAGCCCAGCAGCTGACATTATCTGGGATGCCTGAGTTGACAGAAATTTAGAGCAGCACTCAGGCTAGACATTTAGGGCTAGATATTGAAAGAATATCATGCAATTCATCATAGTTGAATATGTATATCAGGTGCAAAATTGTGCGCATTCAAACAAGTTGCCATATTTTCAAGGGACATATCAGTCAGAAATGGTGATAAAAAATCTGAGCAACTCCCTGGACAATTTTTTTTAGCCATTAATTATAATAGCAACCTGGAATTCCCTGCATCTTTAGTGTTTCAGGGACTATTCAAAGATTTGTAATGGCATATTTTAAGCATTCATTCTTCCTTCCAGGTCTGGTTATATTCTTGTTTTAAAACATGTTTTAAATTTAATTACTTAATGTTTCTTAATGAAGAGTACTAGGTAAGTGCTAAGTATTAATATTATTGCAGGCACATGATGCCATACATCTTCCTGTCTCTGTGTAAATCTGCAAGGGGAAGAGTAACTGGGTGTATTCACCTTTTAAGTCTAAGGACAGCTTCTGTGTCCAACATTAAACTGTTCAATAGTTTCTGGAAGGACTGCCTGTGGGACATAAAATACAAGGGAGAGGAATGTTTCTCAGGAGGGCGTTTGGGAGGAAACCACAAGCTGCTGTCTCTATTCAAGGCTTGGTTTTGGAGTTCTAGCATGCAAGGTGGATTGATTTTTCTCCTCTCGGTACTCTTGGGACTACTAGAAGAACATGGCTTCTCCTGGCAGCTAAGAATTTGGCTCAGAGTCTGGCAAGGCATTATTGGAAAGGGGCAGGTCCTTCCAGCTCCTTTCTTTCAGATCAGTGAGATATTTTCTGGGAGCTGGACTTTGGGAAGAAATGTTTTATTTATCTTTTGAAGAGGACTTCACTGGCATGGCCTCTAGTTTGCTTCATCCTGACACAGACAGAAAAAAAACGTTTAAGTTAAGGGATTTGAAGAGACAGGCACCACCTGCTTTAGAAGAAGAAATAAAATGGGTTGCTGTATTTGATGATGGAAAGGACTTACTTGAGTATAGAATACTTTAATCCTATTTTTTAAAATCTGTAAAGCTTATTTTCAACACATAGTAATCTCACAGGATAAAAATGAAACTTTTCACCGGTTGCCACTGCAGTCCTATCCTGGATGTTCAGTGGGTGTTCTCAGGGAGAATGGGAAGAGATTTGGGGCAAGTAAGCACTCAGAAGTCTAGATGCTTATCATTTGAACTATCCAAAATTCATGCATCTGCAGAATTGGGCTAGAAATCCCTCAAGAACCAGATTTTTCCATGAGATTTCTGTTGGCCCTTCCCACAAGTTTTAGCTATACTTCTTCCTTCTATTCCTATCCAAAATTCCCAAGTGCAGAGACTCAAAAAAAGCCAAAAGCTAATGAAAATTAGAGAAAGCTGAAGTTTTCTGAAACTCAAGAAAATCTCATCTTGATTTTTGTATAAAGGTTTTTGTTGTTGAGGGTTGTCTTGTTTTAGCTGGATTACTTTACTCAATCTATGTATTCAGATAATAATAGGAATGGGACATGCTTTATAAATGATCTGTTGGTGTGGGCTTTTTGATTAATTAAGGACTTCTATTTTAGTTGTATCGGAACATAAATAAAAGTATATTCTAGTGATTAATGAATTTTAATAGTTTGTAATGTTCAGATATATATCCAAACAGATTTTTCTCTCTTCCGTGATCCAGTCTTTCCCTTGATCTCCCAAGTTACTCTTTCTGGACTAAAATATGCCATCTGATCCTCCAGTTAGCTTTTCTTGACCTTCTTGGACAGTTTCCAATATCTGACACACTGTCTTCTGTGGCCATTTACTGGGATTCAGTTTGAAAATTTTGGCGTTACCACCCAGGGGAACCTCTGATACTTGGATTTTGAAGATGGCAGGTAGTCCAGCAGTGATTTCTAGATCTTGTGTATAATTATATTAGCAAAGGAAGGAAGTTTAGTTGGTTTTTTACCTGAAGTAAAAAATATTTTTGTTTGAGATTTGGATTGAGATTTTTATACTGTCGGTATTTATATTTTATTAAAAGATCACCTCTTCCTAATTATATTTGCATACAGTTTGAACTTTTTTCACATATACATTTGTCTTGGAAAAAGATCATGGGGCCAGGTTCTGATCTCACTTTCACAGTATAAAGCAGATTTACTCTGTTTTTTAAGGGGAGTCACTCCACATTTACATTGTGCAGCTAAGATCAGAAATGACCAATAATCCCACAAAACTATTTATATAGTTTTTAATTTTTTTTTATTTTTAAGGCACATGACCTCTGTGAATTGTAATGCTCACAACTGTGAAATTAAGACATGCATCTGATTAAAGTTATCTGTATCTTCTTGACACATGGATTTAGAAAAATGTCTACTAGCATGTGCTTATTCTTTAGTGCTGAATTGTGTAATACCAGGTCATTAATCATCACTAGAAAGAGTAAAGGTCCCAATTTAGTGCCCTAGGGAGACATCTCCATTAATCGCTTGACAGTTGTAGGGAACACAATTGACTTTAACCTGCTGGCTATGGTCCATAGGAAAAGCTCTGACCCATTTAATCAGCCTGGAATGTGTTCCATAACCTTTCAAGTTGGATCATAGAATGTCAAGTTATGTTGAAGGCTTTATTTAGTCAACCATGACTGGTAACCGCCTTATCTTCTGCATTTTATGTCAGAGGTACAGCAGTTTTATCAACATATATGTGACTAATTTTTTCTAAAGCTGCCAAATTGTTGTTTTTCCAGATGGACTTGAAAGATTTACCATAACTGTGTCTGTTTTATATTTTATCCACTGTATGAATGAAATAGTGAAATGTGCAGTTCCTGTTTTCTCTCTGCCATCTAATCTGCTCTGGGAAATAATAATCACATTTAGTGTCTTTCATTCTATAGAAGCTTCCTCAGAGAGATGAAACAATGAATAAAAGGACAGACAGGTTCAGTGGCATATTGTATTCTTTCTCTAATGACCTCACTGTATGTTTGTATATTAACATGTTAGTTATCATTTAAGTTGCAGCGTTCCAGAGCTATATATTAACTATAAATTTAACAGAACAATGAGTTAAAGAGAGCAATATTGGTGCAGTTATTCCTCTGAGGTGGGCTTATTGCTTTGCTCTTATTTGAATTGCGTGCTTCCTTCTCTGAATCAGATTGCAAGACTAAGTAAACCATTTGGGGCTGGATCAGAAGAGTATTCAATTACCATTACACCTAAAATGCTGGAAAATATAAATCTAGAGGTTTTTTTCTGTACGAGTTCTGTACTAATTTGGCATGTTTGGTTATTAAGAAGCAACAAACCCAACACAATCACAAAAGAGGTGTAGTTCCAACAATGAAATTTCTGAATTTGTCTGGTTCAATGAAAATACTATCTGACATCTTCTACACCAGGGGTAGCCAACCTGTGGCTCCGGAGCCACATGCAGCTCTTCAGAAGTTAATATGTGGCTCCTTGTATAGGCACCAACTCCGGGGCTGGAGCTATAGGTGCCAACTTTCCAATGTGCCTGGAGGTGCTCGCTGCTCAACCCCTGGCTCTGCCACAGGCCCTACCCCCACTACACCCCTTCCCATCCCCTCCCCTGAGTTTGCTGTGCCCTTGCTCCCCCTCTCCCCCCAAGCCTCCTGCATGCCATGAAACATGCATCGGGAGGTGCGGGGAGGGACGGGGAGGTGCTGATCAGCAGGGCTGCCGGTGGGTGGGAGGTGCTGGAAGCGGGGCGGGAGGGAGCTGATGGGGAGCCACGTATTACTATGGCTCTTTGGTAATGTACATTGGTAAATTCTGGCTCCTTCTCAGGCTCAAGTTGGCCACCTCTGTTGTACACCTTGACCTTGTGAAATAAGGCCAGATTGATGAACTGAAGTTATTGTCAGATATTTGATTCTCTGGGCATTTCAGAGCTTGCAGCACTGTAGGCTCTTTCTTTCTTTCTTTCTTTCTTTCTTTCTTTCTTTCTTTCTTTCTTTCTTTCTTTCCATTTTCAGCCTTTTCACTTTGCAGATTGATCTTTAAAAATGCCATGCTCTCTGGCGATAACTTTAGGATTATCATAATCATTCTCTCTGGGCACGCACTCATGAGCATGATACAGTTGACACAGGAGAGTGCTGTATATTTAATCGGCAGTAGTGGTTTTGATTTTCTAAAACTAAGTACAGCAGTAGTTTGTTACTGGGTATGAAAATGGTTAGATTTGAATAATAACAGCCTACAAAC
Source organism: Eretmochelys imbricata (assembly GCF_965152235.1). Lineage (NCBI taxonomy): Eukaryota > Metazoa > Chordata > Testudines > Cheloniidae > Eretmochelys > Eretmochelys imbricata. Next base: position 113,658,701 of record NC_135575.1, on the reverse strand, counting down.
ATATTAATGATAATGAGTATGCAAAATGTTCTATTTAAAAAAATCTGACAAGCATGAATAGTGACTGATGATGACCAGAATTTTCAAAATTTATGATCATTACAATGCGAAAAAGTAATTATGAATAATAAAAATCTGTTACAATAATTAACTGTAATGAATGCTTATAGCAAGCTAAATGAACTGGAACAATTTAAGGCACTAACACACAATTTGCATTTTGTACTGTGTCAGATCATTTTATCATTACAGAAAGCTGCTATATACTCTCATATTACTAACACGCTAAACTTTTAAATCATGCACCACATATTGAAATCAGTTCCTGAACTGTGATTTGTACACAAAGAAAAGTGGGACACAAAGAAATGAATGGATTTAACAAGATACATTCCTCTGTAAGTGAATTAAATATTATTTTTGTGAATGTCAGTTTTATATTCATTTATTAAAGCTGGTTGTAGCACAGGACTTTCCTATTATGTTAAACTATAGTGTGTGAAAGAGTAATACAACTATCTAAGTTGTCAATGTATATTTTTGTACAAACTAACAAGTTTGTGAGTTGTCTTTTTTAATACTTTTTTCCCCCGTCAAGTAAAATCTGCAGACAAAAGCTGTTTAAAATATTCAGGTTACATTTTCCTGGAATTGGACTTTTAGCATGTGAGTATATGTAAGTGCTTAGGGAACTCAGCAGTCAGGGGAGAGCTTTGGAACTGCTTGAAAGTTTTCAACTGTCTCTCTTTAAAATTCTTTCCAGCAGTGACCCATAAATTTCAGGATGATAAGATTACATCAGAATGGCTTTCACTGTTGGAATGAAGTAGTCACTCCCGGTGGACTGTCATCACCAGTGTTCAAGGTCACTTTTTTCATTACCCTGGACCTTTTTGAAGGGCTGCAATTCATCATTCCTTAGACATATGATGCATCATATTCAGGGCATCTCTATGATTTACTTCGCTCAGAAGTTTACTGGTATTCTGCTTCTTTTGTGCCATCAGTGTGCCAAAGCACGAGCTGGCAGAGCTTGTAGAAACCCATCTGAGCAGACTCTCCCTTCTCTGTTTTTCTGCTATTTAAAGAAAACGCAGAGATCTCTCAGCTTGTAGTCTTTCTTGACCCCTCTCTCTACATACTCAACTAACTTCTGGATTGGCATGCAGACTGTTCCACATCAGATGGGCTGACGGCTATTTGAATAATATGCCTAGATCCCTACTATTACTTTGGCTACTCATTTTTTTTATCCTTTAGTCATTGATTCTCCTCAGAATTTGCTCTATCTCTATTGTTCTCTCATTCCCATGGCCTTATGGTTGAATGGGCATATGGCAAATAATTTTCCCTAACAAGGGACTGATCTGATGACCATTGAAATCAATGTAAGGCTTTCCATGGACTTCAGTCAGCATTGGATCAGACCTTCAATAGATATGTGATGAATACCTTTCTTTTTTTTTTCATGAAGACACTGGGTCTAGCACAGAGTCTCTTAACCATACAATGATTATATTTTCCTCTGATTTTTCTTAACTTTTTAAACAAATGCCAGAAAGGTGAGTAGAGACGTTCAGGACCCAGATTTTATAAGGGTGCATTGGCCAAGACTGTATTTTTGGCAAATAGCTGAAGGCTAACCTCAGAAGTGTCAGGTGTTGGGATTCCCTTCAAGGCCTGTTTCCATTCGGCTTCCCAAGAACTCAGTTTGACTCCAGTTTTTGACTCCATACACTCAGGTATCTTTATTTGCATATTGCAAAACTACACTGAGTTGATTAGACTCAAGCATATAGGGTGGTTGTTGAGTGTACCACACATCCAAAGTTACACAGAAAACCTCTTACTTTATATACATTTACACGTTACATTGCATTTACTATACATCACATTACATGACTGGGGATTGGCTTGGTTACTTTGTAAGAACCAATCCCTGTACAGTATGCTCTGTCCATGGACTGTCCACGTACGACTTAATCTTTACGTCCTCTTACGATCCAGCCTTATTTTGTCCAATGCAAATGGTTCTCTGGGTGTTCCCCCTTATCTTAGCTGGTATAGACATTCTGGCTCTTAGCTTACTGACCCATTTAGCACAAACATTGTTTCCAGCCTACTGATCCCTTTTTCTCTCTAAGCCTTTTCCCCAAGAAATGAGACCTCACCCATGTCTAATTACTCTGTCAAGCCAGGGAGTACATCAGGGTACATCAGGTAACTTTATAAAACAAATAATCATTGTTGTTCTCTTTTAGAATTAAGATCAGATACAATAAAGTAATCTTAGACCATTTAAGTTATTTGCTTGGATACAATCTGTTTATTCTCTCTTTTTTTTCAGTGCCAGTTAAATGCTTATGATTCTGCTTTAATATGGGAAGAAATTATGGATCTGGGCCTGCTCTCATACCTGTTTTACACTGGTGAACCCCACTGCAAATCAGTGGAGTTTCTCCAGATAAATCCAGCTGTATCTTCATTTGGAAAGTTTGTGTCAAATATATGAAACCTGGGCCAAAATCTGCCCATAGTTACAAGCAATGCAAACCCATTCAAGGCAGTTGGGAGCTGGAAACCTCTAGGTTTATAGCACAGAAGCCTGTGTGTGGATAGTCATATAGGACCAAAGGGACATATTTTAATTACTCATTACAGTTTCTTTTTAATCTACTTCAATCACAGAATCCAATGCATCATAGTCCCAGTCCTAGTTCTGTTCTTTTTACATTAACTCTGAACATTTGTTATTTCTGGGTCAAATGAATTTCTAGATAGACCAAATACTTTCATGTATGACAAGGACAGTAGGACATCAAAACATATATACCCCAGGGAATGGCTTTAAACTCCTTCTTTTGATAATACTCTTCCTGACATGTTCAGTGCATCCATCACATCAAAGCTTATACTGTTTAAAAAAAGAAGCAGTTTAATTCTGTTTTTCTTGGAGAATGTAAGTTTCATATTTAAATAAAAAATCAATTATGTATTTTCAAAACAGGAATTTCAATAACCGTGGGCAGATACAGCAGCTGTTTTTATTTTGAACACTGTGGGAATGGATATATCTTGTAAAAGGTAATTAAAGAAGGTCATTTACTGGAAAATTCTGCAGAGTGGGGAACGTTGACCAATGACCATAGAGCTGAATAAACACATTAAAATGATTTGGGCCGAAAGCAGAATTGAGCAAGTTCGGTCAGGAGCCAACCTTTGTTATTTGCACTTATCAGTGTAATGAACCCAAAATAGAATTCCATTCTAAACACCTCTTATGTGGGGGAAAGTACTGATCTAGATCTTGATATGAATTGGAAATTTGTGAGTTGGAATCTTCTCTGTTTTAAATACTCACTTTCCTGCTGATGCCATATTTGCTTACTACCTCTCATAAATCATAGAATCATAGAAATGTATGGCTGGAAGGGACTTATGCTTACTAGATAATCATTTATGATAAAACAAGTTTTGGTAGCACATGGCATGGAAAGGAGGCAAAAGAGCAACAGCACCACAACTTATGGTTTTCTTTGCAGGTTCAACACAACAATGAGTAAAAGATAACATCAGTGGTGATAAATTATTTTGATGTAATACTATATGTGTTAAAATTCTATAGCTTCATTTTTATAATTTTATGTAAAGAGATCTTATTGCTGGGATCCTTCTAACATTCGTTATAAAGAAGTATGATTTAGCATTTGTAGATGCTATTTCAGCAATAGATAGCATTGGCTGTCTACATACAGGTTAATGTCTCACATGTATCATATTACTACTAGGTGAGAGCCTGAGCTGTTGTACTGGTGTAATCTGTAAAGTGTAAAAAGCTGAAAATGGTTGAAAACTTAAAAATTCTACAGATCCCACTGATGACTGAAACTGAGGATATTTTAAACCGAAACAGCGCTCAGCAATGCCTCTAGCTGTTTGCCATGGCTCCACACTGACTCAGACATTTTAGGCTTTAGGGTGAAACACAAGCAGTGACAATCCTGGAACTGTAGTATATAGATTACAGCATTTCCAGTAACAAACACTACAGTTCTGGTGGAGATGGATATGCTATTACATATTCCTCATGTCTTTCTCTAAAATTTTCTTGTATGAGTAAATCTTTAGATGCCCAATCTCATGCCAGAGAGGAATTTTTGGTTGGGAAGCGGGAGAGGTGGGAAATACATTAAGTAAATAAGTGACAGTGAATAAAAATGTGCCACCCAAATATATTATCTCTTTATATCTCAGCTATGTCTTAGGTTGCTCACATCATGTCACATCCTGACTACTTCAAAGCTTTAACATCACATAAGCCAGTGCGGGATTTGTCATAATTGAGTGACCACAAAATGATGACACTTTAACTACATTTTATGTCCTTCAAAACAGATGAGCAGCTTGAATAGTTGAAGCAGCTCTGTTAAATTCATCTTCACATTAGTTTCATGTAATCATTGTTTCCTTACTCCATTACCTTCTCCTGACTGGGTTGAAAAGAGGACACAAACTTCATGAGAAACAAAAATGGCTTTAGAAACAGTCCTTAATATATTTGAGCATAAGCTTTCGTGAGCTACAGCTCACTTCATCGGATGCATACTGTGGAAAGTGTAGAAGATCTTTTTATACACACAAAGCATGAAAAAATACCTCCCCCCACTCTCCTGCTGGTAATAGCTTATCTAAAGTGACCACTCTCCTTACAATGTGTATGATAATCAAGGTGGGCCATTTCCAGCACAAATCCAGGGTTTAACAAGAACGTAGGGGTGGGGGTGGGGTTGGGGGGTAGGAAAAAACAAGGGGAAATAGTTTACCTTGCATAATGACTTAGTCACTCCCAGTCTCTATGCAAGGTAACCTATTTCCCCTTGTTTTTTCCTACGCCCCCGCCCCCCAGACATTCTTGTTAAACCCTGGATTTGTGCTGGAAATGGCCCACCTTGATTATCATACACATTGTAAGGAGAGTGGTCACTTTAGATAAGCTATTACCAGCAGGAGAATGGGGTGGTAGGAGGTATTTTTTCATGCTTTGTGTGTATATAAAAAGATCTTCTACACTTTCCACAGTATGCATCCGATGAAGTGAGCTGTAGGTCACGAAAGCTTATGCTCAAATAAATTGGTTAGTCTCTAAGGTGCCACAAGTACTCCTTTTCTTTTTGCAAATACAGACTAACACGGCTGTTACTCTGAAACCAGTCCTTAATATGTAGGCTCAGGACTTTGTCATTTGCATGAATTGATAATTTGCATTTCTATCACACTTCCTAGCCAAAAGTCTCCCAGGCTTTGTGTGTGTGTGTGTTTGTGTGTAATATATGTACAAAGATAAAACTTCGGCTTTTATGGTGTATGTCATTATGCTACCGGAATCCCGAATTAAGTCTCATAACACCCATATTGGATAGTTTAAGCATTATCCACCTTATCTAGATGGGTAAAATAAATACACAGGGACAGTAAAGTTGATCTTGATAGTTCCTAATCTGGGTGCTTAGTGCTAAGCACTTAAACCCAGAGCTAGGCACCTAAATAAATGTGGGCTGATTTTCAAATGTGCTGGGCACCCCACAGCTCCCACTGGTGTCAAATGTTGTGAAAGGCAGAATCCCATTGAAGTCAGCAGGAAGAACTACAAGTGTTCAGCATATTTAAAAATTTGGGCTCTTCTATTTGGGTGCCTAAACCTAGATTTTAGTACCTACTTATCCCTCTGACGTTTCCCTCCCTTCATAGATACAATAAACACAGGCACCTTAATCTTTGTTTTGCACATCCATCTGGTTTAAACACATCTGTTAACGGGGGTGAAGTGACCTCCGTATTTAAAGAGAAGGGCATGAAAAACTTCGGCTGTGACATTATGCCTCTCAAAGGGGCAGGTGACTAACCAATATATAGAAAACCAATGTGGTACTAGTTTCTGATGTATTAACAGCACTTCTATATAAAGCAGTAGAATCCTTCTCTTGGGTTATCAGGTGAGACTTTTTCACAAGATAGGTGTGCAGGGAATTCATTCTGTGCTGGGGCAAATATTTTAGGTACCTACTTTGCTTTTCTAAATTACTACCATTGCTTTCTTTCAACCTACCTACCTATTTAAAATAAATACATACATGCAGTCCTGGCCATCACAGTGTCCTCACAAGTACAGTGCATGCAAACACTTGAATAAGGACACAGCAGAGGGAGGAGCAAACTATTTTTTATTATTCTTAATACAGTGTCATTGATATACATGACTCTTTACAGTCAATTAAGAAGCTAAGTTCTCAACCCCAAATATCTTACCCTCCAAGGCCCTGATCCTGAAGTTAACTCCATGAAGGTGGGTCATTGAAGTCAGTAGTGGCTCCATGTCAATGCCAGGGTCTGATTGTATTCAGATAATTGCAAGGACTGACCGCAAATAAATAAAATGCTTTCTGAAAGAGAAACTGAACTTTGTATGATCAAAACACAACCCTGGCCTATTCTTTTTTAAACTCATTTTCAAATCAAACGTAGTGCAAGATCCTCAGTATTACTTATGCACTGCAGAGGGGCTTTGCAAAGGAGAGATATGTGTAGAATAGTTTTGCAGGTGACCTTCTATATCCTCTCTGCTACAGAAGGGGTAAGATAGTGGAAAGACAATGAAACCCAGAAGTCCAATGACACAGAGGGTCTGTGGCTGCTATTCAAGCCCATGAACTTGCCCCACATAAAGCCTCATTACTCAGGCTTTATGGGTGTGATCCAAAGCCCAGTGATGTCCTTGGAATGTTGCCATTGTTTTCACTGGGCTTTGTGTCAAGGCCCATGTGGATGGTGTGAATTTTACCCTTAAATGTATGCTCAGCAGAATGAAAATCAAATCCTAACAGGTTTGAAATTGGCATCAGTTTGCAAGGTTATAAATCCTCATATTCCAAATGAAAAGCAAGTTTCACATGTGTACCTAACATGGATGCTTGCCAAAGAGAGAGCAGAAGGGGTGGAAAAGGAGGAATAGTTGGACATAATTTCTTTGGAATCCACCCCCGTTTTGAGTTTTAAAGCCCTTGTGCCATGGAAGGTCATGGATTTGGCTTCAGCACCTGGTCATGCTGTTTAGCACCAAGCTTGCCCTGACCTCAGAAGTGTATTTTCCCCCCCTTCAGATCCACGGGTGTCTCCCACAGCAGGCTGAATGGGATGAAGCTCATGCAATCCCCCAGGAAACTTAAATCCTGATACAGGAGAACCAAAAGTTGACTCTTTGCAGCTGTAGAGCATTTTTTCCCCTGAAGAGAGCCATTAGAGTTTAAAGGAGCCAAATTTTTTAAACGGCTGGGAAATTTTTATTTGATCAGCACCTCACAAGATTTGAAGAGGATTGCTTAGCCCCTACTTTTAAATGACTTTATCTGGTTGCTCTTTTGTGACTCATAAAAGTTGTTTACAAACTATTTTGTAGGTTGCAAGACATTATTATTGAGGGAATGAACACATCAGCAATAATGAATAGTAAGAAAAGAATAACTAAGGACAAAGAGAAATTCTGCCCTCATTAATAATACGATTGCATGGGAGTAACTGAAGGCACAACTTTGCCCCTATTTTTTTTTAAGAGGCCAAGTTGCTCAACATAGTTCAGTTAGAACGTTATAAAATTAACATGGCATGGATTAAAAACTGGCTAACTGACAGGGTAATTGTAAATGGGGAATCATTATTAAACAGGTTTGTTTCTAGTTGGTCCATCAGGGATCAGTTCTTGGCCCTATGCTATTTAATATTTTTCATCAACGACCTGAAAGAAAGCAAAAAATCATTACTCATAATGTTTTCAGACGCCACAAAGAACAGCAAAGTGGTAAATAATGAACAGGATAGGATCATTGATACAGAGTGAGCTGGATTGCATTATAAAATATATACAAGCAAACTATTAATTTTAATATGGTCAACTGTAAAGTCATAAATCTAGGAACAAAGACTATAGGCCATAATTATAGGATGGGAGTCTCTATCTTGGGATGCAATGACTCTGAAAAGAACTTAGGGGTCAGCTAATCAGATGAATGAGAGCGCTCCATGCAACATTGTAGCCAAAAGGTCAAATGTGATCCTTCACTCTAGAAACAGGGGAATATTGAGTAGGAGGAGGGTGGTTATATTACCTGTGTATTTGGCAATAGTGTGACTGCTATTGGAATATTGTGGCCGGTTCTGGTGTCTATGATTCAAGAATGATGTTGATAAATCAGAGAGGGTTCAGAGAAGAGCCATGAGAATGATTAAAGGATTGGAAAACATGCCTGATAGCAAAATACTTAAGGAACACAATCTGTTTAGTTTGACAAAGAGAAGGGTAAGAGGTGATTTAATCATAGTCTATAAGTACCCAAATGAGGAAGAGAAATTTAAGAGAAGAGGGCTCTTCAATCTAACAAAGATATAACAAGATCCAGTGGCAGGAAGTTGAAGCTACACAAATTCAGACTAGAAATAAGGTGCACATTTTTAGTAGTGAGGGGAAATTAAGATTTACCAAGGGACACAGTGGATTCTCCATCACTGGATATTTTAAAATCACAATTGGAAAGTTTTTCTAAAAGATATGCTTTAGTTCAACCAGGAATTAATTGAGGGACTGTTTTATACAGGAGGTGAGACTAGATGATTAGAATGGTCCCTTCTGGCCTTATAATTTATTAAAAAAAACCCCCAAAACACAGTAAGTGTCTCTCACAGCTTTCCTCACTAAATGTCATTTTCAGATGCTTTGGATCAATGGTTATTTCATTTTCTGCTTGAAGAAAGTGTTTACACAAAGAGAAAAAAAGCAGACTTGGGCTCAGACAAACCAGCCTTGACATCCTGGTGTAGAGGTCTGGCTTTGCTTCATCAAGTAGAATGTTTTTGCATTAAGATCCTGCAAGATGCAGAATGCTCTCAGCTCCCATTAATTTCAATGAGACTTGTGGATGTTCAGAATTGCATGGAATCAATTTGGGATTGATTGGCTGTTGCCCTGCACATTTATACCCATGCAATGTGGGTGTAAAATGCTGACAAATCAGAATGACAGTGTGTTACACCCAATTAACACTGGTGAGATGACTACACAGGTTGCAGGACAATAATAAGTTGGGCCCTTGGTATGTTTGATAGTTATTTTTATAGCAGTTGTCCAGTTGTTAAATATTACAATAAAAGTAGACTCTGATAATACATTTGGAAAGGTTGTCTAGGTAATGGCTCTGGAGTTTACCTTTGGCTTCAGGAGGTGCCAAAGTCCTTTTATTGAGATGAAAAATAAGAATTTACGAACTAGTTTGGATGAAGTGAAAACTAGCTCAAAACTTTTGCACGAAACTTGAACCAAAATTCAATGTAGCTGATTTTGAGGTTAAAAATATTCTGGATAAATTGATTTAATATACAGTTAATTGTAGTGCAATGCTACACTTCCTAGTTCATGCCAAAATGGAAGTGGAAATGCCCATGAGAAAGGCTATTGAAATCATATTTCAGCAATGAGAGCAAGTAGGAATTAGAGAAAACTGACAAGAAAGGCTAAGCGAGTGAGATTTCAGTGCAGCTGTGCAGACAATTGGTTTGGAGATGGTTGGGTAAACATCCTGTGTCAAATTGTTATAATTGAATGTGCATAAATCGATGCCCAGTTACCACAATGTTATGTGTAATCATAATGAAGTGCACACATTTTCAGGCAGGCACTTATCTGGTCAGCTATAGAAACAAATGACCACAATTGTTCATAAGTAACTTTGAAAATGTAGACCCCCCCAAATGTTGGTTCCCTTTTTCAATCCTAACCTGCCAGCCTTTGGGTTTCAAACATCACCAAAATGAAATTATGTATATTCCCTTAAGTAAATGCTTAGAGAGGAGGTGTTAAGAAAAGGAGTGGCTTAAGCCATCTTCCTAAATGATACATTGGGACAGAGAATTCATAGTTACATAACCCTCTTAGGTATTTTGGCATTGGCACTAGACAGGGCAATATAACTCATAAAATAATTAACAAACATGCAGCAATAATTTTTACAGATGTCTAAAGAGGAGATACACATTATTTAAGATTAAGGAACTTCGTAGACTGTTGGGAAGCAAGTATTTTGTGTGTGGTCGTTAGGTAAGTTATTTAATTCAAGTGTGAAGCAAGTGATAAATGTTGTTTAAACTCAAGGTCAGCTTTCTATCTGGGAATCTGTTGATATTTTATGAAAGTATACTCCTATATGGAATTATATTCATTATTTGTAGACCAAAGATCCAAATTCTACAACTTTTAAGGTGCCTCCAGGGAAGTGCCGAGTGCCCTTAACTCCTATGGCAGTCAATAGAAATTAGAGGTGACCAGCACTTTACTGGAACCTCACAGCACCTCTTAGTATCAGATCCAAAAATCTACAGATGTTTTCTTTTCATGGTATGCACTTTGAGAATTTTGTAATCCATTTATCCTCTTGTCTTGGTGAGGGGAATGAGCTGCCACTGAAGTCTGTATAGTATTAGTCCTACATCAAAATCCAGATCACCCATAGCTGACATGATTGCTCCATGCAGATCTATCACAATTAATTTTTATAGAAGTATTAAAAAACCCCTCTCATTAGAGAACAAATTATGATCCTGATTCATCATTATAGACACATCTCAGGAACTGCTTGTATGCAAACTCAAATCTGCTATGGGCTTGTGTAAAGTCAATATTTTGATGTCTCTACCAAAATAAGAAGGAGCAGATAGCATGTTAAAGGGCTGAAATGGCATTGCCTCTTTTTATATTGAGGTCAGTCCAAAAGAGACCCAGTGAAGGCCATAAAATGAAATCCATTTTTCTTTAGACTGAAATCAATTTTTTAAATTTTATTTTCAAAGCTACAAAATTAATTACAATTACAGTAAGTTTGAGATGTTGAAATAAAGATGGATGAATATACAATGGCCTCTTTTATATACTGCTTGTTGAGAAAGAAGTGAGCCTCCCCAGCTGTAGTAATTTGTCACTTCTATTGACAGATGGAGTGCAATAAATTATAATCTAGACTGAGACACACTCAGCCTCAGATCATTCAGCAAATGTCAGTAATGCTTCTTCTCCATGGCCTTTGCAGTGACCTGAAATATAGATTGTTGGAAGATCACTACATCTTCACTAGAATCCATCATGCTGTTAATCTCCTTTAGCATAGGATTGCAAACAGATATTGGGGAGGGACTGGTGAAATGGTTGAAAGTAGTATTAGTTATCCTTAAAAACTGCTATTAAGTTGTCACGGAAATGCCAGGATGCAGATCGTGCAACAAATGCTTGCACTTGACTATGGCACCAACTCTTGTTGGATCAGATGGCTAGAGCAAAGAAACAGGAGATGATTAAAAGTGTTAAGAAAAGTTGTTGTTGTATACAAATATACAAATCAAATAAATAACAGTGCTGGTACATAATGTTAGGATGGGCAATAAAAATTGCATATGCAAATTCTAAGGGCAAGATTCTGTCATCAACTATAATCACATTCTCTGGACCTGATTCTGCTTTTAGTTGTATGGATGTACATCAGGAACAATTCTAATGAGATCAACAGAGCTACACCAGTGCTAGGTTGGTGTAGATGAGATGAGAATTAGTCTCAGTTTCTCTAATTTTTGTTGCATCTTCAGTTAAAGCATTTATGAAAATAGATCTATCATTTATTTTATGGACTATAAAAATAGCGCTGTCCCAAACATGCAACTCTTCGAATATGTCTGTTCGCTCTGTATGTGGAAGTAGATTTCCCAAAAGGAGTAAAAAAATGGACAAAATGACTTAAACGACGTTCCTGGTTTGATGTCATCATTGCCGTTGGATAGGGACCCAGCTGAGAACTCATAAATTACCAGTGATATTTGATGAATTTACTTATGAATTTATTCATCCTAATATGTATAGTTAATAAGGAGCTGTTTGGCTAAACATTTTAATAACATCTTGAAGATGATTCGGAAATACAGAATTGCAGTCTAAGACTGAGAGATAGCATGTAGATTGTAATGGGGAGAGTTTTATAACTCATGTATACAAATTACATTCAGTGGTGGATTAATGCATGGGCCCATAGGGCCTGTGCCCAGGTGCCCTGGCCAATTTGGGGGCCCCCAGCTCTGGCTCCTGCTAGGGCAGTTGGCTAGCAGGTGTGGTGGCCCGTACTGCAGTGGTGCCACCATGTTGGATGTTGGGCCAGGCCCAGGCCATCTCCACCATGGGCAGCCTCTGCGTTTCCATCTCAGGGTCTCTGGAGCAGTGGCTGAAACCAGAGACGCGGGGCCAGGCTGGGCCGGACAGGAGGTGGGGGAAACCTGAAGGGGGGAGTTCAGAGAGGAACTGGGGTGGGGCAGGGGGAGAAAACCTGGAGCCAGGAATGTGGCAGAGCCACGGAAAGCAGGAAGGAGCTCCCTGGAGCACCGGGGCTAGAGCTAAGCCTGGGGTGGAGAAGGGGAGCAGAGGCAGACAGGGAGCATTAGGGGCATGCACAAGGTCAAGCAGAGGCACCCCCGCCAATAATTGGTGGGGGCACAGAACTCCTCCATGCCATTTTCTTTATGTGGGGGAAAAAAAAAGAACTATCATAATGGATCCAATTGATAAGTCACTGGACTGAGAGTCAGGAGACCTGGGTCTACCTCATATGTACTGTGTGATTGTGGACAAGTCACTTCACTTCTCTGTATCTCTGTTGCCCCTTCCTTCCTTTTTCTGTCTCTTCATTTTCAATGGCAAATTCTTCTTGGGAGGGATTGTCCTTTACTATGTGTATGTTCAGTGCCTGACAAAATCAGGCCCCAGCTGGAGCCTCTCAGGTATTACTGTAATACAAATAATAAACGGAAACCTGAAATCTATAAGATATGGCAACGATATTAAACAATTCTGGAAACAACTCTAATGAAACAGTAACACTGTATTTACAAATCTACAACTGTTAATTAACTGATCCTTTCAACACTCCACAAAGTACAAAAATAGAGCTTGGATAAGAACTCAGAACGTCCTGGTTCTTAGACCTTTGCTCGTTCCACTAGATCAAAATTAAAAATGATTTCTGAAAAATATTATTTGATTAGATATTGATTATTTAACCAATTTTACATATTTGGACAGGGGGAAAAAAGCCAGGAGCATCATTTAACAAATAGCATAATTATATATTGTCTATCTTGAGTCTATCTTCAGCCCCCCAAATCATGAGAAAGGCTTGAAAATAATGAGATTTTATATATAAAATATTAAAAGTATAAAATTATATTTTTTTCAAATTTAGCTCCCATTTTTTGACCTTCAGGTGGAAACTGCCTGCCCCCAAGGTGTGTGTGAGCATTTGAGGGTAAAATGCAACCAGATATGTAAATGCAAAACCATGGGCTTCCCTGTTAGCTACTCAGGCCCCTAATGCCTTCATTTACCATACTGTGTTACTCTCCATCCCCCTAACTTCTCACTGTCCTGTCTCTTTTGCATGTGCCTAACTTTAAGCATGTATGCTTCAATGGGCTTCAAGGCCATTGGGCTTTGACTCAGGCCCTTAAGAGCACTGAGTAAATAGGAAATGCCTGGACAAGATTTCAAAGAATAATTACGTACAAATGCAGATGAAAGGTTAGGAGCCCGTACAGGGTCACATCAATAGTGGCTTATTGTTACTACATTGCCACTCTTTCTTGCTTCTCACTGTAGAATCAGCCTATCTTTCAAAGGTGAACAGAAACCCTGAATCCAAACACACCTGAAGCTCAGATTCAGACAGAACCGCAGTGGCTTTATGACTCAAGCCACTTTCTAATCATATTGTTCTTTTTGTTGTTTCTTGACCACTTTTGTAAGTCATGGTGTATTTTGACAGGTTGAACCTTCGTTTATTTATATTCTTATATTTACTAGAATAAAATGTCATCCGAAAAATGCCTATTGTACACTGAAGGGACCAGACCTTCCAGTCAGTATGGATTAGGCTTATGGTTAAGGCAGACACCTGAAAAAACAAGAAAGCGGGACTCTCTTTTTATCTCTGCCACAGACTTGCTGTGTAATATTCTGCAAATCATTTCTTCTCTCTGTGCTTCAGTTTCCCCATCCAAAAAATGAAGTTAGTAATATGAAGTGGTTTTATCTGAGTGTAATAGTAAACACTACTAAGTCTTGGCTACATATACACACAGCTATAATGAAGTTGACTTAATAATTTATCTGCAGTGTTGTTGTAGCTATGTTGGTATCAGGATCTGAGAGAGACAAGGTAGGTGAAGTAATATCATTTATTGGACCAACTTCTGTTGGTGGAAGGGACAAACTTTTGAGCTTCACAGAGGTTTTCCTCATGTCTGGGGAAGGTAACTAAAGTGTGTAAGCTAAATACAAGTTGGGGCAGATTGTTAAGCTTAAGGGGTTCACAAATGCTGTAGGAGATCACTTTAAATGAAGTGGGCAATTGAGGGATAGCAGGCAGTAGGGTGTGTTGCAAATTGTTGCAATGAGCCATAAAACCCCTGTCGTTGTTAAGACCAGAGTTATGAGTTAAGTTCCCAGGCTCATCTTTTGAAGGTGTTGTGCAGATTTCATTTGAGGACAGGGACAGAGAAGTCAGATATAGATATTGTTAATCATTTCTGTCAGTTTAAAGATAAACGGGTAGAGAAGTTTATGCCCCAGTCCTGCAAAGTAATAGAACAACTCACATGCTTCAAATAAAGCACAAGGGCAGAATTGGGGCTTTTGAGATGAATTGATGGCCCCATTCAAATCAATGTGAGTTTTGACAATATTCCCCCCCATAGTTTTTACTAGTGAGAGGTTAATATTTGAACTAATTATGGCTTATGTTTTAAAGACAAAATCCTCTATAGTACATGAATTTAATTCTGTATATTATTTATATTGCAGTGTAGTATGGTTATATTTTCTCAGTGTCAAAATACAGCTTTTATAAAGAACTTGACAATATGACCCTATTTGAGTCAATTTGTGCCATTAACATGACTGATCCTGAGTATAATTTTCATTTTGCTAGACATTTTTAATTCAGAATCCTGAAAAATTTACAATTTTGTGATTAATTTTTAAACTCTGAACTTTTCACCCACTGCCTTTGATGAGTACTATTGGGCTTTGAGCAGTGTGGCTCCCAAGAATACTGAATAGCTGTTGTGACTACAAAATAAAAATAAGCAGAGCCTTTTCTCCCTCTTCTTGCTAACAAACCTAGAAGACTAGCTGTGTGTCACAGGCTCACATTTTCTTCCCAGGACTTTTCTTTTTCATTCCAATTGTTTTTGTCAGTTAGTGACCAAAACAAGGAAAGTAACTACAGTTATACAGGTATAGCAAACAAATCTGTACGTTTCACAGTAAAGACAGGCAAGGATAATAAAACAAACCAATCTTTTCCCAGCTAACAACAGTGGACCAGATTCTGTCCTGTGCTCAGTGGCTTTCTGATTCTAAAACTGCAGCTGCTCCAACATTGGTCCCAGCATGTTATAGCAGCCGAGGGTCTGCCCCCTTCTTTTCTCTCCTCACTTTAGACCCCTACAATAAGGTATGGGGACAGCTGGAGCAGGAGTTGGCTCTGCCAGCTTTATGACAATCTATGAGATTTCTCCCATTGGTCAAAATCTCACTTGGCCAGTTCTAACCAGATTCAGTTTCCTTTGCGTTACCCAGACATCTGTGCTTTACAGCAGCTGAGGCTCTAACCCAGGCCAGATTTAATGAATAAGTGAATGATTCCACCTAACTATACCATTCCATGCACCACTGTATTTGAGTGTTCCATTTTGACCAATCTCTAATTTTAATGACATTTTCTGAAGTAGTTGTCATGCATTTATAGCATTAATTATGCCTTAATGAAGTTTTGTGTTTGGGAAATCATAATCTGTGATTAGTAGCCGAGGATGTATTTTCAGAAATCCAGCCTAATAGAACTTTTGATTATGTAAAATTCTTTCCAAAAATCAGTAAACATGATTTGGTTTCAGGCATCTTATCTCTGCTCCAATGGCACTATTAGGACAGCTAATGGGTCTGATTTCTTTGTCTGCTGCCTGCTTTTGGGACTGAAAGACTGAGTGGAATAAGGCCAATCCTTCTAGGCTGCAGATTCTATGCAGTATTTCGGAATTGAGCTAAGCAAAGAATACATGGTATGTTATATCCTGCATCATGTAATTATGTGTACCTGCTCTGATTTTGCAACAACTGATACCTCTGTGTGAGTTTTAATTTCCTTAGCACTGATAGATGGGTAGGTCAAAAGTTAGAAATATGACCAGAGCCTGACTCTGAGTTTCAAAGAGTAAGTTTCCCTAATATTCAGCACAGGAAGTGGTAGGATACACTTCACACTGACCAAAGAGCAGAGTGCCTTTATTTTAGAGGAAACATTTGAAATATCAGAGCCCTGGGGAAGTTTAGGAAACAAAATTCCAAATTAAAAATTTTTAAAAAAACAACAACTTACATTTAGGGCTGCCAATTATTTAGTAATAAAATATTGATACCACATGGGGAAAGAATAAAATACATAGGAAAACATTACAGTAAGTAGAAATTAAGTAAAATAAGATCACTAGCTGTTACAGAACTGTAGCTGCGTATTCTTGACCCATGGGCTGGAGGAGTGATTTGCAGAGTGCTAACAAAATGATACAGAAAGTAAGACACACATTGCACTAGCCTCCAAGAAGAACATTTAAAAATGTATGGGTCTGATACTCAGTTATGTACAGCCCATTTTATGCTGCTCTGGCAGCATCAAGGGACTTTAAGTATGAGAAAACAGCCCCTGAGAACGTCCACTGTGCACAGGGGCTCTGTGACTGGTGTGGAACTGGAGTAAAGGCTCTATATTTGTCTAGTTCTGAAAGGAGGAAGATCAGGAGTGTGTCAAGAGTGTGTGAGGGATGTGGCCAGAATGTAGTGCACTATAGCTATTCTCTGCTGCTCAGGACCCATAAGAAGCAGAACATATATTCGAGCAGCCTGGAGGCTGCTCTAACTTACACTGTAGGCCAGGCTGGCCTGTGCCTTGAATATGGCGATGACAAAGGTGACTGAAGACACCTTTGCTTCCCTCTTCCATCCCCATGCCAAACATAAGAATGGAATAACTGCAAAATAAGATCTATATACTTTGTTTTTAATTTTTTGAAGATCAGTGTTAATTAAAATGGAAAACAGAGATGTATTCTGTTATTGCTTCAGTGCTGGGTCTCCATCTCGCTGTGCACCTCATGTTCCATTTCAAAACTTGTAGGGGAACTGTAGCAAGGGGGTGTGTCCTCCCAACGTGATGGAAGGGAGAGAGCTGCAACTGCCCCCTGGTGGGCAGAGCCAGGACACCTGCAGCTGCCACACCAGAAGCAGAGGCGGGACAGGAACCGGAAATATAAAAGGCAGACCCTCCAGCTCACTTGAAGGAGAGCTACCAGAGGAGAAGGATGTCTTCCTCCCCTCTGCTCCCCATGCTGCCGGAGCCCAGACCCAACGGATGCCACTACAATGCCAGAGACCCAAAGGGACTGCCAGAGCTCCCAGACACTGGGAACACTAAGGAGCTGTTAGGGCTGCAACTAGCTGTTTACCCCAGCGAGACAAGCAACAACCCCAGAACCCCCTGACTGGGAGTGTAGGAAGGAGCCCAGGAAAGCCAAATAAGGTGCAGCTGTGTTACTAACTGCAAGCCAGCTAGCGTATTTCGAATGGATTTCCCTACTGACCCAGTGGCGGGCCACTCCGCCACTGTTAGAACCCTGGGCTGGGATGAAGTGGAGTGAGGGGGCCTGCATCCCCCTACCCTCTGCCACCCCACCTTTGGGGTGGCAGCCTCCCCACCTGCAGACCAAGAAGACTGCATTGGTGTGTCGTTTGCCTGAACTAGATGCCCGACGGTTTGGCTGAGTGTCCTGCCAGGGAGCAGATCCCCCTAGACTGCTGTATTGCTCTCCCTGGCTGCAGGACAGAGCGATTAACGGTTGGCTAATTTCCCCCTGAACTGAGTTACTCCAAAAACATTGTAGTGAGGGGGCGTGGTCTCCACAGAGGGGGAAGAGAGCAGTGACTGCCTTACAGGAACTAGCAGAGTGCAATACTTCACTGCAGTCTCAACAGGGGAGGTGGAAAGACCAGATTTCTGAACTTGGGCTTTCTTGGAAGTAATAGAGCCCCCCCCGCAAAACAGAGAGAGAGAGAGAGAGAATAAAAAGGTTATAAAATATTTGTTTCCTCAATTTAATAAGAAACCGATAAAACCCCATGGATAAAACAGGAAGGGGCAGTTGTGTATTTGTGCTTCAGAGAATATGTTAACTTTGAACTGATAGGGGTTAGGGAAAAAAAACACCTTTCCCTGTGGGCATGTTTTTCTATAATTGCCTGTTATGGGGTTTATTTTACTTCCCCCTGAAACCCGTGGTACTGGACTACATAGGACAGTGTGAGGACACTGGATGATATAGGACATTGGTGTGAGTGAGTACTATAAATCCTATATATTTGAGAAGGCAAAAAAGGGGGGAAAAATCCCAGTCTTACCCTGAGGCTATCCCCACATCTGATTTTGGTGACTGCTAATGCTTCAGTAGCAAAGCCTGCAATTCTTCGAAAAATCCATTTGTTTGCTTAGCACATGAATTATGTTAAATTTACCAGGAAGCACTTGATGTTGGCAAACCTGGAAGAAAAGCTTTCGCTAATGGCATCTTCTGATTAGTTAGAGCCTGATCCAAAGCCCCTTGATCTTGGTGTAAAGATTCCCATTGAATTCAATAGACTTAGAGGCTTTTACTCTATACAGAGACAGAAATTTATGGATTATGGTAACCTGAACCTATATATTTCCTTTCTGGTTGCCCTGACAAGAATTTCCTATTCTCTTATCTTTGTTATCAGCAGGTGGTTTTATTTAGGTGGCTAATAACTCTGAGGAATGGAAGCTTGTCAAGACAAGAATGCTCAAAGAGTATGTATTATGCTAACTTAAGTATAGCAGCCATATATAAATCAGAAAATGTATCAAAACTGGTTGCCCTGCTAGATGCAATTCTATTAGTATTAAACATTTATACTCTAATATAAATGATTTATTGGGAATTAGGAGGGCAACTTCTTAAACTAGGATTTGGGCATCTAATTTCTAGCATGCTGCACTGAACATTTACCCTGAAACAAGATAGGAATTTATACGTTAGAGGACTTAATTTAAGCTTTCAACCTCTGCAGTAAAAGAAAGGAATAAAATGTTTATAATTTATGGCATGATTTTTTTGAGAGTGTAATTTAATTCCAGGTTAAAGCCAATAAACATACTGCACTCTCTTTCTTGCATTCCATTTTAGTGCAGTGCAAACATTTAATTTTGATAGTATGTCCTGCACAAAATAGAAGGTTTTTTGTTAGTTCAAACAGCAAAAGCCAATCTCATATTTTTTTAAAACATTTCATACATCTATTTCTGCAGTAGGTATCAGAAAAAAATAGATAAGGACATAATGCATGTAAAAGTAACTCAAATACTGCTGAGGTTTGTTCATTCAATAATGAGGTAATAGTTTGTCTAATCTAATCGCTGTGTAATCTAATCGCAGTGTTTTCTGACACTTCAATAATAGGCTAACATGACCTTAGAGGTTAATGATGACATTGCTCATGTCACATGACAGGTTATTCCATGCTATCCTGAGTTAATCTTAAATATTTTTATTTAGATAATAGAGCCACTGTGTTTGCTAGTGTTGCAAAATGTAGCATGCCAGCCCCTGTGCAATCTTACTCATCTTCAAATGGAATGCACTCTCAATGGACAGAGTGTAATTAAAGGGTTCAGATTGCCATTGGTCAGGAATTGCAATTGTACCAAGCATTGGAGCTGAAATAACATTGACAGAACAAATTCACTGTAATAATCCTATTGTAAGCATGAGTTTTCAAAATTTGCTTGCTTTCATTAATAATGGGTCTAAATTGTATTTTGCACATATATATTTTTACTTATGGGAAGCACCAGAACAAGCATATAGCAAACCTGAGTAACTCTGCAAACCTATTTACTGTTATTCGCATTGGTCCTTTTATCATCTTCCGAAATTTTGCTCTCAGAAATTGCATCAGGTCTAGAATCAGATTTTTAGTTTTTCAGGTAGGAAATAGAGGTAAACTATCAGTTTTAAAACAGGAACTTAAGTACCTAAAACCTTGTTTACATGTGTGGTGGTGTATATGGTATGTGTAGTTCCCCTGCTTTGGTGGGAGCAGCGTAGATGAGGGAGGCATAGCTTGGGCATATAGAGAATTGTGTAGGGTATATACCCTAAGGTTGACATGTCTTTACTCTGTGCTTTATAGGGTTCTGAAGATAGCTGCCTGCATGGTACTGAGACTCCTTTTATCACACATAGAAGTTCACCTCTGCACACATCTTGTTTTTGGTGGTGGTGATCATTGACTTCAGAATGGGCAAGTGGTTGGGAAGGAGTTAATGGCTCATTCAGTAAGATTTGTGAATGTTTTTCTATAGCACATGATTCTACAATGAGTCATAGGCATGTCTTAAAAATGAAAAATAAAATTCTGTGAGTGTACTTGCATTTGTCAGCTCTAATACTGTATTCCTTCTCCATTCCTTCTCCTTTTGTGCTATAGACCAACACTTTATAGATGGAATCACAATAATGCATGGCTCTGAGAGGCAATATATGACTAAAGAAATCAACCAGTGATGCATAGCTTTAGTTGGGTTGAATATACACTGGTTTGAAATATGCAAGGTACAGTGTCCTGAATTTATACTAGAAGAATGTAATTGGGTTCCAGGAAGATATATGCTTTGGAGAAACTGATCATCTCTATTATGCTTAGTGGTTTATTGGAATGTACAGTGGTTGTATATGATATAGGCTAGGCTCTCAGGGTTAATCAAAGTAGCTGTATTGAAGTCAATGGGGATGCATTATTTTATACTAGCTGAGGGAACCAGTCCTATACCTCCAACGGTTAAAAATATATATATATATATATATATATATATATATGTCTGATTGATTATAGGACGTTTAGAGCAACATACCAAATTACAGCTTTAATCACTGTTTATTAGGGCTGGGCTGAGCCAGTAGGCTCAGCCCAGAGAAAGAGGCAGAATGCAGCTGCACTGCTCTAAGTACAGCTTTTGTCTCCAGAACACCCAGCCAGCTCTGCTGCTGTGGGTGGAGCCAAGAGCAGAGCAGATCCAAAAATGTTCCGGAAATGTGCAAACGCAACATTTTTGGGAGGGGAAAGTCAGGACATTTCAACTTTCTCATATCAGTAGTGTTGAAACATTTCATTTTGAAAAGGTAAAAAACTGTTTCAGCTTTATTTTATTTAAATTTTGACTTTTGTATGATATACATGTTTTAAATGAATCACTAACATTATCAAAATGAAATGGTGCAATGTTTCCAAATTGAAATTTGAGAATTAACTTTGCCAGAAATTTTTGAAAAATTAAACATTGACCTTTGTCGGATTCAGAATTAAAACAAAATTTCAAAATGTCAGAGTTTCTTGTGTAATGAAAATTGTTTTCCAAGCAGCTCTGACCAAGACTGCTCTAGCTTACATCTCCATAGTCCAGGAGGCACAAAGCCCTTGTTGCCTCTCTCATCTGGTGCTACAACAAGCTCTGCTTACCTGAGCCAGACCAGAGCCAAGACCACAGAGCAGAGAAAGTAAATGAAGTTTTGGACACCATGACAGAAAGTTCAATAAGTCTTTGAACTGATAGGGAGTCAATGAAGGTTGTAGATAACAGGGAGGATGTGGGGATAGGATATTATTATTGATCAAATCACATGACAGTACTGCCTTAGGGATGAGAGCTTTTTGCTCTTCATTCCAACTGTGGATTCTAGTGAGTGAAGTACAACTTTCAACATACTACAGCAATTGATGATCCATTTTCTGAAAATTCTGAGAAGACTAAGCTAAGTGCTAAACTTTTGTAGTAAAATATGCAGAAGTGTTACAGCTTCTGAATTTGTGTTTCTAAAAAACAATGTAAAGCACATTCTCTAAACTGCCTATTCAGTGCAGATGAGAACAAGAACAAGTTGTTGTAGGGGGAATAACTCCCTCTCTTTGTAGGGCTACTGGGTCAAATATGATATCTGATTCTGAGCTCAATAGGTGATTTTTATTCTTCAAAAGACTAAGCCCTCGTCTACACTAGGACTTTAGGTCGAATTTAGCAGCGTTAAATCGATGTAAACCTGCACCCGTCCACATGATGAAGCCCTTTATTTCGACTTAAAGGGCTCTTAAAATCGATTTCCTTACTCCACCCCTGACAAGTGGTTTAGCGCTTAAATCGGCCTTGCCGGGTCGAATTTGGGGTACTGTGGACACAATTCAACAGTATTGGCCTCCGGGAGCTATCCCAGAGTGCTCCATTGTGACTGCTCTGGACAGCACTCTCAACTCAGATGCCCTGGCCAGGTAGACAGGAAAAGAACCGTGAACTTTTGAATCTCATTTCCTGTTTGGCCAGCGTGGCAAGCTGCAGGTGACCATGCAGAGCTCATCAGCAGAGGTGACCATGATGGAGTCCCAGAATCGTAAAAGAGCTCCAGCATGGACTGAACAGGAGGTACGGGATCTGATTGCTGTATGGGGAGAGGAATCCGTGCTATCAGAACTCCGTTCCAGTTTTCGAAATGCCAAAACCTTTGTCAATCTCCCAGGGCATGAAGGACAGAGGCCATAACAGGGATCCGAAGCAGTGCCGCGTGAAACTTAAGGAGCTGAGGCAAGCCTACCAGAGAACCAAAGGGGTGAATGGCTGCTCCGGGTCAGAGCCCCAAACATACCGCTTCTATGATGAGCTGCATGCTATTTTAGGAGGTTCAGCCACCACTACCCCAGCCGTATTATTTGACTCCTTCAATGGAGATGGAGGCAACACGGAAGCAGGTTTTGGGGACGAAGAAGAAGATGATGACGATGAGGAGGAGGTTGTAGATAGCTCACAGCAAGCAAGCGGAGAAACCAGTTTTCCCGACAGCCAGGAACTGTTTCTCACCTGGGACCTGGAGCCAGTACCCCCCGAACCCACCCAAGGCTGCCTTCTGGACCTGGCAGGCGGAGAAGGGACCTTCGGTGAGTGTACCTTTTAAAATACTATACATGGTTTAAAAGCAAGCATGTGAAAGGATTAATTTGCCCTGGCATTCGCGGCTCTCCTGGATGTACTCCCAAAGCCTTTGCAAAAGGTTTCTGGGGAGGGCAGCCTTATTGCGTCCTTCATGGTAGGACACTTTACCACTCCAGGCCAGTAACACGTACTCGGGAATCATTGTAGAACAAAGCATTGCAGTGTATGTTTGCTGGCGTTCAAACAACATCCGTTCTTTATCTCTCTGTTATCCTCAGGAGAGTGAGCTATCATTCCTGGTCACCTGGTTGAAATAGAGTGCTTTTCTTCAGGGGACATTCAGAGGAGCCCGTTCCTGCTGAGCTGTTTGCCTGTGGCTAAACAGAAATGTTCCCCACTGTTGGCCACGGGGAGGGGGGAGGGTTGAGGGGGGAGCCACGCGGTGGGGGGGAGGTAAAATGCGACCTTGTAACAAAAGCACATGTGCTATGTATGTAATGTTAACAGCAAGGTTTCCCTGAAAGACTGTAGCCACTGTTTTATAAAATGTATCTTTTTAAATACCGCTGTCCCTTTTTTTTCCTCCACCAGCTGCATGTGTTTCAATGATCACAGGATCTTCTCCTTCCCAGAGGCTAGTGAAATGCACTTGAGATGAAATGTTCTGAGCTCATGCAGTCCTCTCACACTGACAGAGCACAGACGAATGCGTGGAGGCAAATAATGTCAGAGTGCAGGAAAGCACAAAATGACCGGGAGGAGAGGTGGCGGGCTGAAGAGAGGGCTGAACCTCAAATGTGGCGGCAGCGTGATGAGAGGAGGCAGGATTCAATGCTGAGGCTGCTGGAGGACCAAACCAGTATGCTCCAGTGTATGGTTGAGCTGCAGCAAAGGCAGCTGGAGCAGACTGCCACTACAGCCCCTGTGTAACCAACCGCCCTCCTCCCCAAGTTCCATAGCCTCCTCACCCAGATGCCCAAGAACGCGGTGGGGGGGCCACCGGCCAATCAGCCACTCCGCCACAGAGGATTGCCCAAAAAAAAGAAGCCTGGCATTCAATAAATTTTAAAGTTGTAAACTTTTAAAGTGCTATGTGGCATTTTCCTTCCCTCCTCCACCACCCCTCCTGGGCTACCTTGGTAGTCATCCCCCTGTTTGTGTGTTGAATGAATAAAGAATGCATGAATGTGAAGCAACAATGACTTTATTGCCTCTGCAAGCAATGATCAAAGGGAGGAGAGGAGGGTGGTTAGCTTGCAGGGAAGTAGAGTGAACCAAGGGGTGGGGGGGTTTCATCAAGGAGAAACAAACAGAACTTTCACACGGTAGCCTGGCCAGTCATGAAACTGGTTTTCAAAGCTTCTCTGATGTGTACCGCGCCCTCCTGTGCTCTTCTAACTGCCCTGGTGTCTGGCTGCGTGTAACCAGCAGCCAGGCGATTTGCCTCAACCTCCCACCCTGCCATAAATGTCTCCCCCTTACTCTCACAGATATTGTGGAGCACACAGCAAGCAGTAATAACAGTGGGAATATTGGTTTCGCTGAGGTCTAAGCGAGTCAGTAAACTGCGCCTTTAAACTACAGTGTGCCTTTAAACGTCCGAATGCACATTCTACCACTATTCTGCACTTGCTCAGCCTGTAGTTGAACAGCTCCTGACTACTGTCCAGGCTGCCTGTGTACGGCTTCATGAGCCATGGCATTAAGGGGTAGGCTGGGTCCCCAAGGATACATATAGGCATTTCAACATCCCCAACAGTTATTTTCTGGTCTGGGAATAAAGTCCCTTCCTGCAGCTTTTGAAATAGTCCAGCGTTCCTGAAGATGTGAGCATCATGTACCATCCCACGTTGATGTTGGTGAAACGTCCCTTGTGATCCACCAGAGCTTGCAGCACTATTGAAAAGTACCCCTTGCAGTTTATGTACTCGGCGGCTTGGTGCTCCAGTGCCAAGATAGGGATATGGGTTCCGTCTATGGCCCCACCACAGTTAGGGAATCCCATTGCAGCAAAGCCATCCACTATGACCTGCACATTTCCCAGGGTCACTACCCTTGATATCAGCAGATCTTTGATTGCGTGGGCTACTTGCATCATAGCAGCCCCAACAGTAGATTTGCTCACTCCAAATTGATTCCCAATTGACCGGTAGTTGTCTGGCGTTGCAAGCTTCCACAGGGCTATTTCCACTCGCTTCTCAACTGTGAGGGCTGCTCTCATCTTGGTATTCATGCGCCTCAGGGCAGGGGAAAGCAAATCACAAAGTTGCATGAAAGTGCCCTTACGCATGCGAAAGTTTCGCAGCCACTGGGAATCGTCCCAGACCTGCAACACTATGCGGTCCCACCAGTCTGTGCTTGTTTCCCGAGCCCAGAATCGGCGTTCCACAGCATGAACCTGCCCCATTAGCACCATGATGCATGCATTGGCAGGGCCCATGCTTTCAGAGAAATCTGTGTCCATGTCCTGATCACTCACGTGACCACGCTGATGTCTCCTCCTCGCCCGGTATCGCTCTGCCAGGTTCTGGTGCTGCATATACTGATGGATAATGCATGAGGTGTTGAATGTGCTCCTAATTGCCAAAGTGAGCGGAGCGGCCTTCATGCTTGCCTTGGTATGGCATCCGCACAGAAAAAAGGTACGGAACGATTGTCTGCCATTGCTCTGACGGAGGGAGGGGCGACTGACGACATGGCTTACAGGGTTGGCTTCAGGGAGCTAAAATCAACAAAGGGGGTGTCTTTACATCAAGGAGTATTTCAGGCAGGACTTCACAGAGGGTTTCAATAAGAAATGGTGCACCTAAGTTATTGTTCTTATTGGAACAAGGAGGTTAGTCTGGCCTCTGATTGATACATGGCTAGATTTACCTCGCTGCACCTTCTCTGTGAGTGACTGCAGTGTGACCTAGAGGAATGAGTCTCCTAGATGGGGGCGGGGAGAGAAGCAAATGAGTACAAAACAAATCTGGTCTATTTCTTGTTTTGATCCACTCCATCTATCTTTTACATCTTTGGCTGGCAGCAGACGGTGCAGAAGGACTGCATGCCATCCACATCTCATGGCTGCTCGGCAGAAGATGGTGCAATATGACTGCTAGCCATCCTCATCTCTTGCCTGCCCAGCAGAAGATGGTACAGTACGACTGCTAGCAATCCGTATCGCCTGCCTGCTCACCATAAGACAGTTCAATAGGACTGACTGCAGGACTAAAGAGAATGACCTGGTCAAGTCACTCCAAATTTAGTCCCTGCGCCCATGTCTGCCCAGGCACTCATGGCCGATGTGGCCAGGAGCACCTCGGACATGACTATGATGGCTACCACTCATATTGCACCATCTGCTGCCAGAAGGCAATGGGTTGCTGCTACTGTGTAGCAATGCCGTACCACGTCTGCCAGCACCCAGGAGACATACGGTGATGGTTACCTGAGCGGGCTCCATGCTTGCCGTGGTATGGCATCTGCACAGGTAACTCAGGAAAAAAGGCGCAAAACGATTGTCTGCCCTTGCTTTCACAGAGGGAGGGAGGGAACGGGGGCCTGACGATATGTACCCAGAACCACCCGCGACAATGTTTTAGCCCCATCAGGCATTGGGATCTCAACCCAGAATTCCAATGGGCAGCGGAGACTGTGGGATAGCTACCCACAGTGCAACATTCCGGAAGTTGATGCTTGCCTCAGTACTGTGGAAGCACTCCGCTGAGTTAATGCGCTTAGAGCATTTTCTGTGGGGACACACACTCGAATATATAAAACAGATTTCTAAAAAAACGACTTCTATAAATTCGACCTAATTCCGTAGTGTAGACATACCCTAAGACTTTTTAATCTGACAGACTGGAACACCCATTTAAACTTGGTCTTTCAACTTCCCTGTTGGTTGTGATCTAGAACTCTGCACATAGGAAATGAGGACAGATTTAGTTCTTGGTGAAATCTGAGAACTATTTCATTCCAATATTGACCCAGTCAATAACTATGCCTAGAGTAAGAAAGTTGGCTTAATTCTTAAAAATGTAAGAACATTTCCTCCTTTCTCCTAATCATCTGTGCAAATCTGCCAATTTAATTTCTTAACGCTATCTAGAGAGAAGTAGATACTCTATATACCTGTAGCAATATTTGTTTTTATACAATGCTATAATTTTCCACACAGTAGATATGGAATCCCATCTTGTTTTTCATTACTGGCATTTTCTAAATATCTGTATCCTTTCCATAATTGGTGTCAGTTGCAGAGTTCTTTGCTCCATGGAGGCTAGAGTTATTATTTAATACATTTTAAACAAACGCAGACTTTGTGGCTAGACTGGAATCCTAACGGTACAGTATTAGCATGGGGTTTGTAAAACCTTACGTGATCCAGCAAAGTGGAGGGCAGTGAAAAGTAAAAACAAAATATTCATACTGTTGCTGTTCAAAAAATTGAAAGCCCGAAGATTAGACGGAAGGGAACCCTCATGTTATTTGTGGTGCAAGTACTGTAGCACTCCAGCAACACTCAACCGAGTGAGTGACCTCAGCCTCATATTGCCTTCAGAAGCCATAAAATTTTCGTTTTTCATATGCATTAAAGTGTTGAAACATCCTGAAATTTCTAAAAGGTGTGAAGTAATACAGAATATAGGGATGACATATGTGAAGATTGAAAAATCTAATTTTCCAGAAACTGCTTGAATATAAGTTGTGCTGCTAGTAAATCATGCTTATCAAAGACTATTAAGACACAGAAGAATCTTAAAATGACCTTGCTTTCAGCCTGAAATTTCCCTCCTATATAGCACATCTCAGGACAGACTAACTGCCTGCATAAAACAATTTGAACAATAAAAGAGCAGCCTGATAACCATCTTCTGCAATATTCCTTAAAGCAATGGCGACTATTGAGAAGCAAAATATTAGTACTGATAGTAAGTACAGAGTATTAATAGCAAAGGTAATGGTGGGTGGAATTTATCTCATTCTTAATGATTTTAATACTAATGAATTATCGCTCTTCTGGATTGCAGCCCACATCATCTCACTGTCTCCCCCAACAGACTTGCATATATGTGGGGTAACAAAATAAATGGAAGCCAACAAGCAATTGCATGGAACCATCTTTTGTAATCTGCTGGAGAGGGGGAAAAAAAAAAAAAAAAAAAGACAGTCCACTTCGAGCATTACCATTTGCAGAGGCAGGAAATGCAGGCAAGTTAAAAACCTTGTTTAATGGTATCAAAATATACTTGATTATTGCTTGTTAGCAGCAATTAAGAAACATGTAGCATCTGCGTGATGCACAACTGAAATGCACCAAGGAAACCTGAGGGCTCTGGCTGACACCAAAATTGCCTTGCCACAGCTTTCTCAATTATCTTTTCCAAAGAGATCTGTTCTGGCCAGTGGACAAAAATTGCTAAGTATGATGGTTCTATTCTAAATTATGTAAGTTAAACATCAGGCCTTCTCAGAGGTCCCAAGAGGCCTGGGCCACTAGCAGCTTTTGAGGCCCTTAGCCATAATAAAAATGACACATGAAAACAAAA
This sequence comes from Eretmochelys imbricata, assembly GCF_965152235.1. Lineage (NCBI taxonomy): Eukaryota > Metazoa > Chordata > Testudines > Cheloniidae > Eretmochelys > Eretmochelys imbricata. The sequence continues at coordinate 113,629,987 of NC_135575.1, read as the reverse complement.
TAAGGCACCAAAAAAAAAAAAAAAAAGAGACATAATTTGAAAATTTTTTATTTAACAAATCATTTTCTAGTCTCTCTGCAAATGCACTGATTGGGGGGGGGGAATCTAGCTTTTGTGCAAAGTCACAGCTGATATTAAGCATGGCAAGCTCATTCAAATGCTCGTCCCATAGTTCAGTGGTGATAGTTCTCTACCTGCTTCAAAACATTGAAGGTATGTTCACCTGAAGCCACTGATGCAGGCAAAGTGACAAAGATATGCAATGTAACTGTGATATTAGGAAACACCCCAGAGAGTCCAAGTTTAAGTATTTCTTGAAGCAATTCCTTTGGCTTGCAATCCAATTTAAAGTTCATGGAATATATTTGTTTGAGGAAGATAACCTCGTCACTGAGATCGAGAGATTTCTTTGTTGTATTATTGCTGAAATTGTTCAGCTGCAGAAAGTAAATCTTCACCACTAGTCTGTTGAGCTGCCAAAGAAACCCCAAAAGGGTACAAATTAGCCACAGTGACTCAAATCGATGTGTAAGACCTGATTGAATACAGTCAACGACGACAAGACAGACATTGCCCCTATAATGGTGCTTGGCATTGGATTCAGTAGGTCAGTTGTGATTGGTGGAGAACTCAGATGAAATGCCAATATTCTGTGCTACTAATTTGGACTCAGTCAGGATTGCATCCCATTGTTCACAAATCTGTTGAATATCATTGAAAAGACTTTCAATGTTATCCCTCTCAATATCAAGTGTAGCATTGTGTGCTTCAATTACCAGAGATTAGTTTGGTGGATCATTGTAAGGAGCTTCATCCACAAAGATGACATCAGAATGCATTCAAATTTGCACATGTGCTTCTCAATAGATTGAAGTTCAGTTTGAACCTGTGCAGTGAGATTGAGAGATTCAAGCTCATTTAAAGCCTCACTTAATTCAAATACTTCACAACTGGTAGAACACCATCAATCCATGCAGACCATCTAGTTTTGGACATCCCATGCAGGGACTACTATGGAAACAGGAAGATATTGCTTCAGAATTTCCCACCTTTGTGGACTGCTAGTGAAGAGCTTGTACATTTGCTGAACAGTTCCAAAGTAACTGCATCCTTGCATGATTCAGCACAGTCAACACCTGCAAGGTTTAGTGTGTAGTTTCCACAGCTAGAGAAAATACAGTTTGAATTATGCTCAAGCAGAACTGCTTGTACATGTTTGTGCTTCCCAGCCATGTTAGATCCATTGTCATAGGCTTGACTAGTGCAGAATTGAAAATCTAACTTAACCTTCCAGAATTACTAGTACTCGAGCAGCAATTTCTTTTCCAGTTTCTAATCAAACAAAATAAACCTCTTTAAAAAAAAAAAAAAGGTACAACAGAAGCAGGAAGCCTGCTAAACAACAGTGGGGCCACTGGATGATCAAGGTGCTAAAGGAGCACTCAAGGACAATAAGGCCATTGGGGAGAAACTAAATGAATTCTGTGCATCAGTCTTCACAGCTGAGGATGTGAGGGAGATTCCCAAACCCAAGCCATTCTTTTTACGTGGCAGATCTGAGGAACTGTCCCAGATTGAGGTATCATTAGAGGAAGTTTTGGAACAAAATTGATAAATTCAACAGCAGTAAGTCACCAGGACCAGATGGTATTCACTCAAGAGTTCAGAAGGAACTCAGATGTGAAATTGCAGAACTGTAGTTTGTAACCTATCATTTAAATCAGCTTCTGTACTAGAAGATGGTCAGGTAGCTAATGTGATGCCAATTTTTAAAAAGGGCTCCAGAGGTGATCCTGGCAGTGACAGGCCTGACTTCAGTACTAGGCAAACTGCTTGAACCTATCAAACAATATTATCAGACATAGATGAACATAATTTGTTGAGGATGAGTCAACATCGTTTTAGTAAAGGGAAATCATGCCTCACTAATCTACTAGAATTCTTTGAGGGAGTCAACAAGCATGTAGACCAAGGGAATCCAGTAGATATACCATACTTAGATTCTCAGAAATCCTTTGACAAGGTCCCTCACCAAAGGCTCTTATGCAAAGTAAGCTGTCATGGGATAAGAGGTAAGGCGCTCTCATGGATTGGTAACTAGTTAAAAGATAGGAAACAAAGGGTAGATATAAATGGTCAGTTTTCAGAGTGGAGAGAGATAAATAGTGGTGTCCCCAAGGAGTCTGTTCTGGGACCAGTCCTATTCAACATATTCATAAATGATTTGGAAAAAGGGGTAAACAGTGAGGTGGCAAAATTTGCAGATGATACAAAACTACTCAAGATAGTTAAGTCCCAGGTAGACTACAAAGACTCAAAACTGGGTGATTGGACAACAAAATGGCAGATTAAATTTAATGTTGATAAATGTAAAGTAAAGCATAATCTCAACTATACATATAAAATGAGAGGGGGGGGTTAAATTAGCTGTTACCACTCAAGATAGATCTTGGAGTCACTGTGGATAGTTCTCTGAAAACATCCACCTCAATGTGCAGCAGTCAAAAAAGTGACCAGAATGCTGGGAATAAATAAGAAAGTGATAGATAAAACAGAATATATAATATTGTCTCTATATCAATCCATGATACGCCCACATCTTAAAGACTGTGTGCAGATGTGGTCACCCCATCTCAAAAAAGATATTGGAATTGGAAAATGTTCAGGAAAGGGTAAACATTGGGGTATGGAATGGCTTCCATATGGAGGAGAGATTAATAAGACTGGGACTTTTCAGCTTGGAAAAGAGACGGCTAAGGGGAGATACGATTGAGGTCTATAAAATCATGACTGGTGTAGAAAAAAAGTAGTAAACAATATTTCCTTAACACAAGAACTAGGGGTCACCAAATTAAATAGGCAGCAGGTTTTAAAAAAAACAAACAAACAAAAGGAAGTATTTCTTCACACAATGCATAGTCAACCTATGGAACTTCTTGCCAGAGGATGTTGTGAAGGCCAAGACCATAACAGGGTTCAAAAAAGAACTAGATCAATTCATGGAGGATAGGTCCATTAATGGACCTATTAGCCAGGATGCGCAGGAATGGTGCCCCAAGCCTCTGTTTGCCAGAAGCTGGGAATGAGTGACAGGGGATGGATCACTTGATGATTACCTGCTCTGTTCATTCCCTCGGGGCACCCGGCACTTGCCACTGTTGGAAGACTGCATACTGGGCTAGATGGACGCTTGGTCTGACCCAGTAGGGCCATTCTTATGTTTCTTCAGTTGAAAATTGAGCTGTTTACAATCTTAACATATTGAATAACCATAGTAGTCTATTCCTTGTGAGAGCAATCTGGAGTGGCATCAATAATGATTAATACTTAGTATTTCAAATCCCATCAAGAATGGTCGTTTGTACGAATGACCCATTAGCGCAATAAACTCATTTTGTATGCATCTGAAGAGATAATGGACTTCATGAGCTTTTGACTCTTGCAATTCTTGAACACATTTAACATGTGTTATAGAAGTGGGTCATATTTGCTGAGGAGCTCAACTATGCCTAGAAAGTTTCCATTTGCACGATCACCAATATGTTGACTGGAACCAAAGAAAGCGAATACCTGTTCAGAAAGAAAAAGGATGACATTCAGGATACACTCAAGAAGTTTTGCAGTTTAGTTTCTGTAAAGAGTTCAGTCAAGAGTAAATTCTCAACTGAACTTTCAGCGGATGCTGCCCTACTGGCTGATTTCCATGCAACAGTTTCTTTGTGTGACATTGAACTCTCATGTGATGGCATTTGATCTTTCAACTTCCTCCAACCTCTGTTGATGCTCCATCCTGATTGATCAGAGAGAACTGATGCATTTACAGCACTTTTGTTCAAAATGAAGCAGGGTGCACAGTGGAGAGATTGATTATGCTGGAGTATGGGAAAAACACTCTTGTGCAGGTTTCAGCATTTGGAAGAGTTTGTGTCAGCAGATTAGTAGGGAAAGCGTGATTATCAGCATCTTGTGGAATGTTACTTGAAATTTCAAAACTAATTTGAAGAAAAGATTGCATTTGAGCAGCATTGCTCATCAATAATTCCAATGTCAGTCACAGTCAAACCTGTAGTACTCATGCATTGCTCTTGCTGTGTAAGATCTACATCTCCCTGTTGCTGTTGAGCTTGATTGTACACAGGATCTTCTGCTGCATCAGTTACTATTGGCACATCTTCTTGATTAGTGTCCTTATGTTCAAGTATTGGCATTGAAATATAACCTGTTGCAGTTGTGGATTTTTTATTATTTGTAGCATTGTTTGCTGGGTAAGGTGTGTGTTCCAGTGGTTTGAGAAATTAAGTTATTGGCTTTAAGCTCTTAGCTGCTGCTTCACTCAGTTGTTTTTGCCATCTCTTGATTGCACCACTTTCAAATCTCCTCTTCATAGTGATCTTTCTGGTCAATATGTAGCCTATCCACACTTGAAATATTCTGCTGTAAATAAGTAGCTTATCTACACTTGAAATCTTCTACTGTAAACATGTACACAAATGCTGAAAAGACTTAAAATGAAGGAATTCTAATTAAGAACACAAAATGAAACAGTCAGACAGGTTATCCTCCCCCTCTGATTGACCCTGGTTACCATTCACCCTGCTTGCTCTACAAATGAAAAAGTCTATCACTGGGAGAAAGTGAAACAAGAATCAAGTACTTCTACCTACAGTAGAAAGACTACAGGTAAAACCATCAGGTAAAACCATAAAAAAAAAAAGTATCTAAAAATGTGATGCTCAGCCTAGATAAAATTTGTCTCACATGGAACCCTGCTGCAGACTCTCCATTTAGTAATATAGCCAACTCTGGCTACACCATGTGGCAAAGCAGGTAGACATTTTAGGAGCAGAAAAGTGTGCAGTGATATTTTTAGGTTGTAAGTGTATGAGGGTCTGTCAAGGTTCCTTCCTCACTCTGAACGCTAGGGTACAGATGTGGGGACCTGCATGAAAAACCTCCTAAGCTTATCTTTACCAGCTTAGGTCAAAACTTCCCCAAGGTACAAAATATTCCACCCTTTGTCCTTGGATTGGCCGCTACCACCATCAAAAAAATACTGGTTACTGGGGAAGAGCTGTTTGGAAACGTCTTTCCCCCCAAAATACTTCCCAAAACCTTGCACCCCACTTCCTGGGCAAGGTTTGGTAAAAAGCCTCACCAATTTGCCTAGGTGACTACAGACTCAGACCCTTGGATCTTAAGAACAATGAACAATCCTCCCAACACTTGCACCCCCCCTTCCCTGGGAAATGTTGGATAAAAAGCCTCACCAATTTGCATAGGTGAACACAGACCCAAACCCTTGGATCTGAGAACAATGAAAAAGCATTCAGTTTTCTTACAAGAAGACTTTTAATAGAAATAGAAGTAAATAGAAGTAAAAAAATCACCTCTGTAAAAATCAGGATGGTAGATACCTTACAGGGTAATTAGATTCAAAACAGAGAATCCCTGTAGGCAAAAACTTAAGTTACAAAAAAAATACAGACAGAAATAGTTATTCTATTCAGCACAATTCTTTTCTCAGCCATTTAAAGAAATCATAATCTAACATATACCTAGCTAGATTACTTATTAAAAGTTCTAAGACTCCATTCCTGGTCTATCCCCAGCAGAAACAGCATATAGTCAGACACCCTTTGTTTCTCTCCCTCCTCGCAGCTTTTGAAAGTATCTTGTCTCCTCATTGGTCATTTTGGTCAAGTGCCAGCAAGGTTACCTTTAGCTTCTTAACCCTTTACAGGTGAGAGGAGTTTTCCCCTGGCCAGGAGGGATTTCAAAGGGGTTTACCCTTCCCTTTATATTTATGACAGTGTCAATCATAGATTAGAAGGCCACAGGGGAGTATTGTGATCATCTACTCTGACTTCCTGTCTAGCACAGCCATAGAACTTCCCCAGAATAATTCCTTTTGAAGTAGAGCACATCTTTTAAGAAAGTAGCGAATTTGATTTAAAAATTGACAGCAATGGAGAATCCACCATAATCCTTGATACATTGTTGCAATGGCTAATTTGCCCTCACTGTTAAAAATTCATACCTTATTTCCAATCTGAATTTGTCTAGTTTCAGCTTCCAGTCATTGGCTCATTAAACAGCCTATTGCCAAATATTTCCCCCCATCTAGATACTTATAGATTATGATCAAGTCACCCCTCATCTCTTTGTTAAGCTAATTAGGTTGAGCTCATCATTTTCTAACCCTTTAATCATTCCCATTGCTCTTTTCTGAACCCTCTCCAATTTATCAACATCCTTCTTGAACTGTGGGCACCAGACTTGGACACAGCATTCCAGGAGTGATTGTCCAAATGCCAAATACAGAGGAAAAATAACCTCTCCACTCTTAGCTGAGATTTCCCTGTTTATGCATCTACAGATCACCTTAACATCTTTGTCTCAGCACTGCATTGGTAGCTCATGTTCAACTGATTATCCATTATGACCCCCCACCCCAAATCTTTTTCAGAGTCACTGCTTCCCAGAGAGAGTTCCCTATCTTGTAAGCATGGACTACAGTCTGATCCTCGATGTGCACATTTACATTTTGCTGGATTAAAAACTCAGTTTGCCTGGGCCCACCAAGCAATATTTTGTTACACTGGGCTCTGTCCTAAAGGATTCTTTTTGGACAACCATGAGTTACCAAAAACAGGGGTTTATAATGGTAACCATTTTGTGATCTTCTTTAATAATTCATTATAAAGTGAACTTCAGGAGCCAGAAGAGTACCAAAATTCTCCTTCCCTTGAGGATCAGCACACCTCTGATCCACTTAAAGAATGAAAATCACTTCTGCAGTATGGCTGACCTTTCTGCTGAGTAGGTCAGCCTGCCCTGGAGCTGAGCTCAGTGACTTTCTATGGATCATTAAGACTGGATAGAGATAATGATTAGCTAAATTATTCCTTCTTTAAATCTAATGATCTGTGAGGTGAGAAGTCTGGAGCTAAGGTAAGAGAAATTTAACTAGATTGAGTGGTTGGACTTCACATTGAAAAAAAATGCCTCTAGAATTTAGACAGCACAGGATCCCTTGATATGGGACTAAGAAAAGGTGGTAAACATTCAGTCCCTGGCCAGGGAAAGAAAAGATAGTATTTGAATTGCCAGCAAAGGAAAAAGATGAGAACTTCCTTACAATAACGCAATCTTGTTTCTGAAATTACTGGAAGGTGAGAGTTTCAAATAGGAGAAAGTTGTATATAGCTACAAATTCTAATTCTACTTGTAGATTGCTATCTAGAAAGAATCACTAGCAACTTAATCTTAGACCTAAGTAACTTGAAAAGGCACCTACCTCTCTAACTTCCATATATGATAGAGAAGAAAGAAGCTTGGTGTTTTTGTTCAGGCTGTGTGTAAAGAAAGCTGGGGAGACCCAGCAAATAGAATTTGTTTGGCACTTTGTCATTCTGTAAATTATGCAATCTGAGTTGGAGAGCGATTGTCTTCATAGTGGCTTAGAAACAGAGTTAAGAAATCCTCCTGAGTCTTTTCAGTCATTGTGTCTTTTAAATGAAGTTAAAAATGAAAGAAGGTGGCTGAATCGTGTGGGGGAAAGAAAGAACAAACAATTTCTTCATTAAGCAAAGACCTATGCATGTGCACAAATTAAAATTCATAGGCCTGCCTCCTTGTGCAAAGTGCCCCAGCATTTCACATCAATAATAGGTAAAGCCAGCTGTGGGTTTCTGAGAAATAGATTTTATATATATAAAAACCACTAAATTTGTGTCCTGGGCAATAGGGGCTCTAAAATTAATATATCTTGGTTCAAAACCTATTGGAGTAGGAATGTTGATGCAGTTTAAGATGTTTAGATCTTGATTTTATACGATGAATTCATCTTGAATTCACATATAAGCCCACCTGTTTTTCTTTTTCCTATTGTCTGGTAATACGTGGCCATATTTCAGTTTGAGACAGCTTTTTATAGATGAGACACTGGGAGGTAGCAGATGAAATCTATTTATTCAAAGCCTAGACACACTATTTATTCACAATCTGGTGCCAGACTTTCCTTCATGCCACCTTAGCCCTGACCTGGAAAGACCTAACTCTAGTCATGCAAAAAAGTCTCTTCATCCCAGCTTCTTCAGTCCTTTGAACAAATGCTGTCAATTATGTAATTTAAAGATGGGGAAAGTGAGTAATCGCCCACTAGAATGGTGTTTTGTTTTTCTTTTTTTGAGGTGAGAAATAGTCATCTCTGAACCAAGGACAGAGAAAGCCAGACTCCCAGTCCCAAACTTCTTTAATTTATTATCTTTTTCTGCCACAAGAAGGGTTTTCAGACACATTATCAGGACATGCACACTCCTGGCAGCGAAAGGTCATTGATTAATTCATTCTGCAACACAACGCTCTGAACTTTTGAGATGTAAATTCTGTTACACTTGTTGAAGAACACATAACTGGAAAACATGAACCCAAGCCAGCTTAAACCATCCATGTAAGAGGGCTGAGAAACAAGAGCTGTTTCAGCAAACCTCACTAATTAGATAAGTGAAATTAATGAAGGGCCTGATCTGGCAAGTTGCTGAGCACCTGCTTGCAAAACACTGTGCAGCCTCCACTGTCATTACCTTCACTTCACATTATGTTTTCCATACACAGAGAGCTATGTTTGTCTGGTTGATTTTTTCTTTCAGACAAAGGAAAACAGAAAGAACAAATGTAAGTCTTCAGTAGAGAGATTGAGATCAAGAGCAGAGAGTGTTACCCACTTTAGAACAGTCACATTGAATTGTCTCCCAGACCTCCTTTTCAGGAGACAGGCAGAGAGGTCATTCATTTAAAGGGGCAATACACTGAAAACGGAATCAGAATGTCCCCCCTACCCTTACATATTATGCAGGGTGGAACCTATATTGGTGTAAAGGGACTCTCATATGGTCCCCATGAAAGTTGCTTGTAATAACCACCATTTTTAGGAATGCATAGGTTTTACCTATTGGACTTATGTGAAGGCTGAATTGACTTGGAGAGCGGTTCACATACATATTTAGAAACCGACATGAATCCACTATCAAATCACTCCTCAAGACCTACTTTACTGTGACACCTAGAAAAAACCCAAACAATTAGCCAACCAAGAGTAGCTGGGTTTTCCCACAACTGGGACGAGATTATTGTAAAAAGAAAAGGAGGACTTGTGGCACCTTAGAGACTAACCAATTTATTTGAGCATGAGCTTTCGTGAGCTACAGCTCACGAAAGCTCATGCTCAAATAAATTGGTTAGTCTCTAAGGTGCCACAAGTCCTCCTTTTCTTTTTGCGAATACAGACTAACACGGCTGTTACTCTGAAACCTGAGATTATTGTATTCATTTTAATTAAGATGCTTTGACATCAGGACATGTACACTATGCAGCTACTACTCTAAGAAACAATGTTATCTTATATTCATTAACGTTGGCCTGCCTTTTTCCTTCCCTCCTTTTGTTTCTCACACTCTTGGTTCAGCTTGTCTCAAATTAGGCTGCAAGACTTTCAAGGTGGGGACTGTCTCTAGCTGTACATACATGTAGTTAGAACAATGGGAACCCTGATACAAAAGGGGGCTTACAATACAAATAAATAATAATTGAGTTAAAGGGAAAGTTCAGTTTGGGGCCAGCTACTCACTGTCTGTGCTGAACATGATAAAGCACAGTTCATGACTCAGGTGAAAGATATTCTCCATTCAAAATTGTGTTCTGTGGATAGGGAGCAAGTTGTGATGTAGGGTGAAGTCAAGGATTTCAGAATTGCCCGTGCAGTTTTAGCTGTACAGCACCTTTAAATAGGTAGAACCTAACAGAGCATGTCTGGATCCTGTTGCTCCACTGTGGGAGACAGAGTTCAGCCAGCCTCCAGAAGATGCTAGCAGTGGGGATTTGAGAAGCCTCCCTTGGAAGACTATCGAGAAAAGGCACAAGCCACCCAGCGTCCCCTTAAAAACAACCCCCCACTAAAACAGGCCTCTATGGTATCCCCTTTGGTAGGTAGTAGACTATTATCCCACACAAGAAGACTTAACAAATTATTAGCTTGACCTTCCTTCTATCTCTGAAGGAGAGAAGCCTTCACTAAACATTTCAGAACCACAACTAAGTTGAGTGTTTTCTTTTAGGGGTGGTGTAATGGGGGCACACCTCTTGAGCACCTCTTAGTGGCTGGGTATGGTACTACAGTTCATTTACATCCTCGGGCACCCACCTTGGTGGGTCGTCCACTGCTTGGCGCTCTGGCCAAGTCACAAAATCCAAATGAACACTTTTTGAGGTAGTAAAGAGTCTTCAACAGCAGCTCTGGGCCCTTTAAATTTAGCCCTTTTTCAGGATCTCAAATAAGCTCTGTCCACTTCTTGGGGTTTGTGCCACTATGGCCAGCAGAGGAACCCAGGCCAGCCAACTACTCCAGGTCCCAACCCAGGGACCCTACAAACATCAAGCAGGATGTAGCTTCTTTCAGTTCATTACTGCTTCTTCCCCAGGCCTCTTCCTACCTGGCTTTTAGCTTCCCTCTTATCTCAGGGTCAAGGTTCTTAGGTCCTCTCTCTCCTTCCAAAGCTAGCTAAAGCAAATGAAACTAGAAACGTACTCTGGCTATCCCTCATGCTCCTTTGGCGAGAGCACGCTTCCTTGTACCACTGGTTCCAGACAGAAACTGACCTGCTGAGCCCAGACAGCTCCTTTTATCTGAGCCTGCTGGGCTCAGATTGGCTGCTTCCATGCGGCCTCTCTAGGCAGGACTGGAAAACCCACCTTCACTTCTCCATTCCAGGGTGGGGTGCAATAGAGAGCTGCCAAGGCCAGGTATGCCAAGGCACATATTGGCAGAGATTTGGAGAATGAGAGTGGTACAATACCACTGTACATATAAATTAAATATTAATTCTCCACAATTGAGTGCCTTCCAGTGTGGTAAAAAAAAATCTGTATGAGGTGTATTGCTGGAATCCATCCCTCTAGTTTTATTTGTTCAACTATCTTTGAATTCTGAGTTCTATGAACCTTCTCTTCTGTTTGCACTGTCTGGTTTAGTTGACTTTAGAATACTATTATGGCTTAAGCAAACCACAAATGTAATACGCAGCACATGCAAAATGTTGTGAAGTGTTAGGAACAGTTGTAATGAAAATTGACTGCAAGTGTCATAACAGGTGACATTATTCATAACCTACACTTGTAACAAGTTTATGATGTAAACTCAATGATCATAGATGAAATAAGCCAGCTACAAATGTGAAAATATTCTGCACTGTAGCAGTAATACAACCAAATATAATAAATCTTGCCTGAAAATGTAATAAGGCTCTTAACTGCAAATATAATAAAATCTATCAACATCTGCGATGTATGTTGAACATATTATACAGCTTTACAAAGAATTATACCCCCTGCTGTTTATGGACTCAATAATGTCATGCTTTGTCTTCTTCCAGAAAATCAACTACTACAGCCTTAAGTGTTTTTCCAATGTATATTAAATATGACAGTGTGTTAATACAAAAATGTTAAGGGTGAAAATGAAATTTTGAATCCAGATGTGCTCTTTAGTCATTGCACTAGCATAATAGAAAGGATGTGGTGTACCACCAGGGGCTGAAACACTTCGAGAGCCAGACAAGGTAGGAATCAAGAATAGCGGCTCTTAGTAATTAATCTGTTCCTGTGCTGCTTTCAGTATGAATCCTTGTTCAGTGAGAAGTAATTCTGGTGAGTGACAAATGGAAAGTTCAATCTGCCTGATCTCCTTATCTCTGTGTGTCCCACTACTGGCTTCTGAGAGTCCATTTGGTGATCGGGTGTGTCACTTCCTGGCATACTGCCACTGGGTTTCTTTAGCCCAGTGCTCTAGGACCAAGTTATCATCAAGGACAGATGTGATGTAACTGACTTCTCTTGTTATCCATTTGTGATTCCTGTATGTATCAGGATAGTTTTAAAACAGCATCCTTCCAGTGCTGTAATGGAGAGGAATCCAGGAGCCGCTTGCTAAAATTCCACCTCCACTTTGAAGGGAAGGTTCTGTGATGTAGCTCACCCCCTATCTGGTTAGTGATAAAATCATCACCCATAGATGACTTATGTCTAGGTCTCATAAAAATGCTTTACTGGTCCATTCCAAACCCAAATGTTTGTAGTTAGAATGGACCGGATTAAGTCAAGCATCATGTATGTTCAAGATCTTTTCATAGGGGGATGATACTCCCCACTGTTTAACTTCATATTACACATGATCAGCATGTTATTATACTGGTTACATATACAAAATATAAACCTTTACAACACAGTGCAACTTAATATAAGTATTAACACGTCAATCAGTGGAGAAGTCTTGATTATTAGGAAATGTTTTTGTTTAAAAGGTAAAAATTAAAATGGAGTGTCCAGTGCATCACCATTCCACTCTGTAAGCAACTATATGTTGTCTACCTACCATATATTTCTATTTTCATAAATTAAGGGGGTGGGTGGGATTTCTTTTGTGGGAGCTGTAATGGTGTGAGACTCACCACCGTAGTGGTTCCTGCTGGCTGTTCTGGAATTAGCTCAAGTCCTTCTGCAGGGCAACCTCCTCCAGTGGTGTCTTACTCGCCGTTACTCCTGCTTTGCTGTCTCCACCACTCTGGGACCCACGTTGCTCCCCAGACCGCAGCATTCTCTTCTGGGTACAGCCCTTCGACTGTGTGCCACTCCACTGTCTCCCACCCTTTTAGGGGAACTGGCAGTCTATAGTCCAGCCACTAGCTTCAGTGGCCTGCTGCAGTCCCCAGTCTAGTCCCTTGCTCCAGGGGCTAACTGCAATCTGTGTTATCCACTTTCCTCAGAGCAAGTGGAGGCAGCCCTGGCACCTTATCTGCCCTTCCTCCAGGGCCTCAGCCAGAAGCTCCTTCTGCTCTGCTACCCTGCCCAGGACTGCTCTAGCCCTGGTAGTCCTAGGCAGCCAGTCCTTCTACCTAGCAGGCCAGGGAGAGACTGTTCTCTGTGCTGTTGAGCAGCCCTTTATATATGGCCCCTGCTGGCCCTGATTGGCTGCTGCAACAAGCGACCTCCAGAATGGCTCACTTAGTGAGCCGTCTTCTAATTGGAGGGTTCTGCACAAGCTTCCACTGGCCTGCTTTAACCTTTCCTTTTCCTGGTGTGGGGCAATTGCCCCACTACAGGAACCCTTTGCTTAAATATTATTAACAGTTTGGATATTTTGGGGGGAAAGTTATGTTATTCTGAACATAAAAGGTGGTGAGCACCTCTTGGCAGCTTGCTGGAGTGGATTGTGCATAAATGTGAATGTGTACATTGATGAAAATAAGCTCACCCTTTCCTGTAACAGCTATTTGTCAGTGAACAAGAGTCTTTCATCACGATCATGCCATTGTCATAATTTTAATCTTGATTGTTTTTTTTCTTCCACCTGGTTTGAATTCTTTCTGACCTTATACTAAGTATAATGTTTGAAAGTATAAAGTGTTACATTAACATTTAAATCTTTGTGACAAAGTCCATCTTTTCCAGTCCTTTAAAGAAATTTCATATTGGATATATAGTATCCTGCTACTCTTTCCTTCTAAAAGTACATGTATTAAAAACCTCATATAGCATGCTTCACGGTAAACTTAGATGAGCAACTCATAATGGTGGATAAAACATTTAATTGAATCAATATGTTGTTTACTGTAAACTCAAATATCACTACTGTAGCTGCACTGAAGCTATTTCAGATTTAAAAGGATTTGACTGAAGAGAAAAATGAATTTTTGTTTAACAAATAAATGAATCAAATTAATAAAAGTTCTGAGGTCCATTTTGACTCAACAAATAAAATGGCCACTATCAATTTCTGAAGCAGATGTAATGATGCCTGTAAATCGTAAATGTAGCCTTGAGTAAAGCACCTTCATTTTCCCATCTGTAAAATGGATATAGTAATATTTTAGCGATTCTAAAGCCAGAAGGGACAACTATAACTACTTGCCACACCCAGCTGACAGGAATGTTGTGAGGAATAAATAGTTAATGTCTCTACATCTCTTCAAATATGTGGGGCCAAATTTTGCGCTGATGTAACTCCGCAAAAGTCAGTGTAGGTAGCCAGCAGAGAATTTGACCCACCAGCTGCTATAAGAAATCCCTAAAAATGGAAATCAGGATAATAAAAACATTCTTTTGAGACCTTGGTCCTGCAAACATTTACACATGTGCACAAATTCTATATTAGACTAGAGGAAACTGAGAAACTGAGGAAACAGGGAAGATGACTATACATCTGAGAAATGTACAAAGCAGACACTGAAAAAAGAGAAACATTCTTCCCTCTAATTTCTTTAAATTAAAATAATCTAAATTATTACTTGTAATAATAGTAGACAAAACAGTTTCAGTGTGAGTTTTTGTTTTTTAAATTTCCATTGCCCCTCCAATGCTGCCATTAACATAGGCCCTGCTTTCATTCAAAAAATCCATCTGATTTTCATAAGAGTTCATTTTATTTGTGTTGCCTGTTTTCAACTGTGGAAGACAAATGACTGTTACTCAATTAAGCCCATGTCTTTAATTCTACAGCTCATCTTCGGAGATAATGCTAAATCATTTGTTAGCAAGGCTAATACACTATATGGATTGTTTGGATATTTCAATGAAAAATTGCTCACTTGTTTTAGTATGGTTCCTTAGTTTTAATGTGTATTCAATGATGAATACTTAAATAGTCTGAGTTAGGGCTAGGAAGATAGGGATTTTTGTATTTCTATTGATGCAGACAGGATTATCTATGGGGTAGAAGACACATGAGCTCAGTGAAATCATCTGTCAGAAGTTCAGGCTTAAAGGTCATATCATTACAAATTCTAGGGTTTTCCTAACTGTACTGCTTCACAAAAACACAGAGGTAGCCTGTGCTAATTGTTGTATTCATTTCTACTTGGCACCTGTCAAACAAAGTTCTCGGTGTTTTCAAACAGGCATTAAGCACCACAGCACTTTCAGTGAGATAACATAAATGTTTGTTATACTTATTTTATAAATTGATAAAGATGCAGAGACATTATGACCTTGATCCAATGCTCATTAAAGTCAATGGAAAGGCTCCCATTGACTTCATAGGGCTTTGGGTGCCTTAAGTGAGCTTTACGAGGTCACACACCAAGATAGAGGCACAGCACAAACCAGACCCTAGGACTGCTGACTTCCAAATTTCATGTTTTAACACTAGACACCCTGGATCAGATTCACAATGACCCCTTTGTGCTGCTCAAATAGTGTGAAGGATCCAAATTGTATGTGGCCACTCAGATTTCATTCAGATTTCACTCAGGTTTGTTTCCCCATTCCAAATCTTGGTATAGTTGCTACTCCTCTCCATCCATAAGTAATGGCACACAGAAGGGAGGAGAGGGAATGGAGAGGAGTAGGTGGGGCATGAGGGAGAGAGTATGATGTCACTATGATGGGCTGATGCAGCATACTTTCCTCTGGAGCAAAACAGGAGCTCTGGAGGAATTGTGACCCAGAAGGATCTATTAAACATTTCCTCTCAGTCCTGAGTAAGAGGTAGTGCACAGCTAGACCACCACAAGAGGAGCTACAGAAAAATCAGACACCCCTCTGAAAAACAACTCTTCTCCGGACCTCCGCTTGGGGACATGCAGCTATGTTCAGCCCCTTACTCAGGGCTGAGAGGAAACTCGATGTACCCCAAAATAAAATGAGCAGCAATGATATTTCAATGACTTTTTCATGACTGATAATGAAACAGCTTCAACAGACAAGTAGAAAATAGAAAGTTAGATTAATACAAAAAGTTAGCAATAACAGTATTTTAAGCATGAAGTTTTCTTAAAGAAAAACCTGAGAATTAAGTTAATTTAACCTCTGCGTTAGTAGATTAGATATTGTGGTGGTGAGAGCCTCATAAGAACTGAGATAAACAGATCACTCTTAAAATTTGTCCACATACCCATTTAAATAGGGATTATGGTTATTTTCAAGCCTGCTGATTTTTGCTGAATATTTGCAGATTTTTCAGATGAGGTGGAATATAAAAATCATTTGAAAACTTTTACAAGTTAAAAAGTGTTCCCATGTAAAATGTTACTGACACATCATAGAAATGGAGGGATTATGAAAAAGTCCTTTTGCTGGAGTTTCTACATAAACTATTCATAATATCTAATGAACTATTACATTTCAAAAATTTAAGTTTAACATAGAAATCCCCAAACACATATAATAGTAATGAACACTCTGAAAATGAAATGTGATGAATATCATTGTCAAGGAGTAACACCAAGAGACATACATTTTACACAACAAGTGAGATAGAGAAATGATAACAGTATCCTAATAATGAATGACTTGGTAAATTTTGAGTTTTATTAGCTAAGATTTTATTCACTGAAGATCAGTTTAGGTATGGTATAACATTCCCATGGATTTTTCTTTGCTTCACAAACTATACACATTTCTGCTTTCTTATTCATAAGGGTGTAAAACTATAGGTTTCTGTAGCATCATCATATGGAAATCTTTAGTATTATAAATGATTCTTGGTGTGTTTGTTTTGGGAATATAGAATGAATTTCAAACACTGGAGAATCGTTATTCTTTTTAGGTTGTATACACACCTGCTAGCAAAGATAAAATAATGGTCTCTTAGCATTTATGTTATCCTTAAGCATTTATAACTCAGCACCTATTGTTTACTGTATGTTTTAGGTATAATGGCAAAGATCTATTTAATAACTTCCCCATGGTACAGGGTGACTGAATGCCTTCTAATAGCTTCAAACAAATACATAGCTACATGGTTTTACAGAGTAATTCATTAAGTACATTCAGGTGTACTAGCCCAGTTGTGCCTCTTTCAAGACTGGAGAGGTTCATAGCCTGAGCAGCATTCCTGATCTCATTCTGCCTTTCAGATATATAATGCGGCCACTGCTGTGTGCATCTGTGTGTGCGCACATGCACAGTGGGACACAGAAAACATGCTAGGAGGTTGCTCTTTCCTTGCTTTGTTGTGCCCAGTGTGTCCCCCAGCTGAATTCTGCCACTGCCCTTGACCATTCACATTGGGTTTTATACTTGCATTAGCTTGTTGAGAACTCATGTGAGTATGTATACATGAGCAGGGATCACACCTCTAGCTTGTAGTGTAACATAGCCATAGCAAAGGGCCAACAGTGGGATCATAAACTATTTTTACATATGCTACCCAGCTCCTATACATTTCAAGTCTCTAAACCAATGAGTGGTGGTGGTGGTGATCCACTATAGTGAATTCTTACCTTCTGCATTCAGTGTCCAGATATCATGGTGATAGATACATAGAATGTTGACCCTTCTTCCAGCACCAGAATCCCTTTCTGACACCAGCATTGTCCCGCTCCTGAGCAGTAGCAGATGGCTGGAGCCTTGAAGGCTGGTTTCCCAGTGGAGGAGAAATCAGTGACATAATGTCTAGATATAGCCTTAGTGTAATGTAGGCATGTAACGGATATACAACAGGTTTGGAAGATATGAGGTCAAACAGCATACAGACAATCCCTTCTTTAAGGAATCACAGCACATACTCCAGTTCCTGGTTCCCAGAGAACAACTCTGCCTCAAGAATTGACTTTTATCAGACACCAAGGCAGAGAACAAACTCTCTTGCTGCTCTCTAATGACCTCAGTACAGAACCTGGCATTGCAAAAACTAGTAACAATGCAGCATGTCTTCCCAAGACTGAACATTTGCTTGCATGCTAAGGAAAAGGAATGTGGATGACTGTGTATAACAGTGTCACCTGGTAACACCTGCGTTAACAATAAGTATCTTAGAAGGTAGATTAGAAAGATATGAATCAATAATGAAAATAAACCCACTTAATGTAGGACATTCAACGGACAGTTTGTGAAGCTGATGACTCATCTCTACTGATGGAAATCTAAGCCAAACTGTCTCAGGCTTGATATCCTCTCTATGATCATCGCTCGCTCTCCCCAAACATTTCTCATTCTCCCTTCCCCCCCCAGTCATATGACTCTTTCCTTGTGATCACTACAGAAGCTGGCTTTGCTATTAAACCTTCCTTTGATTTCTTTAATTCCTTTCCTTCCCTCTTTGTGTAACCCTTCTGCCAGGTGAAGCCAGCAGCAACCAGGGCTGGATTCAATATCTAGGGGTTCCTTTTCAACAATACAACACAGAACTGGCTCGAGCCCCACCCAGTAACCTGGGGAAATTACACACCACCCCGACCGCGTGTGAGAGGCAATACTGTAGAAAAGAAACTTTTAATGAAAGGAAGTCACCCAAAATTAATTAGGGGAAATGCCACAAACAGGATTCATAATCGTAAAATGGTGTGCAGAGTGCGTGGGGCAATGTCTTCTGCCTCATGTTCTTGAGTCCTACAACTAAAAGTTCCTTTTCTGTGCCCCCCTCTGCTTCCTCTTCATACCCCACTCACAGTGGTTGTCCATAGTGGTCAGTTAGGGACCAGGGTTCAGAGGTGCATCTGTGTAAGTTCACCTCCCACCCAGGGAAGAAGGCACCTTGCTTGCTCCACAATCTGAGCACTTGTGCTGGCTGGCCACCCCGCCTGCCACTCACCCCTCTCTGCTGGCTACCTCACCAACCACTCGGCTGACTGTCAGTCACCTTTTCCTGCCACCTGCCTCTCTGCTGTGACCTCTGCAGGTCAGTCTCTTAGTGATTTTCAGCTCTTTGCAGACTGGGCAGAAGTGCTGTCCCACAAGTGATTTCAGCTCTCATTTGAGCACTTTAAAATAACAAAAAGCTCCTAATGAAGCCTATTTAGCTCTATCTTTGAAAAGCAAGGAAGAACAGGTTAAAGCAGACCAGGAACCCTTAGGGAGAATCCACACCTCCTGATGGGGACACCTCTCCCTACCCCCTCTTACTTTCACATAGGTCTGGCATTCGAGCCCCTGGCTTAACAAGGTCCTTTCAACTGAGGGTGACCCCCCTCATTTCGACATATTAAGCCCAGTTCTGCTCCCCTTTATTCCATCAATAAAGACAATATTGATAACAACATTTTACTATACCTGCATTCAGTACTAAAGTGATTTGTAAC
The DNA here is from genome assembly GCF_965152235.1 of Eretmochelys imbricata. Lineage (NCBI taxonomy): Eukaryota > Metazoa > Chordata > Testudines > Cheloniidae > Eretmochelys > Eretmochelys imbricata. Next base: position 113,610,917 of record NC_135575.1, on the reverse strand, counting down.
GCAACACCAGCCAAAGTTGATCACTTTGAGTATCACAGCTCTGTCTACTGGATGTCTTGGCAGAGTAGGTGTGTTCTTGTGAATACAATTTGCTCCTGAAGTCTCTCCCCCTCACCAACCAGCTGTCAGAGGAGAGTTCATTCAGACCATGCTTACATTTATTTTTATCCCCTATATTTGATGCCATAATCTGTACTTTCAGTCTTTCCCATCTTCACTAGATGCCAGAGTCTGTACTTTCGGTCTCCCCACCTCTGTGCTCTGAATCCTTCACTCCCCTCTCAGTACTCTCCACCAGAATAATCCCCAACCGTGGCTTCTCAACAGATTTTCTACTTCCATTCCTCTTCTCATGCTGTCAAAACATCTGGAGTAAGCTCACTTCTTTCCACTTGAAGATATTTCTCTCTCTCAGCTCTCTTCTTGTCTAAAGATTTTTTACTTCTGGAATGAACACATAGGAAGGCAATTACCCCTCACTGTTCTCTACCTTAAAATCCATCTTTAACCCTTCTTCATAGCCCATACTCCCCCACCCCGTCCTACCCCATCTTCATCCAGGATCCTGTCAACTTCTTACAAAACAAAATTGACAACATCCAGCAAGAGCTCATAACCCAGAGCCAAGGTGCCGGGTTGCTATGCTCCTGTTCACTGCTGCTATTCCAGCCTTTGGGCTGGAATAATGCCAACAGACCTTCTATCCCTCTGTTTCAGTTGCATGAACTACCGGGGCCATTGGCTTCACCTAAACACAGCTCTGCAGCCTCTTCTTTTGATGTACCTATGTCCATTCCCAATATATAATTCTGCATCAGTTTATGTGAGATCAGTGGGGAGACCCTTCCTATGATGCACAGTAGAGTACAGGCACATCTATGAAGCTGCATAGTCATTAAACCCCCTATGCAGCCCCTGTGCTAGGTTTGAGTTTGCACCAGCCCTTTGTACCACTGGTGATTTTAGCAAATAAAATCCAGCGATCTGAGCTTTAGAGTCTCTAAGAAAAGGAAGATCTGAATATGAATCCATGAATTCACATGTGACACCCTTTACCACTTTCTACAGGTTTAATTCTCTATTAAGAATGAATAATTCTAAACCACAAAATATTCCAGTTAAATTATCTTTAAGTGTTCAGATTTCATTTGCTTTTCTTTCACAGCAGACATAACAACAGGGCTCTTAAAACCTGCTTTTACTAGGAGAAGGTAATTGAAACCACTTCAAAGCAAAGTGTTAGGAAAAGTTAAGTTAGATGATGAACATCAACTATAATTTCATTCAAACTGAAAGCCTAAATTGTTGTTACACATGTTGAGCTGATGGTTCTAACCCCCTGACAGCAGATTTTTTTGAATATCATTTTTTATCAGTTTTTTCTCAGCTACCTTGGTTTCTAACTTAATTCTATGCTTTTTCCAGAATGGTAAATTTACTTAACACAAAGTATGTTGCTGTCAGGAACTTACAGATTGAACACACATTATTAGCACAGTGGGTTCTAGCTGTTTAAATCAATTACATATCCCAAGGAGAATAAAAAACACTGGTCCAAAGAAAGTTTAGTACAAAAATAATGTTTATTTCCCCTATGTACATTATTATGAAGATGCTGACTCCATAGCTAGGGTTGCACACTACAATGGCTTTAAAATGGGCCACAAATTTTTTTTTCTCTAAAGGTAGGTGGCCAATCAGTGTGAAATTTCACACAGTATTAATCTTTATGTCCTATGATTTTTTCTGCATTTTTGTTTAGTTTCCGTTCATAAATTTTTAATAGTAAGCCTTTGAAATATGGCTGTAGTTGAAATTTGTCCTTGCAGTCAGTTCTAGTTTTCACTGCTGACTGACATCTCTTAAAAATATTTATCTGCACAAAATGGGGTGGAGAGGTGAATTCTGAAGTGATCTAGGGCCACTGGTACTTTTTTTAAAGTTGGATTTAGAATCATTTTCATGTTATAACCAGTATTTATATGCTGTTAATACAAACCCAACTGATAGAATCCAAGTGCACAGAAACCTGACTGATTGGGGCTGGGCACAAAGAAGCCTCAACTGGTTGGGGCAAGGTGCACACAAGCTTGACTGCGTGATGAGCGATAGAATTGCACAAAAACCTTCACTGTCAGGAACGCTTTTCTGTCAGATTTTATCCTACAACAGAGAATAAGCGTTCATGAAGACCTACTGACAGGTAAGATATTCTCTGTCAGCAGCTGTGCTTCTAATGAATCTACCCTCCCCTACATGCACCTTGTGCTTCCCCACCCTCAGTTAAGCATTCAAAAAACCAAGGAAATTGATATGCACAATTGTGAAGCATTTAGGGTTGTCAGCATTTCATCACCCATTTTAACCACCCTTCTGCACCCAAGTCTTTACCAAACTACTTTTCCCCCAACACAAACTATGACACCAAAGATTCACAACTACCAGTACTAGGGAGGGGTGTGTGAATAACAGCGGCACAACCTGAATATTCCTAAGAAGGGGGCCCAGGTTACCTGCCAAATAGCAGAGGTAACTACAAAAGATGTTCTGAGAGGTGCATGTGTATGTATGCAGTTCCCCTTGCCCACTTTGCATGGTCGCATGTACTTGCTGAGCCACCATCTGTCCTTCGAGGGTGGGCCTGGAAATGAAAGAGGTGGAAGAGGCAGCATGAGGAGATGACTCCCCCAGGTTCTGGAAACTGGAGAACTGGGTCCAGGGCCTCTCCCACATTTCACTCCCCTCCCACCAGAGAGAATGGGGCTGGCCAGGACCTCTCCTCCACTGGAGACACGGGGACCATGAATTTGTAGTAGCATCAATCTAAAGCCCCCCTTTATTGTGTTCAGGGTGAATAATCTGGTAACGGAGTGCATGCGGTAGGGTGAAAGTGGAGCAGATGGTCTGATGTACAGTAGCTGTAATGGTAAAGTGTGTGCTTTTGCACCCAGAAAATCCTGCAAACAGCATAAGGAAATATCACGAGTTGACATTACTCAGTTTAAAAGGTGCAGTTGAATTCAATCTGAACTTTAAAGTCTTGACACCAGACACTGAATTATACATTTTTGTCACTTCCTTCTCTAAATTGAACCTAGCAATGATCCCCTCTAGACTGATTCCTTTCAAATATCACGTGTGGTTTCTGTATCCTGGGAATTTTGCCAACAGCAGGGGGAATATAGTTTCCCAGTCCTTAATTTAAAAAGGTAAAGTTCAATTCAATTTGAACTTCAGAGTCTTGACATCTGACACTAACTTAACATTTTTATCAACCTCTTTCTCTGAACAAAAGCTTGGAATGATTTTTTTCTAGGAGATGAAATTTGAGGATTGTTAACAAAGAAGGACAGAAGGGCTGAGCTTTATGAAAAAAAACATTCTAAACAAGGGTAGGGTTTTGACTTTTTCTTTATTCTTTAAACAGCGGAGCTAAAATTGGTCTCATATTACACTATATTTTTAATGGAAAATTGTAATTAACCTTTGCATCTCGAGTAAGCAGATAGGAAAATATAAGGTGGTTTATGTTTTCATGTCAACTAGGTTTGTATAGAACAAGAACAAATATCTACATGTAAGTCTCCAAGGATATTGCTTATTTGAATGATTAATTTCAAAATTTAATATTTTGCATAACAGCTTATCAAACCAATTTAGTTTTTTTCTCTCATTAAAACTCAGGCTGCATTTTCCATTTAGCTTCATTTCTTGGTGGTGAATTTATATCACAAGTATTTTGTCACCTCCAGTTTTTCTACCTGGCAGGGCTATCAACAGTCCCAGTTAGAACTACTTGAAACTTGGGATTTCCATTCCCATGGGAAATTGTGACATTTTAAAAAAAATGTCTGATTTGGAATGAAAACTAGAAATTTTGAAATTTTCCACAGAAAGGAAATTCTAAAAAATTGTTCTTTCAGAAAATTCAAAACATTTCCATTTGATTTTTCTGAAATGAAACGGAGCAGCTGGCTGCCTCAACTCCTAGGGATGACTCATACTGGAGCTCTGGAAGTGGGGGGCAGCCTAGGGAGTTCCCAGTGTCAACGGAAACCCCAAGAGTTGGGGGCAGTCTTGGGAATCCCACACTATAGATCAGGGAGCCTGGAAGCCCAGAGCTAGGGCTTGCAGGCTCCCTGCTGTGGAGTGGAAAGCCTGGAAGCCCCGAGGCAGTCAGCCTGATGGGGCTGCTCTAGAGTCACAGATCCAGGAAGTTCTGGCTCCTAACCAGCCTGCCATGTGAACTGGCAGAAAGTTTGCTGAAACTGAAGTGGAGCCTAAATATTTTGGCTTTGATGAATTTCCATTTGCAGATGAAAATGTTTCACCAGAAAATTCCCAACCACCTCAAGTTCCAATTTACCCACAGCTATTCTAAGTTTTGGAAATCACTTCTGGGAATTTTGGTTATGGTCAATGTCCCAGAACTGTTTAGATTGTACTTTCCTTGGGGGTAGGGACTATCTTTTTGTTATTCTTTGAACAGTGCCTAGAACAATTGGCCCCCAAACTTGATGCTACTGAAAGGCAAATAGTAAACATGTGTCAAAAGGAGGGAACTAAAGCACTGCTGTGCTTTTTGTTCATGCACCGCAGTCGTGGTTTTCCCATACCCGCTGCCCCCTAAGATGCAGCTTCCAGTCCCATCAACCTGCAGCTTAGAGAAATGGTCACTTTGGCTGAGGCTGAGTGGTAGGATGCTGGTGCAATGGGCTAGCTGGGAAATGGAATTAGCAGTAGACTGAACCCCATGTTTATGCAAGTGGGCAAGTGAGGCACATCTTGATGATTCTGGGAAGATCCTACTCTGAAGGATCATCAATAGGCCTACCACTAGACAGGTAGAATCCTCCTCCCTCTAGCGAAGTGAAGATGAAGGGAAGATGGATATGAATGAACAATGGGAGACAAAAAGGACAGGAGAAACATGGTGGGGGACAGAGTGAAGAAAATAACCTAAAATTCACAGAATGTATGCAAGCTGCTGATAGGGCTTGAGACAATCAGCTCTTGGACTTAAATGTTACTGGGAGTTTGATTATCATATCCAAGTGCAGAACTGAATACCTGTCTATAACCAGAAGAATAAACAGAGACTCTAATCACTGTAGTGTGAAATTAATGATAATTACAAGGTAACTGTAATTATTTGATTGATCATAGCACCTAGGAGGCCTAGTTATAAAGTTTGATTTATTAAATAAGTCTGATCTATAGTTTTTAAATCATATCAATTGAATCCATTGTGCACAATAGCCCCAAATCATCCCCGGCATCATTCTGTTGACATCAGAAATGGTGGCTCCATCCCTATTGGCCAGCTGTCCCCCCACTGGACATATACACTATGAATATGTTTGCTCTCCTCTCCACTGACTCATGCAGAGATAGGGTTTAGTTGGGTATTGTCAAGGTTCCTCCCCCACTCTGAACTCTAGGGTACAGATGTGGGGACCTGCATGAAAACCTCCTAAGCTTACTTTTACCAGCTTAGGTGAAAACTTCCCCAAGGTACAAATTAATTTTATCCTTTGTCCTTGGAATAACCACTGCCACCACCAAACTCTAACTGGGTTTACTGGGAAACTTAGTTTGGACACGTCTTTCCCCTCAAAATCCTCCCAACCCTTGCACCCCACTTCCTGGGAAAGGTTTGGTAACAATCCTCACCAATTTGTATAGGTGACCACAGACCCAAACCCTTAGATCTGAGAACAATGAAAAAGCATTCAGTTTTCTTACAAGAAGACTTTTAATAGAAATAGAAGTAAATAGGAGTAAAGGAATCACCCCTGTAAAATCAGGATGGTAGGTACCTTACAGGGTAATTAGATTCAAAACATAGAGAATCCCTCTAGGCAAAACCTTAAGTTACAAAAAAGACACACAGCTAGAAATAGTCATTCTATTCAGCACAGTTCTTTTCTCAGCCATTTAAAGAAATCATAATCTAACGCATACCTAGCTAGATTACTTACTAAAAGTTCTAAGACTCCATTCCTGTTCTATCCCCGGCAAAAGCAGCATACGGACAGACACAGACCCTTTGTTTCTCTCCCTCCTCCCAGCTTTTGAAAAGTATTTTGTCTCCTCATTGGTCATTTTGGTCAGGTGCCAGCGAGGTTACCTTTAGCTTCTTAACCCTTTACAGGTGAGAGGATTTTTCCTCTGGCCAGGAGGGATTTTAAAGGGGTTTACCCTTCCCTTTATATTTATGACAGGTATGGACGTCACAAAGAGGTGTGGAATCCACCTAGGCAGTACCTGATTGGCTGCATGCCACTGGAGTTTTACAAGGGCTGGTCACTTTGTGGAGAACATTCCAGCTCTTTGGCAGTCAGCAGTAGAACTTGTCTTCACATCTTGCTGCCATTGTTTTAGTGGTTTGTCTCTGGCCACTGAGAATGTTAAAGTGTATCTGTTGCACAGCTAATCTGTGATTAAATACAGTGATCAGAGATTTAAGGGCCCCAAGAAAATGGTACAAGCTTGACATCACTTTCAACAGGTATAATTCTTGAGAATGAATCATTCTACACCAAATGATACTATCAGTTCATGTGAGCAGGTAGCATTGGCACTTCACATTTTGGGATGGAATGAGCCATACTGATTTAGACCTGATGAGGATCTGGCCCTGTGCTGTGGCCTCAGCTTTATGGTTTAGGTGACATTAATCACCATGTTTGTGTTTGGGAGGGAATACTCTTTCCTTGATCAAGATGAGGTGGGTTTTCACATTCCTGGATGCATACACTATATCCCCACTCTATTTTTTTTGTAAGTGACACCTCATGGGCAGGTACAATTATGTCAAGTTGTATTTTGCTTTCAGGAGACTGGATGTGAGGATGCGAGTTATCTCAAGTGCCTATACACAAATGCAAGAAGCCTGGGAAACAAGCAGGGAGAACTGGAAGTCCTGGCACAGTCAAGGAATTATGATGTGATTGGAATAACAGAGACTTGATGGGATAACTCACATGACTGGAGTACTGTCATGGATGGATATAAACTGTTGAGGAAGGACAGGCAGGGCAGAAAAGGTGGGGGAGGTGCACTGTATATAAGGGAGCAGTGTGACTGCTCAGAGCTCAAGTATGAAACTGCAGAAAAACCTGAGTGTCTCTGGATTAAGTTTAGAAGTGTGAGCAACAAGGGTGATGTCGTGGTGGGAGTCTGCTATAGACCACCGGATCACGGGGATGAGGTGGATGAGGCTTTCTTCCGGCAACTCACAGAAGTTACTAGATCGCAGGCCCTGGTTCTTATGGGAGACTTCAATCACCCTGATATCTGCTGGGAGAACAATACAGCGGTGCACAGACAATCCAGGAAGTTTTCGGAAAGTGTAGGGGACAATTTCCTGGTGCAAGTGCTGGAGGAACCAACTAGGGGCAGAGCTCTTCTTGACCTGCTGCTCACCAACTGGGAAGAATTATTAGCGGAAGCAAAAGTGTATGGGAACCTGGGAGGCAGTGACCATGAGATGGTCGAGTTCAGGATCCTGACACAGGGAAGAAAGGAGAGCAGCAGAATACGGACCCTGGACTTCAGAAAAGCAGACTTTGACTCCCTCAGGATCCCCTGGGAGAATAACATGAGGGGGAATGGAGTCCAGGAGAGCTGGCTGTATTTTAAAGAATCCTTATTGAGGTTACAGGGACAAACCATCCCGATGTGTAGAAAGAATAGTAAATATGGCAGGCGACCAGCTTGGCTTCACAGTGAAATCCTTGCTGATCTTGAACACAAAAAAGAAGCTTACAAGAAGTGGACAATTAGACAAATGACCAGGGAAAAGTATAAAAATATTGCTCGGGCATGCAGGAGTGAAATCAGGAAGGCCAAATCACACCTGGAGTTGCAGTTAGCAAGAGATGTTAAGAGTAACAAGAAGGGTTTCTTCAGGTATGTTAGCAACAAGAAGAAAGTCAAGGAAAGTGTGGGCCCCTTACTGAATGAGGGAGGCAACCTAGTGACAGAGGATGTGGAAAAAGCTAATGTACTCAATGCTTTTTTTGCCTGTGTCTTCACGAACAAGGTCAACTCCCAGACTACTGCACTGGGCAGCACAGCATGGGGAGGAGGTGACCAGCCCTCTGTGGAGAAAGAAGTGGTTCGGAACTAGAGCACAAGTCCATGGGGCTGGATGCGCTGCATCTGAGAGTACTAAAGGAGTTGGCAGATGTAATTGCAGAGCCATTGGCCATTATTTTTGAAAACTCATGGTGATTGGGGGAAGTCCCGGACGACTGGAAAAAGGCTAATATAGTGCCCATCTTTAAAAAAGGGGAGAAGGAGGATCCAGGGAACTACAGGCCAGTCAGCCTCACCTCAGTCCCTGGAAAAATCGTGGAGCAGGTCCTCAAGGAATCAATTCTGAAGCACTTAGAGGAGAGGAAAGTGATCAGGAACGGTCAGTATGGATTCACCAAGGGCAAGTCATGCCTGACTAATCTAATTGCCTTCTATGATGAGATAACTGGTTCTGTGGACGAGGGGAAAGCGGTGGACGTGTTGTTCCTTGACTTTAGCAAAGCTTTTGACATGGTCTCCCACAGTATTCTTGCCAGTAAGTTAAAGAAGTATGGGCTGGATGAAAGGACTATAAAGTGGATAGAAAGCTGGCTAGATTGTCGGGCTCAACGGGTAGTGATCAATGGCTCCATATCTAGTTGGCAGCCAGTATCAAGTGGAGTGCCCCAAGGGTCGGTCCTTGGGCTGGTTTTGTTCAATATCTTCATAAATGATCTGGAGGATGGTGTGGATTGCAGCAAGTTTGCAGATGACACTAAACTGGGAAGAGAGGTAGATACGCTGGAGGGTAGGGATAGGATACAGAGGACTCTAGACAAATTAGAGGATTGGGCCAAAAGAAATCTGATAAGGTTAACAAGGACAAGTGCAGAGAATACACCACTACAGAATAGGGACCGAATGGCTTGGCAGCAGTTCGGCAGAAAAGGACCTAGGGGTTACAGTGGACGAGAAGCTGGATATGAGTCAACAGTGTGCCCTTGTTGCCAAGAAGGCCAATGGCATTTGGGATGTATATGTAGGGGCATTGCCAGCAGATCGAGGGACATGATCGTTCCCCTCTATTTGACATTGGTGAGGCCTCATCTGGAGTATTATGTCCAGTTTTGGGCCCCACATTACAAGAAGGATGTGGAAAAATTGGGAAGAGTCCAGCGGGGGGCAACAAAAATTATTAGGGGACTGGAACACATGACTTATGAGGAGAGGCTGAGGGAACTGGGATTGTTTAGTCTGCGGAAGAGAAGAATGAGGGGGGATTTGATAGCTGCTTTCAACTACCTTAAAGGGGGTTCCAAAGAGGATGGATCTAGACTGTTCTCAGTGGTAGCTGATGACAGAACGAGGAGTAATGGTCTCAAGTTGCAGTGGGGGAGGTTTAGGTTGGATATTAGGAAAAACTTTTTCACTAGGAGCGTGGTGAAACACTGGAATGCGTTACCTAGGGAGGTGGTGGAATCTCCTTCCTTAGAAGTTTTTAAGGTCAAGCTTGACAAATCCCTGGCTGCGATGATTTAGTTGGGGATTGGTCCTGCTTTGAGGAGGGGGTTGGACTAGATGACCTCCTGAGATCCCTTCCAACCCTGATAATCTATGATTCTATGATGATCATAGGGTTATTTGTTACAGCTGAATTGGTGGGGTTCCTGCAGTTGAGTAGGTATTACATATCCAAGCCAGGCATGGAGTGGATAGATTCAAAAGTCAGCATTAGGTGTTGATATTAAGAGCATCAGTGTTCGGAGATAACCATTAATTCTAAGCACAGATATGGGGTCTCCTTATTTATAGTGCCCGGTTCCTTTCACAAGGATAGTGCCTAAGAGCAAGAACCATCTGAGGCAACCAACCCTCATTGCACTGAGGAGACGTGTATCGCCTGAGAGTGAGTGTAGGGACAGAGTGGCCATATGGCAAGTAAACAGTTTGAATGCCTGGTTTCAAGATGAATTTAAATTGAAGGGTAATAGACTTGTGGCCAGGGCCTCTGACTATATCTCTTTGCTCTTGTGGTTATTCCCAGGGGGATGGTGTTAGGATATAGATATTCAGGCTTGTCTGCAAAGGCCTATACTTTAAGAATTTAGGTGTATTCTTATCACTTAGCTAGTTATAGAGGTAAAAAACAAGAATCAAAATCAGTCTGCCTGTTTATAGGCCTTCTCTCCTGTGATAGTCTAAGGCCTTGTTCTTAGGCTAAGGCCTTTGGCTAAGCATCAGAGGCACCCATAAACTGGGAAGCGAACGGTCACGTTCTCATCAGTCACACTGAAATAAGGCAGTTTTGGGCTGTTAAAAAGGTGATCCAATCTATCACCTCCAGAGAAAGGGAAGAGCCTAAAAGATTTAAAGAAAACTTAGTTTGATAGCATTCCTGGCAAGAACTCACTTATCAATAGATGGGGTATAAAATCCTCATTTCTTTGTTGTTCTATCACTGTAGTCCCCACTTCCCTGTTGTTTGTCTGTATAATCTCTGTCTGTTCTCTAATGGTTTCTGTCTGCTGTATAATTAATTTTGTTGCATGTAAACCAATTAAGGTGGTGGGATATAATTGGTTAGATAATCATGTTCCAATATGTTAGGATTGGTTAGTTAAATTTCAGGAAAATGATTGGTTAAGGTATAGCTAAGCAGAATTCAAGTTTTACTATATAGTCTGCAGTCAATCAGGAAGTATAGGGTGGGGGAAGGGAAACGACGAGTGGTGGGGACCCAGACTGAGGGTGTTGGGAGTGAAGAGGGGGGAATGGGAACAGGGAATGGGACTGGGGGAATTTAATCATGTTTCGCTAAGGGGGGGAATGGGAACAGGGCGTGGGAACAGAGACACAGGCAAGGCTGTGTGGTGTCAGAGCTGGGAAGGGGGACACTGAGGAAGAAAATTGGAATCATTGCTTGCTGGAAGTTCATCCCAATAAACATTGAATTGTTTGCACCTTTGGACTTTGGGTATTGTTACTCTCTGTTCATATGAGAAGGACCAGGGAAGTGAGCGGGTGAAGGAATAAGCCTTCTAACAGAGGGGAATGAGTGCTGCAGTGGATGTCACAGTTAACAAATAGTTAAGGGAGCTGGATAACAATGGAAATACTTGCTCACTTCCAGTTTATCAGGGCCTCATCTTACACCATTGAAATAAGAGGGGATAAATAACCTGGGATCAAAACATCCAGAGATAAAATGGAATTGTAGGATGCTCCTTTCGCAGCCACCCTCCACCCCCCCTGTATTTTACTTTGGGGACAGATTCTATGCCGTCCTTCCTCAGCCATGCTGGGACAGAGGGCAAGGAAGGAACTTGCTCCTACCTTGCACAGCAGCTCAAGAGCAGCTTACAATAACAGTCTCAGCACTCTGGGGAGCTCAGGGACTGCCTGGTTCTGCACCTGCTGGGGAGGTAGGTGCATAAAAGAGAGCTCGAAGGTATCCATGGCCCTACGCTTCCCCTGCCTCAGCTGGTGGAACAGGACTAGCATGCTGTGGGGAGTATTCTGTGCTATTGTAGTGGCTGCTGCAAAACATGTACCCCCTGAATGCACAAGGAACAGCACTGGAAGACACTATGCTTGCCTGACTCACAGTCTCTTCAGCACTTGCTCCTGGGGCAGCATGGCTCCTCACCACCCACTACTCAGGCTTGCAGCTAAATGCATAATCAGGCTTTCTTTCATCTTTGGGGCTGCAATAGCATTATGCAAATCCTACCTATGTCCCTAGCAACCATGTGCATAGGCAATTTTTTTTCTGGTGACAGCAGTTCATCCCCAAAGAGATGAGTCCAGTAGAGGACAGAGCATAGTTCCTAGAGTACAGTGTGTGTCTGGTTTTGAATGTAATGAGTCGACTGCTGCTGCCTAAGGCACTGGTGTGATTTTGTTTAAACAAACATAAGCCAATTAAAAATACAAAGAGATCCAAGGAAAAGATGCTCTTAGCTGAAAGTCTCATGGGAGAATAATTTAAAGCACAGATCAATAGAAGTGGAAGAGATTTGTTCCCATAAGACCAAAAGCCAGCATGTGACAAATCTCAAGAAAGGCATTTGGAGGATTGTATTTTGTTATATATTGTGGCATGAAAGAATAGTGCTTTACCATAATTATAGTTAAATATTTACAGAGTTTTAGCTATTTCATAGAGAGCAAATATCCCTGCAAAGATATTTTTCTCCCATCAAATAAATAACTAAAATTGTTTTGAATATCTTTATTACAACTATAATAATTGCATAAATATGCACTGGAGCAAGAGTGAAGTTAGAATTCTTGGCTTGTTAAAAACACAACTATTTATGTAATTATATTTGCTGTAAAACATCCTCCTGCTCTAATTCTGAGTGGTGAATTTGGACTTCTGATCTCTTTTTCATGCAGTTACAATGAGTCTCAGTTTTCAGAGTAGCAGCCGTGTTAGTCTGTATCTGCAAAAAGAAAAGGAGTACTTGTGGCACCTTAGAGACTAACAAATGTATGCTTATGCTCAGATAAATTTGTTAGTCCCTAAGGTGCCACAAGTACTCCTTTTCTTTTTAATAAGTCTCAGTGTATAGAGTGTAGTGGAGAGAGAGAACAAATATAACTAACAGACATTTCTGAAAAAAGAAAAGGAGTACTTGTGGCACCTTAGAAACTAACCAATTTATCTGAAATTACCTAAAATTGCTTTTACAAATAAACAAACAAACAAATCTCAAATCTCACAATATCTAGGAAACTCCCAGTGCTAGAAACAAGGCTGGGTCTTGTGAGAAAGCTGCAAACGGGAAAATCCCTTTTCCAAAAGTATAAAGGTCTTGTTTCTAGCTCTGGGAAGTCATGAGATATCAGATCTTAAACATATGGTTGGTGCAGGAGTGAATGTCAACCACCCTACACGTTGCACTGGAATAATTTGGGAGGAAAATTGCAGAAAAAGGAGAAACAAATTTTTTTTGGTGGCACGTTGATTTTTAAAAGTTGGTCCAGATCCTCAGTTGGTGTAAATTGGTGTCACTCTATTGACTTTATTAAGTCTTTACTAAATCAGTCTACACTAGATAAGGACCTGTTCCATGGTGATTGCTGATCACATGGTGAAATGTGGGGGTAGATTAGTGATCAGAGCACAGATGAGATAGTTAAAGGTGCATGCTAAATGCAGTTCGTCACATGGATATCACCGTCACATGAGTTTGTGTGGTGTTAAGCTTGCACAATTAGGCTCAACGACCCAGATCCACGAAAGTATTCAGGCTTGATATCACTGCCGATTAGGAACCTAAATACCTTTGAGGATCTGGGCTAAGGAAACCTACCTTTTATATTTGTTTATAAACATTTTTCAGGATTGCTAAGTGCAAAATAGTCCAACGGTGAAATAGCCGCTCTTTTAGACAGAATTTTCTTTCCACTGAGGCTTTCACTGGAAAGGGTGAACATAAATTTTAAATGAAAGCTTAGCATGTGGCTTTATTTCAGGTGTTTTCTTCTTGTCTTTCAGATTATTGATGTTAGTGATCAGGCTCTCCCGAATGATTAATGTCACAGGTGCAAATATCACTTGGAGAGCTCCTACTTGGGAATGAGAATCCAATGAATGTTCAGTCCCCAACTGTAACCACTTAAGAGAGCACAGAACTTTAGAGACAAGAAGTAAAGCTACATGCTACACTGTTCAATTACTTAATATAATTACTGGTTGCCAGGAAAAATAAAAATAATAGAAAAGTAAAAAAGGTTTTAACCTTCAAAAAACCCTAATGTAACTATTACAAAAAATAAGTGAAGATAAAAAGATAGTGAGAAATACTAAAACTGACAGATAATCCTTTTGTTAACTAAGAAGTAAAATGTTACAATGTATTTTTATATAACATAGTTATGCTATCACAGAGCTTTTGCTTTTCCAGGGCTTGATACAAATCTCATAGGAAGTGAAGAAGCATCTTTCCGTCAGTGATTTCCATGGGCTTTGGATCTGTACCCAAGTGAGGCCACAAAATATGAAAGGATGCAAACTGGGCTATAAGGCCCCAATCCTGTGGTTACGTATGTGGGATGAATTTGGATCAGCATCTCCAACAAAACAAAGTTAGCCTCAGTTTAAAAAAGAAAAAAAGAAAAACAAACACACGCACATGCTCCAGCATCACAACCCGTCTTGATAAATCAAACACATGGTTTAATAGTCGGAATCTGAAATAAAATCTAATCTCCCAGATTGTGTCAATTTGAAAACAAAATATAGGATCGTTAGTGCACACAGGTTTATTTTTTCTATCATCATAAATTTCCAGATAATTAATTTAATAAAAAATAACCATAGAAACAATAATAAAATTGCCCAATTCCAGAAGTATTAGCACACTGGAATTCTCCTGGCTCTAAAAGTTTTCACTAACACATCCAATACACAGTTCACTGAACTTTTTGATATAAGAAAAGCCTTTTACTTGTCAATAAAGGAATTGATATTTTTTACACCTACCAACACAATTTGGTATGTTCATGGCAGAACTGCATACAAGGGTTTTGTGGATGATTAACCATCAAAAACAAATGCTGCAAACAGGGAGTTTCAGTTCCATTTACATTATTGCCTTTTATAAGACCATATAAACAATTAATCAAATCAGTGCATTAAAAAAAGACACTGATGTTTGTGTGCCACAAAGATCGGAAAATTCTGTACTCACGGTGGTCTTTGGTCAGTATTTTGGTCAATAATTTTTTGTTGGAGGTTAAGTAATTGTCTGAAGGGCTATGTGGTGAGGGAATAATGTGACTGCACAAACACCATGCAAATAAAGATCGCTTTGTCATTTCAGAGGAAGATTGTTTTTTGTTGGTTATGGACAAGACCATGCATCAGAAGATTTGATTTCCAAGCTCTCTTCAACTGCTGATTTCCTGGGCTACTTTGGTCAAGTCATTTAATCTTGCTGTGCCTCAATTTACCCATCTGGAAAAGGCAGATGGTGATAATTAAATATTGTCAAAGCCTTAGTAAAAGTCCCTTAGCTGGACACTTACCAGGCTGCTCTGTTTGGGTCCAGCCATGCTAGACCTTTGTAACCTTAAGCTTCCCTTGGTCTGAGTAGGTTACAGCACTGTCTCTTTCCTTGGCCTCTCCAGAACACTTCTGGGGCTCTCTGTGTGTTACCACTTTATGGAAATGGACCTTACAACCCTAGCTCCCAGGACTGATGCTGACCCCCCAGAATCCTCAGTAGCCTAAGCACAACCTTTCCCAGATCTCCAACCTTGTGGGCCCTCTAATTTACAGTTGAACTCTTCAGGGACATGCAATAGCTGAAGCACATAACTCCTGGATGTTCCAGAAAGGGATTCTAAAACAATTACTTTTTACTTTAGGCAGCACAAAAGATATACAGAATTTAAGAGATTCAAACAAAATAATAAACACCTACCCACATTTCCCAGGTGGTTCACCATTTTTTAGCACTCTTTAGGGTTAGGTCAGAGGCCTCTAAAGAATCCATAATCCTTCCTCTCCTGCACATGGTTGCTGCTCCAGATTAGGGTATTTCTCACTAAACTCTGCAGATTAGGGGATTTCTCACTAAACCTTTAACTCTCCTGTTCAAGCTTCCTCAACAATGACTGCTGAGAGACCCTTTTTTTATAACTTGCAGTCTCTTTTGTCAGGTGATTCCCTGAGCAGTCTCAGCAGGTAATCTAAGCCCCCCACCAAATCATCTGTACCTTAGTTGACAACCCCTACCCCAAAACTCACACTTGAAAAATTGGTTTGCCCGGGGCAGTAGCCATCTGTTTGTCCAAGGATGTTCCATTAGAATGGCTGATTATCAAAGTTTAACAACCCTCTACTGATAGATCTCGGCCAGGTACAAGAATTTCTCCAGATGCCTTCTCTGTTGTTTAGCTAAATATTGAGGTAAATGATAGCAGAGAAGGTAAACAAGCCCCACAATCAAAATAGGATTTGCAGTCTGACACAGATACACAGAAAGAGTCCCCAGTGCCAAACAGAATTCAGAAGCTCTACGTGGACAGATCTCCCAAATCATCACAAATATCTTACAGGGATGTTGAGAGGTTAAATTAACTAATGTTTGTAAACTTTTTTAAGATCCCCAGATAGAAGACACAGGAAAATCAGGGCAGAAAAGAGCCAAATTTCTCATGTAGAAAAAGTACAAAGTACAAGTGAGTATGAAAAAAAAATCCGACCAAGAGTGACAGCTTAAGGACAGGTGTCTGAACAGAGCATGTCCTGCCTATGAGTATTTCAGTGAAACAACAATCTATGTTGTTTGTTTGATAGCTTTAAAATATCTCAGCATTATAGAGAGATAACTGTTAAAGTGCAGGTTTCAGAGTGTTAGCCGTGTTCGTTGTATCAGCAAAAAGAAAAGGAGTACTTGTGGCACCTTAGAGACTAACAAATTTATTTGGAGCATAAGCTTTCGTGGGCTAAAACCCAATTCATCGGATGCATGCAGTGGGAAATACAGTAGAAAGATATATATATATATATATAGATAGATAGATATATAGACACAGAGAACACACACACAGAGAACATTAAAAATGGGTGTTGCCATACTGACTATAATGAGAGTAATCAGCTAAGGTGAGCTATTATCAGCAGGAGAAAAAAAAAACCAAAACAACCTTTTGTAGTGATAATCAGAATGGCCCATTTCCAACAGTTGACAAGAAAGTGTGAGTAACAGTAAGGGGAAAAATAAGCATGGGGAAATAGTTTTACTTTGTGTAATGACCCATCCACTCCCAGTCTTTATTCAAGCCTAATTTAACGGTGTCTAGTTTGCATATTAATTCCAATTCAACAGTTTCTCGTTGGAGTCTGTTTTTGAAGTTTTTTTGTTGAAGTATTGCGACTTTTAGGTCTGTAATTGTGTGACCAGGGAGATTGAAGTGTTCGCCGACTGGTTTTTGAATGTTATAATTCTTGACATCTGATTTGTGTCCATTTATTCTTTTACGTAGAGACTGTTGGGTTTGGCCAATGTACATGGCAGAGGGGCAATTCCTGCACATGATGGCATATACCCTATCAGAGGCTCGTTCACCTGCAAATGTACCAATGTAATATATGCCATCATGTGCCAGCAATGCCCCTCTGCCATGTACATTGGCCAAACCGGAGAGTCTCTACGCAAAAGAATAAATGGACACAAATCAGACGTCAAGAATTATAACATTCAAAAACCAGTCGGAGAACACTTCAATCTCCCTGGTCACTCAATTGCAGACCTAAAAGTCACAATACTACAGCAAAAAACCTTTAAAAACAGACTCCAATGAGAAACTGCTGAATTGGAATTAATTTGCAAACTCGACACCATTAAATTAGGACTGTTACTCACACCTTCTTGTCAGTTTCCACGGTATGCATCCGATGAAGTGAGCTGTAGCTCACGAAAGCTCATGCTCAAATAAATTGGTTAGTCTCTAAGGTGCCACAAGTACTCCTTTTCTTTTTGCGAATACAGACTAACACGGCTGTTACTCTGAAACCTGTTGGAAATGGGCCATCCTGATTATCACTACAAAAGGTTTTTTTTTCTCCTGCTGATAATAGCTCACCTTAACTGATTACTCTTGTTATAGTGAGTATGGCAACACCCATTTTTTCATGTTCTCTGTGTGTGTATATATATATATATAAAGATCTCCCCATTGTATTTTCCTCTGAATGCATCTGATGAAGTGAGCTGTAGCTCACGAAAGCTTATGCTCAAATAAATTTGTTAGTCTCTAAGGTGCCACAAGTACTCCTCATTCTTTTTGTTAAAATGCAGTTAAGCTCCCCTTCCCCCGCCATGGCTGAATGACTGGCAGACACTAGGGAGAATGCATTAGAGTCCTCAACTTGTAACTTAACTTCTCCTTTTGTCGTTCTGCATAATTGCTGTCACCCAGGTAAAGCTAGATTTTTTTTCCATGGTGAATTCTCCTCCACACAACCTTTTGACCTTCAGGAATGGGAAGCAGCAGGGTTCCTCGTCTCGCGATTTAACTGGAGAAAATAGCTACTTGAAGAGGAAGTGCTTTGAAATTAACAATGTCTCTGACACAAGCAACCAAACGACTTTTGTTTTACCACAAACTGGGACCCACAAGACTATTTTGCATGGGTATGGTGAAAGCTACAATATTTAAAGAACTGAGGTGTTTATTCTGTAGTCTTTTCCCTGGAAAATATATACAGTATATGCTTCCTATACAAACACGTGTATTTTCAGAGAGAGAGAGAGAGAGAGAGAGAAGTTTAACATAATCACTTGAAGATAGCCAAAAGACAGTGAAAAATCATTATAATGCCTTCTTCACCTTTCACACTGCACTAAATCTTATAGTAATAAGCCAGAGCACCATCTTTTGCAGTTATGGCAGTATTTTCTGAGTTTTCCAAGTTACTTCTGCCAAATGGCACAACCCTGTAATAACAGACAGTTGCCCTAATACCCATGAAGTGGTTTGCACAGTCCTGGCTAGCACTTCTGCACTCATCAACCAAACATAAGACTCACATTATTTTGGCTACCTATACTCATTTCCATGTGTTCAACTGGCATTGTGACTGCTCTGAAAAAGTTCTGGTAGTTTGACTACAATAAGGAACAATTTTTGTTGAGTGGTTTTCATGAGGATTATATTGCCTTCTTCTGTTCCATTGCCTGTCCCTTTCATGCCAAGCCTTATGATTATCAACTGTTTAAAAAGATGATAGTAAAGTAAACAACTTACACTTATTCTTAGAAAGGACGAAGATTGTTCCAGGAAAAAATTACTGAGATAGATCCAATAAAACTTTAAAATGTGGGGTACTTTCTGTGTGCATGTAAGCATGTCTGGCCCTGTCCAGTTCTTTGTCCACCTGTAACCAGCTCTCCCCTACTTCTCTACCACCGCAGTTAGTCCAGCTGTGTCCTACAAGTGATGCTGTGGATTGTATATGTGCAGGGTCCCAATGTGCTGTGCAAAGGTCACCTTGGTCCCAGAGCTGCCCACTATAGTTAACTGCATTATGGAGTAAAGTCTCCCTGACACAGAGCACATGATTTTGTTGCAATGCAGACAAAAATCTCTGATGTAGTCAGTATAAATAAATAAATGTGTCCTAGAATGCAGCGTAATAAGCAAGATGGCATATTAATGTTATTAATTCCTTTGTAAGATATCAGTCAGCCTCAGATTTATACAAATGTGTTCAAGTGAAATATTATAAACTTATTTTCTTTAGGTGGGTTGCAAAAATAAAGAAGCAATCTACTTGTCATACTATTAATTATTATTAAGAGACAACAACTTGCTCAGCACTGTACCAAGCACAGAACACAAGAAGTCCTTCTCCCAGATAGTCTAAGCAAGGTACAGCTAGGGCCTAATTTCCACAGGGGCTTGGCACTCAAATCTCCTGTTGAAGTCAATAGGAGCAGTGGGAGATCAGCACCCAAAAAAACAGGGCACACTGGGAGGCTGTCAAGGTTCCTTCCCCACTCTGAACTCTAGGGTACAGATGTGGGGACCTGCATGAAAACCCCCCTAAGCGTATTTTTACCAGCTTAGGTTAAAACTTCCCCAACGTACAAACTATTTTACCTTTTGTCCCTGGACTTTATTGCTGCCACCACCAAGCGTCTAACAAAATATAACTGGGAAAGAGCCCACTTGGAAACGTCTTTCCCCCCCAAATCCCCCCAAACCCTACACCCCCTTTCCTGGGGAAGGCTTGATAAAAATCCTCACCAATTTGCATAGGTGAACACAGACCCAAACCCTTGGATCTTAAGAACAATGAAAAAGCAATCAGGTTCTTAAAAGAAGAATTTTAATTTAAGGAAAAGTAAAAGAATCACCTCTGTACAATCAGGATGGTAAATACCTTACAGGGTAATCAGATTCAAAACACAGAGAATCCCTCTAGGCAAAACCTTAAGTTACAAAAAGACACAAAAACAGGAATATACATTCCATTCAGCACAACTTATTTTATCATCCATTTAAACAACACAGAATCTAACGCATATCTAACTAGATTGCTTATTAACCCTTTACAGGAGTTCTGTCCTGCATTCCTGCTCTGGTCCCGGCAAAAGACACACGCAGACAGAGAGAACACTTTGTTCCCCCCTGCAACCCCACCTCCAGCTTTGAAAGTATCTTGTCTCCTCATTGGTCATTTTGGTCAGGTGCCAGTGAGGTTATCTTTAGCTTCTTAACCCTTTACTGGTGAAAGGGTTTTTTCCTCTGGCCAGGAGGGATTTAAAGGTGGTTAGCCTTCCCTTTATATTTATGACAGAGGCCCAGAAAAGTGAATGTTTAGGATTTTCAGTTAATTATTATTAACAAATATGCCGGCTCACTTTTTGTGGGTTGCCATAGCCATACATCAAAACTATTTAGTGCAGCCAGCCATTTTATTGTGTGAGTTATGATATACCCATGAGGAGAAATGTTTCACTTTGATTCTTCTCACCTTTCTAGTGCACTGCATAATAAATGGGCCTAATAAAAATAATGAAATCCTATTCTTGTATTGGCTAGACTCATTACTGAGAACAGTCTGCCTGAGGGTACTGAATTAGTTAAGGCCCCCGTTAAATTCTTTGAAGACTAAGTTATTGCGAGTGGTGTCATTGTGGGAGAGGAACAATTAACTCAGACTATCAGTTGGTGGTAACTACTGCCATTTTTTTATGGTCCAGATTTACAAGCTGCAAGGGTCAAATGCTTCACACCCGTCAACTGCAGACACCAGACACACAGAGGGTCCTGTGGTCTAAAACTCAGAACACTAGACTACAATTCTTTATCTGTCAAAAGATTTCAGAAGTAACTCAGTGTTACTGCTCCCTGGAGTGACAGTCTGTGCTTGTCCATATGATTTTGCTGAGTGAGAGCTTTAAATATTCTCTGAGGAAAAACAGTTGTAGTCTTGTTTTCAAAGCACCGGACTAAAGAGGCGAAATGTGAAACCGTTTGGAATCCTTCTTCCTTGTTGTCATCTTTTATCAGTACTTCTTTGCACTGGAGGTACAAGAGCTAATATTGCTTCTTGTTGCATCTAGTGCCACCCTGAGTGTTCCCTAAGTTTTAAAATTAGATACAGAGGAAGCTTCTTGTCAGAGATTTCAAATCCAGTGAACAACAAGCCCCTTCAAAGAAGTGAGCTCAACACTGGGCCAAGTTGCACAGGTCCACCAGCGTTACTCTGGAGCAATTTCATCAAAGTCAGTGGGTTACATTGTCAGATTTATGTTGTTATAAGTGAGATCAGAATTGTGCTTCTAGAGGTTTTAGACTGGCTCTCATTAACTTCTTTTGTGATGACAAAATGTATCTGCTAGTTTCAGCTGAATGGATCTGATGGTTTCAGCGGGACTAGTATTGACATAATGGGTCTGATCGTTTTCCCATTAAAGTGGCTGGAACAACTCCCATTGACTTAAATAGGAGCACCATAATCTCTGATTGCTTTAGTATGGTCCAGTACTACAGTAGTCATTTGAAATTGGTGTGAAAGGACAGTATTCAGTCCAGACAAAGAACTCTGACTCATTGGCTATTTAGATATTATGCTTTCCTCTGAGATTAGCAGTGAAAACTGAAGAAGGGTGAGATTATAGCTAAGAAACAGAGGGCAAAGGAAGGTCACTATATTTTGCATTTTAAATAAATCAATGTTTTGAGCAGAGTGGGATTTTTTTGTAGGGGAAGAGAAGGATCACAAAAGGAAATCTGTCATTTGCAGTGATGTTTACTCCTACCTGAATACAGGTATATTTTACAGTATAAGTAAAGAACCTTGTCAGATGGGTAAGATTAATACATGATTTTTTAGGGAAAAGTCAGATTGCTTGACTGACAATTTTTGTAACCTGTCTCTACTCTGCTTAAAACTATCTTCATTTCTGTTTTCTTTTGGGCAGGGTTATATTGGATATTACCTAGAAACATAACCGGTGGGAAATCAGCTTGGCCACTGGAAAGTGCACTCACATGGATTATTATAAAAAAAAAATCACATGCAAGATATGCTGTGTTGTGATCCAGAGGAGTTTATGACCATATTCCTCAGCACATCATTACATGATTCATTCCTAATTTATTTGCATTTTATTGTATTACTGATGCTGTGTATTAAGTGATGTACCAACACACATTATTAACGTGAGTCCTTTAGGAACAATGGAGCGCCAGGGCTAAATAAAACAATGTAATGCACATTAGCTGGATAAACCCAGATGGCACCAACCGCATTGTGTCAGTTTTCTGGATGGATAAATTTGCAAGTGGCACCTCTGCCTTTTTGTGCAGGGATGCAGCTAAGCGTGAAGAAAGAGAAGTTAAAAACAGCACACACACACAAGCTTTTTTTGATAGTTTGCTTCATGCCATTTCCATCATCTCATGAAAAGTATATGTGTTTGCAATCAACACTGGGCCTCCGTAATACAGTTGCCCTAATCAGACCCCAAATATTTTGTTTGGTTTGAAGGGGGTTGGAATAAAGGTGACATTCTTCTTGTCAATAAATCACCATCTTAAACCTTAGCAAAACACTTTAATCAGTTCTAGAGGATTTCCACTAGGGCACAACAAATATGTTGATACAAGGGTTGCTATTAAAATTACTTGTTAATTTGACCATTAAGTAAATTGTAATTTGGGTAATATCTTGTGTGTAAATATTGCTTCATTCTGTGATGTAAATGAAACAGTAAAATAGCTAAGGGAAAAGATTGACATGCCACTAACTCTTAAGAAAGAGAAATTATCATTTTGGCAGTACTATCCAGAGGGATAGGAACCAAATGTAACATTATGCTTGCAAGCTTGTAAGAAGAAGGTTATTAAGGAGTCAGCAGGGTTTCTTTTAAAAGGTCTGTACTTTACAATCAAATTGAAGGATACTGAAAACATGTAACTGAAGATCTGTAAGCAATTGTTAACAAAAATCAATGCTACATTTTGACACGGTATCAGCAGGAGGGCGTATGGCTATATCAGGGGTGTCAAACTCAATCTGTGAAGAGGGACAAATTCCATTTTAAATTATGGTCCACACAGTGGGGTATAAATTTAGGATTCTATACGACCCTCAGTCAAAAGGGGATCTCTCACTGATTCCAGTAAGAAATTTGCACAAAGATTGAGGTTAGAATATAACCTTTATATAGTAGCTAAACATTTAGTTAGTAGCTCTAATGCTTATTTGCTTAATGCTTTACTGAAACATTCAGAATTGCTCAGTGGGAAAGTGTGCTCACCTTTAGGAATATCACTATTGCTGTGATTTGCTTCTCTTCTTTCCCCTTTCACCTTTTTCTGTTTCCCACCCTTTCCCTGTCCTTGTATCTCTCCTCCTTCCTTAATTCTGCATTTTTCTTCCTGCAGCAATTCCAGAACCCTTTCCCAATTCCATCCACTAAAAATAACCAGTGATTAAATAGTTCTTATGCTCATGTGTCATCATTAGGTGTTAGGTTTAGTAACACAATAACATTAATAATAGTGGAAAAAATCACACTTTTCAGAGTCATTGTTTCAGTCTGTCTGCAGACTCAGACAGACACCATTGCATTGATTACACTTGGTTTACGTTTGGCAGATTTCTTTCACAGCCAAAAGGAATAGAAACATCCTTTTCAAAGGATAGCTGAGATTCTGCAGAAGCTGAATATGCCAGGCAAATCACACAAATACATGAAGGGCAGGAGCCAGTCTATGGGTTGGGTATTTGGCTGTTCTACTAGGTAAAGCAAGAGATGAAGAGTCAAGACTCCTGGGCCAAGATCCGCAAAGGTACTTTGATAGCTAAACCCCGGAATTAGGTCCCTAAATCCCAGATTCAGGCACCACTGTGATCCACAAAACCTTTATTCAGCTGCCGCCTAACGCTGTAGACATATAAACTCACTGAATGCATAAATTTTCACTGTAAAAGTTCCCTATGTGCCTAAGTTTCTGGCTCTGGGTATGTGCACTGCTGCCTGCCTCTGGGCATCTGGACGCTTATCTCCTGCCTAAGCCCCAGAGTGATCCATGAGTTGGGGAAGAATGGGAGAAGAGCACCTGTCTCATCTGTGGGGCCCAATCCAGTAGGTACACTCAGAGGCTGCCAGAGGAGGAGGGGATGGTGGGCCCATTCAAAATGTGGCCACTGGAGGTGGTGTCCACTTTATAACTTTTAGACCAGTGGTTAGAGAATCCACCTGGAAGGTGTAAGACCCACTTTCAGTTCTCCCTGATGGGGAGAAAGGATTTGAACAAGGGCCGCCCATGAGATGTCCTAACCACCGGGCTATGAGTTAGTCCAATGTGAGAGTTCCTCAGTCTCTCCTGTTGAAGGTGTTCCACTTTGGATACCAATTTAGGTTGTCATTGGGTCAGAGAGAGAGCTGAAGAGAGGCTGACTATGTAGCCTGGTAGTTAGGAGATTAGCGAACAAATGTCATGTCCCCCTACTCCAGACACAGACATTGGCTCACTGTGGCCATGTCTATACTACCCGCCAGATCGGTGGGCAGTGATCGATATATCGGGGATTGATTTATCATGTCTAGTGTAGACGCGATAAATTGATCCCCGATCGCTCTGCTGTCGACTCAGGAATTCCACCAGGGCGAGAATCAGAAGCGGAGCTGACAGGGGAGCGGTGGCCATCGATCCCGCGCCACGAGGACGCGAAGTAAGTGATTCTAAGTCAGTCTAAGATACGTCGACTTCAGCTATGCTATTCTCGTAGCTGAAGTTACGTATCTTAGATCAATCCCCCCCCCGTGTAGACCAGGACTGTATTAGCATAGATACATCACTCAGTCACACTGTGACTCCTTTGACCTATTTGTGAAACTGGTGCCATAATATTTACTTACTTCACGTGGGTATTTAGAGAATTAATTAAGGATTGTGAAGTGCTTTGAGATATTCAAATAAAAGACACTGTACAAGAGAATGTAAGATAAAGATAACATGAAGAGATAATAATATAATAATATGTAGTGCTTTTTCCTCCATAGATCTCAAAGCACTTTACAACAGAATTGTTATCCTCATTCTACAGAGAGGGAAACTGAGACATGAAGTAGTGAAGTGACACAGCAAATAAGTAGCAGAAGTGGGATTAGAACCCTGTTTGCTTAACACACTTGTCTAGCACAGTCCACTATACTACATACTGTTTTTTTTTATAAAGTCACATGGGTGAACCTCTCTGCAATAGAGCTCTTCAGTGCTGCGTAGAGAGCTTGGGGGGAAAAGAGACATTGAAGAATAGCAATGCCCTGATTCAAACGGCAGAAAAGGAATAGAAAGAAAAATGTTTTTTCCCCCAGCTGCAAACTCCTAGCTGTGACTTTCAATAACACTTACCCAGGACCCTGTCAGCTTTTAATTTTCACTTTTTATTTTAAAATGGACAGATAATTAACAGACATTAATCAGCCCCTGATTTAGATTGTTCAATAAGAAGTGAGAGTTAAATTCTGCTGCTGTTTCTTGTGGGAAGTGTTATTGAAAGCCATAAGTTTCAACAATAAGACAAATCAGGTGGGAACAGAAGAGCATGATAGAAAGGCCTGGAAGCCTTATTTTTTTATTATCCTTTTGCTGACATTTTAATTTTGTGTAGCAGAATATTCACATACTATATGTATAGAAGCCCATGTTAAAGAATGAGATGGTTTTACTTACACAGGAAAAGGTCAGAACTTACTTCAGAACTAAAGATCTTTCACAAGATTTGCCCTACAAAATATCCTACACATTAACCCACTAATAGCTCCCCTGACAGAAGCTAAATATACAGCAGACAGTGATCCATGTGACATATTTCTTGGGGAACACTGGTAAAGGGTTAAATATTCAAGGCTAGGGCTAGGAGGGAAAATCCCTCCCTTTAATTGTGCTGCTTGGCTGATAATAAGGTACAGCTGATGCTTCTTAAATTGGGCATGGATGGTATGCAGCACTCTTGGGCCTTAAGTCAAATGCACCTGGAAGAGGATTATGGCTCTTATATATACATACATACTGCTGCTTTTTTCTTTTCATTATTTTTTAGGAAGCAGAATTGGAATGGTTTCCTGAAAATGTGTTTCTCTGACAATCAATTGAGCTAAAGTGATAGGGTTGCTTATACTTACCATTTGGCTAGTTAGAACATTTATGCTTATTGAATACAGTAAGCCTAGGATTTGTATATGCAATTTCTAGCTTCAGTGAGATAAGCTCGGTTACTCTGGAAGCATGGCTTGCTCAGGCTGTTCCAAAATGTGTACATTTCCTGACAAAAGGTCAGCTTGCAGGTTTCAGGTCCTTCAAATTGTGATACGAGGGGGTGAATTAAGGCAGACACACACCAGTCCAAAGTTGAAAAGAAGAGAAGATGTAGAAGCAAGCAAATAGACTTAACTAGTACTTTCCTTTGATATTACTGAAGATATAACAGTTTGAATGAGCCCAATCTCCTCATGGCTCATCTTTTTTTCTTTTGCTTGTTACTATAATGAAATTTTAGTCGTGAGCAAGTGAGACTATAGCCTGTTTGTTTGCGACTGTGATGTCACAATGTAGCACGCTGACTGACTCAGAGGAGGATCCAAGTAGTAAGGGATGGACCAGTTCAGACTGATTATAAACAGCCCCAACCACTACCTGTGCTTTACATTATAAATATAACTCAGTGCATATGAAAGGAACTGAACTGACACCTGAGGGCTCTATCTAGTCCTAAGATGGGTACAATGGTGGATGTGTCAGTTCTTCAAATAGCTTGTCAAAAAGGGGAATAAAACTCAGGTGTGGTGATGTAATTCAGTCTTGAGACTTGTTCAGATGCTTAGCCTTTCTACAGAGACTGCAGTTAGTACTTGCTGGTAGTTTTGGCAATGCTGACACCTGCCCACCAGAAAGTAGACACAGGTTACACATTCATTTCACTTTAGGCCTCTCAGCAGCCACCAAAGGTTCCCTGTGACCAGTATTACCAACCAATGAGTGATCTAAAAACAAAAGGCTATGTTCTAACACCATTCCTCTGAACTTACCCAGGTCTCCAGAAATGTAACTTTAAAGCTAGGCTAGCTCTTCAAAATGCCTGCATGGCTCAGTAATTCCTGGCTGTTCTTGGAACAAATTGGGCTCAGAAATCCCTTGAGACAGCTTGTTTTAGCCAGATTTCCACCCTAACTTTGCAGACTAAAGAGGTTCAAATTAGATCTCATAATATTCCTGACTCCTCCTGGGTGTTTTTTCTAAGCAAAACAAACCTTTCACCCTTTCTCTGTTTACATATCACTAGGTCAAATAGAATGAGGAGATGGGCTACAAGGGAGCAAGACCTTATTTAAACACTGATAGTGCAGTGATTGACATATATGGCAAGAAAGAGTCTGAAAATTCTGTGATAGATATATGGGTAAAAATCATCCCCAGATTCAAAGTCCATTTTTGAGGATAAAGTTAAAACTTTGGGGTTTGATTTTTTTTTCATATTTGTTGATTTAAGTCACACTGAGACTACAAAATAATAAGCTATTGCTTAATCTTTATGCGCATCTCTATCAAATCCTTCATGATAGGGTGTTTATTACAATAACTCTGTAAGTGAGTCATTACTTTGAGAGGTAGCTGCTGTGAGGATTAATGCAGGTGTTGCTACACTCAATAGATGGGTGTCAAATTAAAGCACAAGTTGTAATTCTTGTTACAGCACAAATTGTAATTCCTACCTGAGAACCTCTTTGATTTTTAAGTAGAGCTATTGTAATGTAGCTTTATTTAAAAATAAACACAAACTAAACAAAGACCCCATGTATAAAACTATTTCATCCCTAGTATGCTGTGGTCTGTATATGTTTCATGTTATGTAGTGTATATTTTTAAAAAGATTCTTTTCCTTACTCCAGTAAATACTGAGATATAGATATAGATAGGCATTTTAAAAGTTTATGTCCTGGTGTCCAGGAAACAGATAAAAAGAATTAATTTTACTTTCACTTCAGCTCATGCTTTTTCCTCTATATTTTGTTCCTGATGCCTCCTATAGAGTGGGAATCTCCTGAAATTACAGGTTGTTGTGTGATTTTTGCCAGTGTGGGCTGAACTCTTGTTAGATTGATACTTTTCACAAGATTGCAGCCATAATCAAACTGGCATGGAAATAGAGGTCCCAATTTGAATGCAATCTTAATGATGGATTTGTATCTGGTCTTGTCCTCCAGCAGCTCTTCCCCTGAAATGTGAAGGGACCTGGAACTGAGTTTTATTTTGGCCCTTCTCTATTGGCAATATTTAGCCAAACCAACATTACTGTGAAATATCCTGAGGTCACAAAAACTTGATCTCTGGACATTGGAAACTTACCATACTGTATTCAGTAATAAAGAAGAGCATTTTTTTTCACACAAAATCAGAAAGAAAATGAATAGGAGCACAGCTCTATTGATGCTAATTTTGAGAATCTGTGGGGCAAAGGCAATGTTATGCTTGTTATTGTTCCAATTTATGTTGTTCTTAACATTAGATAGCATTCTTCTTTCTGGGTGAATGGTGGCTAAGTGCAAAGTGCTATTTCTATATTTGAGCTTGCACCGCTGGGAGCAGAAGGGGTTGAGAGATTAATGAGATTTAGAACTTGTTTATACTACCTAATGACTCTAACTCAAATTTCATAATAAAAAGAAGGGGTGTTGAAAGACCAAAGCTATTTCTTACTGCCTAGAGTGTCTCAAGTTGGGGTAAGACTTCTGTAGAGAACAGAAAACAAATGTGACCAAAAAAACCCCAGAGGTTGTTTCAACTTCAAAGATTGTGCAAGTCCATTCTACATGTTTTATTGAGGTTTCATTTCCTTTTTCCTTTTCTTATAAATTTTCAATTCTCATTTAGTGCAAGTAACATTAGAATATTCTTTTTCTGTAATCTATGCCCAATGTAAAAATAGTTGCTGTTTTATAGCTCCACGTCCCAGAGGAGCCTTGGTATTTGTATTGCTAAGCAGCAAGGTCTAAATAACATGAGACAGTACAGTATCTTTGGATCATGTCACATTTTCTATACAGACCTATAACAGAAATTTAGGTTGACAATTGACACAGTTGCATTTGCCCCACCATAAATTAAAAAAAAAAAAAAGAGATGATCAAGCTCAGATCCTACTGGTTATTATTTATTTACAGAAATTTGGTGTATGTATGCCTGGAAAAAACCTTAAACACAGAATATAATGTTCCCTAGAAGAACTGAAATTTGAATGTATTTTAAAGCCTCTATATTCTGGTACTGTCTCTTTAAGAGACAAATGCCTCATATTCTGTTGAGGCTTCCCTGCAGTTGCTCTTAACTCCTGATTAAATATTTATGTGGCTCTGGCCCGGTAGGTCACGTTCTATAATAGCTTTTATAACTTGGTTATTAAATTGCAATCCAGCAATCAAACATTTTTGCACTGCACCCAACAGT
The DNA here is from genome assembly GCF_965152235.1 of Eretmochelys imbricata. Taxonomy (NCBI): domain Eukaryota; kingdom Metazoa; phylum Chordata; order Testudines; family Cheloniidae; genus Eretmochelys; species Eretmochelys imbricata. Next base: position 113,581,409 of record NC_135575.1, on the reverse strand, counting down.
ATGTATGGCAGCAAATCATAATTTGTTAATAAATGAGACCCATTGTATAAGTTTATGACACTGTCAAAAGGACTGGGTGACTTAATGGAGAGAGCATTGGTCATTAACGTGTATGTTTCAAGTCCAAAGTGAAATCCTAAGTGAAACAAAACCCATAGTCTCTGCACAATTCCTCCATAATGGATAACCACACCATCTAGGTATATAAATCTTTACATGGGAGTTCGAAATGTGAAAACTTCCCTATAAAACAAGTGCTTATTTTATATTCCTCTTTAATAATACATTATTAGTTTAGGATTAAAGAACAACATCAACATTTTCCCTGCATGAATACATGTTGTGATCAATATTAAATAAACACAGTAACTAGTAGTTTTCTCAAGGGTAACCAGATGGTGGCAGTTCCAAGTTTAAAGCATTTATCTTTAAATCCATAAAAGAATCGGAAACAATCAATCCAATGCACTCATTATATCATAAGCTGTATTCTCTTGAACAGGATTTGACTAGGGTCTCACCCCTGCAAAATGCTAAGCACCTTCAACTCCCATTAGAGACACTTGGAGTTCCAGGAACTCTGCACCTGACAGGAGAGCTCAGCACCTTGCAGGATCAATACCTAAATAAATATATTTATAGTGTTAGGCTGAGCATGGAACTTGTAAGGATTCTTGCACGTTCCTGGCATTTATTCGTTTGGTACCATGATGGGCTGATTAACAGCTCAGTGCTTTAAAGTGAGCCATAGGTCAGTGCTGAGTATTTCTTAGTCTGATTCCCTGTTTATTAGTGAGCTGAGGAAGTAAAATATTGGTGCAGTGTAATGAAAGATGTACTAGTCTGTATATTTTTTTTCTGTAAGTTCAGTTAATGTGTTTGACATACAAGACCTTCTGGAAACCAACCAACACCACCACAAGTTCCCTGGCAAGGTGCTGTTGAACCCCGTACGCTTCCATACACTGGGAGAATGAATGTCCTTTCTCTGTGTAAAAATTCTGACTCAAGAGGTCTGCTCTCTGTGGGTTTTCATAGTGGTATCTGCATAATATATCAATTCCAATTGCATAGCCATATTCTGCAGAGTCCAAAGACAAAGTGATTGCAAAGGTATAACTGAAGGCAGATTGAGTCAGTGAAAACACAACTTGATTTGTATAATCCATATTGAGCTTAGATTCATAGATACTAAGGTCAGAAGGGACTGTTATGATCATCTAGTCTGACCTTCTGCACAATGCTTGTGCTTCTGAAAACATATTGTAGCTGTAAACTAAGCAGATTTGATTTGGAAATTTTTGTGCAACAAGAAGCATGGAACTGTATGAGGTTATATTTGCACTCATTTGTAGAGTAAACTATTATAGAGTACTAGTTTTGGGGTCCTTCTAATGCCCACAAAAGTTATAAATATGACTGACAACTTTTGACCTAATGGAGAGCCCTCTTCAGATATAAGCACATGATTGTTCATACCAGAGGCCATGTTACAGGAATGGTGCAAAGCAGACTCAATCCCACTGATCCTGCTAATTCACCCCAGTTAGAGGTAAATATTGAAATATTAGAAAACCTGAATTTGACATTGCTTTGTTTGTATTTGTCCAGCCCTTGATTAAAAAAACACCATCGGGTTAAAAATCATTGAAAAAGTGTCCTTAGCTACATTATTAATGACTTATTACACTACAGACCTTTTCATGGTGGGAGTCAATCCTTCAAATGCACCTCACTGTGTGTTATTTTTGCTAACTAAGCAATTTAAAAGGGCAATATGATCATTTAGACATATTTGAAGGGTGTAAACATCAAAGATGTAGAGGATTTATTAGGGCAGTACATAGAATCATAGGACTGGAAGGGACTTTGAGAGGTCATCTAGTCCAGTCCCTTGCACTCATAGCAGGACTAAGTATTATCTAGATCATCCCTGACAGCTGTTTGTCTAACCTGCTCTTAAAAATCTCCAATGATGGAGATTCCACAACTCCCTAAGCCATTTATTCCAGTGCTTAACTACCCTGACAGGAAATTTTTCCTGATGTCCAGCATAAACCTCCCTTGCTGCAATTTAAGCCCATTGCTTCTTGTCCTATCTTCAGAGGTTAAGAAGAACAATTCTTCTCCCTCTTCCTTGTGACAACCTTTTATGTACTTGAAAACTGTTATCATGTCCCCTCTCAGTCTTCTCTTTTCCAGACTAAACAAACCCAGTTTTATCAATCTTCCCTCATTGGTCATTTTTCTGATTTTCTGATAAAAAATAAAGTTGAAAAAAATTATTTTTTGATTTGTTTTTACAGTTTAGGTTTCTTTCGCCTTACTCGGTTTTTTCCCTTTTCTCCACGTCTCCCACTTTTTTAAAAAATTTTGCCACTGGAAAGGAGGGTGGTGGTTGTGATGGGGTGAAGAGAAGGGGCGGGGTGAGAGAGAGAGATACCAAACTAATTTTTTTTTCATTTTGGAAAAAGACATTTCTTTGTCAAGAGAGGTTTTAAATGAAATATTTCAGTCAGCTCTCGTCAAAAGTACAACAATGTATCTTTTCCTACAGGCTTTTCTGTTTCTAGTATTTTAATTATTTATTTCATTCACTGCCTTGCTGCACTGTCAAATATGGAAGATCATACATATTTAATTTATTCTGGCATATCTTTGTTCACTAGGGGTCTGGTCTAAAGCCCATTGAAGTCAATGGAAAGACTCCCTTTAACCTTAATAGACTTTGGATCAGACCCCATGCAATCTTTGAAACCAAGACTGGTATTGCAATGTAACTTTACTGAAGAGAAGCTATAATCCCTTCACCACCCCTTTGTGGAATGATTTGGGAGAGTTGTGGTTTGGCTAGCTATGTTTCACCCACAGCAGTAAATGATCAAGCTAATTAAATTAATTTTCTATTTGTATTTTTTATAAATATGGGGGGGGAGGGATGAGAAGTTGGAACAGTGTCAAATCATACAGGATTGGTGAAATTTTAAAACTAAAGGACCCAATATTGTAACAAAATGTATCTGGTACAGTGCACAGGAAAACCATGCTCTTCCATTGCTCTGCCTTTAAAAATAGCTTATTTCCTGCTGAAAATGGATAAAATATATTTTCATTAACTACTCTATGTTCTGGTATTGCTAACTCCCCAGGTCCTCCCTATTCCTTGCCTCAATAAATAAAAAAGTCACTTAGAGAAAATAAAGAGGTTTATAAAAGGATCAGGATAATCTATATGTAATAAAGACTTCTGCACCAAACAACCTTGGCCAGGATTACAGGGGAAGTAAGAGAGGAGACACCTTCTGGCCAACTGTCAGCTTGGGATGAACTAACAGTGCTCCCCTCAACTTTTGTCTGGTTGTGAAGGGAAGGGACAGCTGGGAGTAGTGAGGAGAGTTTGAGGTGGTTTTGTGCAGCAGGGCTAAGTTGTCTCTCCCCAGCTAGTCACCCATCAAGTGTTAAGTAGCTGGCAGGCTCATTAGACAGGAGGAAGCTGCAATTGCAACCTGTAGGTATGGCTCCTGTCTGCCGCAGGCTCAGCTCCTTCTTTGGCTATGTCTATACTGCACACCACTGGAACAGAGCTGCCGGAGCTTTCCCCCACTACCTTCCCCCTGCCGGAGCCTTTCCCTGTTGCCAGAGTCTTTCACTGTGGTTGGCAAAGGCTCCAGCAGCAGAGAGGCATGTAGGGTATATACCCTAAGAATCTGGCCTGTTTACTCTCCCTCACCTAAATAGTGCCTCACTCTCTACACTGCTATTTATAACATAACACCATCAGGAGTGTGCATTGTAGACATACCCTTTGTTTTGGCATGTTCTCTGCAGGCTTTGAGGGTCTTTAGAGGAAGAAGGGTCTGTATGGGATATGGAGGAGCAACCCCGCCTGGGGCAGCAGCTTTTTCTTTCCTTATCCTGGCAGAAGTGGAGCACAATTATGGGAAGGCTCAACTATAAGGAAGACACATGTGTGGACACAAAGGAGAGACAGCTATGTGGGAAATTTGGGGAATAGGAGAGAAGATTGCAGGATTTGGAGGAGGAGGAGAAAGAGACAACATAGAGAAGAGCCAAGAAGAAGTTTTGGGGTGAGGGAGAGAATGCAGCAAATTTGGGGAAGGAAGAGGAGAGTGACTGGAGTTCTGGTAGAGGAGAACCTGGGATTTGGGTGGAGAATTTTGGGAGAAGTAGACCACTGGAGGAATTTGTGGGAACTAGGGGAGTCTGGAAAGATGTCACTTTGAGGGAAGCCTAGGGAAAGAGGAGAGATGAAGTTTAGTGTGAGGGTGGAAACTCATCAGCACACCCTCTGAAGATAGTTGCAGCATAGGATGGGAGCCAGTCAAAGACAGCATCATAGGAAGAGAAGTGGGAGGAGGCTAAAGAGGTGTTACCTGTCAGCTCTGAGTTCTTGGGGAACCAGCGCGCAGTACCTAGCCCCTCTGATTCATGAAAGACCTTCCCCATCTTCCCCAGCCCCTGGTTGAACCAAAGCTGATCAGAAGAAAGACTTACAAAAAGAAATGAAAAGGCAGTGGAAGACGCACCTCAACCTCTCCGGACAAGGATGACAGATTAAGGAAACTCTCCTAGCCTTATTTGCATTGGAGATGAGACAGGGACACATCTCTATTAGCATACAGAATGGAGAACGGAGATTCCAAGGTAAGAACCACATGAAACTCTGGGACCAGAAAAGCAGGGAAGCACTGCATGATGGGGAATCTCTGATCCAGATGTTAATGAACCTATGCCTACACACACCCAGCTCAGTAGTTATCAGACCAATTCTAGTAATAAACCCTTTATTGGTATCCAAAATACTGAAGCTCCCTAATTGCATTGTGAGCTCCCTCCAAGGAACACTGCCCATAGCCAGGAATGATCAGTTTCTATTGTCTAGCTTGAACAATATTTTATTCTTTATTTTTGATGCCCTGAAGCTCTTGCATTCTTAGAATTCTTCTAATGCTTTTTTTGATTTTAAGTAAAAAATCAATGTACATGATTAACAAAAGGCTTCTTTCTTTGAGGGATTCTATCAATTAAGTGCCTCTTTTTAACAGAGATGTTTAATTCTGGTGAATTTTGTTTTGTTGATTGGTTTTATATTTCTAGCACCAGTCATCATCACTGAGTGAAAAGGGAAGGTTAAAAATGAACCAGGTATCACAGCACATATATGTTTAAATGATGAACCACAGATTAAAGAAGTTAGACTTGGTTTCTAGGTATTTTCTCCTTTCTGACATAGAAAAGGGTAATAGAGTAGGAAGATAGTATTATATCTATATACAGAATTAGTGAGAGCATTTTTGGAATACTGTGTCCAGTTCTAGTGTCCAAACTTCAAAAGGGATGTTGAAAAGTTGGAAGAATTCAGAAAATAACTATAAGAAGGATTCAAGGTCTATAAAACCTTCCTTACATGGAAAGACTAAAGATCAATCTATTTATTTTATTACACCCCAAAAGTATGTTAAAGAAACATTATTCACATTGCAAAGTCAAGCCTTCATAAATTAGCCAATGCCAGAATTATGGTTCCCCATGCAACCCAAACTCAACCCCGTTGTGAGTATGCATTATGACAGTCTTTAATTAAATAGCATGTGACTATTTTTTCCAATTATCCTTGCCTAACCAGTCAAAGTCTCCACTGCTCAGGTGTTTAATCCCATTCCAGGTCTCTTGGCCCAGCCAGTGCTAGTCTGTTCGTTGGGGCTCCCTGTCTAAGTCCAGCCCCCTTTCCTAGTCCCCCCCCCACACCCAATCCCAGTCTCTTTGCCCAATCAGTTCCAATTCCCTCCAGCCCCACTTTTTGTCCCCAGTCTCCTGGTCCACTAATCTCAGTTCCCCTCTCCCAGCCCCTTGTCCAATTTGTGTCTCTTCCGAATGGCTCCCAGTCCCTTTCCTGGGTTCCTCATTCAATCTCATTTTCCCACATACCCAGCTCCTCCCAGCCCCTCCCACTCTCCCCACAGATCCTCAGCTGATCTCAGTGTACCCTCCAACCCCAGCCTACTGTCTCCCAACTCCCCCCATTTCCCTCACTGGTTCTCAGTCCTAGTCTCTCCCACCTCCCAATCTCCTTGCCCAACCAGTCCCAGTGTCCTTCCATTTCCAGTTACAGTTTCTCTCTCTTTCCTCTCCTCTTCCTCCCCCTTGTCTGGATCTTGTCCCCTTTGCATATGAGTCAGGTGGCTTCCTCCTCCATGCTGCCGAGGTGCTTGCAGTGGGGTAGTTGAGAGCACAAGAGAAAAAGGCAGCCTACTTTCAGTTCCAGTACCTGGCCCCACAGTGGCCTGGAGCAGCCAGGAGCAGCCATTCCAGGGAACTATATGGGGTGGAGGGACTGTGCTCAGTTGCTCTGGGGGAATAGTTTATGTGCAGTCCAGTCACACATAGGCACTATGAGGGGATGGGCCATGCTCAGCTGCTCCATGGGATGGTCAGTACTACGAGCTGTGAGATGCTTGAGCATGCTCAGAGAGATGGAATCCTCTGGAAATTTTAGCTACTAAAATCTACTGAGTATGTGCAAATTGAGACTTTTCGAAGGCTTATGAATAATTTGTCCAAATTTGGCAGATTTTCACAGAGACAGCAAAAGACACTTCCCTGACACAAATTCACACACTAAATTTTAAGTCCCTGCTGTAAAGCACTACAGCTCCTCAAAGAAAAGGTTGCCAGATTTTTTAAAACATTGCAAAACTATGTATCTTCCTCTAGTTTCATTTGCATTCTCTCAGCTGAACAATTTTAGCTGAAATTTTCCAAAATATTTCATTTTGAGGCAGCCTGGGGAATTTAAGCTCCAAATTTTTAAAGTGAGGCAAAGTTATAAGCAACTGAAAACAAGGTCTTATACTAGGATGTGCTGGGCATCTTAACAATTGATGGTGCTACCAGCCATGCCCAAAAAAGATGAAAAGGTGATTTGATCATGGTCTATAAGTACCTACATAAGGAAAAACTAACAGACAAAGGCATAATCAGACCTAAGAGCTGGAACTTGAAGCTAGAGATATTCAGACTTTTTTTTTCCAAAGGGGGAGAAGGGTTATTTCAAAAATTGGCACAGCTTACCCAGGGAAGTGATGAATTTTCATCTCTTGAATCAGGTTTGGATGTCTGTCTAAAAGATATGCTGTAGTTCAACCAGATGTTATGGGCTTGCTGTAGGAATCACTGAGTGACATTCTATGGCTCATCTTTATGCATGAGATTAGATTAGGTCATAAGGGTTGATTCTGGCCTTTATATCTATAAATCTACAAATTTATGTGGATAGACTGTCAAGAGATTTGTCTGTCGTCATGACTTAAGTCTGGGAACAATTCTGCTTTAATGGAAAATTGTTACATTGGCTTCCACTTTCTTAAGACACAGGAGAGGTAAGAGGTTAACCTTAGTGTGAATACTTTTAAGAACAAAATGTAGCCACAGACTCAGATTCTTGGGCATCCTCCAAATCCTACTTGCTAAACTACATGACTCTGTACAGTTCTTAGAACATCTCTACCTTCTGACTTTCCATCGACTTTATACCAGAATGAATTTGGCCCATTGTAGCTAATATATTGGATGCTGACTAAATAGTGCTATGCTGTTGGAGATGAAGGAGTCGCTCTTATCCTCTTGGTTATTTCCACATGTGATGAACGGCAGAAGTTTTCTTCCTGTGCTGTTTATCTGTATTTAGAAAAGAAGATATTATCTGGTGGTACAGTAGATGAACCAAGTGGCTATCAATTTATTATCTGTCTTTTGGATTAGCTGTTCCTACTCCATGATAGTCCTCTTTGTGTCAGTACTTTATGTTGTGGTGATCTGCTCTGGGTCTTCAGCCATTTTCACTAGCTCAAGCTGAGGGGAGCTGTTGCAGGAACATGCCAGAGCACAAGTAGACTCACGCTCTCCAGGATTCCCAAGGGACGGGTGAGCTAGAGTGAAGGGTGTTGCATTCAGGGTGTTTGTACCCTCTTGTGGTTTACCAAATTGAGTTAGAAAACTTTTGCTAAGCCTGTACCTATTTGCTTTTGCTATAATTTGAAGAGAGTAACTGTGTAAACCAGAAGGATTGCCCTTTTGGTGGGATTCTACAGATTGTTCCAGAACTGCTGGTGAGTCTTGGAAGAGCCAGCACTAGTGGCAGGGACTAGGAAGTGCATTGCTGGGTCCCCACTACCAAGAGTGGTGTCAGACACAAGGTCTGCACCTGGAATGAGTGACTAGAGGTGCAAAGCCAGGGACAGTGCCTAAACTCTGCCCAGCCCCAGGAAGCTAAAGACATGTGGGATTCAGCATTTAGATCCCCTCACAGCAGTCTGAGTGCCCAGCAGGGAGAGTGTGACCAGAACTGTTACATGACAAATCTCCAATCCTAACCCAATTGCACTGGATTTATCGTGATCAAGAGAGTGTCTGGCTATATTAGTTGACTTTACAATTAACTAGGATAGTCTAGTAGTTGTCTTGGTGGCAATAAAATCCTGAGCTGCTGATCATGACCAGCACAAACTACTGTAGTGGGAAAAATCTGTATTTCCACTGGATTGCTTAAGTGAGTAAAGTGAACAAGAATTGGTCTATACCTTGAAACAGTTGACACTATTATTAGCACTCCCAGTCAACAGGCAAAGGACTTGGAACTTAAATGAAGTCCCCACAGGTTAGCTGCTACCCTGATTATTTTGTGGATAAACAGATGACTTCCATCTTCAGTGCTATTACTGAGCATCACCATCTTCATTTTCAAAGCAAACAAGAGAATTGTTATCCGAATCCAATGCAGTTTCCACTGTCTGATCCTAGAGGAGCTGACTGAGTCTTCTTTAGGTCCTGATCAATGTTTTAATGTATGAATCCTGGTTCAGATTCACACTGACATAAGAAGATTTATCTTGACGCCAGGATCACTAAAGACAAATATTTTGTACAAGGTTTCAGTTGTATGTTGACTTGCAAATTCACAGACTCTGAGAAGAAGTTAGGTCTTTGGGATATTTAAAATATGTAGTGCTGGCTGTTTATCAATGAAGAAAACAGATGTTGGCAAACTGTGTACCAAACTTTTCAACAGGATGTGTGATTTATAAAGCAACTGAAAAAGGGCTGTAAATGGGAAAGAGCCTTCTCTGATACACATTGTGGTTTCATTTGACATTGAGCAGATTCTAGCATCTCTTTCCAAAGAGATTTCTAGCAAACAGTTTTCTAGCAAATTTCTGTAAGACACTACTGCTCGTCAACTGACTTCCCTTTTAGGATATATTGCCAGACTTCTAGAGTTACCCTGAATTTGAACTATTGCATCTTAAGACCCCATTTACGGAAATAATAATTATTGTAGAATGAAGATGGGGGCGGGGAGGAGGGGATGATTGCATTTCTTATCAGCTATTTAATAAACAACTTTTTCAATGAAACATTCTAAAGTTCCTTTGGACCACAAAAACACAGAGCTTGCATATTATATATCATAAATCTAGCTTCATGGTTTCTCCTAAGGGAGTGAAGGAGCCTATTTTTTATCTTATTTATACTGGATTTACAGTAATTTAATTCCATTGCATTCAGTAGACTTACTCCTTATCTAAACCAGAGTACATGAAAAAAATAATCTGGATGGTTGTGTAGGAGGTGTGCAACATATTATGAAAAACAATATGCTTTACTTTCACATATACTGTCAAGTAAACAATTCTCTGGTTTGTGGCCATTAAGTGATTGTGGAATATATGAAACTAAGGGTTAACCTTTTCTAACCTTACAAAGTAGCTCTACTGGTTTTTATTTTATTAAAGATGATTAACCTTAGGTAAGGATTAAAATATTTTTATTACATTATTACAATTTTTTGTGGGCAGTATTTGCAAATGTTATTGATTCACATTCACGGGGTTATTTGTATTAGTATTTGCAATTATTTTTTTCAGTGTTTGCATCATTCTGCTAATCCCCCAAACTACAGTCACAGAGCCCCCCCACCACTGGGCAACAGTATATAAAGGCTTGACAGAATTATAATTTTATTTTTTATAATTTTGGTATCAATAGTACTGTTTATTTAAAGCATTTTTAAGATTTTTATTAATGTAAATTTTCACAGCTGTGGAAAATTATGTGGGGTGGGTCAGACAATTATCTAATTGCAGTAGACATTGAGATTCAAAAATTTAAAGCTTTATAAACCATTAACAGAAATGATCAACATCACATATCAAAATACACAATGTAAATATCCATTAAATCAACAAATCATACCGGTTTTCACTATTTATTCATTAGGCAATTTGTAATTGAATTTGTCTAATTCAGAAGTCTAAATCACTGGATTTTGACTCTAATAAGTTCTGAAGCAGCATTTTTCTTAGTTTGTGTATCTGTATATTTCTGTTATTGATGGACAAATTTTTCATCTGTGTGTGTATGGTGAAATTGACATTTACCAACATTTACTGATTAAAAACCTAACCCTTCCAAGGCTAATTATATACTGAGAGAGGGAGAGTCAACAGCTCTTGCAGAAGAACTCCTTACTGGTAGCACCATCGCTTACCACATCATAATCACATTGCAAGAGTAAGTTCAGTTGGTTTGCTTTTAGGAGAGGCTGCATTTCATATATTTCTCCATTTTAGGGGCAGAGTATTCTGAGAACTGCAGCCACAGTTTTCTATAGTCAAATGTGAAGGCATATGTAAAATGAGAAGATCAGAGGACAGACACATTTCCTAATTTCAGAGGAAGAGCTGCTAAATAACAGCACTTCCGGGTGTCATCATGGCTCCCCTAATAATAAAGGTTTGCAAATAGCCTGGCAGCTGGTATGTGGTGGCCACGGCTTATTTCACTCATCACTATTGTCTTACTGTTCCCTTGCATAACTTTTGTCTACTTGTTGTTGTCTCCGCCTGTTGTCCGTTGTCATGTACTTCAATTGTTAACTCTTTGGGGGCAGGTGCTGTCTTTCCGTTATGTCAGGTTTCAGAGTAGCAGCCGTGTTAGTCTGTATCCACAAAAAGAAGAGGAGGACTTGTGGCACCTTAGAGACTAACACATTTATTTGAGCATAAGCTTTCGTGAGCCACAGCTCACTTCATCGGATGCATGTAACTGATCACTCTCGTTACAGTGTGTATGGTAACACCCATTGTTTCATGTTCTCTGTGTATATAAGTCTCCCCACTGTATTTTCCACTGCATGCATCTGATGAAGTGAGCTGTAGCTCACGAAAGCTCATGCTCAAATAAATTGGTTAGTCTCTAAGGCGCCACAAGTCCTCCTGTTCTTTTTCTGTTATGTGTGCCTACAGCATATTGCAGCCCCATCCACACAGCAACCTGTAGGCGCTACCAGAATAACAAACAAATAAGCATAACTATATGGCCACATCTAAGTATTTTCTTCCTTTTTCCCCCAGATCAACCTTTTTTAACTGGTGAATAAGTTGATTTCAGAGACAAACAGAGTGTAGTCCGACAGAGAACTCCCCGTGCTCAAACAGCCGTGGAGTTAGAGGTTAGCCTGGCTGTCATCTCACCAGTTTTGTATTAATCCAAATGAACATTTTAATACATTAATAAAATAGGATATGGAAACATTAATTTAACATAAATGCTTATCACTGAAGGCAGCAACAAGAAAACAAAGAGGTAAGCAGCCTGATTCAGCGAGGGATTCCTGTATTGTCCTATGTGATAGAACTCTAGGGAGGTCTGTGCTGCTGCTCAAAAGCAAATGAAAAGAAAACTCGGGTCACACTATAATCATAAAGAAGATGATAAAGAATTGTACAAAAGGGAACTACTGATAACCCTTATGTCATCCAGTATTTGGAAGGGTATTTTTCAAATCTACATAGAAAAGGGACTAAGTCTGAGTGTCTAGGGGCCCTGTCTAATGTCACCTGTATCAATGGTAAGCCCAACATAACGTCGTTTCTTGATCATCAGTGCTGGTGAGAAATTTATTTCTTTGCTGTTTTTCTTTCTTTCTTGTGAAGTTTCCTTGAGGAAAGTATTCATTTACATTTTAAATAAATTTCTACCACTTCTGCCAATAAATAACTCTATTACTCTCTTGCACAAGCACTGCTGCCACTCTTCTCTGGCCTTCTGCTCCTTATTATTCTGCATATCGTTTTACATTATTATACAATTTCTGATTTTCATTCCGAGCCATCGGCGGTCTGTGTAATTTTCCTTTCACTCTCAGCTTTTGCCTTTCTTATTATTGTACACGCTTTTTAATTCTTTAGTATTCACAATTGATAGTTTGTAATTGCAGTGCAGCCCTCTCTTCTTCGCTTGTGCTTACATTTTAGACTTCCACATTCATCTACATTGTCCTTATTTTACTGTCTTTATTGCTTGATGGAATGCACAACCCCTGAGAATACATTAACGCATCTAACCCATCTTCTTTCTCTCTCTCTTCCCTCTCCTGATTTATTCCATTTATTTTCACCTAACCCTTCTATCAGCCTTTTTAAACTGTGGTTTTCTGAAATTCAACATTCTTATTTTTCCCTTTTTAATCTCAATTTAGTTCTAATTATGAATCTCAATTAGATTATGGTTTCTTCTGCTTAGGTGCTTTCTCACTGCTACGACTCTAATTACTTTCTTTTGTATTTAAAATGTCACAAATTTTCTTTTTTGGCTCTGCTATGTAATAGCACATCAGAGCCTTCATTATGCTATCAGCAGAGCCATTGTGTATTGTTAAGATGCGATATCCAAGGATGTTTTTTTCACAGTCTCAGAAATGTATTCCATTACATATCTAAATCTAAGCAACATGGGCTAGATCTTGGTCCCCTGTTCTGACTGCTTGGCCATGTTTTAACTGGCTTGTGAGGGATTCCCTTGGCATATAGATTAGATGGTGCACTGTGGTTGGTTGTGAACTGTAAACAAAAGAGATTTTATTGTGGCGCTAAGAAGCCTGTTAATTGATATGGTGCCCAGGATATTATATATTTATTAAGCAGTGACAGCTCTTGAAGCTGTATAAGTCATATGAGTAATGTTATGCAAGATCAGAGTCTGAACAGACAGGCATGCATTATAAAATGGTTCATTATTTATATTAAACATATATTAGAACACAGTAACAGAAAAGAGTGAGAAACTTTTAAAGTCTGTATGTAAGGTGATTTTTCATTGCCCCATGTCCCGCTCTTTGAGCCTGATCCAAAGTCCAAATAAGTCAATGTAAACACTCCCACTGAGTTCAATGGGCGTTGTATCAGATCCTATATAACTGTCTGCTGTAGACAGCACACTCCTCAGGCAAGGATCTATTGGGTTTAGTTGTCGGTAAAGCCTTGTGCACAGCAATGGTGAGATGTAGAGAATAAATAAAAGAAAAAGAGGGGCCTTGCATTTGAGAGAAAGAGGGCTAAGCTGCAAAGAGTTGTGCCGGCAGAGGGGTTGAGACAAGAGCTTTCAAGAGACAGGAAACACACAGGCTGGGTTTCTGGAGATACAGAGAATGAGACTAGGCTCTGAGATTAGCTAAAAAGAGCTTTACATCACGAAACTCAAGGTCGAAAAGCATAGTTAAGGAGCTCAACCTATTATTTTCTATAGTGCCAAAGAGGATTGTGTATCTTACTTTTCATGCTATAAGATGTAGAGGCTTGTACCTCGCACAATAGGGGCTGTTCTTTTGTGGGTTTTTTTTTTAATAATTTTTAGGTAGATAAAATTTTGCATTTAAAAAAAATGCAGATTGGTTTGTTCCTTCTGTGGAATGTTTTGGAAAAGTTATAAAGTCATTGTAACCGCCCACCACGCTCCAAACCTCTCTGGGTTCTCCAGTTCCTTGTTACAAATTGTAATTATTAGCATAATCCCTTGAAGGCATTGCACTTGTTCTCCACCTGAATGTGCCGTCTTGTTTTATCAGTGAACTTTCCTCTGTTTTATTATGATGAAGAGCCTTTGGCTACTTTCTAATTAGATGGAACCAGGTTGTGTAGTCTGGGTTGCACTCTGTTGCCTGAAGCTAGAAAGTATAAAGTTCAGTGGAAGGTAAAAAACAAAACAAAAACTAGAAGCTCAAATCTGCTTTACCTTCTTTTAAAACTTTTAACTGTGATTGTGTATGACACTGATTTGACCACCCCAGAAAAAAAAAAAAAAAGAACTGAACACCTACACTCTATCTCCCTTGGGGCACAATTTTTATCCTTTGCATTTTGGTATCCATTCTGTGATCTGTAAACACTACAAATCTTCATCAAAATAGCCTAGTGATAGTGTGTACTGTTTCTTGCCCTAAAGTGTCAGCTTCCAGCATTTGGACATTGGGCGACATTTGAATTGGTATCTGTATCTTAATGGACAATTTATAGAACATGCTGATGAAAACAACGTGGCTCCCTGGAAAGATGGCTGTGAATAATTGGAAGAGTTCTGTACTTCTGGTTTGCAGCTGCAAAATCAGTTGTTTATGTGGTTTCACTTCAGTGTAAAGTTGCCCTTCAGTCTTTGGCATTGGTAAGTTACTGTGTTTCTAAGTATTATAAAGTATGGCCAGCATTGTTATCTGTTTTTTGCTGCTTATAAAACGCTTACAACTAGAAAATCCCTGACGGACTGAAGTGATGCATCTTTCAGCAGTTTGGAATCTCTTTCCAGTTCATTTTCACAAACTGATTACCAAGTTGACTCCGTTCCCAGGCTATAGAACATAGTGATAGATTTCAGTGTTACTCACTTACGTGATCATTTTGAGGTACAGAACATATATAATGGGGAAGGAGAGGGATCCAATGATCTCTCTGTGCAGATCTCCCCTTGCCAGGGTGGCAAAGGATCACTGTCTCTGTTTTCCTAACTTCCTATTCTTGACCTGCGCTTTGGGAGGGGGCATGGCAGTACACAGAAGAAAGCCCAAACCACATCCCATTGTCAGTCAAAGGGAAAATCTGCTCAAAAGGTAATACAGGCGTATGGAATCCCTCCACACTCTGGAACCACTTTAAGAGGCTCCAGGACAGTAACCAGCTGGGGAATTGGAGACTGTGCTGATGGAGGAGAGGGAAAGTTGCAGGAGGGCCAAGAGTTAGTGCAGAGCCACAAGATCTCTGTGAGGAGCCCTGTCATCTGGTAGATCCATCAGGGTCTACAAATCTGTGATCCAAACATGCGTGCATATTACATGGGCAGTAAACCCCTGTTAGAATGACTGTGACAGGGACCTTTCTGAGTTTTCCTCCCCCGCCCCCGGTCTTGATGCATGGGCTGCTCTGATTCATAGCTAATTCTAAGTCACACATTATATTTGATTACATTATTCTAAACAGGAAGCCAACATGGCATATCATGGTCAAACTTTATATAAGCTAACATGTTGTTTGATAAGTGCTATCTGTTTATCATCAATGGCTTATATGTATCGTGTTAATGAATAAATGTCTCACAAAAGTAATAATGGTCAAGATTTGTGTCTAATGTAGTCAATAGATGAAATTATTATAAATTGGGTGCATAACTAGTTGAAAATGGTACTCATAGCAAGCTAAAGCAGGAAGGATGGGCCAACAGCTAGGGCACT
Organism: Eretmochelys imbricata; assembly: GCF_965152235.1. NCBI lineage: Eukaryota > Metazoa > Chordata > Testudines > Cheloniidae > Eretmochelys > Eretmochelys imbricata. The sequence continues at coordinate 113,565,832 of NC_135575.1, read as the reverse complement.
GATCTAGAATGTGGGAGACTTGAGTTCAGTCTTCTGCTCTTTCATGGATTTCCTCTTTGACTTTGGGCACTTAGCCTCTCTGTGCTTTAGTTCCCCATCTGCAAAACAAGAACAATAATGGTCCCCTACCTCACAGGGGTTGTGAGCATAAATATCTACAAAAGATTATGAAGCACTTTGAGTTCTATTGGCGAAAAGCACTATATAAGTGTGACACACCAGTGTACAGTCCAGACTAATGAGTAACTCTGTCACCCCTGTCCTGTAACCTGGGATGCCTTTTACAATGCTTTGCTGCTGTATTCTCCAACCTGGACTGCTCACAAATAGCTCCAGCATGTAAGTCACTCCCAGCTACGTCTCTGTGTGTGCTGCAGCCAGCAAGCCAAAGCTTGGCTCTTACCAGCCTTAAAATCTGTAATTGAGTGTCCAGGGAGGTTAGCCCATGAAAGCTTATGCTCAAATAAATTTGTTAGTCTCTAAGGTGCCACAAGTACACTTCAATCTCCCTGGACACTCAGTTACAGACCTAAAAGTCATAATTATTCAACAAAAAATCTTCAAAAACAGACTCCAACGAGAAACAGCAGAACTGGAATTAATCTGCAAACTGGACACCATTAAATTAGGCTTGAATAAAGACTGGGAGTGAATGAGTCATTACACTAACTACAAACTATTTCCCCATGCTAATTTTCCCCCTACTGTTACTCACACTTTCTTGTCAACTGTTTGAAATGGACCATCCTAATTATCACTACAAAAGTTTTTTTTCTCCTGCTGATAATAGCCCATCTTAATTGATTGGTCTTGTTAGAGCTGGTATGGCAATCCCCACTTTTTCATGTTCTCAGTATATATATCTCTTCCTACTGTATTTCCCACTGCATGCATCCGATGAATTGGGTTTTAGCCCACGAAAGCTTATGCTCAAATAAATTTGTTAGTCTCTAAGGTGCCACAAATACTCCTCATTCTTTCTGCTGATACAGACTAACATGGCTACCACTCTGAAACCTGTCACCACAGAAATGTGTGTCCCATGCTGTCCAACCCTCTCCTAGACAGTACAAATATAATAAATACAGTATTCCTGTAAGTGAAGAATATGCATGCAACTTGTTACCTCAAATGGAGTTACCCAGATGCTTCAATTTGAACACACTGGATTAAATAAAAACAATAAAACAAATTTATTAACTACAAAGAGTTAGATTTTAAGTGAGTACAAGCAATGAGGCATAAAAGTCAGAAATGGTTACAAGAAAAATGAAGATAAAATGCTTACTGATGCCTAACTTAATAAAGGTTTCAGAGTAACAGCCATGTCAGTCTGTATTCGCAAAAAGAAAAGGAGTACCTGTGGCACCTTAGAGACTAACCAATTTATTTGAGCATAAGCTTTAGTTAGCTACAGTATGCATCCAATGAAGTGAACTGTAGCTCATGAAAGCTTATGCTCAAATAAATTGGTTAGTCTCTAAAGTGCCACAAGTACTCCTTTTCTTTTAACTTAATAAACTATATTAGATTCAAAGGAGAGGTTCTTAACATATGCTTTCAGCAGTCTTACTGACCAAACTCCTTAGGTTAGGACCCCTCCTTCAGAGTCAAACGACTGCTTCCTTTGTCTCTTCATGTGCAGTGAATGCAATGGGCAGGGAGCGAGAGATGCCTGCATGGAGGTGGGCAGGAGGTCCTTCCTTTTTATCGTTTCAGTCCCCCTCTTGAAAAACATTTTCAACTGAGACACAGGAGCCAAAGAGTCTATGTGGAAGGATACTTACTGCTGGTTGTTTCATCTGTTTGAAGTTCCTTTGTTTTCCCTTCCTGCTTGATGACTCTGTTTACTGCTTAAATGCAAATTAAGCAGAGCACACATTCCTTTGTTTAGGACATACCTATTTGGGCAGGGTATGTCCTAAACAAAATTTCATCTTAATTTTGTTTTATATTTTATTGAATGCAGGTATGAATACACAATGGGTCAAATTCTCAACTCATGTACATAGAACATGTATTAATAACACCATAATTGGGAATCTTATAACCTCACATGCAATGTTGCCACACATATTTTACCAGGACAATACTGACCAGCAAACGATGAGTTTTCAAATGATACCTTACAAGGCATACTTTGTACAAAAATTATTACATTAGTGTGTAAGGTCTGACTATAGGGGCATAGTCCATCACAGTAAGAAAAAGGCATTATTATGAGCAGTGGTTTGCTGTCAGATTGGGGTGACATATCATGTGAGGTCCCATAGGAGTCTGTCCTGGATCTGATACTATTTCATATTTTTATTAACAACTTGGATGATGGAGTAGAGAGTCAGCTTATAGCATTTGCTGACGACACCAAGCTGGCAGGGGTTGCAAGTACTCTGGCCCAATGATTAGAACTCAGTGATCTTGATAAAATGGAGAATTGGTCTGAAATCAATAAGATGAAATTCAATGAAGGCAAGTGCAAAATAATACACTTAGGAAGAACAAGTCAAATACACAAATGCTGTAAGAAAGGATTTGGCAATTACAGTGGATCAGAAATTGAGTATTAGCCAGTTCTTGCAAATAAGGCAAGTGTTATTCTGGGATGTATTAACAGCAATTGTATGTAAGACATAGGAGACAATTGTTCCACTCTACCTGGCACTGGTGAGGTAACTTAGCTAACTGCTGTGTTCATTTTGGGTGCCACACTTGAAGAAAGATGTAGACAAATTGGAGAGAGTCCAGAGGAGAGCAAGAAAAATGATAAAATGTTTAAAAAACCTGACCTTTTAACTGAGACTGAAAGAATTTGGCATGTTTATTCTAGAGAAGAGAAGACTGAGGGAGGACATAACAATCTTAAAATATGTAAAAGGACATTATAAAGATGGTGGTGACCAATGTGGTCCATATCCACCAAGGGAAGGCCAGGAAGTAATTGGCTTAGTTTGCAGCAAGGCAGATTCAGGTTATATATCAGAAAAAAAAAACTTTCTAACTGTAAAGATACAGCTGGAACAAGTTAATTAGGGAGGTTGTGAAATCCCGTTCATATGAGGTTTTTAGGAACAGGTTACACAAACATCTATCAGGGATGGTCTAGCTTTACTTGGTCCTGCCTCAATGCAGAAGGAGGAACTATGTGATTTCTTGAGGTCCCTGTCAGACCTGTGTTTCTATGATTTCTATGGCACCTTTTTATCCAAGGATCTCAAGGCTCAAGAACTAATATTAATATCTGAGGAGCATAAAATTAGGGTTTACAATCAATATTCAGTGACGATTGCAGTGTGTGTGTGTCTTGAAATGCCATCACTGATCACTTAATCAGAAAAGAAAAAAGAATGGGTAAAAAGCTCATAATATGCCAATCAAAGGGGCTTATCTTGGTCACATTATCAAGGCATTTGTTTCACTAGAAGTCTCACCATGAAAGTTTCCATTTTAAGACAATCTGGTTCTCATTACTAGGCTCTTAAGTATTCACATGTAGATTTCTGGGGTACATGGCATTCTTTCCCAATGCATAAACACTGGTATCTATTGTTACTGAGGTGGACTCTTCCTAAATACTTTAAACTATTTTGCACTACAATAATCTTTTCTCAGGGTGGTCTGTGCTGAAACCAGCAAGAGACATTAATCCCTTTTAAATGGTGATAACCACATCCAAACTACTAAGAGACCATTTGAAAAACACCCAAGCATTTTACCCTGCTAAAACCATAATGGGAAGAGTTCATTTTTTGGTGTACCAATTTTTGAGTGTCTTACCTCAGTCTATAGAAATACTCTAAGTCCTATACTCAAAGCCAGTAACTGCGTAAAAGAGGCTGTTTTCCCGCCTATTTCATAGGAATACCACTGATAACAGATAGCTTTTATGGGAAGCAAACTTAAGTAAATTTATCTTATTGTCTGAAAATCTAGTTATGGCAAAAGGTAATAAGAAAATGAACCTGATGTTTTATAGCTGAGACAGGATTGTCCATAAGGAGCCCAATAATTAACAAGTCTTTGTGTGAAATGCTTATGTAATCCACAATAGGAGAGAATGGATCTTTGATCCCTGTTAGTGGCTTGTCCTTTAATTCAAGCAGTAGAGGCTCATGCTTTTGCCTCTCATGATCTCGGATTCAAACCCCACTGTCAGCCCAAATGGGCTTTGTCACAAAAATGGCATTCAACGGGGGTCTTGCACTGGTTTCGTCCTCATATGCTTCGGGCAGACTTCTCTAAATGGAGGAAAGCTGTAACCTAGATGAGATGAGTGATGGTCAGGATCTGTCCTTCTCTAATGGTAGGTCTACATAAAAGATTTGAGTCTGCTACGGCTGCAGACAAGTATATCTAGTGCTTTAATGCAAGTGGTAGAGATATGTGTTTTAAAATCTGAAGCTCCCATCTTCAAACCCCACTGTTAGCCTGAGTGTGTGTCAGTGATACTTACTGAACTGTTAAAATCATCTTTGTGTAAAAGGCGGAGGTTCTTTTTGCTTGTGCTGGATGTCAGAGCTTTCCTTGGTCTGGGTGGAGAAAAAGGGAAACTCCACTATATCGCCTACTCCTGACTGAAAAGTGAATTTGAGTGATTAACCCATCCCACTGTGTGGGTTAAAGTTGTGTGCCCTGGGAACTTTTAAATATCATGGCTAACCCCAGCTCTCATATTAAAAAACTTCTTCCTATCCCTTTTCATTGTGGAGACAACCTTTCAAATATAAATGAATGGTGAGTAATTTTTTTAATCAAGAGGTCAAAAGCTTTTTCAGTCCCCAAAAAATCATCCCCCGTAGATTCCTACTGTTTACTTATGTTGGTCAACTCTGGTTAGCAAAAATAAACACATACCCAAAAGCCTATATCCTGAACATCTATAGACCTCATTTCATTCATAAAACTCAAATAATAATGGGACTTCTCTACAGGAATCCAAGAATTCTGTATTGTTCACACTCTCTTTTCACCTGTCTTCTTGGGGGTACAAACTGTACTGTTGGTGTCAATAGAGTTTCTGTAGATAGAACAAAGACTGTATGTGGTCCTGAATTAACAACTAGCAAGGTTTTTTTGGATTTTGTATTTTGGAATTATAGAGAATTATACTGGTTAGTTGTGTAGCTATACGCACTGCAAAGCAGAGCAGTTAAAAACTTGGTTTTTCATCCTAATTCTGTTTTATATTTTATTGAATGCAGGTATGAATACACAATGGGTCAAATTCTCAACTCGTACATCGGCACAGCTCAAAGAGGTCAATGGCACTCCACTTAGGCAACTAAGTGTTTTATAAAACTCCATGTAATAATTCTCAGGATTTTTAGCATCTTTCATCTGAGAATTTTAATGAACTTTACAAAAGATAGGTAAATATAACAATCCTTATTTAACAGATGAGGAGACAGTCATAGAGAGGTTAAGGCACTGATCCTGCAAATACACACATGCACATGCTTGATTTTACTTGAGTAGTTCTATTTAAATCACTTAGACTATTCACATGAGTGAAGACAAGCACATGCATAAGTGTTTGCAGGATCAGAGTCTAAGTTTCTTGTCAAAGGTCACATAGCAACCCTGTCACAAAAATGGACCACAAATAGGTTTCTGGCATAATCTAGGTTTCTTGTTCTACTCTCTGGACATACTGCCTCCCATTATATAAATATGCAGAGTGAACAAAACTGTTTTCCATTTTCAGGGAACGTATAACCTGGCTTTATTTAAATTTATTTTATTTGAAACACAGAAAAAAAGTGGGACTTGGATTTTTTTAATGCAATTTTTTATCATTGGAAATGCTATTTTAGGTTAAATAAATGAAAAAAAAAGACATTACTTTCCCTTCTTTTTCCATTCCCTACAGCACAAAAAGCATGTTCTCTAAAATGGAAACTTGCAGACTGTTTTGTTAATATTTTTCCTTTAAAGGATGATTTTTTAACATTTGCAATTCAACTACTGCACAAAAGAAATAACTTGATCCTAATGCTTTTATGTCTTAACACTTTAATGGGTCCATACTGTGGATTGACATGATATGATAGATCATTAGGGTCTATCATGTATTTAATGTGTGGTTCTAAATTGCCTAAATTCTATTATAAAGACTTCTCCCAACTAAAATCCCTCAAAGGGAATTAACCATTATAACTACATTAAAGTAACAGCAAGGATCTGATTTACTGTAGATCAACAAAAGCAAGAACTTTTAAAATAAGTCTGAAGTATTATAGTACAGGTGATGTGAAGACTGCTGTGAGTCTTCTACAATGGAAACAATGGAACTGGCGATGGATCAAGACAAATGTTCATCCTTAAATCAAAATTGCTTTTTTCTGGGGGCCAAATCAGATCTTTTGATGTTATTTACCCTCTGTCATTACATTATCCATTGAAATAAACAGATCATTGGAACTGTGCTTCACGCACAGCCAAAGCATGCACAGCCTGATTCTTATTTACATTATATCCACTTTATACGACCCTGAGCTTAATATAGTGTAAAGTGGCCTTAATGTGGGAGTAAGTTAGTCCAAGGCAACTGGGATAGTGTGAATACGAATCAGGTCCACATTACCCACTACAATCAATCATACTCGTGTCATTTAATTCTGTATTTTCCCTGAAGAATCCCAAACCTGCAAACACTTATGCAATCCCATAACTTCAGGTCAGTGGAATTGTTTATGTGCATAAAATTTCTTTGCAGGATTGAGCCCTAAAGCATGTGTTGATAGATATAAAAATACCCAATTTATATCACGTTTCTTGAAAACTAATTGGTTTTGGTCTAGTTTTGCACATATATAGCCCCAGTCTGGCAACGCTAGCATTAAAATTTAGAGACAGGTCTGGACCATATTGTTCAGCTATGATCCCCAAATTCCCAAATGTTTGAAGAGTCTTGGATCAGATTCATTTTACATAGATAGGCTTCAGCAGGGAAGTTGGGATCCATTTCTAAACACTGTCAACATTTGAGTGGAGTTGTATCCAAATGTTCCATTTTGGACCTGTTCAGGCCAGATCCTCAATTGGTGTAAATCAAACTGGTGACATTGATTTCAGTGAAAGTCTGCCTAATTACACAGCTGAGGAATTGGATCATTATTTCTAATTAGAAAAAGAATGGGCAACAACACATTTATTATCATCTCTGTAGTACAGATTTATTTTTAGTTTTCTTCTTAAGGCAACATTCCAGTGTCCTTTATTTATTACTTAGCTGATGAAATCTGGTGGTGCAAAATGAATGATAGCTACATTGTACATAGAAAAAATGCTGTAACAAATCTTGTCAGCAGATAATTCATCATATGTACTGTAATTGTGCTACTGAAAAGGCAGGTATATTAAGCGGAATCTGGTATCTATGCAAATGAACAATTTAAAAACAAATGAGATTTTAGTGCAATATTGCATAAATAGTATATATTCTATTATAAATGGAAATGCACATGCACATGTGGTTATCATAAAAAACAAAAACAAACAAAAAACACCTGAATACCAAGGTACCCTGCCATCTCCTTATATGTATAAGAAACTACTGTAGTATTGGAGTTACCTGGGGTGTTAAAGTTTTTAATAGAATCCATCCTGTATTTTTAAGAGTATGGAGGTTATGTATTTGTTTTGGTACTCTAGAAAACTGTAATTATACATAGCTGTTTATGTAAGCATGAGCTCCATTCATTTTGTGATGAGTCTGGAAGGAAAGTTATGATGCTTCCAAGACTTGGACAACTTTTCACAAAAGGGCAGCTAACCTCATCTCCCATTTTATCCTTTTGCCCTCTAAAAATGCCATTTGAAAAGAAAAATGTGGCCTTATAAACTGAACATAGGACAGGGCATCAGAAGCTCCTGTGTTCTACTACTTTCTCTAACACTGACACTTTCTGGCCTTGAGCAAATCATTTAGCCTCTCTGTCTTCATTTTTTTTTATCTGTAAAATGAAGTCACGGAGCCACCTCACAGGGATACATTGATTAATGTTTACAATGCATATCTCCTTGTGAGAACATGGTATTTTTATGGAAAGAGTCTTAAAAGTTAATAAAGAGAAAAATCTAGATCACTAAATTTATTTTTTTCTTTGTCTTAGGGGTCTGTTAGTGGCAGGAAGGCTGAAAGAAAATATCAGAGTTGTTAATACTGCCAGGTAAATTAAAATCTCCTTCGGTTAAAGTGGTAGGATTACTTCTTTTTGATCCAAGGGTCCAGGTGTCAGTAGAAAGAGATTGCACTTGTTTTTGAATCTGTTACAATACCCATCTGTATAGACAGATACATGAGTGTCTGATTCTTTTCATTAATACGAGCATTAAACCTCTGTAAATCCACTGAAATAGTTTTGAAGTCAGTGGAGTTACAGAAGAGTAACTGGCTCTTAATTTACACCACTGTGAGAGGAAAATCAGCCTGAAGCACTTTATTCTTAGAATTTTATTCATCTCAGGCAAGCTCTTTTGTAATCACCTCTTTTGTAATGGATCATTTATCATATTTTTCTACCTTCTTTGGTAACTTTGCCACTTTTTCAATATCCATTACTATACAATGGCCTTCTCTATAGATATCTGATATATGTGACTAAATCCATCCACCAATGGTACCTTTGAAAGGCACTTCTGAATGATAACAAAGAGTCTATCATTTCGTTGAATTATTTATTATTTTGCAGTAGCCCTTCAGAACCCTGATCAGGTACTGTACAAACACATAACACAAACACTGTCCCTGCACCAAAAAGGGTAAGAACTTCATATTCTAAGAGTTGACTGTTGTTACTTTCATGCGGATAGATGTTGAGTACCTTGTATATACACTGTGAATGCTATCTCTTGTCACTGTTTTTTTGTGTCTTCAGAAGTGAAAAGAGCGGTTCAGAGTAAGGCGAAGGGTCTGTGGACACATGAGCTAAGAGTGGTTTGAAGATTATTTTTTTCACAAATTTTATTGAGAAATAAATGGCTACAGGTAAACACAAACACAAGAGGATTTTAACACACAGGAACATCTTTTTTCTTTTTTTTTTTTTTGTATTTTGGTCACCATTCAGCCTATCAGGAATTGGACAACAGATGACGGAAAAACATGTTACAGGGATCATCCTTTTGTCCTTCTCTCCTAAAATGTCTAAGTGTAATGAAAGATATGAAAGTTCCTGTTTTGTTGTGCTCAGAAGTTCCAAAATGACATGGATCAGAGAGAACTTGTGTATAACTGCCACTCTTGTAAACAAAAAATCTTCCAGCTCTGTTAGCAGAAATGGAGGGGGGGGGGGAAGTATGGAAAAAAAATTACTCTGTTTTCATTTTCATTTTCTCTTCTGTCCTGCCCAATTACCATTATAGGTGTAATGATTTTCCTGTTTCTTTTGGTGATGAGATGCAGCGGTGCGCCATTAGGAGCTAGTAGATAAATTCATAGATTCCAAGGCCAGAAGAGACCATTGTGATCATCTAGTCTGACTTCCTATATAACACAGGGCACAGAACTTCCCAAAAATAATGCCCAGACCACATCATTTAGAAAAAACATCCAATCTTGATTGAAAAATTGTTGGTGATGGAGAATCTACCACAAACCCAGTAAATTGTTCCAATGTAAATTGTTCCAATGGTTAATTACTCTCACTGTTAAAAATTTGTGCCTTATTTCCATTCTGTATTGGTCTAGTTTCAATGTCTGGCATTGGATCATGTTATACCTTTCTCTGCTAGATTGAAGAGCCCATTATTAAGTATTTGTTCCCCATATAGGTACTTTTAGACTATAATCAATTCCTCCCCTTAACTTTTCTTTTAGCTAAGAAGATTCATAGAATCATAGAATATCAAGGTTGGAAGGAACCTCAGGAGGTCATCTAGTCCAACCCCCTGCTCAAAAGCAGGACCAATCCCCAATTAAATCATCACAGCCAGGGCTTTCTCAAGCCTGACCTTAAAAACTTCTAAGGAAGGAGATTCCACCACCTCCCTAGGCAACGCATTCCAGTGTTTCATCACCCTCCTAGTGAAAAAGTTTTTCCTAATATCCAACCTAAACCTCCCCCACTGCAACTTGAGACCATTATTCCTTGTCCTGTCCTCTTCTACCACTGAGAATAGTCTAGAACCATCCTCTCTGGAACCACCTCTCAGGTAGTTGAAAGCAGCTATCAAATCCCCCCTCATTCTTCTCTTCTGCAGACTAAACAATCCCAGTTCCCTCAGCCTCTCCTCATAACTCATGTGTTCCAGACCCCTAATCATTTTTGTTGCCCTTTGCTGGACTCTTTCCAATTTATCCACATCCTTCTTGTAGTGTGGGGCCCAAAACTGGACACAGTACTCCAGATGAGGCCTCACCAATGTCGAATAGAGGGGGACGATCACGTCCCTCGATCTGCTCGCTATGCCCCTACTTATACATCCCAAAATGCCATTGGCCTTCTTGGCAACAAGGGCACACTGCTGACTCATATCCAGCTTCTTGTCCACTGTCACCCCAGGTCCTTTTCCGCAGAACTGCTGCCTAGCCATTTGATCCCTAGTCTGTAGCTGTGCATTGGGTTCTTCCGTCCTAAGTGCAGGACCCTGCACTTATCCTTATTGAACCTCATCAGATTTCTTTTGGCCCAATCCTCCAATTTGTCCAGGTCCCTCTGTATCCTATCCCTGCCCTCCAGCGTATCTACCACTCCTCCCAGTTTAGCATCATCCGCAAATTTGCTGAGAGTGCAATCCACACCATCCTCCAGATCATTTATGAAGATATTGAACAAAACCGGCCCCAGGACCGACCCCTGGGGCACTCCACTTGACACCGCCTGCCAACTAGACATGGAGCCATTGATCACTACCCGTTGATCCCGACAATCTAGCCAACTTTCTACCCACCTTATGTAGTGCATTCATCCAGCCTGTACTTCTTTAACTTGCTGACAAGAATACTGTGGGAGACAGTGTCAAAAGCTTTGCTAAAGTCAAGAAACAATACATCCACTGCTTTCCCTTCATCCACAGAACCAGTAATCTCATCATAGAAGGCAATTAGATTAGTCAGGCATGACCTTCCCTTGGTGAATCCATGCTGACTGTTCCTGATCACATTCCTCTCATGTAAGTGCTTCAGGATTGATTCTTTGAGGACCTGCTCCGGGGACTGAAGTGAGGCTGACTGGCCTGTAGTTCCCAGGATCTTCCTTCTTCCCTTTTTTAAAGATTGGCACTACATTAGCCTTTTTCCAGTCATCCGGGACTTCCCCCGTTCGCCACGAGTTTTCAAAGATAATGGCCAATGGCTCTGCAATCACAGCCGCCAGTTCCTTTAGCACTCTCGGATGCAACTCGTCCGGCCCCAGGGACTTGTGCACATCCAGCTTTTCTAAATAGTCCCTAACCACCTCTTTCTCCACAGAGGGCTGGCCATCTATTCCCCATGTTGTGATGCCCAGCACAGCAGTCTGGGAGCTGACCTTGTTAGTGAAGAACGAGGCAAAAAAAGCATTGAGTACATTAGCTTTTTCCACATCCTCTGTCACTAGGTTGCCTCCCTCATTCAGTAAGGGGCCCACACTTTCCTTGGCTTTCTTCTTGTTGCCAACATACCTGAAGAAACCTTTCTTGTTACTCTTAACATCTCTCACTAGCTGCAGCTCCAGGTGCGATTTGGCCCTCCTGATTTCATTCCTACATGCCTGAGGAATATTTTTATACTCTTCCCTGGTCATATGTCCAACCTTCCACTTCTTGTAAGCTTCTTTTTTATGTTTAAGATCCGCTAGGATTTCACCGTTAAGCCAAGCTTGTCGCCTGCCATATTTACTATTCTTTCGACACATCGGGATGGTTTGTCCCTGTAACCTCAACAGGGATTCCTTGAAATACAGCCAGCTCTCCTGGACTCCTTTCCCGTTCATGTTAGTCCCCCAGGGGATCCTACCCATCCATTCCCTGAGGGAGTCGAAGTCTGCTTTCCTGAAGTCCAGGGTCCGTATCCTGCTGCTTACCTTTCTTCCCTGTGTCAGGATCCTGAACTCAACCAACTCATGGTCACTGCCTCCCAGATTCCCATCCACTTTTGCTTCCCCTACTAATTCTTGCTGGTTTGTGAGCAGCAGGTCAAGAAAAGCTCCCCCCCAGTTGGCTCCTCTAGCACTTGCACCAGGAAATTGTCCCATACGCTTCCCAAAAACTTCCTGGATTGTCTATGCACCGCTGTATTGCTCTCCCAGCAGATATCAGGAAAATTAAAGTCACCCATGAGAACCAGGGCGTGCGATCTAGTAGCTTCCGCGAGCTGCTGGAAGAAAGCCTCATCCACCTCATCCCCCTGGTCCGGTGGTCTATAGCAGACTCCCACCACTACATCACTCTTGTTGCTCACATTTCTAAACTTAATCCAGAGATACTCAGGTTTTTCTGCAGTTTCGTACTGGAGCTCTGAGCAGTCATACTACTCCCTTACATACAGTGCTACTCCCCCACCTTTTCTGCCCTGCCTGTCCTTCCTGAACAGTTTATAACCATCCATGACAGTACTCCAGTCATGTGAGTTATCCCACCAAGTCTCTGTTATTCCAATCACGTCATAATTCCTTGACATCACCAGGACCTCCAGTTCTCCCTGCTTGTTTCCAAGGCTTTGTGAATTCGTATATAAGCACGTATATAAGATTGATCTCCTTGAGTCCACCTATTAAGGAAGGGGAAGAGCATAGAACCATAGAATATCAGGGTTGGAAGGGACCTCAGGAGGTCATCTAGTCCAATCCCCTGCTCAAATCAGGACCAATCCCCAACTAAATCACCCCAGCCAGGGCTTTGTCAAGCCTGACCTTAAAAACTTCTAAGGAAGGAGATTCCACCACCTCCCTAGGTAATGCATTCCAGTGTTTTACCACCCTCCTAGTGAAAAGGTTTTTCCTAATATACAACCTAAACCTCCCCTACTGCTACTTGAGACCATTCCTCCTTGTTCTGTCATCTGCTACCACTGAGAACAGTCTAGATCCATCCTCTTTGGAACCCCCTTTCAGGTAGTTTGAAAGCAGCTATCAAATCCTCCCTCATTCTTCTCTTCCGCAGACTAAACAATCCCAGTTCCCTCAGCCTCTCCTGATAACTCAGGTGTTCCAGTCCCCTAATCATTTTTGTTGCCCTCCTCTGGAAGCTTTCCAATTTTTCCACATCCTTCTTGTAGTTTGGGGCCCAAAACTGGACACAGTACTCCAGATGAGGCCTTACCGATGTCGAATAGAGGGGAACAATCACATCCCTCCATCTGCTGGCAATGCCCCTACTTATACAGCCCAAAATGCCATTTGTCTTCTTGGCAACAACGGCACCCTGTTGACTCATATCCAGCTTCTTGTCCACTGTAACCCCTAGGTCCTTTTCTGCAGAACTGCTGCCTAGCCATTTAGTCCCTAGTTTGTAGCGGTGCATGGGATTCTTCCGTCCTAAGTGCAGGACTCTGCACTTGTGCTTATTGAACCTCATCAGATTTTTTTTGGCCCAATCCTCTAATTTGTCTAGGTCCCTCTGTATCCTATCCCTACCCTCCAGCGTATCTACCTCTCCTCCCAGTTTAGTGTGACCTGCAAACTTGCTGAGGGTGCAATCCACACCATCCTCCAGATCATTAATGAAAATATTGAACAAAACCAGCCCGAGGACCAACCCTTGGGGCACTCCACTTGATACTGGCTGCCAACTAGATATGGAGCCATTCATCACTAACCGTTGAGCCCGACAATCTAGCCAGCTTTCTATCCACCTTATAGTCTATTCATCCAGCCCATACTTCTTTAACTTACTGGCAAAAATACTATGGGAGACTGTGTCAAAAGCTTTGCTAAAATCAAGGAACAATACGTCCACTGCTTTCCCCTCATCCACAGAGCCAGTTATCTCATCACAGAAGGCAATTAGATTAGTCAGGCATGACTTGTCCTTGGTGAATCCATACTGACCATTCCTGATCACTTTCCTCTCCTCTAAGTGCTTCAGAATTGATTCCTTGAGGACCTGCTCCATGATTTTTCCAGGGACTGAGGTGAGGCTGACTTGCCTGTAGTTCCCTGGATTCTCCTTCTTCCCTTTTTTAAAGATGGGCAGTACATTAGCCTTTTTCCAGTCGTCTGGAACCTCCCCCGATCGCCATGAGTTTTCAAAGATAATGGCCAATGGCTCTGCAATCACATCTGCCAACACCTTTAGCACTCTTGGATTCAGTGCATCCGGCCCCATGGACTTGTGCTCGTCCAGCTTTTCTAAATAGTCCCGAACCACTTCTTTCTCCACAGAGGGCTGGTCACCTCTTCCCAGTGCTGTGCTGCCCAGCGCAGTAGTCTGGGAGCTGACCTTGTTCGTGAAGACAGAGGCAAAAAAAGTATATATTTAGATACAGACTGGATACCTAGTGAGGAGGGCTTTAAACTAGGTTTGAAGGGGGCAGGTGCCCAAAGCCCACAGGTAAGTCAAGAACATGGAGACCTGGGAGAAGGTTTGGAATTTTGGGGGAGCAAGGGCTGTCATAGCAGGATTAAATTAGAGACAAGACAGAACTGGGGCAGAGGAAAATCAAATCAATATCTTACATGTCTGTATACTAATGCAAGAAGTATGTGGAATAAGCAGGAAGAACTCAAAATGCTAGTAAATAAAAACAACTATGACATAGTTGGCATCACAGAGACCTGGTGGGATAATACGCATGACTAGAATATTGGTATACCTTGCTCAGAAAGGAAAGGCAAGGAAATAGGGAGGAGGTGTTGCCTTATATATTAAAAATTTATACACTTGTGTCATAAAAATAAAGGGAAGGGTAAACACCTTTAAAATCCCTCCTGGCCAGAGGAAAAATCCTCTCACCTGTAAAGGGTTAAGAAGCTAAAGGTAACCTCGCTGGCACCTGACCAAAATGACCAATGAGGAGACAAGATACTTTCAAAAGCTGGGAGGAGGGAGAGAAACAAAGGGTCTGTGTCTGTCCGTATGCTGCTTTTGCCGGGGATAGACCAGGAATGGAGTCTTAGAACTTTTAGTAAGTAATCTAGCTAGGTATGTGTTAGATTATGATTTCTTTAAATGGTTGAGAAAGGAACTGTGCTGAATAGAATGACTATTCCTGTCTGTGTGTCTTTTTTGTAACTTAAGGTTTTGCCTAGAGGGATTCTCTATGTTTTGAATCTAATTACCCTGTAAGGTACCTACCATCCTGATTTTACAGAGGTGATTTCTTTACTTCTATTAAAAGTCTTCTTGTAAGAAAACTGAATGCTTTTTCATTGTTCTCAGATCCAAGGGTTTGGGTCTGTGGTCACCAATGCAAATTGGTGAGAATTTTTACCAAACCTTTCCCAGGAAGTGGGGTGCAAGGGTTGGGAGGATTTTTGGGGGGAAAGACGTGTCCAAACTACGTTTCCCAGTAAACCCAGTTAGAGTTTGGTGGTGGCAGTGGAGATCCAGGGACAAAGGAAAATTAATTTGTACCTTGAGGAAGTTTTAACCTAAGCTGGTGAAAGTAAGCTTAGGAGGTTTTCATGCAGGTCCCCACATCTGTACCCTAGAGTTCAGAGTGGGGGAGGAACCTTGACAACTTGGACTGAGGTTGAGTTGAAAATAGGAGACAGACTTGTTGAAAATCTCTGGGTAAGGATAAAAGGGGTAAAAAACCACGGGTGAGGTTATGGTAGGGGTCTACTACAGACCACCTAACCAGGAAGAAGTGGTGAACGAGGCTTTTTTTTAAACAACTAATAAAATCATCCATAGCACAGGGACTTGGTTGTGATGGGGGACTTCAACAACCCACTTATCTGTTGGGAAAATAACACAGCAAGGCACAGATTATCCAATAAGTTCTTGGAATGTATTGGAGACAATTTTTTATTTCAGAAGGTGGAGATAGCTACGAAGGAAGGGGCTGTTCTAGATTTGATTTTGACAAATAGGGAGGAACTGGTTGAGAATTTGAAAGTGGAAGGCAGCCTGGGTGAAAGTGATCATGAAATGATAGAGTTCATGATTTTAAGGAATGGTAGGAGAAAGAACAGCAAAATTAAGACAATGGATTTCAAGAAGGCAGACTTTAGCAAACTCAGGGAGTTGTTAAGTAAGATCCAATGAAAAGCAAGTTTAAGGGGAAAAAGCAATAGAAGACAGTTGACAGTTTTTCAAAGAGACATTATTAAGGGCATAAGAGCAAGCTGTCCCACTGCATAGGAAAGAAAGGAAGTGTGGGAAGAGACCAGCCTGGCTTAACCAGGAGATCTTCAATGATTTCAAAATAAAAAAGCCCTAAAAAAAGTGGAAACTAGGTCAAATTACAAAGAATGAATATAAACAAATAACACAAGTATGTAGGGACAAAATTAGAAAGGCCAAGGCACAAAACGAGATCAAACTAGCTAGAGACATAAAGGGTAACAAGAAAACATTCTACAAATACATTCAAAGCAAGAGGAAGACCAAGGACGGTAGGCCCATTACTCAATGTGGGGGAAAAATAATAACAGCAAATGTGGAAATGGCAGAGGTGCTTAATGACTTCTTGGTTTTGGTTTTCACCAAGAAGGTTGGTGGTGATTAGACATCTAATATAGCAAATGCCAGATAAAATGAGGTTGGATCTGAAGAGGCTAAAATAGGGAAAGAACAAGTTAAAATTACTTGGACAAATTAGATGTCTTCATGTCACCAAGGCCTGATGAAATGCATCCTAGAATAATCAAGGAGCTGACTCAGGAGACATCTGAGCCATCAGTGATTATCTTTGAAAAGTCATGGAAGATGGGAGAGATTCCAGAAGACTGGAAAAGGGAAAATATAGTGCCAATCTATAAATAGGGAAATAAGGACAACCCAGGGAATTACAGACCAGTCAGCTTAACTTCTGTACCTGGAAAGATAATCGAGCAAATAATTAAACAATCAAGTTGCAAACATCTAGAAGATAAGGTGATAGGTAACAGTCAGCATGGATTTGTCAAAAACAAATTGCATCAAACCAACCTGATAGCTTTCTTTGACAACGTAACAAACCTCATGGATGTGGGAAAGTGGTAGACGTGGTATATCTTGACTTTAGTAAAGCTTTTGATACTGTCTTGCATGACCTTCTCATAAACACACTAGGGAAATGCAACCTAGATGGAGCTACTATAAGGTAGGTGTAAGATTGGAAAACAGTTCCCAGAGAGTAGTTATCAGTGGTTCACAGTCATACTGGAAGGGCATGATGAGTGGGGTCCTGCAGGGATCAGTTCTGGGTCCGGTTCTGTTCAATATCTTCACCAACAATTTAGATAACGGCATAGAGAGTACACTTATAAAGTTTGCGGATGATACCAAGCAGGGAGGGGTTGCAAGTGCTTTGGAGGATAGGATTAAAATTCAAAATGATTTGGAAAAACTGGAGAAATGGTGTGAAGTAAATAGGATGAAATTCAATAAGGACAAATGTAAAGTACTCCATTTAGGAAGGAACAATCAGTTGCACACATACAAAATGGGAAATGACTGCCTAGGAAGGAGTACTGCAGAAAGGGATGAGGGGGTCATAGTGGACCACAAACTAAATATGAATCAACAGTGTAATGCTGTTGCAAAAAAGTAAACATCTTTCTGGGATGTATTAGCAGGAGTGTTGTAAGCAAGACACAAGAAGTAATTCCTCTGCTCTACTCTGTGCTGATTAGGCCTCAACTGGAGTATTGTGTCAAGTTCTGGGCACCACATTTCAGGAAGGAAGTGGACAAATTGGAGAGAGTCCAAAGAAGAGCAACAAAAATTATTAAAGGTCTAGAAAACATGACCTATGAGGGAAGATTGAAAAAATTGGGTTTGTTTAGTCTGGAAAAGAGAAGACTGAGACGGGACATAAGTTTTCAAGCATGTAAAAGGTTATTACAAGGAGGAGGAAGAAAAATTGTTTTTCTTAACCTCTGAGGATAGGACAAGAAGCAAGGGGCTTAAATTGCAGCAAGGGCAGTTTAGGTTGGACATTAGAAAAAACTTCCTAACTGTCAGGGTGGTTAAGTACTGGAATAAATTGCTTAGGGAGGTTGCGGAATCTCCATCAATGGAGATTTTTAAGAGCAGGTTAGACAAACACCTGTCAGGAATGGTCTAATACTTAGTCCTGCAATGAGTGCAGGGGACTGGACTAGATGACCTCTCGAGGTCCCTTCCAGTTCTATGATTCTAACCCTTTAATCTTTCTCATGACTCTTTTCTGAATCTTTTCCAATTTATCAACAACCTTCTTGAACTCTAAACACCAGACCTGGACACAACATTCCAGCAGTCACACCAGTGCCAAATACAGAGGCAAAATAACATCTGTGCTCCTACTTGAGATTCTCCTGTGTATGCATCCAAGGATTGGATTAACCATTTTGACTCCAGAGTCACAATGGGGGCTTGTGTTTAGCCAATTATTCACCACGATACAGAAATCTTTTTTCAAGTCACTGCTTCCCAGGACAGAGTTCCCCATCCTGCAAGTATGTCCTACGTTCTTTATTCCTAGATGCATACATTTACATTTAGCCATATTAAAATACTGATTTGCTTGTGCCCGGTTTACCAAGGAATTCAGATTGCTTTGTATCAGTGACCTGTCCTCTTCATTATTTATCACTTCCCCAAGTTTTGGGTCATCTGCAAACTTTATCAGTGGTGATTTTATGTTTTCTTCAATGCCATTAATAAAAATGTTATGTAGCATAGGGCTAAAAACCGGACTCTGCAAGACCCCACTAGAAACACATCTGTTGAATGATGACTCCCCATTTACAATTACATTTTGAAATCTCTCAGTTAGCCAGGTTTGAATCCATTTAATATGTGCCATGTTAATTGTAGTGTTTATGAAGAATTCATTCCATGATCCATTCTGAGTAGCTGCCAGCCCTGTTGGATCAGAAGCAATCCTCACACAGGTTGACCAGTGTGATCAAAGATACTTCATTGCCTGTCCCAGCAAGTTTCTTTCACCTACTGAACAATGATACTTTCAGACAGAACCTCTTACTGTAGCATGGGGATGTTCCCATTTTCATTTATACATTTATGGATGTCATTTCCCAATTCTGACTGATCACAAACCTCTTGAACACATGTTCAGCAATCCCTCTTTTGCCCACTAGCTCTCATTGAGCAGTGGATGCTCAAATTACATGATTTTGACTACAAATTATGTATTGGCCTGGAAAGGATAACCCTTCTGACTGCTTCTCCAGACACCCTATTCCAGAAACAGCTAACTGTCACAACACTACCATGAAAGCAGAAGCACATGTAAACTTAGTCCTCTCACAAATCATTTCTATAGCTCTCTCATTACAACAAATACAAACAGATGAAAAGTCCGACACATTTCTCCAAAAGGCCATCAAAACCATTTGCAGTGGTAAATGGAAAGAACTTCTGTGTAGCCTACAACATCTGACTCCTGAAACATAAGTTGTTCTATGATTGTTTACCCATGTTATAGGTGAACTACCCATCATGGACGATGACCCCCTGCTCCGAAATTCAAGACTTGTTATTCCATGTTTGTTCTGGGTTCACATGATTGATTTGGCTCACAAAGGTCATGAGGGACTGGTAAAAACAAATTCCCTGCTCAGAGAAAAAGTCTTGTTCCCTGGAATTGATGGACTAATTGAAATTTGCATTTTGCCAGGCAGCAGATCTGGAAAATCACACTCCTCCACTACATGAATCTCCTCTGCCAACATCCTCATGCATGGAAGTTAGTGTGTATTTTGGGGATGTCCCTAATAGAAAACATTTACTGGTTGTAATACCTGACTATTTTCATTATCCAGAAGTTGAAATGATCAGCCCTACTTCTGCCAATGCTGTTATACCCAAACTAGATCTGATTTTGTCAGTCTGCGGCATAACTGCTGTTATGAATACTGACAATGGTCCTCCCTTTCAAGGCTCTCAATTTGCAGAGTATCTTGGTTTCAAACTTCGTAAACTTACTCTGCACTGGCCATATGATAATGGAAAAGTTGAGAGTTTTATCTGAATACTGAAGAAAGCAGCACAAATTGCTTCAGCTGATGGTCTGGACATAAAACAGGAGATATTTAGTTTCCTCTGTAGTTTTCAAACCACTCCCCACTATTCACCTGGCATGGTGCCAACAACTGTTGTGGTTGGCAGCCAGCTAAGAACAAAATTGCCACAAATTGAGATAAGAGCAGATGATGAACCTCTATGCCAATATGACAATGAAGTGAAGCTCATTATGAAAAGAATATGCTAACTAGTGCAGATGGGCCAAGACCACATCTTTCAATGTGGGAGATGTAGTTCTTGTCAGGTGTCAGAGTAGCAGCCGTGTTAGTCTGTATCTGCAAAAAGAAAAGGAGTACTTGTGGCACCTTAGAGACTAACAAATTTATTTGAGCATAAGCTTTCATGAGCTACAGCATTGTGTCATGTTATCTGTGTATATAAAATCTCC
The DNA here is from genome assembly GCF_965152235.1 of Eretmochelys imbricata. Classification (NCBI taxonomy): domain Eukaryota; kingdom Metazoa; phylum Chordata; order Testudines; family Cheloniidae; genus Eretmochelys; species Eretmochelys imbricata. The sequence continues at coordinate 113,545,347 of NC_135575.1, read as the reverse complement.
CTACTGTATTTTCCACTGCATGCATCTGATGAAGTGAGCTGTAGCTCATGAAAGCTTATGCTCAAATAAATTTGTAAGTCTCTAAGGTGCCACAAGTACTCCTTTTCTTTTTGTAGTTCTTGTCAGAAACTTTCAGCCTCACAACAAACTCTCTACATCCTTTTATCCTGAGGCTTACAAAATCACAGTGGTCAAAGGCATGATGGTCATTGCTCAGAGAGGATTCCATAAAGTCACATGAAATGATTCTCACATCAAACCACTTTGTAGCACTTAATATATTCCCACTCCTCAGGTACATGATGACAACATTACAGAGGCTGAGACCCCTGTGCTCTCTCCAATGCAAGTGAATGAGTCGACCTCTCTGCTCCAGAGGTGAAAAGTCAGTTACTTAAAAAGAATGTCTTTTTTTGCATTATTATAGGTAATCTATCATTTCCATCTAGTAATGGACCAATACCATTGTTAGTATTCTTTTTGTTCCTAATGTACTTTTTAAAACTTTTTTATCGTCCTTAACTGTACTGGCCATAGACTTCTCCTTGTGCCCCTTTGCTTCCCTTATTGCTTTTCTACAATTCCTAGCTTCTGATATATATATTCATTGCTATCAACTTCCTCTTTCTTCCATTTGCTACATATTATTTTTTAATTTTGTATAGCTGTCTTCACTTCCCCTCTAAACCAGATGTTTTTTTAACCAATATTGCATTCTTCCTCGATTGTGGGATTCTGATTTTTGGGGATCTAGTAAAATGTTCTTAAATAATTCCTAATTATCATTCATATTTTTCTGATTAAATTCTTCCTCCCAGCTGATTTGGCTCATAATTGTTTTCAGCTTTGTGAAATTGGACACTGTTTAAGCACCAATCATATATATATATAGTGACAAAGTTCCTCCTCTACCTTGGTGGTTCTTGCCTTATTGGCGGATTTGCTCACCTTGGAGCTTCACGGCAGCCCTCAGTTTGGTTGTTTTCGTAAACTCACAGTCCAGGTCAACTCCTCCTGTGTCTGACCAGGAGTTGGGAGGTTTGGGGGGGAACCCGGGCCCGCCCTCTACTCCAGGTTCCAGCCCAGGGCCCTGTGGAATGCAGCTATCTAGAGTGCCTCCTGGAACAGCTGTGTGACAGCTACAATGCCCTGGGCTACTTCCTCATAGCCTCCTCCCAACACCTTCTTTATCCTCACCATAGGACCTTCCTCCTGGTGTCTGATAATGCTTGTACACCTCAGTCCTCCAACAGTATGCGTTCTCACTCTCAGCTCCTAGCACCTCTTGCTCCCAGCTCCTTACACGCGCACCACAAACTGAAGTGAGCTCCTCTTTAAACCCAGGTGCCCTGATTAGCGTGCCTTAATTGATTCTAGCAGCTTCTTGATTGGCTGCAGGTGTTCTAATCAGCCTGTCTGTCTTAATTGTCTCCAGAAGGTTCCTGATTGTTCTGGAACTTTCCCTATTACCTTACCCAGGGAAAAGGGACCTACTTAACCTGGGGCTAATATATCTGCCTTCTATTACTCTCCTGTAGCCATCTGGCCTGACCCTGTCACAATATATATTTCACTGGTCTGGACATTATTATTTTTGCATTATTTTAGTTCTGTGATCAGTTCCTCTTTATCTGTCAGGATGAAGTCTAATATAGAATTCCTCCATGCTGGATGTTTTAGTTCATGCAGCATGAGACCACCAGTATATGTCACTCAAACTGAAGGGCATCGTTTGTTGCGAGTTTCACATGATCAAACAGAGTTTTTTCATATGCAATTATAGATGGGTGCACAAGAAGCTGGTTCCCCAGTTTGATTTGGTGGTCTGTAGCAGACACCAACTAATGTCCCATCTTGTGCTTCATCTGTAGGCTTGGCAGCATTCGATTTTAATCAATATATGTCACTAAACATCAATTTCAGCTGACATGCTGAAATCAATTACAAAAAAATTGATCGGTAACAGCAGGAGTGCAGCCTCCCTTCCTTTGCCTGCAGGGATCAGGTGTCACTGGCCCTGCGACCGCACAGAGAATCCTCTGCAGACCACTGCCCCTGCAGGCACACAGCTTGGGGGAGGCTGCGGTTCTGGAGGGGCAGAGCAGAGATCCCTGGCCAGGACGGCAAGTAAAAGAAGGAGGACAAGCCACCCGGCTGCTAAATGGCTATGTTCCCTCATGGCTGGAAGCTCCTCTTCCTTTGGCCCTGGCTCTAGGTCTCTTCTCTGCCCTGCCAGGGCTTCAACCTTAACCACACCTTCTGCTTGCAGGGATCCAGTGTCATCAGCCCTGCTGTCATTGACCCACTCACTCACTTCATCAGTGGGGAGTGTGAGAGCTGTCCCTGTTGGGGGCTGTCCACAGCTTCCCCTGCACCTTGTGCCCCACAGCCACGCAGGGAACCTCCGCAATCCTGCTATCAACACTGCCCTAACCCTAACACCAACTTATCCCCAGCAACTGTACAAATAAATAAAAATAAATACAAATAAAACAAATTCACATATAAAAATCCATATGAATTGTCAAATGTAGAGAAAACAAGTAAAAATTCAACGTTGCCAAGCTTGTCTATCTGTTAGAACATTGTTCCATAAGCATTAAAGATCATTTTCTTCTGAGTTATCAGTGACTTGGAAAAAAGTAATGCCATTTTTGACATAGAGTGCCACTTCTGCTTCTTTTTGCCCACCTAGTCCTTTCTAAAGAGGTTATAACCATTGATTTTCACGTTCCAATCATGGCACATCCCACCAGTTTCCAGTAATGCTAACTAGATTAAATTTATGCTCATAAATGAGAAATTCCAATTTCTCTTGTTATCCAGGCTCCTAGCACTGATGTATAGGAAATTAAAGGATTTCTTTTCTTCATGTGCTTTGGTTCCTTGATTCATTTTCTCAACATCTTGATTTTGTGCTGATTGAGTGCTCCTGTCTTCCCTCTTTTTATTCTCCCCTTTTGTTGTTAGTTTATTGTGCTCCTGACTACTGTAGCCAGTCTGTCTCCAAAGAGATTGGTCCCCCTTTTACTGAGCTGGAGGTCATCCAAATTATACTGCTTCCTTTCCCACAGAAGGTAGATCAGTGTTCCACCAAACCCAACACAATGTACCTCACCAGTGGTTACTGCCAGAATCTTCTGCTAGGTCTCCTGTATGACTTCCTCTCTCTCCAACTCCTTCTTGGCCAGGTCCTTTCTTCCGTGAACCTGGAGTTCCCTGATGTTTCCTGAACCCGGCTGTCTAGGAACTCCTCAGCTTCTCTGATTTTTCAGTGATGTATCTACTTGCCCCCTTCTCATCTGGCACAGCCACCAACTTGCACTTCATTTACAGGCAGGAAAGAAAACATGGCACATCCATTGCAGGTCACTACCACTGTTCCAGTACTGTTCCATCTTGAAATCGCTCATAGAGCTGGACCTGGAAGGAAATCCTCTGAGTCCCTTCAAAACTCTCCTGTTAGCTGCCTCCTGTTAGTGGCTCTTGAGTTCACCTAGCAAATGACTTTTTATACCTTTTTTCCCTGCTTACCTCAGCTCCAACCCTCGCCACCAGGGTGCTATTAACCTCAATGAGCAGGCCATGACATCCCCCCAAATGAGCATCCAAAGCCATGCACTACTATCTGTTAAAGGTTACTGTTGATATCACAAAGCACTAGGAAGTATAACGTAGGGAATAGTTCTGCAGTGATAGGAGAATGGACTAAGAAGATACTTCCATCTGTAATTTGAGTGCTATGATTCTCATCCTCGCTGAGGCAAATATATACATTTTCTAGGGTAACGGTTCTCAACCAGGGTCCATGGCCCCCTATGGGTCTGTGAGACCTTTCGGGGGCCTCAGGGCCCCCTGGCTGAAACCCATGCTCCGAGCCCTGGCACCCCCCTCAAAACTGTCAGCGGTGTGGTGTGTAGCTGAAGCTGGTAGCAGCAGGGGGCTGAATCCAGGAGCCCCAATACCCCCTCCATCCCCCCAAGCTGAAGCCAGGAGCAGCATGGGAGACCAGGTGCGTCCCCTCTCCACCCTGCGTCTGAAGCCAGCAGCGGTGTGGGGCAGAAGCCAGGAGCTCCAGTGCCCCCCACCCCCGATCTGAAGCTGGGAGCTGTGCATGGCTGAAGGTGGGAGCCCAGATGCCACCCCTCTTCCCCCCACGTGCTGAAGCTAGGAGTGGTGGTGGAGCCCCAGCACCTCCCTCCCCATCTGAATCCAGCAGCAGTGTGGGGCAGAAGCCAGGAGCCCCAGTTCTTCCCGGGGCCAGGAGCCCATGGGCAGAGTGGGGGCAGGCACCAGGAAGTTGCTTCCCCAAACTGCAGTGCCTCACCCAGAGTGGGGCAGTCCCGGGGGCAATCCAGCCCCTCCCTCCCCCTCCTCATCTCCCCCAGTTCCCCACAGGCTCTGCACTCTGGTCAAGGTGTAGGTGGGAAGCCAGAGCCATGGAGTGCAGGGCAGCTGCTCCTCTGGCTGGTGGTGCCATGGAGCAGGAAGCTATAGCATCCCCCCATCTGCTGCTGGTGCCCAGGGTTGCAGCTGCTCCTCTGCTCCCAGCCCGCTTTGACTGCTCATGTAGTCGGCAAGAGTTACCCAGGCATGCAGCCACTGCAGGGGGAACCCTCATACTACACAGCCCCTAGCTACCCTCTCCCTGCACCCTGAGCTACTGCCTTGCCCGTGCACAGCCCCTAGTTATCCCTTTCCCTGCACCCTGAGCTATCCCCCGCCCACAAACAGCCTCTAGCAACCCTCTCCCTGCACTCTGAGCTATCCCCCTGCCCCCACACGGCCCCTAGCTACCCCACTCGCTGCACCCTGAGCTACTCCCCACCTCCACACACAGCCCTTAGTTACCCCCTCCATGCACCCAGTGTGGTTTTCAAACCTTTTGAACTGAGCACCCCTTTGAGTTATATTTTTTGGTTGCATCTCCCCTGGGTGGCCTGCTGAAATGAGTCAGGGAGTGGAAGTGGCACTTCCTCCATGGACTGTGTTATGCAGAGCTGGCCTGAGCCCCACTGGCCCCTTTCCCTCCTGCCCCCTAAATAAGAGTCAAACTACGCTTATGCCCAAGGACCCTCCGTGCTGGCCCGGAGCCCTGAGTCCCCTGCCCCACCCCCACTAGGCCCTGGAGTTTGTATAGCATGTCAAGGGGGGCCTCTGAGAGAGAAGGGTTGAGAACCCTTTTCTGGGGTGGGGGGGAATTATTCATATAACTCTGATGAGAAATACGAATGTTAAAAAAGGAAACTGCCATAACATCTCAGTTTTCTGCAAGAGAAAGTTATAATGAAGGAAAAAATTGGAAGGTTTAAAAAAATAAATAAAATCCAACCTTTTTTGGTAAAGAAAAATATATCTTTGAGAACCATGACTACTGCTGAAAATTTGAGTAAGGCTAGAAACAACTGACCACAGAGAAGTACCTATAGTACCACATTTAAAAAAGATCATGAAATTATAAGGAAAATATATAAAGGAGATATTGGTTCCTTGTAATAGTTGCTCCACTGTTTATCAAAGATAAGTTAAAGTGTATTGTTTCAGCCATCAGAGGTCCATAGAAGCTTCTATCGCTGTCAGTACTGTAGTTAAGTTATCATTTTCTGCTACAGAAGGTCTTGATCCATTCTTTGCAGTCTGATAAACTTATTTCACTGACTGAAGCCTAATTGTATTCTTTCCATGTGAATACATCTATTGGCAAAATGACCTCCATATCCTCCAACTTGACTGGGTAGTTTCCACAGTTTCTCCTTGTTGACAGAGTCACAAACACAAAATGTGAACAATATTTCTGTATTACTGATTTCATCCCTGCTTTGGCTCTCAAAGCCAATTGACATGACAGTTAAAATTAGCAGGACAAGGTCAAACTGTCAAAGATGAAGGTGGCTGTAAGAAGAGGGGCTTCTGAGCCTTTGTTTGCTTGTCAGTTGGGCTGCTATGTCAGCTTAAATACCATCAGTGAAAAAAACCACAGAACATAGCTTAAGGAGTAATGGGGAGCTTGCGGGTCGGGGGGAGGGGGATGCACATTTGAACAATGATCAAACAAGAGCAAAACCCAGAGAGGGCATACTCTCAGGACACTATGGCATGAGTGTCTTTCAAAAAATGTCAGTGCAGGCTGATTAAATAACCATTCTGCCAAGGGGAAGTTGATCAGCCTACAGTATACAATAATTGTTCATATGCACTTGCACAACAGTTCTGAAATACTTTACATAGGTGAAAAATTTTACAGTGCCATGATTAAAAGGAATATTGCACAAAAATATAATATTTGCTGGACCTAATATGCCAGTATTTCACATTTTTGCTTGATTTGCATTCTGTTGACATGATTTAAAAGCCTCTCAGAATGGCATTTTGCCCAGACACAGCTTGAAAATCTAAGCTATCCTACAAAGGCAGGTGAAATTAGTTTTGCCACACATACAGTTCCATTCATAAATCTTTGCTCAGTGTAGTTCAGTGCAATTTATTCCATTAATGATTATCTGTAGCTCAAAAAAGTTATTTGATCTATATTTACCGAAGATTTTTCTCCTATGCTAGCTCATCCTCTCTCTCTAATCTACATTCATATTCTTACAAAGAATCCCTTTTTTCCAAGGGTGAATTCTTCTCTTTGTGTGACCAGAAGATATCAGGACAGTACAAAATCATTAAAATGGAAAATGAAGTAGGATACATGTGGGGGGATGTGACTGGGTTTGGTAAATGCAAACTAATTAGAAAAATGATGCTACCTACTATTGTCTGTCACTAAGTATTGAAAATACATCAAGATGTGAAAGGGATGAAAAGACATACATAATAAAAAAAATTCACAAAACAGTCATTAGATGAAAGTATAATGCAGACACATTTTCTGCATATAGACAAGCTTCATGTGCATTGTTAAATATCATAGATTCAAGTTCTGCACATCAGTCCTAGAAGTCAATGATTAAGGACTGCAGAAATTGGCCCAAATCTTCTTGCTTTGTGTTTGTACAACACTTAGCACAATGGGGTCCTGGTGTATGATGGGGTTATTATTATATACAATGATGATATAAATAATAATAATAATAATTGATGTAACTTATTGGGAGACAAAAACATACTTATATTGTGAGGGGAAGGAACCTGACGAGGAGGAACCTGGGGAGAAAGGGTATCACCAGGATCAAGTAAGGTATGAAGAGGAGGAGGAAATGGTGTTTCTGGGGCAGATGGAAGAGTCAGAGAGAAGGTAAGAAACCTCAGTGACAGAACAGAGGGACCAAAGCATTGGTTGTGGAGTGACTCAGTTATGGAGCGAACCAAAACGGAGGAGGGTAAATTACAGAGCAGGTCCGTTATACAGAGGGGGTTGGAAGCAATGGGAATCAACTAAGGAAGAAGAATGTTCTAGGTGGTCTTGCATAGAGCAGGACTTAGTGATATCACCAACAGCATATTAGAAAGTTGTGAAGGTGTTTGGTGCTGTGTTCCTGGCTGTGCTCAGGAACATTGCCCAGCTTCCAGAAAGCTGGGAGAAGGTAGTGGTTTCAGGAAGTACAAGTAAAGGCCAAGTGTCTCTCTAGGAACCATGTTCGGTTGCTGGCTCTGCTGGCAAATGTTGTAGGGTAGCAAATCGCAGGAAGTATGCTGGCTTCTTCCAGCCAGTGGAATCAGCATTCGTGCGGGCAGTATTTAATTAAATGCTGTTCATTTATAAAGCATTAGTGATATTTGCAATCACCTTACCTCATATTTTTTAAAACCTTTTCTTTTTCTTTTTTTTAAATAATCCTGCTGTGTTGGAACACTTGTGAATTTGTGGTTTAGAAAACTAATCCTGTGTCCCTTCCCCATGTGCAATTTCACTTGTAGGTCAACAGGATTTTGTTGCCTTATTTTGTACGTCAGTGTCCCATTAACCTAATGTAATAATTACCACAGCTTTCTGAGCAAGTTTTATCTATGAAGTCATGAGGGCAATCTGTCTGGAATATAATACTCTACTCTCATAGTCTAGCCCTCATTAACTAGTCAAACCTAGTGACAGTCTTCAATAGCATTAATTCTTTTGTGTTTCATTTTAAGTGATTTCTTTCTAGCTATTTGAATAATCTAAAATAATCTTATTACTCTATCTGCATTTAATGGGGACATTTTCTTTTTTTACTGGGATGCACTTATATTTATTTTCTGGGCAACTTGCCATAGAGCCGTTTTATAAAAAGTTGACAGAAGTACCTATATTTAATTTATCTTTATTTTACTGTCTGTAGCAAATGCACAGTATGTATTTACAAGGATCCAGTTAGAAATTTGTTAGCTGGCCTATATTTCTGTTGCCAAATGGGAGACAGAATTCAAATAAAGAATCGGGTTTCCAAGGCCTGAATCGTGGCACCTGACAGTGTCACCAACAATGTGTGTTGAAGGGCAGATACTCTGAGGTGCAAAACACCTGCTGTGATGCACTGAGCGCCTGAAACTCCTAAAGACTTGAATGGGGGCAAGGGAGCTCAGCATTTGTCAGGAACAGGCCCTGAGTTTCCATTAAGACAAAGCAATTGTTCTTCCCGCATTGTCCCCCAGGTTCATAGAATGCTAATAGCATTGATTCCACAGGAAGTTAATTCACCTATTATCTCAGCTGGGATGGAACTCTCCATGTATTAGGACACAAAAAGGTGAAGAAGCTGGGAAACCAGAAAGCACTAACAATTGACTCACTTTACTGTTTCATGCTGGCAAACGTGCTTATTTATTATTTATAATGGGAAAACGTTTGCTTATTTATTTCTGCACATAAAAATAATTGTAAAATTGTTTTTAAACTGCTAGAAATACTTTGAAAACCCCATACAGGCTGGGAATCAATCTTGATAATCAAGAAATTTGCCTTGAAAGAAATTAGGAGCAACAGACATCACAGAACTTACTTAGTTCCTACCCACAACCATTCCAGTTTAGAAGATTCTATGGAAGTATTTTATTTTGTATTCCTTAAACTTGATTCCTTTAAGTTTAGTTACATCCCACAAAAGATTGCTGTTACTAAATATTGCACATCTTCTTAGTCATTAATGATCAATTTCTGCGCATGTATTTCCCTCCAGAATGTAGCAATGAAAAAAGAATACAAAATTCTCAATGATTTTTTGAAATACTGCACAGGTGCAAGTTGCAGCTGTTGTGGGTAAACTATGTTTTTCTCAAATAATTCAAAGCCCATCAGAGAAATACAAGGATCGCTGCATTCTCATTAAAAGAAAAATGTCTTCATTGGAGGATACAGAAGATTCCATGCACAGTACACCTACCCAAAAGGTTTTTTACAAACAAAATCATATGCTATGTTATAAATACCCATAGATATATGTAATCCCTTGGGTTTTTAAAAAATAATATGGAATTAGTTGATTTTTTAAAAGAATTTCACTGACGTTTCAAACTTAAATGAGATGGCAAGGTTAGAATTCAATATTCAATATACAGTAATGTTTTCAAAAGGAAAAGAAATGGATATCCTCCAGACGTATTTTATATATACAGTTTTCCATATGAAAATGTATGCTAACAACAAGGAAAATTGCATTTGCCAGATGAAATGGTATATGCGGTTGTTACTGGATGTTTATATGTTTTCACATACTGTGGGGTGCCTGCATTCCTTTCAGTTCACAATTTTTAATTAGGGCAGTACTCTGTAGACTTCCTTTTTTTCATGTTGAAAAATGCAGTGGTCCAGAAACTACATAGAATTTCATGTCAGGACCATGTTATCACACCAATATGCCGGAACTGCATTGGCTGCCAACAGGTAGAATTCAAGATGTGGTGTTAAAGTCCTAAATAACTTAGGACCTATTTACCTGAGAGAATGGCTCTTTCACTGTGCCATATTGCCGTAATTAAGATTAAGAAGAGGAACTCAAAGTGGAGATTCCTCAGTATAAAAAAGAAAGTCACTAACTGGGCTTTTGTACATTAATTTTAGCCTACTGTGACTGTTCCTCCTCATGATCATAGTGTCTCCTTGAGTCAGGAGATGGTGTTGCACTGATCTGTACCTCTACCACCACTTTTGGCTGTTCCCACTTTACTGCACCAGCTTGTCCTTTATCTTTGTGTTCTACAACCTAGCCGTCCAGACAGGCCCCTTCTATAGTCTTGTTCTCTTCTGGCGTATCAAAAGTCTGAAGATTCCAGTTACCCATAAACAAAAAAAAATCCTTCTGCCCCCTTTCAGTCCTCTCTGAGGACTTCCTCCACAGGAGACTCTTTTGCTTCCCTTGCCTCTCTCCATGCAGGAAAATCCTGCCTTTTCTGCAGTCTTTCCCTGACTGAGCTACCTCAGCCCAGCTATAAGGTCCAAGTATTTAATGGATCATCATCTCTCTTCTCCCGCTCTGACCAGGAGGCAATCAGTCAATCACCCCATAAGTGTGGAACTTGTCTTTAATTGTTTTTTTCCCCCTTCTCTAGCAGGTGACGGAGGGAACCGCATCACACCTATAAAATAAGTAGAGATGTTCAAAATAACCTGAAATTTTTCAATTGGGAAAAAAAAAGGAGAAATTTTGAGGAAAAATTTGTCCTTTTTTCTAATCAGCTCTTCTATAAAGGTCTAAATGGTCTGGATTACTAAGGCACCTTCTCTTACTGTGGCTCGCTGATGGAGTTGAAATGAACACTGGCATTTGGGGCCAGATCCTGAGCTGATATTATTTGTTATTAATCCACAGACTTCCGCAGAACTATGTTGATTTACACCATCTGAGGATCTGGCCTTTGACCTAGCCAGGGGTTCTCACCATAAATTTTTTGGTGGCCTCAGAGTGCGGCCACAAAATCTTGCTGGTGACCACTATGACAATTTCCCCTAAAATAATTAATTTAGGAAAAACAAATAAATATGCACATATACATATCCAAATCATAGTAATTTATTTATGTAGGGTTTTTATTTGCACACTCAGTAATAATAATATACAGTTGTCTCTATTCTTTACAGGTCCTAAACAGAATAGATACACAATAAGGTGTTTTGTATGTTCTTGTCTTTTTTGTTGTTGTCTTTGGTTTTTTTAAGACTTGCTAGCTAGTAAATCTGCTCCTGTGAAAAGTGATATTTGTATATTTGTTAATATCACTTTTCACAGCAGCAGACTTGTTCTCTAGCTCTGAGGCAGTGAAGAGTAATATTTACAAACATATACATACCACTTTTCACAGCAGACTTACTCAGCCCTGGCAAGCCAGGGGACAAATTAATCCCTGGATGGGGCGGTGGGTAGGGAGACAGTGGGCGCCAAAGGTGATCGGGTGGATGGATGAGGAGTTGAGGGCAGTAGTGGGGGCCAGGGGTGATAAGGGGGCTGATGAGCCCAGAGGTCAGGCAAACGGAGCCTGCCACTGCACAGCCAAAACCCACAGCCCAAAGCTCCACAGTCAGAGCCCATGGCTGAAGCCTACCACCTGCCACCCCAGGCCTAAAGCTGGAAGCCTGAGCCACACCACCCCTGGGAAGGTGGGGAACTCACACCAGCTATCTGCTCCTCTGGCGCTTGTGGCTCTGAAGGGGGTCAGGGCCCAACCCCTCCTTGGAGCCCAAGGGGAAGAACCGCTGTTTTGCTCCCACCCCACCCCTAATCACTGCCCAGGAGGCTGTGTCCACAAGAAAAGCCTCTGATGGCCGCATGTGGCCCTGGTGGCTGCATTTGAGAAACACTGACCTAGATACTCCATAGTATTGAACATAGGAGGCTACTGGCAAGATATGTTCCTTAAAGGGTCCTCAGGATTGGAATTTTCCTGTTGATCCTCCAGAGACAGCATTTGCTAACCTTTAGGTATGCAAATTCCATTCCGCTCCCTCCCCCTGCCCAGACATTTGGGGAAATGGCAGGTTAATGGATGACGCTATGAGGCCCAGTCCATGACTCACTGAAGTCACTAGAAGACTGGTGGTTTTGTGGTGAGTTAGGGTAGTTGATAGGTTATTTTTAATGATCAGGACAGCTTTATTTATTTATTTATGCAGTAGCTAGGTAATCCATTAAGTATGTTTTAGGTCTGACATTTTGTTAATTAGGGTCAAACATCCAGAACTAGGATGTGCACTAAAAAGAAAATTGAAATAAATAAATAAAATGTTGGAGACCCTGCTGGTGCTGGTAGGATCGAATTGAATATAGATCTATTTACGTTTACTGATCTCTCCTGAAAAATAGGAACCTAAAGTTAGGCGCCTAACTCTATATTTAGGCACCTGCCCAATTTTCTAAAGTTCTGAGTATCCAAATATTCACGTTTGTCTCAAGATCAATATGTTTGATTCCTACTTTTTAAAATCTTAGCCTAAGAAATTAATGTAGATAAATTAAAGCCAAGATTTCCATATGTGCGTCTACAGTCAGGCTCCAAAATCCATATTTAGGAAGTGAGCTGTAGCTCACGAAAGCTCATGCTCAAATAAATTGGTTAGTCTCTAAGGTGCCACAAGTCCTCCTTTTCTTTTTGCGAATACAGACTAACACGGCTGTTACTCTGAAACCTGTTATTTTGAAAGTATTTTTGAAAGATAGAGATATATTCAAGGGAGTAACATTTTCATGAGTGATTTAGGAGCGTAGGTCCTATTCCAAAAAGTAACTTAGGCACTTATCCCAGTATATCCTAACCTATTCAGGGTTCTTAGACTAAACTCATGACCATAATATCTGAGCACCTCCCAAAAGTGCATTAATCAACGTGAAGAACACTTTTTTCTCTCCAAAGCAAAAATTATGTGAAGTATTTTATAAATTATTTTTATTTCTATATTCAATGTCTCCTATGTTCTATATGTTTATTATTGAAGGTGCAAAAAAGTGCACCTGGCACTTGGAACAGAAAGTGGTGAGATTTGAGATGGTGCTTATATCCTGTCGGATTTATTCCACTGCCTTAGAGCAACCTTGAGAAAGCTCTGTCTGCTTTATAGACAAGCTTTACCCTCATGGCTGACCACTCCTTTGTACTTGAGGAGTAAAATTGTCAATCACAATGCTCATCCCAGAGTTTCAGGTGATATTTTAGCTACCTGAGCCCAGACCACTGAATTCCTTGGAGATAAAAACAGAGAACCAGAATTTGATTTGATATTCTGTGTGACGCCAGTGAAGAGAGCAGAGGACAGATTTGATGTGCTCATGGTAGCCCAGTGCTGCTTAGGAGATATGCTGCAGTGTTCTGTACTGAGCTGAAATTTCTTAAGAGCTAAAGACTTAATGCTCCTAGAATATTTCATTTATGTTGCCCAGCCTAGGGTGATAAAGCAATGTATTTCTGAGGCCAGATCTGCCAGGATGGGATGGAGTCTCCTAGCCAACCAGAGATTGTAGAAAGCTTTATTCTTCAACACTTGTTTGTAGGAGCTTAACATCAGCAAGGAATCCAATAGTAATTCTACCTTCACTATGCAAACCCATATAACTGCATATGTCCCAATCCTGCAACACGCACATGCTTAACTTTACACCCTGTGAGTAGTTCTGTTGCCTTCAGTGGGACTTCTCACAGTGTGTAAAGCTAAACACATGCATAAGTGTCTGCAAGATCGAGGTTGTAGTTTATAAAATTGATTCCTTGAAGATGTGCTCCAGGAGATTTAAAAGATATGTAGTGATGCATGCCTTTTGTGAAGTATCATCTCTGTACATGCTGGTACAGTTCAGAAGAACCATAAATTGTTTGAATTGTCAGGTTTACTAGGAACATCCAAGGGAAAACTGATATCTCCTAAAATAAAACAGTTTCAAGTTTTTATTAATTCAGTGGATAGCAATAGTCCTAAAAAGTCTCCCTATTTAATTTTATACAGTTGTACTATATAGACTTTTCTTCTGCTCACTCACAACTGTAAAAAAGCATAAAGCTCTTATTCTATTGTCTGGTCAGACCAGAAGGAAGACAGGAGGCATATCAGGAATAAAAGCAGATTTCTTCTGTGCATGGCTGTCAAAAGAATCTCCCAATAACTTTTAACTAGGTCTTTCCTGGTCAGGTATTTCACTTTGCCCGAAGTATATAACATGTCATCAGGTCTGGGTATAGGATGTGCATAAGGAACAGCATTAAGTTTTCTGTAGTCAACATGAAACCTTACGGTCTTATCTTTTTTAGGAACCAGCTTAACAAGTGAGGTCCAGGAGCTGTCAGACTCTTTAATTATATCCATATCCAACATACTCTGTATTTCTTTACAAATTTGCTTCTGCACTTTGCCAGTGGTTTGGTGTGGCCTGCTGGGGCCAGCTGGCATCCCTCAGTGTCGATCCTATGGAGCATCTAATGAATCATCCCTGGCATGCTAGAGAATACCTGCTCATGACTTTGCAGCACAGTTAAAGTTTCTGCCCTGTCAGTCTGTGTTAACTTTTTACATATCTCAGTGTTCTCAAGTGATGAGCCATCCTGGCATTCAGCCATCAGATCAATGAGGTGTTGTTTCAGACTCTCCCTCAGCACAAATCATATTCACAATGACTTCGCAATTGTGATAGGCTTTGAGTCTATTTATATGCACAGTCTGTGGGGCAACCATGCTGTGGGGTCTCAGTATGCTGTACATAGCCTCATTTCCTCTTTCCACAACCTCATAAGGTCCCTTCCATGAGTTTTGCATTTTGTGCCTTTTTACTGTAACACAGCACCAACTCTCCCACCTCAAATGTGCACTGGAAAACCTACTCAGATGAAAATAGTGAATAGGTCTTTTCCCAGTCCATCAGCCTCTGTATTAGAGCAACAGCTTCTGGGTCTCTAGTGGCATAGTCCACTGCTGATATGGAGCCAATAATATCCAAACTTCCCCCAGAAGTTGCTTCACACCCCTCTGGGCTTCTCCCCAAATCCATCCTATCTGAATTCTTAATTATCAGACACTCAAACCATTTCCCTATGATCCATCATCCCCAAAGGTGTGAAACCCAACTGTTTACCACCCAGAGTTCCCCTCATTCCAGGGGACTGCTGACACATATCACCTTATGACACATATCACCTAATTTCCCTTACTCAGACAAGCACAGGATTCTGTCACCCCTGAAGATGTGAAACCAGATCTCTTATCCCTCTGAGTCTTCCCTGCTCTCAGTGAAGTACTGGCCCACAGCTATTTACCTAGCTGTACCAGCTCCTTGCAGATGCTGGGTGACAGCACTTTCTAGCTGTGCCACAGACACACACAGCACTGACTCAGTTTCCCTGGGGAGCGTTTTCACCTTCGACCACTCAGTCTGGTTATGGTGGGCTTGTACCTGAGCCCTTGGACTCAACCTTGTTACATCATTGCTGAAACAACTTGCACATCAAGCAAAAATTTCCCATTCCACGGTCAGAAGGTCAGAACAACCGTTAGTGTCCATAATGAGTCAATGACTCAGGCTACAGGCTGAGCCCTGGGGTTCATCAGACCCACATCTGTTCACCATCTGGCCCCTGATCAAGCACACCCTTATGTCCTTCCACCTGGGTCCTGTGGGAATGCCTTGATCCTCTTCTCCTGTTTTGAGCTGCCTGCTTTTGTCCTGGTCAACAAGCTTCTGTTGCTCAAGCTCTGCCTCTTGGTCTGACACATGGCTTCCAGCTCCGTTCCCTGCCAGCCTTTTCCACTCCAGTTTCCACAGCTCTGGACCTCTTACCTTTGCCACTGCCTCTGCAGGATTATCTGGGGAATCATCTGCTTGGTTTCCTGCATGACATGTAGGACAATTTCTGATCCCCAGTTTGGAGCAGGTGTTGCACACTGCCTCATGGCCACTAGCTCTGAATTCTTCTGATCAGCTGATGACAGACCTCACTGTGCACACAGCTCTTCTAACTGCTTCTTGGTGAGCTCAACATCTGTTTCTTTGCTCAGCCTGCCTTTTTTGTTGATTACTCAACTTTATAGGCTTCTTTTTTTTTCCTATTTCCTTTATCCGAAATAAACGAACAAAAAATAACAAAACTGTAACCTTTCATTGGCTGTTTGCTACCTTCTCGCTTGTGAATCACTTAAAAATCTATTTTACCATTGCTGGAAGTGCAAACCTTAGCTAATTAGCAAACTGTGAGTGTCCTGCCAACTATGCCACTGTGACACTATCTTGGGGCATCCAAAACTGTAGGTCACCTTGTTACCCCTTTGCCTTAGCAAAAGAGAAATTTGCTGGTGCTAAACTGAGTGACAACTCCTTACCACCCCAGTTTGTTAGGCAGTCAAATAAACTCCTTAGAACTCTGCCACCCCTTACTTTGCCTTGCAGGTAATGTTTGGTGCAGCCCAGTTCCTGAACACTCTGGAAGAGTATCCTCTGCAGTATCCAGCCCTCGTCACTGGACACTCACTGAAATTAGCAAGTCCACTCTCTCCAAAGAGACAATATGCACACCAGCCTGTTAGCTCAGCTGAGGATTTACATTTATAGAATATAGTTGTTTCTATAGATGAATAAGTGCAATCTATCAATTTTGGAAGTTTGGGAAAGGTAGAATTTCATACTGACCTAAAGAAATATGTTGAATGCTCTTGGCATTAAAAATGTAAAGGCTGCAGAAAGTCACACTTTGTCTGTGTGTCAATGCAATTAAGTGGGTTTGGAAAATGTTATTAATCCTATAACTGTAAAGTGGCAAATATCTACCCACTCTTTAAACAATATTGCACAGGTCAAACAGGGTTTAACCCCTGGTTAAACTAAAGAAGATTGAGAGAGGGCTATTTAAATTGTGCACAGCCATTTGAGGTTAGTGATCTTTGCCCAAACCTTTTTTGGATGCAAAATCTATTTGCACTATTGTCTTGTGAAAGATACTTTAATTACTGATGTATTATCCTTTCATCCTTTTTTCCTGAGAAGGTTGGGGGTGGCATATATCATCAGTGGTACACCAGAGTACAATGCTTCAGAAAAAGAGAAGAGTTCTACTTTTCTGCTTCTTTGTTATTCAGGGCATGTGCAATGCCAGGTGCAGAATCACTGTCACAGTTGCCAAACTCTGTGGATGCTGTTGTTATTTTTTCATATGTAGACACTCAGGAATTAACAACATAATTGAGATTGGTCAAGCCTTTCAAAGTTCTTGTCCTTGAAATATGCGCCATAATTTGTTTACATTTTTTTCTCTACACAAATTGGATTTGTGCACTCGGATTGAGAAAACATTAGAATTAAAATGCAACCCATCCCATTTAATTCCAATAAGTTTACAAATCCCTTTATTTTAAATCAAATGATATTTTTGTTGTGTTGGGTTCAGTAGAAATATCACCTAATACTAAGACTGATTAATTCATTGTTATCTGATTAGAGGACTCTTAGAGTTCATCCCATCAACATTCTTGCAAACATAGGACTTTTTACTACAGCTGAAACTTGTGTGACACTCAGAATACCACACAATACAAGACCGACAACGCATGCAGGAGCTCCCATCAAAATGAATAGGAAACTAGCCCAATTTCTGGAGATCTTGTTCTTGCACCTCACAAGACCCTTTTACTTTACAGTCTTCACTGTTCAACTGTCTGTGTATGTGTAACAACAATATATGCAAGAATGGGCCACTGATATAGAACAATCTGAATTACAGGGTATTTTATTGCGTCCAAATTTATTTGGATATTTTATTGCGTGCAAATGCAAGGTCATACTTTAAACAATAAAAGATGTAGACTATACTTACCTGATATGTAATCGTATCATGGAATGCAAAGACTGAGAAGGACTCTGGTTGTCTGGTGGATAACCAAAAGACTCTGAACTCCTGTTGTGATTCTGTGACAAAATGGGCTAATGAGATCCATGAATACATGAACAGGAGCATCAAGAAAGAGATGGGTTATTATATTACCTTTGTATACAGCACTAGTTAAAACACTACTGTGTAAGATTCCTGTGCAGTTTTCTGCCTTCCCAGAGCAGCACTCTTGGGAGGGAGGTTGTAATTCAGTCTCCCTATTCAGATGCTTCAGAAGCAGTACAATATCTTGTTGCCTGTTGCTCAGATCAGATTGTATTGTCATGATTGTGCTCTGGTTTTGGAACTGAATGCCAGTGGAAAGACTGTGTAACTTCGTGTACATTTCCTTTCTTCTGCTGATTAATTGATCATGATTCATTTTGGGTAGGGATAGTCATCAGCAGCACAGTTTAGACCCAGTTACAAATTTCTCCAAAGTTTAGAGGTGTTTGTATCTAGGGATTTTGTTCAGGCTTATTTATATTTTGGGATGAAATATTACATTTATTTTAAAATATTATTGTGAAAACAGTCTTGTAAGTCATTTATAGGATTGTATGAATTGTTGCAAGATTCTTATTTTAAAAGTCTTGAGAAAGTATAAGATCTGTTTCAATTTGTTGGAATGGGATAAAAATAGAGTATGATGTATGTGATTCTTACTCAATAACTCAAAGCTTCAGGTTAAAATATTTTACAGGCAAATTGTATACCTTGAGACTGAAATGGATTTCAAATTTTTTTTAAAAAAAGAAAATGTCTATTTATGTGTAAATTAAATAAAACATTACCTTTTCTGAGTCCCAGAGTGTGTCAACTGTGTCTTAACAATTGATGATCCTACTGGCCTATAAAACCCAACTGAAGAATTGGTGGTAAGGAATCTTAACTGTATCTGACAACTGAAATAGTTTAATCTCTTAGCTATATTCTTGAAGGTCATTTTTAAGTAGAAAGTTAAAAGTAAATCGTGAGGTGAACTTCATCTTATTTCACTAAATCAAAAAAACCCCAGGTCCATTAGAATTAACCAGAAGGATTAGCTGCTACCCATCATACAACATTATTGCTCCTCCCCCGCTCCCCAATGGAATCCCATCAAAGTCAACTGGAGTCTTTCCATTGTTTCCAAAGGGCTTTGGATTAGGTCCATAGTTCTTGTTAGAAACTGAAAGAGGAAAAGGAGAAGATATAGGGTGGGTATTTCAAAAGCACTCACTATTGGCCTAAATTTGCTCCCATTGAATTAAACTGGAACTTTTCCATTGATTTCGATGGAAGCTGAATTAGGCCAATTGCTAATTTGAAACTCCTACTGCCTGAATATTTATAGCTTTCAGAGTAGCAGCCATGTTAGGTCTGTATCCACAAAAAGAAAACGAGTACTTGTGGCACCTTAGAAATTAACAAATTTATTTGAGCACAAGCTTTCATGAGCTACAGCTCACTTCATCGGATGCATTCAGTGGAAAATACCGTGGGGAGATTTATATACACAGAGAACATGAAACAATGGGTGTTACCATACACACTGTAACGAGAGTGATCAGGTAAGGTGAGCTATTACCAGCAGGAGAGTGGGGGGAGAGTGGGGGAAAGCCTTTTGTAGTGATAATCAAGGTGGGCCATTTCCAGCAGTTGATAAGAACGTCTGAGGAACAGTTGGGAGGGGGGGAATAAACATGGGGAAATAGTTTTACTTTGTGTAATGACCCATCCACTCCCAGTCTTTATTCAAGCCTAAGTTAATTGTATCCAGTTTGCAAATTAATTCCAATTCAGCAGTCTCTCGTTGCAGTCTGTTTTGAAGTTTTTTTTGTTGAAGAATTGCCATTTTTAGGTCTGTAATCGAGTGACCAAAGAGACTGAAGTGTTCTCCGACTGGTTTTTGAATGTTATAATTCTTGACATCTGATTTGTGTCCATTTATTCTTTTATGTAGAGACTGTCCAGTTTGGCCAATGTACATCGCAGAAGGGCATTGCTGGCACATGATGGTATATATCACATTGGTAGATGTGCAGCTGAATGAGCCTCTGATAGTGTGGCTGATGTGATTAGGCCCTATGATGGTGTCCCCTGAATAGATATGTGGACACAGTTGGCAATGGGCTTTGTTAGTGGTTAGGGGTTAGTGGTTCTGTTGTGTGGTGTGTGGTTGCTGGTGAGTATCTGCTTCAGGTTGGGGAGCTGTCTGTAAGCAAGGACTGGCCTGCCTCCCAAGATCTGTGAGAGTGATGGGTCATCCTTCAGGATAGGTTGTAGATCCTTGATGATGCGTTGGAGAGGTTTTAGTTGCAGGCTGAAGGTGATGGCTAGTGGTGTTCTCTGATTTTCTTTGTTGGGCCTGTCCTGTAGTAGGTAACTTCTGGGTACTCTTCTGGCTCCATCAATCTGTTTCTTCACTTCAGCAGGTGGGTATTGTAGTTGTAAGAATGCTTGATAGAGATCTTGTAGGTGTTTGTCTCTGTCTGAGGGTTTGGAGCAAATGCGGTTGTATCGTAGAGCTTGGTTGTAGACAATGAATCGTGTGGTGTGGTATGGATGAAAGGCAGGTAGGTAGGCATAGTGGTCAGTAGGTTTCCGGTATAGGGTGGTGTTTATGTGACCATCACTTATTAGCACTGTAGTGTCCAGGAAGTGGATCTGTTGTGTGGAGTGGTCCAGGCTGAGGTTGATGGTGGGACGGAAATTGTTGAAATCATGGTGGAATTCCTCAAGGGCTTCTTTTCCATGGGTCCAGATGATGAAGATGTCATCAATATAGCGCAAATAGAGTAGGGGCATTAAGGGATGAGAGCTGAGGAAGCGTTGTTCTAAGTCAGCCATAAAAATGTTGGCATACTGTGGGGCCATGCGGGTACGCATAGCAGTGCCGCTGATTTGAAGGTATACATTGTCCCCAAATGTGAAATAGTTATGGGTGAGGACAAAGTCACAAAGTTCAGCCACCAGGTTTGCCGTGACATTATCGGGGATCCTGTTTTTGATGGCTTGAAGTCTATCTTTGCGTGGAATGTTGGTGTAGAGGACTTCTACATCCATAATGGCTAGGATGGTGTTTTCAGGAAGATCACCGATGGATTGTAGTTTCCTCAAGAAGTCAGTGGTGTCTCGAAGCTGGGAGTGCTGGTAGCGTAGGGCCTGAGGAGGGAGTCTACATAGCCAGACAATCCTGCTGTCAGGGTGCCAATGCCTGAGGTGATGGGGCGTCCAGGATTCCCAGGTTTATGGATCTTGTGTAGCAGATAGAATACCCCTGGTTGGGGTTCCAGGGGTGTGTCTGTGCGGATTTGTTCTTGTGCTTTTTCAGGGAGTTTCTTGAGCAGATGGTGTAGTTTCTTTTGGTAACCTTCAGTGGGATCAGAGAGTAATGGCTTGTAGAAGGTGGTGTTGGAGAGCTGCCTAGCAACCTCTTGTTCATATTCTGACCTATTCATGATGACGACAGCACCTCCTTTGTCAGCCTTTTTGATTATGGTATGAGAGTTGTTTCTGAGGCTGTGGATGGCATTGTGTTCTGCATGGCTGAGGTTATGGGGCAAGTGATGCTCCTTTTCCATAATTTCAGCCCGTGCACGTCGGCCGAAGCACTCTATGTAGAAGTCCAGTCTGTTGTTTCTACCTTCAGGAGGAGTCCACCCAGAATCCTTCTTTTTGCAGTCTTGGTAGGAAGGTCTCTGTGGGTTAGTATGTTGTTCAGAGGTCTGTTGGAAATATTCCTTGTGTCAGAGATGTCAAAAATAGGATTCTAGGTCACCACAGAACTGTATCATGTTCGTGGGGGTGGGTGAAATTTGCCTGTGTGCAGAAGGCCAGCACAAGGCCCACAGTTAAAACCTATGCAATCCTTAAATTGAGAACTAGAGTGGAGCCTAAGTGGTGCATGGGCTTTGTGCTGGCCCTCTGCATAGGGGTGAGTTTCACCTATAATTAGTATAATTGTAGAAAACAGCATTGCTTAATGAATAATTTAGAAACAGAAAAATGGCCAAAATTCAAAGCTTAAAAGGTTACACTTATTACAGAGATTAACAAAAACACATTGAGTGTGGTAGGATCTGAGAGTCAAATTTCTTTTCATTTGTCTTTCAAACGGCTACCAATAGCATCTAAATATGTCCATTGCAATTTTTAATTGGAGCAGAGATTTGTATAAATAAATAAAGCAAATGTAAATGTACATAAAATGAAATCTAGTTATTCATCTCACTGGTATCAGTGGACATATACTACAATATAAAACCAGAGAAAGACAAAAGGCCAGTGGTGAGAGTGCCCCTGAAAATGTGAAATAAATCCACTGAAGTCAGTGGAGTTAACTGTGGGATTGTACTGGTGTAATTGAAATTCGAATTGGCTCCAAAGTGTTTGGATAATCCCTAAAAGGCAAATGTCTTCAGTTGTCAGTCTACCATGTTGACCTGTCAGTGTCACATAGTAATTAAACTGCAGATGGCATTCATGCCAATATATAATTGCTGTGATCCTTATTGCTGACATGTCAATATTTAACTTGCATTAACCTTTCCTCTGAGGCTTACAAATAGTGCATCTGCACCTTGTTCGGGCTTATTTTTCATGTCATTACCTTGCAAGGCATACAGATTTATAATGTCATTTTGTGATGGATTCAGACCACTCCTTCTTGCCTAGTGAGCTGGACAAAGGCTAAAATAACACTGGTTTATTATGTTTTTTCAGCTCTATCCACAAGCCACTTTTTGAGCCACTCTGAGAATTTATATCTTGAAGGCCATTTCTCTGAAGCTGAGCATAAGAATGCCACTGTAATGAATTATCAACAGACTTTGGTGGAGAATGACACATTGTTCTATGCTTGTATCAAATACTATATCATATACTATAGAAAATTCATAGTTTATGGATTTGTTTTGTCTTCTAATTATTTGACAACAAATGAGGACACGCAAAAGTTCAGGTGGGAATAGCCAGAGCAGTGAATGCTCAGCATCTGTTAAAATCAGGCCACTAATTTAAGTGTTTTAAGCGTCAAATAACATCTCAGGGATTAGATTGTGTATGACAAGCATGTGCCACTGAGATAGCCAACTGTATAGAACAATGGTACACCCTGCCGGGCTGTTTGGTGCAGAAGCATGGACAATGAGAGCATGGCAGGTTCAATGCTTACAGGTGTTCGAGATGAGATCTCTTTGCACAGTAAGAGGAGTTACACAAAGAGACAGATTTCTAAGTGAAAGTGGTAGGCTGAAAGTTAAAGTCTGTGATGTGGCTAATAAAATCTGGGAAGCGTGACTTTTCTGATTCAGACACATACAGAGGATGAATGAAGGGGACCTGGTGGTAACATGGCAGGAGTGGGTGGTAGGAAAGAGCCCCCGAGGAAGTGATGGATGGATTGCATCAAAGAATATGGGAAGCAGCTGGACCTTAGTACCATGTTAGACAGACAAAGACTGTGGATGCTTGCACGATGACCAGACCCCAGTTTTGGGGATATGGGGAAGAAGAAGAATTCAAGTGCTTATCTTTAGGAACCAAGTTTAAGAATTTTGGCCTTTGGGCTTAAATAAAAATAAACAGAGGTTTGTAAACTTACACTAGTTTTACAAACTCTGCGAGTCCACATGCAATTTCAAAAGTACGGAGGTTGTCCAGTATTCTACCCTTTAGAGGCTCACTGTTAGCATCCTATTACAGAGTTACTACCCTCTTTAACACAAATGCTACTGAACTGAAATTTCCTCTAGGACATGCTAAATATGTTGGCATTTCAAATTTTGCATGTAATGTAGAAATATTTTATTCTGTTTAATATCTGAGCAGAGCCCAGTTGAGCTGAAACATCTGATACTTCAGCTACCTGCATAATAAAGGAAAATTACAGGTTTGGGCAACACTACAAGTATACCACTTTGAAGGATGCGTTAAAATTCTCCTTTGTGCTTTTAGCACTGGATGATTTATAGAGATTACAACTACATTATACTCATGCTTAAAATTAATCTAATTTATCACTTACCATTGTACTTCTTGGGGTATTTGCTCTTGGGTCCCCACGAGAGTTGCCATGGTATAGCTTTAAAAAGTAGTGAGTATATATTAAATTGATGAATGCCAGGAAATCATGTGGAGTGTGCACTATGAAAAGTACCTGACTCAAATTGATTAGCAGTAAATTATTAGTGAAACATGCACACAATTCTCTTTGCTCAATGTGCAAAGCAACTATACTGCAGAATCTTAGCATCATGAAATTCCAAAGCGGAACCCATTTTGTGAAGAAATTGCTGTAACTACGAAATGTTTGAACATTTTTTGGAACTATGTGTGGTAGAGATTACAAGAATTAAATTAATCATTACTATGGTTACATCAACACGTACAGTAATAGTATATAATGAGATGTGATGTGCCATTGCAAAGAAATTACAAAGATGTGTTTGACTGAAGAAACGCCATTGCCAATATGTTCTTTTTTGTCAAACATTCAAATTATTTGGAGTTCTAGAAAGGTTTAAGATCCAGGCTGTCAGCCTTAATTAGTTACCAGGATCACTTCTCAATAGTTATCAAATTTTTTGGAATATTACTGAAAAGATGTATAATGCCTGAGTTTAGGAAGTAAAGGTCTTTTAAGATAAATGTAGAAACTAGTTTTCTTGCATGGAAAGCTTGTCAATAATATTTTACTTGTAATGAGGTGCCCTGAAGGCAGGTGTGGTTGCATTCAAACTATTATCTCCTTTCTCTTTGATATAATGGCCATGTTATTGCCATACAATTGTAAACCCAAGTCTGATTTGCTATCCACTCTAACCTCTAGGTCTTTTTCAACATTACATTGTGTCCATTTCACTCTTTCTTTAGATATCAAATTTTCAGATTTTTTCACTCGTGTGCATTTTTCCAGTATGAAATTAATTTTGTTTATTCCAAAATTTCTGATCTCTTTTAAGGCTCCTTTTCATTACTTCTCCAGCCTCACAGCTGTATTTGCAAACTCATCACATGTGGCTGTGGCTAATAGGAGGAGGCGTAGTGACATTAGGGGCAGCTTACTTTTGTGGTCAATTGACCAAAATGTGTGTCACGTAGCATTTCTCCTAATGTCTAATGGAAATACGTTCAAAAATGAATTTTCCATTTACAAGAAATTTTGACATTGCAAAATTACTTCCATTCCAAATTGTGGAAAAGTCAACATAGCAATTTTTTTGTGATATGAAAAATTCTAAAAAGTTTCTAATTGGTAAAGTTGAAATGAAAACTTGTGACATTTTCAATAATAATAATAAAGTGACATGGAACAGCATTTTTTATTTCAAAATGACATTGAAAAATGTTATTATGAATCAATATTTGAAAATGAAATGACATTTTTCATTTTGAAATGTTAACTTACGAGCACATTTTGTTTTGCTACTCCGGATCAGAAAATTGAAAAATGTCATTTTCTGTATTTTCTGATGGGGAAAAAAATTTCATGAAAAAATTTGGATCCACTCTAGTCTGAGGCCATAAAATCAGGGAAGAGAAAAGAGCTTATCAAAAGCTTGTTAATCATCTGAGTTAATGCACCATCTGGTGCAACAGATTCCACACACATCATGTGTTTCTGGTTACAACACATGCATATTGTGGTATTCTGCTGAAAGCTGCTGCATTCTTGCTACCCGAGTTTCCTTCCTCATTTGGTGTCCTTACACTTATATCACAATTCTGACAAATGGTTCATACCTCTGTTTTTACCTTAATAAATCAAGGTGTGAGAATACTAATCAATTAAATGTATTAAGCCAGTGAGCAATAAGGTGGGTACCCATTTGCAATTGGTGAGTTGGGATGGGTACTACTGCTGAAACAAAAAAAAGCCAAGTGTTTTGCTATGGTCAGAGAGATTAGGCTTGAGACTAAAAGTTAATAGGCTTCTAGTCCTGGCTCTTACATGTTCCTCCTGTGTGATATTGGACAAACCCTTCACCTCTCTGAGCTTCATCTGAAAAAGGTGTGGGGAGGCAGCAATAATAATAATGTAGCTCATAGAAGGGTTGGGAGGCATAACTAATAGTTGTTCCAAAGTGATATATTAAAGCAAAGTATTAGTAAGTTAAGTGGCAGAGATGGGAGTAGAACACAGAAGTTCCAGATTCTTAAATGTATGCTCAGTGCCACTGAGGGAGCCACCATAATCATGTCCCCTTCTTGTTCCTCCTGTCACTGCAGGTTGAAAATTCACATTTACAATTTTTCATAGATCCCATAGATTTTAAGGCCAGACAGGACAATTCTGATCATCTGATCTGACATCCTGCATAATGTGGGAACATGCTTCCGTGTGAAAAATGTCCAGTTTATGGGTGTGAATTCATGTGAAATAAATTACTGATAAATTTTGCAGTAATTTTTCTGAATATGTCATCATCAGTTTCACACAGCTCCATTGAGATGTATTAGACTTAGAAAAAATCTTTCAGAAAATGCAGGAAGCCTCATGGCTTGAAACATGTAGGGCATGTCTACACTGCCATAAAACACCAGCTGCTGACTCGGACTCATGGGCTGTGGTCTGCGGGGCTATACAATTGCAGACCTCCAAGCTCAGGACCCTAGAGAATATATGGTTTAATTCTGCTCTGGTATGAAGGTGAATAAATAACCAAATTGATCTTTCTCCACATCTAATATCTATGATAATGTGACACCATGACCACATAGTTCATATTGTCTGAAACTGCTTACTTATTCTTTAAACAGTCAAATTCTTAGGTATGCTATTCATGTCATTATTGTAAAATAATAGGTCACCACAATCTAAAACACAGTTATCCCTTCCCATTTGTTTAAGGCTGGATGTTCTTAAAATGAAGATATGGAAAGATGTGCCAACTGTTCAGTTACAGGAGGAAAGTAATCAGGGAATGCATTGAATATTATTTAGCTTTTAATCAGGTTTAGGGAGGACTTGTATTTGTCTTTATAAAAGGTTATATTTGCCTTATAACTAGATTCTGACTTTGTCCTTGAGTTGTTCTCTTCAAAATTTTATCATAACAGTTCTTCATTTTAAAGTTATAAAGAATTTGGAGAATTGCTCATGGTATTTGGTAATGTTACAGATGAAATAGTGTTTGTATTTCATTTAATTGCTAAGTGGGATTTTATTGACACAACTGGTACTAATTTATTCCAATATGTGATCAGATTTGTCATATAGTTATACATTCATATGGTAATGTATGCCACATATTTAAGAAATTTTACTTGTATTCATTTTTTACTTAGATACGGTATGCATTATAAAATGTTATTCAGATTGTTCTGTGTTCTATTTGGTGCACGTCATATTCTATTTTGTTCATACAGTATATGCTTATTCTCCATACAATTTAATCAATTCTCATTTAAAATAATCACTTTGGCATCAAGAGGGCAAAATTTTAACTGAAATTCCCTGTTATGTTATGTTTATTTTTTGACTTCTTTGCAAGAACAGAATAAATGCAAACCTCACTTCTGACATACACAAACAGTCCTAAAAATGCTAGTGTCTGAGCTTTAGAAAAAGATCAGGGGTAGTTTCTTGGCTCTGTTGAAGCCAGTGGGAATTTCATCCAGATCTTTATTTCCAGTCCAAATCAAAATACATGTGTTGTTTCAATTTTCTACCTATTAGGAGTTTCCACAATTCCCTTTGCAGATCTCAAAGCCTCAGTCTGTCTATGTCCAAATCTATGTTGGGAATCATTAAGAAAGATAATAAGACAGAAAATATCATATTGCTTCTATATAAATCCATGGTACTTCCACATCTTGAATACTGCAGATGTGGTTGCCCCATCTCAAAAAAGATATATTGGAATTTGAAAAGGTTCAGAAAAGGGCAACAAATATGATTAGGGGTATGGAACAGCTTCCATATGAGGAGAGATTAATAAGACTGGGACTTTTTAGCTTGG
Source organism: Eretmochelys imbricata (assembly GCF_965152235.1). NCBI lineage: Eukaryota > Metazoa > Chordata > Testudines > Cheloniidae > Eretmochelys > Eretmochelys imbricata. The sequence continues at coordinate 113,517,649 of NC_135575.1, read as the reverse complement.
AAAAGAGACCACTAAGGGGGGATATGATATAAGTCTATAAAATCATGAATGGTATGGAGAAAGTGAATAAGGAAGTGTTATTTACCCATTCGCACACCATATGAACCAAGGGTCACCCACTGAAATTTAATAGGTAGCAGGTTTAAAACAAACAAAAGGAAATATTTTTTTCACATAACACACAGGCCATGGCTCTGCCTAGATCCTCTGCAGAGTTCTGAGCTGAAGCCCTACTCCTGACACACGTGTCCCAGCCCCTCACCTGGCATGTTCCCCACGCTGGGGCTTGCAGTGGGGTCCAGGGAAGGCCCTTCATGCTGTATTTTTCAGTGTCTGTGCCACAGAAATCTTCCCTTGGCCGCAGCTGAGCCTTTTAGGAGCTCTTTACACTGCTCTGGCCCTATAATCTGATGTAAAGGTGCCAGAGTGGGGGTAAGGCTCTCACCCTGGATGTTTTATACCCACTGAACACAAATGAAGTGATACTTAGTTGTTGTTGTTTCTGGTTAAATATTAAACAGTCCCTTCGAGACCTGTTTCCAGTTGCTTCAACTGTTTCATCAGACGTGTCATAAAGGTCCCTCCAACTCAGGAGTAAAAATATACAAATGGATAGCGACACAAGTAATTCAAACCCAGAATATTTGGTCTTGATTTTCATGTGTACTAAGGCCATTTTACACCACTCTGGCATAAAGTGGCCTTTGTGTGACTGAGAATCAAAATGTAATCAGATTAAACTGTCACACAAATATAAACCTAAATGGTTACCATCATCACATTTTCTGTAAATGAAAACAGAACTGCTGTATCAGAATTGCTCTTCTGGCTCAGACCAATGGGTTATCTAGTGTTCAGTCTCTGGCCTTCAACAGCAGCTTATACCTCATGCTTCAGTATTAGGCTAAAAACTCCCACAAGGCATAGGTATGCAGCATCATGCCTACTGGGGAAGCATCATTCTTACCACATGTAGTTAGTGGTTGTTGTATGTCCTCAAGAGGATGGTTGATAAAGAGTTGTCAATTCTTATCCTAGTTAATATTACACCCACAAAAAAAAACCCCAAAAAACCAAAAAACCTTATGCTAAAAGTGTGTGACCGCTTCTGGTTCATCCCCTCCAACTTGTCCCAGTCCTGTCTCTTCCCCACCTAGGGCTCCTCATTCCAGTCTCCACTCCTCAGCCTTCTCTTCCCATTCCCAGTCGCCTGGTAAAGCAAGTTCCAGTCTCACCTCTTCCAACTTCCCCTCTCAGTCTCCCTCCCACTAGCCAGTGCCAGTCACCCTTTGCCTCCAGCTCCTCATCATTCTGTCACTCTCCCCCACCCTGGCTTCTGGTCTCACCACTAGCTCCAAGTCCCAGATTCCTTCCCAAGGCTCTTTATCCAATCTCAGTGTTCTCCAGCACCCCCCAAATACCTTGTCCAGGTCTGTTTGTCCAGGCCATTCCAGTTCTCTGCCACTCCCTAGCTCCTCATCAGATCTGTCTCTCCTCCTCCATTATCTCCTTCCCCGATCCCAGGAGTTCTCAGTTCCATTCTCCTTGCCCAGCCACTCCCAATCTCCTCTGGCTCCTCATCTAACATAAGACTCCCCTCAATCTATTAGCTTCCCTCCCTGGCTTCGTCTCCCAGTCTCTATGCCCAGCCAATCACAGTCCTCACAGCTCCCAGTGCCAGCCTCTTGCATTCCCTCCATACCCCCAGCTACCAGTCTTCTTTTCCAGTCAGTCCCAGTCTCTTCCCAGGAGCCTTGTCCCAATCTATTCCTCCACTCTCACAGGACAGGCTTTTGTCCCTTCTGCATGTGAATCAGGAACTTTATCCTCCTGCCTGGACCCAGCAGGGAGGGTCATGGGAGCACAGTCAAACGCTGATCAATGAGTATAAATGCAACTGTTATAGCAAAGAAACAACCAAACTCTAAAGCATTTAAAAGGAAAGATGCATGGATGCAATGATTTAAAGGCTATACATCAGTACTTCTACAGTGAAGATGACAAAAAAAAAAAAGTCCTGAAGAAGTATTTCTAGGATTTGTGCTAGACATGAGCACAAAGCCATTTGCTGGTATGATTGCCACACCAGGACAGCTTACTTCATTGCCAAAAAAAAGGCTTTTTATTTTCATCACCGTGTGACCTGTTAAAATTTCAATGGCAACCAATTTGGGGACATCCATCATAGCCACTGCAATGCCACCATGCACATGGGTGTTGAAATGGGAAAGAAATGAACAGTTAATTTGTGAAATGTAAACTTTCTCTCCCAAGTGCCTGCTGAGAGCTCTCCTTTCGAATGTGTGTGTGAGATAAATCAGCCTTCACGTTCTATTGCAATGCAGAGACTGTAAATAAAAATGACTACCACATATTCCCGGATTATCTGGAAGCTAAGAAGAGGAACACAGCACAGGCAATACCACACCTTTCTTCTGAATTTCTGGTACAAAGGAAAAATGAACAATGGTAAAAACTATGGAAATTATGGGACAAAATATCTTCTGTGAAGCAAAACTGTATGTTGGTAATGAGAGGTAGAAGAGGATCATGTTAAGACACATTATACCCATCACTAATTCTTTCAGTCATTTTTGGAGAGCCCAGTCCTAGTGATCAGATTTTATCAACGTTTATACATGTACGATTTCTGACTATTAACTTTATCGAGATGAAGGACGAGAGAATACCAGTTAAAGAGGCTGCAGCTTTTGGTGTGTGGAAATATTAAGATGCAGCTGATATAAAAGATTTATGGTTTCAGTGAAGGTTTAGATGTCTTACCTTGTTTTTCACTGTACTCCAGCATAGGCAAACCTTTTCTATAATATCAAATATTTTCCATTTAATAATTGACATTTCAGTTGTAAGGGCTGTGTTCCATGAAGACCTACTGATAGTCTTCTGCAAAATTTAGGGGTGACTTCTCAGGTTTGACGTCGCTACTTGAAACAGACCCTCAATTGACCATGCATGAAGTAGACTTGAGACCAGACTATGCAAACCACCATTTAATCGTATAATTCGCACAATCCAGGTGAACAAAGGATAATACTGTTTCTAATTCAGGAAAATCAGAAGACAGAAATAAAGCTGTAACCTCTGAAGCATTCTCAAAGTATGATTTAATATTTTGTTATTTAATTGACTTATCTTTAAAACACTGGGTGACTATCAGAGGATGGGGAGAAAAGATAGAGATTATACAATGCTGTCTCCATGAAACTGACTATGACCCAAAATAGCCTGAAGTTATTAATATTATAAATCTTCTGCAAGAATTTCAGTGGATGTAGTTCATAGTCAAGAAGGCAATTTAAAATAGTATCAGGAAACAAATCTTATAAACCTGCACTAGTGTCAAATTTCCTAGTGCTGCTAGTATAAAAATAAATGCTTCTACTTTGTTCCTGCAAATCACTGAATAAAATAAAATTTAATAAAATGAAGGTGGCAACAAGGAGTAAGTACTATAGTGTTTTACTAGTCAATCAAAATCACAAACCTTTAAATTCTTATTAAGAATCTCAGTAATACACATTGTTACAATAACATATTACGGTCTTTTAGTGTATAACATGCCGAGTAAGTTTCTTGATATAGTCAAATAACTGAAGTTACAATGACACAATAAAATCAGGGGGCCTCCTTTATTTTATTTTACTGAATCTTAACGGAACACTTTGAAAAGCATTTTTGCCATTGCCAGCAGTATCAAAATTTCGATATATACTCTGTGCCTCTTTAAAGCATTCTTGTTGTACTCTGCCTGCAGTGCTTTCTGGATGTGTTTGAATATTCAGCCACAAAAACCTTGGGGAGCGTCACAGTTTGAACAATATTTTATTTTCTGCTTTACAAGACAGTGCACATTTTCAGACTCTGAAAAACCCAGCATACTACAGATGTCAGATAACTAACACATACCCTCAAGCTATTATTGAAACAAACAAATATTTATTATGCAAACATTTAAATGACTTGTTATGGTGCCAAAGTGTCTCAGGACAGAAAATAATTTGATGCAATCTCAATAAGGGCCTAAACCATTCACTTTTCCCCCAGGGCTCAGACATCCTTGGCAACGTTATGAAATAGCTGTGAGCTGGAATCAGATGACAGAAAGGCTTGAGTGTGTTTTAGAGTGCATCAAACTTTCTTCTGTATGCACTAGAAGCCAGATTTGTAAATAATTTTTTTCCTTGCAACCACATTTTGCCCAGGGATACAAAAAGACAGAATTAGATCCTTGAGATACTATTTGGAAAATACCTTGTTTTATTAGAGTTAGCACAGAACTAGATAAGGAGCTAGAAAATCATACTTGGGAACGACAGTTCTTACAACATTCACCATACTGTACTTTCATCACCAGCTGCAGGAACTGATTGCAAGCCTGTGTTATCTGCTGCAGTTTTCTTGATAATTCCCCAGTTAGTTAAACTGGAAAGCACTATGACTGCGGCACAATGATCTATTCACTTAGTTAAGAAGGAAAGTAGATGCTTACCTATGGCATTCACAGCAGGATCACAGGGCATCCTGTTGTCAGTGTTCTAGTATTCAAATGAACATAAACTTCTACGGGATGGTTTAAAACCAATAATCAAGGAAAAGACAAAAGAAAAGGAACAATGAGAAAGATAACATTTTACTTGCAGGCCTGACTGCTTGACTTGATTTAAGCTGAACATAATTATGGGCACTGTAATGGTCTTCTCTGCATTATTTATCGCCGGTGATACTGGGTATGATGGAGATTGAAAATGGGTACAGATAAGGGCACGTTATTGTTTTAGTATATAGCCAGCTGTGCCACCTGTCTCGCCTATGTGCACATTGTCATGCCAACATATCCTCAGCTGGTGTAAATTGGCGTAATACCATTGACTTCAATGGAGCTATGGTAGTTTACATCAGCTGAGGAACAGCCACATTATTCTCATCTTGTAAGGGGAGGAGGACTGTAATGTACATTTCTTTCAAGTAACATTTTATAGAAGGGAGGAAACGTGAAATTTCAGTGAGAACTACTTAACAGTAATGCCATCTGCAGCACTGCACACACACACATGCACACACATATGCACACGCTGCATTGTATATGAAGGGGCATATCCTTTCAGAAATGGCTCCAACCATCTTTATAATTGACTGAGACGCTGCTGGCACTAGGAAGAGCAGGAGCTACCTCTTAGTGCTAAACAGATCAGTACAAACTGGATTGGACAAAGCACTGGAGAATAATCTGTAGGAGACAATCATTTACTGTCTCTTGGGGAATGGGCTAGATTTCTTAAAAGGTCTTTTCCACCTCTAATTTCTTTGATTCCATTAAGTACGCTGAAAGTTTATTTAGTTTATTCTTGGAATAAGCACCAAGAACTCCCAGTGAAATTTGAGCCAAAGTTTTTAAAGGATCTTTCTTCGTATTGTTATTTTATTATTATTTTATTTTGGTTTGTAGAATACATTAATCAGTGCATGTACCAAAAGAATAATAATTAAAACAGCATTTTACAAAACTGGCACAATATCTCTCTCAAGCCATTAGCTCTCTTAGCCTCTACTGCCCCCTCTGATCCTGACACTACACCCTTCAGAAAAACCAGGGGAAACAGGTAGAAGGGTCAATATACTGTGAGGATCATGACATCCTGACTCTGGTGATGCGTGTTTGGGTTAGTTCTAGAGTCAAGGATCTCTCTCCAATGATGCCCTGCCAGCAACCCTCTCTTGTGGAAATTAGTTAATTCAAGTGTTTAAAATGCTTGAAACTGCCACAGAATCTCACAAGCAGAGAACCAATTTAACCTGAATACCTATATTTCTAACCTCACCATAACAGTGTTTCTGGATATATAGTCACATGCATATCATGGGGGTTGTGAAATCTTTATAGCCATTTTGTGTCCTCAGTTCATGTGCATATTTCTCATTGCTGGCAATAGGTGTATGATGTTGGTTTCATAGGTTACAATAGAACTATTAGATAATTTTGTGCATTCTTTCATTATTATGGAATTCATAGAATCATAGAGTATCAGGGTTGGAAGGGACCTCAGGAGGTCATGGAATCCATGAAGCAGGACCGACACCAACTAAATCATCCCAGCTAGGGCTTTGTCAAGCCGGGCATTAAAAACCTCTATGGATGGAGATTCCACCACCTCCCTAGGTAACCCATTCCAGTGCTTCACCACCCTCCTAGTGAAATAGTGTTTCCTTATATCCAGCTAGACCTCCCCCACTGCAACTTGAGACCATTGCTTCTTGTTCTGTCATCTGACACCACTGAAAACAGTGGAGCTCCATCCTCTTTGGAACCCCCCTTCAGGTAGTTGAAGGCTGCTATCAAATCCCCCCTCACTCTTCTCTTCTGAAGACTAAATAATCCTAGTTCCCTCAGCCTCTCCTCGTAAGTCATGTACCCCAGCCCCCTAATAATTTTTATTGCCCTCCGCTGGACTCTCTCCAATTTGTCCACTTCCCTTCTGTAGCGGGGGAACGAAAACTGGACACAATACTCCAGATGTGGCCTCACTAGTGCCGAATAGAGGGGAATAATCATTTCCTTCGATCTGCTGGCAATGCTCCTACTAATACAGCCCAACATGCCATTGGCTTTTTTGGCAACAAGGGCACACTGTTGACTCATATCCAGCTTCTCATCCACTGTAATCCCCAGGTCCTTTTCTGCAGAACTGCTGCTTAGCCAGTTGGTCCCCAGCCTGTAGCAGTGCATGGGATTCTTCCTTCCTAAGTGCGGGACTCTGCACTTGTCCTTGTTGAACCTCATCAGATTTCCTGTGGCCCAATCCTCCAATTTGTCTAGGTCACTCTGGACTCTATCCTACCCTCCAGCATATCTACCTCTCCCCCCATCTTAGTGTCATCTGTGACCTTGCTGAGTGTGCAATTCATCCCATCATCCAGATTATTAATAAAGATGTTGAACAAAACCGGCCCCAGGACCAACCCCTGGGGCACTTCACTTGATACCAGATGTCAGCTAGACATTGAGCCATTGATCACTACCCGTTGAGCCCAACAATCTAGCCAGCTTTCTATCCACCTCATCATCCATTCATCCAATCCCCATACTTCTTTAACTTGCTGGCAAGCATACTGTGGGAGACCGTATCAAAAGCTTTGGTAAAGTCAAGATATATCACATCCACTGCTTTCCACAGAGCCAGTTATCTCAATCAGGTTGGTCAGGCATGACTTGCCCTTGGTGAATCCATGTTGGTTGTTTCTGATCACCTTCCTCTCCTCCAAGTGCTTCAAAATGGATTCCATGATTTTGCCGGGGACTGAAGTGAGGCTGACCAGTCTGTAGTTCCCCAGGTTCTCTTTATTCCCTTTTTTAAAGATAGGCACTATATTTGCCTTTTTCCAATCATCCTGGACCTCCCCCAATTGCCATGAATTTTCAGAGATAATGGCCAATGGCTCTGCAATCACATCAGCCAACTCTCTCAGCACCATTGGATGCATTAGATCTGCACCCATGGACTTGTACATGTCAGGCTTTTCTAAATAGTCCTTAACCTGTTCTTCCACCACTGAGGGCTGCTCACCTCCTTCCCATATTGTGTTGCCCAGTGCAGCAGTCTTGGACCTGACCTTGTCTGTGAAGATCGAGGCAAAAAAAAGCATTGAGTAATTCAGTTTTTTCCACATCATCTGTCACTGTGTTGCCTCCCCCATTCAGTAAGGGTCCCATACTTTCCCTGACTTTCTTCTTGTTGCTAACATACCCGTAGAAACCCTTCTTGTTACCCTTCACATCCCTTGCTAGCTGCAACTCCAATTGTGCCTTGGCTTGCCTGATCATACTCCTGCATGCTCTAGTAATATTTTTATAGTCCTCCCTAGTCATCTGTCCAAATTTCCACTTCTTGTAAGCTTCTTTTTTGAGTTTAAGCTCACCGAAGATTTCACTAAACCAAGCTGGTTGCCTGCCATATTTGCTATTCTTTCTGCACATCAGATGGTTTGTTCCTGCACCCTCAAAAAGGATTCTTTAAATTAAACTAGCTCTCCTGGACTCCTTTCCTCCTCATATTAGCCTCCCAGGGGATCCCGCCCATCAGTTCCCTAAGGGAGTCAAAGTCTGCTTTTCTGAAGTCCCGGCTCCATATTTTGCTACTCTCCTTTCTTCCTTTTGTCAGGATCCTGAACTCAACAATCTCATGGTCACTGCTGCCTAGGTTGCAACCCACTTCTACTTCCCCTTCCAATTCTTCCCTGTTTGTAAGCAGCAGGTCAAGAGGAGCACAGCCCCTAATTGGTTCCTCCAGCACTTGTACCAGGAAGTTGTCGCCAACACTCTCCAAAAACTTCCTGGATTGTCTGTGCATTGCTGTATTGCTCTCCCAGCAGATGTCAGGGTGATTGAAGTCCCCCATTAGAACCAGGGCCTGTGATCTAGAAACTTTAGTTCATTGTCCGAATTAAGTTAACTGTGCTTTTGCATAATTCACTCACAATTCAGAATTAAAACAAACATCATACAAATTATATATGTATTATGTATATGTATTATGATTATATAAAATAATATATCATACAAATTTGTATGATATATTATTTTATATAATCATAATCATGCATGCAAGATATTTTAGCTGTTGCTGTCATTGTTCTCAAAAACCATCTGCTGCCACCAAGAAACATTTAGGATTCTGGGTGAAAAAACCTCTCTCTTGCAAATGACTTTTTGGAAGAGGGTTAGTAGGAATCACATGAAGTCAATAAGGATAACATACTTTGATTATTTTATGTACAACAGCCACCAAAGTCTTAATCATGTAGAAGTGTGGTTTTAATTTCTGCTCTGAAATGAGGCACAACCAATTGTATAACATGTATTGTACTCTGTCAAACATTTCACTTATTTCACAGCCTGCAGACAATGTGAGAGCCACATCTCCATGTGTTATTGTAGTATGTTCATTTCAATATTGTGTCACAATTGTTCCAGTGATAGATATAGATATGTGTTCCAGGCTACATGGCTGTATCTGGCTTAAAGTTTACAAAGTACTTCCCAAGTTACCACCTGGAACAGGCAGAGAAAAGTAATCCAACCTCAGACACATGTTATGAATAGAGGTCATTTCCAGAACTGTTTTATATTTGCCTACACATGGATATACTTATGGCTGTGACAAGAGTCATACCTCAAGCCTCAACACATTAGAAATGAAATAACAAGTTGCAGTCTTATTTCAGCATGTTACAGTTCAGCAAAGAGTCCTTGTCGTCACTGATATTATTACATAATTGCTTTTAAAATTTGTAAAATTTTTTCTCTTTAATTATTATTTTTACTGATTACCTTTAAATATTCATAGTTCTTCATGGCAAGGGGAAAAAGTTCCTACATACCATGAGAGAGGCTATTCCTATGGTGTATCTGACACAAGGGCAGTAATGGAAATATCATAGAAATCTTGTTTTCATGAGTTCTCCAGACTACTTTGATTCAGATGTTTCAGGTAAATAGATAAATTTGAAATGTTTTATCTGTTCCATATCTCCAAATTCCAACTCTACTTGAGTTCTGGTTGTCTTAATAGCATGGAGAAAGTGAAGGTGAAGGAAAAGAAGAGAAGAAAGAGAGAAGTGACTGACTACATTTCTATTGCTATAATTTAATAAAACTTTCTACTTGAAGACAAATCATTCTGAAGTCTGCAACACTGTAAAGACTCATAGAAATTAGATCTGGGAAAGAACCACTTAGATCATTCAGTGAATCTTCCTACTAATGCAGGTTTCTTATTCACCACTTATATTTGAATCTAGTTTTGAAAGTTTGAAAGGACTTAATTAAAATGTACTTATGCTCCTGGTTGCTCCACAGAAAACTTTATTTCTCTGTTTTCCTGTGTGTCTTCTTTCTTTTGATACTTTGTAGAGTTTGAATTCTTTTCTTTTCTTCTTTCAGTACATTTTCTAAATTCACTATGGAAAAATGATTATATTATTATATTCATGAGATAGATTGTATTATCTGAACAGTATTTACCAAGTTATGGATTTTCTACATGGAGCAAGAGTATTTGGGTACCTCTTCATTTCCACAGATGATTTTTCTTCCTTTCTAGCCCCTAATCATACATCTATCTTTGTCAAGCTCCATTTACTATAAAATAGCTCAGGAATAGTTCTTCGTGATTCAAGTCCTTTATTATTCCTCATTACCTGATGCTCCATCTAACATAATTACATCTGCATACTGGGAAATTGGCCTTACACTAATTATCCCAGTTGTTTGTATTGTAATATGCTTGACAAAGATGAATTCTTAGCAAGTCTTCTTTATTACATAAAGAAGTTTACCACTATGTATGTAAACTATGTTCTTGACTTCAAAGTCCAAAACCATATCTTGAATGTTAGCATTTAACACCCATTGTTTCATGTTCTCTGTGTATATAAAATCTCCCCATTATATTTTCCACTGTATGCATCTGATGAAGGAACTGTAGCTCAGGAAAGCTTATGCTCTAATAAATTTGTTAGTCTCTAAGGTGCCACAAGTACTCCTTTTCTTTTTAGCATTTAATCTGAAATTTCTGACAGTAAGATGTCCAAAGCAATCTCCTTCAGTTGAAGGCCAGTAAAGTCTTAATGAATTGTAACACCTTAGTTAGACAGGAATCAATCTTCCTAGTTCTATTCCTATTCTAAGTTACAGGATCTTTGTAAAATAGCTCAAGTCTCCAGAGATCACTCCTGAAATGAAATGAGACATCTTTTGCCAAATAGGAGCGAGTGTAGTTTGGTGGGTAGGACAGATAAGGGATGACTATTAGTTTATATTCCTGACACTCACTGATTTGTTGCGTGATCCAGTGTATTTCATTCTGTGCCTGATTTACTCTTTGGTGAAATGAGCATAATAATGCAGTACCTACTTAATGCATGCTTGTAAAACATCTCAAGATGTTATGACAAGAAATGGGCCCAAATTAAAAAGCTCAGATCTGATCATCCCCTAATTTGTGCAAATTCAGATCCAGATCTAATCATTTTGGCTCAAGTCTCTTTCAAAATATTGCTAATTCATGTTTGTTACAAATGTAGCTATTTTTGTGATGATATAATGGAACACTTTATTTTGCCCACATCACTTTCTTGTGATGTGGGCAAAAGTTGGTATTTGTTTCAGTGGCTGATACCTGTGGAATATAATTGCACAATTGATTCTTATAGAGTGCATAAACTGATGGCTTGTATAAAACAAATACTAGAGCTCTGCAAACAAGAGCCCTAAAGTAAAAGAAAAACTCAGTTGAAACTGCTGAGTTTTACCTTGGTTTTCATCAAAATAATTAATTTAGCATGTGTTTGGTATAATCTGTACATGGGCCCAAATTTGCATGAAGCTGGGCTTGGGTTCACTTAAAAGTAATTTTCAGGAGGTTTTAAGTTTTATAATAAAAGTTTTATACATTTCTGATAAAAAGCAGAGGTGGGAAAATATTTTCAATGAAAAGTAAAACTTCTTACCCACAAGAACCAGAACATAAACAGAACCAAACCTGAGGTTTGTAAAAGAAGGACTAAGGGTTTTTTTGGAGGGGGGGGGGAAGGATTTTTTATTTCTTGGCCCTATATGCATTCGGGTTTTGGCTGGAAGTAGAAAATTAAAATATTACAAAAGAGACTTGTTGCAGTGTTTCAAGTCTGGCTGTAAGCAGGATGTAATCCAAACCTTAGAAGAAAGTCTATCTCGTGGATTTTTATGCCTACAAGCTTCCGATAATATTCAGATTGTTGGATGCTTCTCTTGAAATGGAAACTTCTGAGGTTTGGCCAACAGCATGCCATAGTCCTCTGGCCAGGAAGATAATGTGAATCAGCAGTTGAATATTCCTTAGGACCCTGCAAGGTGCTGAACACCAACAACTCACATTGAAAACAAAGATGGTCCCAACACCTCACAGGACAAGCTTAAACTTCTCACAGAATCAGATCCTTAGATTCTATTGTTGTTTCTTTTTCAGAACTTTTCTATATAGTATATTGCAAGACCCTGGTGATTTTGCCCATTTTAAAAGCACCTACAGAACATCTGAACTTGACATTTTGCTTTTCAATGTTTTTTTAGTATCCACATTTTCCTTTCTTGAAATCAACTACCCTTGTGTTAATATTTCTTACCAGTTAATTAATCTCCTGGGTGCTGTGTCCGCTGCAAGTTGTGTTGTGTCACCTGCTGTAAGTTAGTATCATTGTAAGAAAATCGGATAAGCATTGCTAGATATGATGTGGTTGAAGGAAGACTGGGAATCTATGCATGTAAGTGCAGTGATTTAGGTTCAAGCAGGATGAAGAAGCTGTATTATTGTTAAAAGAAATTCAAAAGAGGGATCAGAAGGTTCTTCTCCAGAAATGTTTAAAATACTTAGTACTATTTCCTACTTTTTAGAAGATTTTTTGCACATGCCAACAAGTAAGTTTACGTACTATCGAATGCTAATTTGCCAAAGGCAAGTTATAGTCTCTTTAAAAAATCCACCAAAAACCACCAGGAGCTCAAAACACTAACATACTTCCCATTAGACACAAATTTTACAACATGCCAAATGTGAGCACTACTGATCTAAAAATATACCAATAACCTATGAAACCAAAGCAGATTATTCGCTTCCTTACAAGTAAGAATACTGGACTTCTGTATTTGTTTTCCATCCACAGTAATGGTCTTCCATGGACACAGTTATGTCCCTAAACATCTCTATAAAACATCAAGGCACATTTCACTGTAATGTATGACACTAGATTCTATGTCCAACAACACGTCTAATTTTCTTCACTGTTGCTGAAAATAGGAGACAGCTGAAAGCGTCAATACCCTTAGAGAACTTTATTAAGATTCCATAAACTCATTTTGGTTTGCATGAGGTATATATAGATTGTTAATGTTTTGGCAGCACATCCCCAAATATGGACAATGAAAGGCCAATTTTGGTCTTGATGTCTGCTGTCCATGTTCCACCTTAAAATACTGGGGTGTTGTAGTAATTCAGTACATTATGTTGTATTAAACCTATATTTTTTATGCAGGGTTCCCCTTCCAGACTGCAGTACCAAAAAAACAGTGATCCTCTATAGCTTTAGCTTCATATTGTAGACCCTGACAGATTTTCTTCATCTGGACATGAGAATACACAGTGTGTTTTCCCTGCTTATAATTTCACTGTATGCTGTGGTCCTAGTAGTAGATGTGTAGGCAACTGCTTAAATAGCATTAAAAGGATTTTAGACATATTTTGGAAATGGTTTATTGTGTAAGACCATGTTGCCCAGGCACCTGTCCTTCAGTTAAATCTTCAGGAAATAAAGGCCCATATAATTTAAGAAGGAAAAAGTCTGAAAGAGAAAAAAATAATCTTCAAGCACACATCTTTGAATTTTTTTCCTGGATACACTCACTTTACTTTTGAAATTTGCATTTGTAAAGTATTACAATTCACTCATTAAGGATAGTTCCACCCTGTCCTTTCTTTTCTTTACACTTTTGATGTCTTTTGGGCTTCTACATACTGTTTTCTTAAAGAAAAACAAAGTGAAGCAAATCTGATGTAATGTAAATTAGCCGGGAAAGCCGTGTTCTGCTGTCTTAATTATGTACAAATATTGACTTGAGCATGCCATAAGACCGCCCAGAATAGGGCCCCAGTATGTGCATCTGTTGAAAGAGACTGCCAAAAAAAAGTATGTTTCAGCCTCCAACATGTAAAATATGCATAGTCAATTATAAAAATCCTGACATAATTTCAAAAAGGTTTTAGTAACTTGCTGCAGTCCCTGGGAAGCAATAACTTGCATGCCAACAACTCATGTAAGTTTTATGTGTCTATTTAACTTCCCTATTAGAAAAAGCATACTTTCCAGGGCAATTCTTACATGAGATGATACATAAGGTATTTCTTTTCCTTCTAGCTGACTTCTTACATACAGCAAGTACACACATGTGAATTTTAATACCCCATGTGCTGTTTTCAAAGGGAGGCAGACTATAGTAAGCTGCCATGTTCAATATACATACTTGTTTTTGCCAGATGTTTTTCTTTTACATATGTTTTTTGGTTCTATGTAATTGGCCATGTTTTTCCACAACTTGTTAAAAATCCTGAATATGTATGATTAGAAAAAAATTCAGTTTTGAAATATTACATTTGGCATTTCATTTCTGTGCTTAGTGATATTGTGGGCAAGTAGCACATGCTAAATTTGTGCGCATTCCATTGGATAAGAATGAGAATTTTCCTTTTATGGGCGAAAAATGGCTCCTTGTGCCCACATTTGCTTTTTGTGTGTTCCTCCGTGCCATACCTGCATGCCAATATAGACTCCACAAAATTACTACAAATAAAACATGAACCTTAACTCAGACCTAAAATAAATATAGCTAGACATTCCTGACCACCGAAGTATTTTTAATTAACATAGTTTCGATACAGCTGCAATCTAAGATTAGGAACATATGGTTCTGGTGGTAAATTAACACTAGCAAGATACAGCGCTGTGAAAATTTCATGACATTTTCAGAACACATAAAATATCTTGGCTTTCCATAAATTCAAACATAGCATGCAGGTTGTAGCTTTGTCAAAACAATCCCAAAGAACTATAATACTGTAAGGATTTATTGAAGATCTCATGAGGAATTAATAAAGAGAGTTACAAATTATCATCTGCATTAGTGTGTCATCTGCATGGGAATCATGTAGAACTTCATGTTTGAGAACAATAAACTTGGGCTCAGCAAAGAGGCCAAAGACTGAATAACTATGCAACTGATAAGATGAATATCTTATCGGATAATATTTTTATTTCATGAGAATTTCCTGGCCTTTAAGACCAAAAAAGAGGATAATTACAAATCAATGGTCATGGACTTCAGCAATTTTTTCAGAACTTCCATCTATAGATTCATCTCCATGTAGATAATGTGCAGAATGGCGTGAATTCTGCCAATTCATGAAGTATTTACTTTTAAACATTCAATCTAGTGTAGAATCTAACTATGGCGGTGAAGGTATGTTTTTCATCAGTGTTACTGTGGTAGTGTTGGTTTTTATGTCAAATTCACTTTTCTAGTAAGAGTTTAGACATCAAGTGAGAAGAATTGAGCTGGGATTGATTGACCTGAATGGGATGACTCTGCACCCAATTCATAGGATGAATATTTATTGGGAGAGGAACTTTGACAAATAAATTTAATTACCATACATTGATGTTTGTGAGTATTTGAACAATAAACTATTTACCATGTTTATCATAGTAGTGCATAGGGGTCAATTACTAGGCACTGTACAAATATAGGATAAGAGATAGTCCCTGCCTAAAGAGCTTACAATCTAAATAAACAAGACAGGCAAAGGATAGGGGGAAAGTATATTACATACAATGAGTATCTACTATCAATGAGTGAATTTCTATATTTGTAGAAAGCCATCCTGCTGTATTTAGTGCTCTCACTGGGAAAGTATTGGATCCACTGAACAGAATGTAGGCTTTGACAAAGTTGTGAAAGTTCCTGCAAGAGCAATGAAATCCCAGCTGTTTGGATTGTGGCTGCCTTTCAAACATCAAAAGCTTCATTTATTGCTTGAAAAGGCCAGTTTAACGTTGGCAATAGTCAAAATAGGCTTTATCCCCCCCGCCCAAGAAACAAAAACAAACACACAAGGGAAGCATAGAAGTAAAAGATGGAAAAGATCTATTAGCTCATCTAGTCTGTCCCCCTGCCAATGCAGATATTTTTGTCCAAAGCTTTGTTCATCCTAGTTTAAATTAAGCTTTTAAGGCTTCAAAAGTGGCTGTAGAAATTTGCTTCTCAGAGCAGTGGTCCTCAGTTTAGTATCCATGGGCCACCAAGGGGGTTTTGGAGCCCTTTCTGTTTGTCAGCAGATTTAAATTTGATGACACATAAAGCAGTAGGGAACTGTGATGTTGGAAGGAAAAAGTGGTCCATGAGCAGGTATTTTCCTTACAAAGTGATCTGGAGAATTTAAAAACCAATTGGAGAATCGTCATCTGAGATAAATGAATCCAAAATGCTAGCCTTGCCTGGTACATGTCAAAATGAATAATTTTCACAGTGGAGGCTCCTGCAGAAAGTCTGCCATACTTTTAAATGGACTGTATAATATGGTCAGAACGGTACAGTATGGTCATAACATATATAAATTGACATAGAGTTGGGAAAAATGTGTGGGTGAATAGCTGATTCAACAAAAAATGCAGTTGCAGTCAACCTGAACCTATTCATGAATTTGTGTTGTTTCCTAACTAGTTTTGACCCCCGCCCCCCAAAAATGAAAATGTGTGGCAATATCAAAACTATTTTGTTTCAACATTACTGAACCATTTTGAGTTTTTGGGTTGGAGTCATAAAATGACTGGACAAGCTGGTTTGTAGATTCCAAGACTTGAAGGGACCATTGCGATCATCTTGTCTGACTTCCTGTGCAACATAGGTCATAGAACTACGCAAAAATAATTCATAGAGCATATCTTTAAAGAAAATATGCAATCTTGATTTAAAAATTGCCAGTGATGACCCAAACCTGACCTGTACCTCATCGTGGTGGAGGGGGTGTAACATCTGAAGTAGGGGATTGCTTGTTGGAGCTATGCCATCAGCAATGAAGGCTTGTCCGAAATATCGCCTTGGTCATTATGCGAGGTGGACAGATCCAATGTGAACCCTGAAAATGATGGCTAACACTGGTGCTGAAGATGCAGGGCAGCAGCTGCACCTAGCTACCCACGGCAAAGGAAGTCACTGAGGAAAGACTCAACAGCTCAGGTTGCGCAGCGTGAAGCCAGTACTGGTAGACCAGGAAAAGGGTCACGTTACTGCACCTCTGTCTCATCCCAGTGGGATGAGGTATTTCCTGGGATAATTGTTCGCTCTTATTTTTCTGACTATGAATAACCTAGTATTCAGCATGAGGGTTAAAGCCCCTGCCTCACTTTCAGCTGTACATGCCTTGTCGATTCCGTCTCCCCTTGGTGCAAACATGATGGGTTTGTGCCAAAGCCCCCATGGGGACATGTGTCCTCTGATGTTGGCAGGCCAGTCTGCAGTACATTGTGACAATGCATCCAACTGGGATCTCCAACAGTCCATCAAAATTGCAACTTGGAATGTTGCAACTCTTCACAGGCATGGTCATTAGGGCGCTGTCTCATGTGAAATGGACCGTCCTGGTATAGCAATTGCAGGACTAACAGAATTAAGGCTGATGGATCACAAACATCACAAGGTGGAAGATTCTTTACTTCTGTATTCTGGCAGCCCCAACCATTTCCACTGGTAGCACTAATACTGCGAGGCGAGGCCAAGTCCTCCCTGACAACCTGGATGCCCATGTCTCCTCATTTACTTATTGCATGTCTTAAACATTGGCACAGTTACCTCACTGTCATAGTAGTCTATGTGCCAACAGAGGAATCTGTTGATTCAGTTAAAGATCATTTCTACGATCAGTTGGAAAATCTAGTATACATGGGATGACCTAAATGCAGTTACTGGCTCCCTGCGAACTGGGTTTGAACAGATCATTGGTTCAGGCACACCCAATGATAACTATCGCCACTTGCTTACATTCTGTGCCTCCTGGAATCTTTCCATTCTTGGGTCATGGTTCAAGCAGCGATGCATACACCAGATGTCATGTATCTCTCATGATGGTGTCACTCAGAAGGAGATGGATTACATCATTACATGCGATAGATGTTTCTCTGCCTCCTGTAGAGTATATCATGGTGAGGAATGCGCAGCAAACACAGATCACTATCCATACAGCGTTGGTAAACCATCTGCGATGATGAAGAAGTTTGACATCGATGCACTCCATGTGCCAGGTTTAGCCAACAGGTTTTGTACTGACATCAGCAACAGATTCTCGGCTCTAGCTAATCTGCCAGACGACAGTAATAGTTACTTATATACTGACATCAAGTCATACCTTAATCTTCTCCTTGTTAAGCTAAATAGATTGAGCTCCTTTGGTCTAACTCTTTAACCATTCTTGTATCTCTTCTCTGGACCCTGATCATTTTATCAACATCCTTCTTGAATTGTAGTCACCAAAAATGGACACAGTATTCCAGCAGTGGTGCACCAGTGCCAAAAACAGAGGTAAAATAACCTTTTTACTGCTACTCATGATTCCCCTGTTTACACATCTAAGGACAGCATTAGCCCTTTTGGCCACTGCATTGCACTGGGAGGTCATTTTCAACTGATTATCCAGCATGATCCACAATGTTTTTAGTCACCACTTCCCAGGATGGAGTCCCCCATCCTGTAAGTATGGTCAACATCTTTTTGTTCCCAGATGTATACATTTACATTTAGCTGTTTTAAAATGCATATTATTTGTATGTGCCCAGCACACCAAGTGATCCATATTACTCTGTATCAGTGACCTGTCTGCTGCTTCATTATTTACCACTCCCCCAGTTTTTGTGTCATTTGCAAACATTGTGTTTTCTTCCATGTTATTAGCAAAAATGTTAAACAGCATAGGGCCATGAACCGACCCCCGTGGGACCCACTAGAAACACACCCATTCAATGATGATTTCCTTTTTTTTAAGACCTATCAGTAGCCAGCTTTTATTGTATTTACTGTGTGCCATGTTACTTTTATATTGTTCTGTTAATTTAATCAAAATGTGCATTACCAAGTAAAACACCTTACAGAAGTCTAATTACACCACATCAACACTATTAGCTTTATCAACAAAGCTTGTAATCTCATCAAAATAATATCAAGTTAGTTAGAGATGATAGTACCTCTCCCTCCCTATAACTTCTAGATCAGTAGTAAGGGCACTCACTTGGGATATGGGAAACCCAGGTTTAATTCCTGCTCTGCTGAATACGCCGGATGACTTTGAACTTGGGTCTCCTACATTACAGTAGCATGGCCTAATCACTGGGCTATAGGATATTCTGTGTTAGGCATCTCTCAATCTCTGCTGCTATAAATACCTAATACTCTTTAGCACAGGGACTAGAACTTGAGTTTTGTATATCTTTGGTGAGTGCCTTAACTACCAGGCTATGGAGTCATTCTTCTTTTTCTCTGGTCCAATGACTATTCATAATAATTCGTAGTGGCAGTTCACAGATTCACAGTCATTCGTAGTGACAATGAAAGAACTAAAAGTTATAAGGAGACTACAATTTTCTTCTACCCACCACCCCCACCCCATTTGGTGAGTCTAATCCTCCTTTGCTTTTGTTAAAATGCCTGAAATTGAAACTTTTTTTTTTAGTTGGGTTGAACAAAATGTTTCGCTTGACCTGACTTGACATTTTTTCTGACTTTCTGATTTGTCAAAAACATTGGCTTTCAGTTTGACCCCAACCTATTTATTTTTTTATTTTTTAAGGATTTCAGATATTTTTCAGAATGAGTGAGCAGTCATTTTTCACTTTATAGGCTTTTGTATCTTTTTGGATGTTGAATACCATTTATGCTGTACATCAAAGACTTGCATTGTCTGTGGTTTGTGGAAAGATACTCTGAAAACCTAGCAATTTTTTTGGTAGCAATTCTGCATCATAGGGAAGATTACATCCTAGTATCTGTGGTGCCTTCTGTTGCTGTGGATAATCACTTCTGCCTACGTTTTTAGTTTCCGGCTATCACACTACTCCAGTATTTTTCTGATAGTAGTGATGTTACAATATCCTAGATGATATCCATATTATACAATCTGTAAAGGTGGATAAATATAGTGCTATTTTGTTCTGTTACAATTGTTGTGTCATGTAAATAGGACAAGAGAAACCATAATAAGACGTATTACTAGCTGTCTCCTAGGGTATGTCTACTCAGCAGTTGGGAGTGTGCTTCCCAGTGTGAGTAGATAGATACATGCTAGCTTTACTTCAGCTAGCATACTAAAAATAGCAGTGTGGCCCTGGCAGCATTGGTGTCAACTCAAGCTAGCCACTCAAGTTTGTTCCCTGGGGGCTGGGCAGGTACTCAGATGGCTAGAAAGTGAGCTGGACTCTCCAATGGCTCTTGTAGAGTAGGATTTTCAGAAGTCACTTAGGAGCACAAGTCACAGTGAATGCCAGTGTGTGACTTCGGTGCAAACATACAGCTAAGACATGGTCCAGCTTTCTGAATATTTGCGTCTAGATCTTGTGAAATGACAGGCTAGAGTAAAGTCCACTGGACCACCTATTCCTTTATGGTTTTCTGACCAGTGCTGTACTAAAAATATGTTAACTGAAATGTAACAAAAAATCTTAGTTGCCCACCTAACTCCTAGCCCTGTGTAAGAGGCAGCATGTAGCTGCAGCGACCCAGGAGGAGCCCTGGTGTGGAACTGTAACTCTTTTACTCACGGTTTCTTCCTTAGTATCCTCTTCGTCCAAGGGGAAAAGCTGTAGCCCTTTTCAAGAAGGCAGTTTATTTCTCCTGCCCCTCATGCCAGCTCACCTCTGCCTGCCAAAGCACCACCCCCCAGAAGTGGTGAGGATTCACAGCTACACCACAAAGCCTGCTCTCCCCTCATGCCACACAACTTGAGTTTCAATCCAGACAGGCCAAGTAGGTGGGGAAAGGAGTGAACCTTACTCCCCTTGCAAAGGAAAGTATAATGTTGCCCCTAGCTTTGAAAAATAAAACATTAAACCATAAGGCCTCCTTATGATTCTTTAATATCAAACCAGAATGAATGCTTAAACAAATTTGATCTTTGGTTAGGAAAGTTAAATCCATCCAGTTTTGATCCTCGCTACAGAAAAAACAATATTTTGGTGCGGAAATATGCTGGTCTCTTGTACCCAGAACTGACTGGAATGCAGTTGGCAAAGAGGCTAATTTTCAACAGTTGTGTTTTAGTAGCAATTTTTTTTTATAATTGCACTGTTATTTGGCAGAACAATACATTATTTCCCCACTGGGCAGCCCCTCTGCTATACTTTAATGTTTTTATGTCCTAAAATATAAGGTCTTTGGAATGACAGGACACTTTCTTTAATTTATATGATTAACCAAACCAGGAGCTGGAAAGATAATGTTTTTTAACTTCCTTTCTGATGAATAATAAATGTCACATAGGAATTAGAAAGTAGGAGGTAGTTCCATGTGCCATCTGCTGCATAAGGGAACAGAAGAAAGATATTAGACTTTAAATTAGGGATAGCTTCATGGAATCTAAAAGATGAAAGGAAACCATACTGATCACTTGAAAAGTAATATCAACGTCTATCAGTCAACTCAATTCCCAATACCACAAGACACTCTTGATATCCCACCGAGAAGTATTTATGAAGTGTGTATTAAATAAAAGTAATGTATCATTAAATACACACGGTTTCTGATTATTTACTGCAATTTCTTTTGAAGTTACTTAAAGATGTCACAAGCCTATGATAGCAGTGCTTTGGGAGAAAAGGTTTGAGTTAAAATACCATACTAAGTGTGCTGCATTCCCATAGCAACTAACAATTCACTACAGGTAAGGAGAGCAACATATCTACAAAAAAATCCATTTACTTTAAAAATAATTACCTACATTTTTACTTCAGAGAGATGGTGTGTGTGTGTGTGTGTGTGTGTGTGTGTAAAGGACCTTTTCACTCTTCATCCATTTGCAAATCCTGACAATTCATATGACAAGAACCATTTCTATTTTGCTTTAGTTACCTCTGAGCTTCAGATAGATGTAAAGGTGTCGACTGTGACCTACAAAGCTCTATGTAACCTGAAAGACCACCTCTCTCCCCAGAATACACAGCCACAGCTGCAGTCAGTGTAAACACCGGTTCTAGATTTCCCTTGACAGACATGGGAAGGCTGGCAGGATATACTGTAAGCGGCTTAGAGCTCTGGAATGTCCACAAGCTCCTGGTCTGAAATAGCCCAGATTTACCAACTGTCAGGTTAGGCTGCAGGGCTACTTTTATTTTATTTTTTTTTTGGTTTGACTTTTGATGAGGGTAAAGAGATACTGAAGTACTGGCTATTGTGTTGGAATACTATTGTTTGTCTCTTGGGCTGCTGCTTGGGAGAAAGGAGTGAGCTGGTTGAATTCTGTATTTGTTTTTTTAATTTTAAATAACTGGGATGGTGCTTTTTATTTTTCTAATCAAAATAAAATAAAACAAAATATTTGAGAACAGTCTTTTTTTTAAAAAAAAAACAACCTCACACTTGGTTACAATTGAAATAGTTGTCGAGTGATGATCTTGTGTCTTTAAACAAAATGGTGTTGAAGGAAATACAAACATAACAGGAAAAAAAGGGGACTAATAGAAGACCAAATGATGAGGGAAAAATCACTATATGTGAGCTCAAGGATAACAGGTCCTAAGCAATAGGCAGTGTGGGTTTATAAGGAACAAATCTTGCAACATAGTCTTTTATTATTTATTTGTTATTGGTGTCACAGTAGTACCAAACCAGTGATCCAGATGTCACTGTGACAGGTGGTGGACAAACACTTTGATTTTTTCTTTATAGAATTACAAAATTAGGGAATTCCTGATTAGATGTTAATAAAACACTGTAAAATCTTGAATTAATTCAAATTGTCTTGCACAGGAACTTTGTAATGTGGATTGAAAACTAGTCAAAAAGACTATAAACAAAGAGAAATGACAAATGGCAGTTTGAGTTGAGTGGAAAGGTCTCCTAAGGTACAGTCATTGTACCACTTGTATTATTTAATATTTTCATTAATGAACTGAAAAGGAGAGTAAAAACATACTGAAACTTAAATAAGGTGGAGTTGTGAACACTAAGGAGGACAGGGAATGTTACAGAGATTATAAATATAGGCACTAAGTACTTTCTGGGCATGGTGAGCTCTGTTGGTTCTGGTGAAACAGTATTAGTGGCAATTCAAGGCTGATGTCACAGCTGTATAATGAATGTTTCCTGGCTCTGTATTGTATTTCTTCTGTCTGATTTGCTATAATCTGAGTATTATTCTTTCTTGTTTCCTATGCTTGTTTCTCTCCCTCCCTGCCCCCGCAAGTTTTCTTGCAACATAAAACAGCCAACAAATGGTGGACTCCTCCTGAAGGTCAAAACAACAGACTGGACTTCTACATACATAGAGTGCTTCTGCCGATGTGCACGGGCTGACATTGTGGAAAAGCAGCATCACTTCCCCGTAACCTCAGCCCGTGTAGAACACAATGTCATCCACAGCCTCAGAAACAACTCTCACATCATAATCAAAAAGGCTGACAAAGGAGGTGCTGTCGTCATCATGAATAGGTCGGAATATGAACAAGAGGCTGCTAGGCAGCTCTCCAACACCACATTCTACAAGCCATATCCCACTGAGAGTTACCAAAAGAAACTACACCATCTGCTCAAGAAACTCCCTGAAAAGCACAAGAACAAATCTGCACAGACACACCCCTAGAACCTCGAGCAGGGGTTTTCTATCTGCTACCCAAGATCCATAAACCTGGGAATCCAGGATGCCTCATCATCTCAGGCATTGGCACCCTGACAGCAGGATTGTTTGGCTATGTAGACTCCCTCCTCAGGCCCTATGCTACCAGCACTCCTAAGTATCTTCGAGACACCACTGACTTCCTGAGGAAACTACAATCCATCAGTGATCTTCCTGAAAACACCGTCCTAGCCACTATGGATGAGGAAGCCCTCTACACCAACATTGCACACAAAGATGGACTACAAGCGATCAGGAACAGTATCCCCAATAATGTCACAGCAAACCTGGTGGCTGAACTTTGTGACTTTGTCCTCACCCATAACTATTTCACATTTGGGGACAATGTATACCTTCAAATCAGCGGCACTGCTATGGGTACCCGCATGGCCCCACAGTATGCCAACACTTCTATGGCTGACTTAGAACAATGCTTCCTCAGCTCTCGTCCCCTAATGCCCCTACTCTACTTGCACTAAATTGATGACATCTTTATCATCTGGACCCATGGAAAAGAAGCCCTTGAGGAATTCCACCATGATTCTAACAATTTCCATCCCACCATCAACCTCAGCCTGGACCACTCCACACAACCGATCTACTTCCTGGACACTACAGTGCTAATAAGCAATGGTCACATAAACACTACCCTATACCGGAAACCTACTGACTGCTATACTTACCTACATGCCTTCAGCTTTCATCCAGACCACACCACATGATCCATTGTCTACAGCCAAGCTCTACGATAAACTGCATTTGCTCCAACCCCTCAGACAGAGACAAACACCTACAAGATCTCTATCAAGCATTCTTACAACTACAGTACCTACCTGCTGAAGTGAAGAAACAGATTAACGGAGCCAGAAGAGTACCCAGAAGTTATCTACTACAGGACTGGCACAACAAAGAAAATAAGAGAACACTACTAGCCATCACTTTCATTCCCCAGCTAAAACCTCTCCAATACATCATCAAGGATCTACAACCTATCCTGAAGGATGACCATCACTCTCACAGATCTTGGGAGACAGGCCAGTCCTTGCTTACAGACGGCCCCCCAAACTGAGCAAATACTCACCAGCAACCACACACCACACAACAAAACACTAACCCAGGAACCTATCCTTGCAACAAAGCCCATTGCCAACTGTGTCCACATATCTATTCAGGGGACACCATCAAAGGGCCTA
The DNA here is from genome assembly GCF_965152235.1 of Eretmochelys imbricata. Taxonomy (NCBI): domain Eukaryota; kingdom Metazoa; phylum Chordata; order Testudines; family Cheloniidae; genus Eretmochelys; species Eretmochelys imbricata. The sequence continues at coordinate 113,492,982 of NC_135575.1, read as the reverse complement.
ATCACATCAGCCACACTATCAGAGGCTCATTCAGCTACACATCTACCAATGTGATATATACCATCCTGTGCCAGCAATGCCCCTCTACCATGTACATTGGCCAAACTGGACAGTCTCTACATAAAAGAATAAATGGACACAAATCAGATATCAAGAATTATAACATTCAAAAACATTCGGAGAACACTTCAACCTCTCTGATCACTCTATTACAGACGTAAAAGTGGCAATTCTTCAACAAAAAAACTTCAGAAACAGACTCCAATGAGAGACTGCTGAATTGGAATTAATTTGCAAACTGGACACCATTACATTAGGCTTGAATAAAGACTGGGAGTGCATGTGTCATTACACAAAGTAAAACTATTTCCCCATGTTTATTTCCCCCCCACCCCCTACTGTTCCTCACACGTTCTTGTCAACTGCTGGAAATAGCCCACCTTGATTATTACTACAAAAGTTTTTTTTCTCTCCTGCTGGTAATAGCTCACCTTACCTGATCACTCTGGTTACATTGTGTACAGTAACACCCATTGTTTCATGTTCTCTGTGTATATAAAATCTCCCCACTGTATTTTCCAGTGCATGCATCCGATGAAGTGAGCTGTAGCTCATGAAAGCTTATGCTCAAATAAATTTGTTAGTCTCTAAGGTGCCACAAGTACTGCTTTTAATTTTTTGAGTTTCACTTATTCATAAGTAACACTTGGTATCATTTCCGGTGGTTAGAAGTCTTCATCCCATCCTGGCAGATGATGACCTGGCTTCAGTGATTCATGCCATCATCACCTCTCGACTGTTACAATATACCTGGGCATGAAGCCATCAACCATAAGAAATTCCTACTGGTACAGAACAGTACAGCGCATCTCCTCAGCAATACAGAATACGACAAGCACACTGTCCTCTGCACCCAACACTGGCTTCCCATAGAATATCAAATTAAGTTCTAGGTATTTGCCCTTATCTTTGAAGCACCCAAATTTCGGGGCCCGGGATATATAAAAGATCACCTACAGCTCCAGGATGAAGACCGTGGTTGACAACTCTGTTCCTGTGGGACAATGGAACGCTCTTCATTAAGAATGAAGCTTGTCGTATCTTTCTTTGGGGCCAGTGCAAGATTGAGGAATGAACTCCCACAGGAACTGGGAACCATCACAGACCTCATTACCTTCCACGCCAAGGGCAAGACACCCTTCTTCAGCCTTGCCTTCTCTAAAATAAGCACAAAGTCACATGTACATAAAAGAACCTCCAAAACAAACAAAAACAACCCCCCTCAAAAAGCAAAGAAAAAACTAAAACAAAATAAAAAGAAACCCTATTCCACTACATACATAATTTTCCCTCTGAAGAAAGAATGAGAGAGAACACAAGTGACAGATGTTAGTCATGTTGCTTTTTACACTACCAGAAGGAGCTGAGATACTACAGTGATAAGCACAGTTTAAGAACCCATATAAGAGAATAAACATGGCCTAATGCTGAGTATAAATGGGATAAGACAAATGAGACATGAAAAAGATGGTTCTGCACTGAACACGGGGTTTCCATGCGCAAAAGTCTTATTCCTAAACCCGGCGGACGCAAGGATGGTTTCAGAGATGCAGGTTTGGCAAACAAACACCATGAAGAGCTAAAACAAGATTTGGCAACTCACACAAACTGAAACTCTGTGTTACTTTTAGTTTTCAAGGCTCCAACAACCTTAGACTGAAACTGATATCTTTCCATATTATAATTTTTATTAAGCAGTAAACCAGCTCCCACTGTGTTTACTGTATTGATGTTATTCTCAAGAAAACTACGAGAGGGAATTTTTAAAGTACTCACCTTTGGCCTAACTCTGCTTGCCCTGAAATCAATGGTAAAAAAGGAGAATTAGGCTAGTACTTAGTATTTTTGAAAATCCCATGTTATATCTGTATTATGTTAATTTTCCCAAGCTATACCAGCAGCAATGCAGCACAAAAAGAGAATTTTATGACAAAGTACATCCTCCAGATGTGGTGGGTGCTGTTGACTGTGTACATATTCCTCTCAGAGACCCTTCAGTCTTTCAGGCAACATGCTCCATGGAACACAAAATAAATTACATTGACATATTGAGTACATAGAGAGCCCCAGCTGAATGGCTTTCACAGGAGATTCCAACTTGGTGAGCCACTCTGACTTTAACAAGGTAGATCAGTCTAGTTCTAAACCTGGAATGACTAGTAGCACTACTTTACAGTAAATATATGAAAAATTTAACTATAATGGCATACAAATATTTTTGAGTAACTGCTAGCTGCTGGGGTTGGTCCAAATGAGCAGTTGGCCTGGGGCCCTAGAATTTTCATAGGCACATTTACCATTTACTGAGCACTTTGTCTGTCTGTTTCCTTCAGTCATCCATGGATGCCCTTGTTTTGCTTCTAGGATGGGTTGAATCAAGATGTCTCACCACAGCCTGGCAGCAGAAAGCCCTTGAAGATGGCTGAAGGCAGCTTCAGGTGAATAAATGAAACTAGAAAGGCTCTGTCTGCATTGTACCTTCTTCTGGATTTCCTTTGTTCTGGTTTTGTCAAATAAGACTGTTGCCCTCAGAATCAGGCTCAAACCAACAGCTGATGGGGATGAGTTTCCACAAAAAAGATATGGGGGCACAAAGGGCTTATTCATACCGTAAAAGTTTTGTCTCTTGTCTTGACAAGACATACCCATACTGAAATCCCAGTCCTTGCTTTTTCTTCCTTCCCTGCAGTCCTTCTCACAGTCCATATCCTCCTCCATGCTAGTATGTGTTTCACCTTCTCCTCTGGTCTCCTTTCCTTCCTTTTTGTCTTCCTTCAAACTGGTTTTCCCTTTTCTTTTTTCTTCCACTTCCTTTTCTGCTGTTCAATTCTTTTCAAGTAATTCTTTGAATTTTAGATGTTATGTATATTATATACATACTATATGTACCCTATTTCTGAGAGTGGCATTACAACAGAAAATGTATTTATGCTTGCTGAGCTGTTTGGGCTCCTGTAGATTTATAATTTCCTTTGGAAAAATTGAAGAACAAAATAAGCATTGCAGCTTTGATGAGGACACAGTCTTATCATGTTTGATGTTCTGTTTCTTTACTCCAATATCCCTCATGTAGATGATTGGTAAGCATTTATTAAAGTTATTAATAAAAGACCAATTAAACAACCAAATATAGAAGTGCTCACTAGCTTAACAATGACCCATTTTTACTGTCAGTAATGTCACTTTCAATGGAAAACACTATCCACAGTTACAAGTAGAGGCCAGAAGAGGGGATTCAGAAAAGATTTATTTCAGGATGAGGGCTGTCATGTTTATCATTGTGGCAGATTCTTTGTTTTGGGTTCCCTGAATATTTGGCCTGGTTTCTGTAACTCCCAGTTAAAATGTAGGGACCTGTCCTTTCATAGGGCACAACCATAAAGAGGGTCCCACAATGCTCTAACTTCCTTTCTTCTAGTGCCATCATGACACTATCTAATACTTCCTAGTAATACTTCCTAGGCAGACCTCACATTTTGTTCCAGCTCACCTTGTTGTGTGAAAGTAACAGATTTTTTAGACAAAGGAAATGCAGTGGATCTAATTTATCTAGATTTTAGTAAGGCATTTGATACCGTGTCACATGGGGAATTATTAGTTAAATTGGATAAGATGGGGATCAATAGGAAAATTGAAAGGTGGATAAGGAATTGGTTAAAGAGGAGACTACAACGGGTCCTACTGAAAGGTGAACTCTCAGGCTGGAAGGAGGTTACCAGTGGAGTTCCTCAAGGATCGGTTTTGGGACCAATCTTATTTAATCTTTTTATTACTGACCTTGGCACAAAAAGTGGGAGTGTGCTAATAAAGTTTGCGGATGATACAAAGCTGGGAGGTATTGCCAATTTAGAGAAGGACAGGGATATCCTACAGGAGGGTCTGGATGACTTTGTAAACTGGAGTAATAGTAATAGGATGAAATTTAATAGTGAGAAGTGTAAGGTCATGCATTTAGGGATTAATAACAAGAATTTTAGTTATAAGCTAGGGACGCATCAATTAGAAGTAACAGAGGAGGAAAAGGACCTTGGAGTATTGGTTGATCATAGGATGACTATGAGCTGCCAATGTGATATGGCCGTGAAAAAAGCTAATGCGGTCTTGGGATGCATCAGGAGAGGTATTTCCAGTAGGGATAAGGAGGTTTTAGTACTGTTATACAAGGCACTGGTGAGACCTCACCTGGAATACTGTGTGCAGTTCTGGTCTCCCATGATTAAGAAGGATGAATTAAAACTGGAACAAGTACAGAGAAGGGCTACTAGGATGATCCGAGGAATGGAAAACTTGTCTTATGAAAGGAGACTCACGGAGCTTGGCTTGTTTAGCCTAACTAAAAGAAGGTTGAGGGGAGATATGATTGCTCTCTATAAATATATCAGAGGGATAAATACCGGAGAGGGAGAGGAATTATTTAAGCTCAGTACCAATGTGGACACAAGAACAAATGGATATAAACTGGCCACCAGGAAATTTAGACTAGAAATTAGACGAAGGTTTCTAACCATCAGAGGAGTGAAGTTTTGGAATAGCCTTCCAAGGGAAGCAGTGGGGGCAAAAGATCTATCCGGCTTTAAGATTAAACTCGATAAGTTTATGGAGGAGATGGTATGATGGGATAACATGGTTTTGGTAATTAAATATTCATGGTAAATAGGCCCAATGGCCTGTGATGGGATATTAGATGGGGTGGGATCTGAGTTACCCAGGAAAGAATTTTCTGTAGTATCTGGCTGATGAATCTTGCCCATATGCTCAGGGTTTAGCTGATCGCCATATTTGGGGTCGGGAAGAAATTTTCCTCCAGGGCAGATTGGAAGAGGCCCTGGAGGTTTTTCGCCTTCCTCTGTAGTATGGGGCACGGGTCACTTGCTGGAGGATTCTCTGCTCCTTGAAGTCTTTAAACTACGATTTGAGGACTTCAATAGCACAGATATAGGTGTGAGGTTTTTTGCTGGAGTGGTGGGTGAAATGCTGTGGCTTGCGTTGTGCAGGAGGTCAGACTAGATGATCATAATGGTCCCTTCTGACCTAAATATCTATGAATCTTTGAATTTGTTTCCTACAGCAAACCTGTTCCAATGACTGTACTCACGTTATCCTATATATTTTAAACCTTTCCCTGGTTCCCACCTTACTAAACCAAAACTTGCAGCACAGTAGTAAAGGTGTTAACATCAAAACTTTTTCACCCAATGGCTCTCAGTTAAGCATATGCAGCTGTAATACTATAAAATAATGACAGGTTTCAGAGTAGCAGCCGTGTTAGTCTGTATTTGCAAAAAGAAAAGGAGGACTTGTGGCACCTTAGAGGCTAACAAATTTATTTGAGCATAAGCTTTCGTGAGGTGAGCTTGTAGCCTCTAAGGTGCCACAAGTACTCCTTTTCTTTTTATAAAATAATGGTCAGTGTGTGACAAAGAAGTTGCAAGGAGAGGGAGAGAAAGAAGGACACCTCTCCTTCCCTCCTCCCATTGCAGTAGTCTTCATGGATGACCTGTGTTAAGGAATCATTGGAAACTGGCACTGATCAACCCCTGTACAGAAATCCTGACAATTGATGAAGGCATCTGTTTCTTCAGGCAGGGAGACATGCAGAACATAACCCCGTTTCTAAGTGCTGGAGCACAAGGAGTGATAAGCAGAAATAAGTCCAGGCAGCAGCACTGAACTGCCTTTAATTGTTGAAATGTATCTTATTAGAAATGTTGCCATCCATACAGAATAACTGGGGAAAGGGTAAATAATACCAGCCTGAAACAACTTCGGTATGAATACAATGCAGTGGAAATTGAATTAGCTGTGGGTCCCTGCTGAGTTGTGTGGAATAGCTGTTAAAGCCAATTCGTATTGTAACACATAATGGTATTATCGATTTACTTGATACATGGTTAATGAGTGTATTTTTTCAGGCTCTTTGGATACAGTAAATCCTGTTTACTCTTTTAGTACAAACATGTTGGCTGTAATTCGACTTTCCTTTTATTGTCCTTCTCATTGTACATTCAATAGGCTTTTTCGCATTCCTTTGCAGGTAGAACTTGATAAAATATTCTAGGGGCGCATCTGTGTAACCTTTTTATTAGATCTCTCTTGTCCTTTGTGACATTGTACAGAGGAATTCAAGAGAAATCTAACAGGTGAATGGCAAAGGCACATTAACCCTTTCATAGACTCAGCATAACAGGACATCATTGGAGGGTGAGGAAAGGGTCAGTGTCAGCCAGAGAATGGAAAAGCCTCAAAGCTGTAATGAAGCAGCTGTGAGTGGATGGATGAAACTAGACACTAGCAGGAAGGAAGTGGTTCAGAAGGTTCTGGGGTTTAAAGAAACTTGCCACAAAGGAACAGGCTTTGGGCTTTCGAAGAGCACTATGTGCCCTGTGGTCATCCTTGTGGTGAGAGTAAAGATCTTTGCTGACCCAAAATGGATACAGGGTAAATTAAAACATAATCTTTACCAAATTGTTGCATTTATTTTCAGGCAGAATTTCACTGATATCCAATCTCAGCTGTTTCAACCCACAATGGGATCACACATTAAAAATAAATTATTGAATAAATTGCTGTATACTCTGCTGCTGAATATCCTTTCCCATATGCCCAGATATTGCAGGTCATCCAGTCATATAATCCCATTAGAAACTTATGAAACTCTGTCTTAAAAATAGTTAGGTTTCTTGGCCCCACTACTTCTATTTCTCTGATGATTAGGAACCTTCTTCTAATTTCCATCCTAAATTTATTCATAGCCAGTTTATATCCATTTGTTCTTGTGTCAACATTGTCCCTTAGTTTAAACAGATCTTCTCCTTTCCTAGTGTTTACCCCTGACATATTTACAAAGAGCAATCGTATTCCCTTCTCACCTTCAATTTGAGAGGCTAAACAAGCCAAACTCTTTTATAGTCTCCTCTCATAAGACTCTGATCCTGCTATGAGTTCCATGTGGCCAGCTCCAAGGGAAGCTGTTTGCTGGATCAGCGCCCTAGTCCGTCTTTCAGATATACTGGAGACTTTTTAAAAAATCATGCATAATGACACCTGAAAGGACAACTCAAATTTTTATCCAAAAAGGCAACAATATCTTGTATTAAGCAATGTTATCTGAACCAAATGTATAGGTTCACCTTGGAACGCTCCAGAATTCCTGCCCTCTGCTCACCACTGACATCCCTCATCATGGCAAGAACACGCTCCCATTTCTCAACATCCTCTTATAGCATGACAAAATACAGAAGAAAAATGTTCAGGAAGGCTTGTTCCCCTTTCCCCTTGATACCTCTAGAATATGGGCAGTTTTGAGAGGGTTGGCAGTCACTCTGTGCTGCCAGCCAGTACACTGTGTGCAACTGTATGTATTTGTCTGCATTCCTCTCAGCCTTATACAGTTTCTGGCACTATTAAATTGCTTCAGCCTTTGTCATACTTTAAAAAAAATCCCATCATTTCTACCCATTTGCATCCAACCTGCATTTTTTAATCATAGTACTCATGAATATGACATCAGTCATATGCCCCTTCGCCCTTGCAGCCTCCGAACTGTCTAATCAAAGTTGTGAACCCTATTTCAAAATGTATAAAAAAACAAATCATCTAGAATTATGTGCCTTAAATCCTCATACACACGTCCCTTCTGATCTGTCCAGTCAGACCCTAATACCTGTTTTAAACAGACATCGTAAATATTGATTAGCAAAATTGATTCCACCTTCTTAGCCAATGGCCTTTCTATTTTTAATACCATATGGTCTCTCCACCAAACACACAATCAGAAAAATAAAATAACCAACAAGTATCCCATCTAGTTCCAGTTGTAAATTCCCATCTCTCATCTCAATTTCAAACATTCATGAATAAACTGCTGCCCTTCTTTCTGCACTTGTGTAATATCATCCCAGTCCCCATTTGAGCATACATTTACAATAAAAAAGTAAATAAGTGCCAGATTCTTTCAACCTTATCCATAGTAAGCAGTAGCTTATTCTTTGAATTGGACTATTCAAGGAGTCCAGGTTCACCGTGAGTGAAATCCTGCCCCCCAAAGTCAATGGTAAAACTCCCGTTGACTTCTGTAAGGCCAGGATCTCACCCAGTGAGAGGGGTGGTAGCATATGGCCCTAAATGTTTCCATCTTTTTGCCAGAACTACCTACTGGTATGCCCATTTCTGTCTGTCCTGCTTTTTAAAAGGGATCATATAAACAAGATAACAGTAATGGTAATTGATTATGAATGAAATTCACCTCAGTGCGGAGGGCCTGTGTAAAGCTCTTCTCACCAATGAGGCCTCATGTACATGTAAGTCATTGGATGTGTGGGTTGAGTGCTGCAGAGAGTCTGTGTGGGCCCTCTCCTCTAAATGAATTTTATCCAACTTTAATCCAATTTTATCTGCCCTTAGCTGTCAAGTCTACTACTTTCCTACTGTCAAACATATATTTTTTTTAAAAAGTGATCTGATAAATTACCATGAAGCATATGGCTATTTACAAATGGTTCCAGTCAGATAAAATAAAATCTAATCCCTGCCCCAGTTTAAGCCAACATAAACCCCCCTTGAGTTATAGTTCCAAACATTATGTACCACTGCTGCCCACATGCTGTCAAATCCTGCTATGGTCACAAAGCCAAAAGCAAAACAAAACTTGATCTTAAGGGACTACACCCCTTCAACAGCCACAACAATCAGTCTCTGGGCTTATTTGTTCTGTAATTGAAGTTCACAGAAATATGGATTTGATATAGAAAACTACCTCAGTTGCTCTTGCTGGCTGTTAATGGATCTACAAAGACGATTTCACATATTGCTAAATCCTGGTGTGGCAAACAGACTCCAGACATCATCTTGGAGTTCTCCATTTCAGAGACCGGGGAGCTGTTTAGGATCCAACTGGCAGTGAAAATTGAAGTGCTATTTAAAATTTTGAAACAGAGACTTTTTTTTTTTTTTGCTAATCTGCTAATCTACTATGAAAATTTAAGGCATCACATAGGAAAAATATGGATGTGAGGGGTGCTCTGTTTTTGCATCCAGGATATGTTTATTGAGAAGTGCACTGTCACCAGGACGTTTACAATTATATATACAGGTGAAACTGCATCTAAAATGCCACCAAATATGGAAAGTTAACATATAGTTGGGAGATAATATAACGAGATTTGTGCGGCACCTCGTCTGTGAATAAATAGAGAAGTTTTCATTTTCTAGTACCGTTAAACTGGCAACTTTCACAAGCATTAAACTTGCTCTTAAAAAATAATCATCAGAGTCTTGATTGGCTTCAATATAGTTTTACTCTGCAATGACGCTTTTGATTCAAGACATAGGATTCCAGGAAAAAAAAAATCTGCCATTCTACAATGCTCTGGTCCATTAAGAACTTTAAAATGAAAAACACATTATAAGATCAAGTTATACTTGTCTGTTATGCATCTCATTTCATGCAATATGCAGGTCTCCGATTTACATAAGCTACAAAAGAATTACATCACCAGCTAAAGTAAAGTGAGAAGAGGCCACATAACTCAAAGAACCTCGCAACAATATCCAACTCCCAACTTTCACTGCTCAGACATCCCATTATTGACTTTTACATTGCTACATGCAATACAAAGTGAAAAACAATTTCATATGCCTCTAACAACTCTGAAAACCCCCTATGTGAAGATTCTAGATAATATGCTGTAGTGTTGCATGGGTTGTTTGAGAGACGGTACAACACCTTTTATTAACTGTATGATCATTCAGTTCAATCTGGAGACTAGATTGTGCCATCTCTCCTGCACTTTGCTTTGGGATTGCACAGAGTGCTCCCCACATTGTGTGGGTCTTCCTCTGTAGACTTGTGTAGAAGGGTGAGGGGTGAGGCCATAACCGTGAATTGACAGACCACAATTTGTCCCTGAGTCTCCTCTGACTTCAGAAAACATATAGTCCAACCTATCTAGGCATACTCAGACATGCTCATCATCATAGTATTTGAGCACCTAGCTCACATTGAACATCTGAAAAGGCATGACACAGGTATTAACATAGTCATTCCATATTAAAATGCACAATCTCATTTACATAGGCACTTGCATATTAGTAAATTGCTAGATATCCTTACAATTACCAGCTAGTCTGCCAGAGGAAATATTTTAAAAAATGTTGTTTCAAAAAAACAGGGTATTTTAACTCCTCCAAGTTTGACAAAGTTTGGCTTGATATATAAATATAATATGCCAGACATGGCACACAAGGCCAGAGGGTAATTTATCTCAGATGTTTCTTTGATGTAAATGATCATTGAAGGCAGAAAATATGCCAATATTTTATTTATTAAGAAAATAAAAATCACATAGGAACCAAAACTTTATTGCAATTTATGGATCTAAGAAAAACAGGGTAAACAGGATCATAATAAAAGAAATAAGGATGCTATAACCAACTCCAAATATTTGTAAGTTAGATATTTTTAAAAACTGTATGTGTATTGTAAACAACAAGTATGAACTTTTAAAAAGTCATGATTTGACAATCAATCAAGAGGACAACTTTGGCTAAAAGCTCATCCTGGTTGAGTGGCAAACTGAAGGCAACAATTAGAAATAATAAAGAAATATTTAAGAAATTGAAAAGAGGGGAAATATATATATATAAATTGATATAAATTAGAAGTTCTGTGGTGCAGAAAATTGATAAGGGAAACTAAAGAAATCAGGGGGAAAAATATATGGCTAGCAGGGCTAAGGACAATAAGAAAGAGTTTTTAAAGTATATTAGGAACAAAAGAAAATTCTGTCAATGCTATAGGACCATTATTAGATGGGGATGGTAAAATTGTTAATAATGATGCAGAAAAGGCAAAAGTAATCAATACATATTTCTGTTCTGTATTTGGAACGAAGCAGAATGATGTACTTGTATCACATGAGGATAATGAAGTACTTTTTGGTCCATAATAGTAACTGAGGAGGGTGTTAAAAACGTCTATTAGGGACAAAAACATGAATAAATCAGCAGGCATGGATAACTTGTACCCAAGAGTCCTAAAAGAGCTGGCAGAGGAGATCTCTGGCCCACTTATGTTAATTTTTATTACATCTTGGAATACCAGGGAAATTCCAGGGGACTTGAAGAGTGCTAACGTTGTGACATTATTCAGAAAGGGCAAGTGGAATGACCTGGCTAGCTCTAGGTTGGTCATCCTGATATCAATCCCGGGCAAAATAATGAAAAAGCAGACACAAAATTCAGTTGATAAAGAATTTAAAGGTAGGAATATAATTAATGCCAGTCTACCTGGTTTTATAGAAAATAGGTCTTACCAAACAAAACTTATTTCATTTTTTGATGAGATTGCAAGTTTGGTTGATAAAGGTAATTGCATAGATGTAATACATACCAAGACTTTCATATGGTGTTTGATTTACTACTACGGGACTCTGATTAAAAAATTAGCACTACACTATATCAATAAAGTACATGTAAAATGGATTAAGAACTGGCTAACTGACAGACCTCAAAAAGTCATTGTCAATGGGGAATCATCATCAAATGGGGGTGTACTAAGCCCAATGATATTCAGTATTTTCATCAGTGTTGTAGGAATATATAAAATCATAGCTGATAAAATTTGCAGATGACACAAAGATTTGTGGAGTGGTAAATAATAATGAGGACAGGGAAATCATACAGAGCAACCTGCATTGCTTGGTAACCTGGGCCCGTTCAAACAAATTGCATTTGAGTAGAGCTAAAGGCAAAGACATACCTCTAGGAACAAGGAATCCTGGCCATGCCTACAAAACGGAGAACTGCCTCCTGGAAATAATTGACTGTAAAAAAATTTAGGGGTCATAGTGGACAAGAAATTAACATGAACTCCCAGTGCAATGCTGTGCCAAAAAAACTAATGTGACCCTTTGGAAGTATAAACAGGGAGTAGTGAGTACGAGTAAGGAGGTGATTTAACCAATACAGGAATATTGTGTACAATTCTGCTGTCCACATTTTTAAAAAATTAGAGAGAATGCAGAAAAGTGCCACAAAAATGATTAAGGGCTGGATTAAATGTTTTACAATGAGACACTTAAACAGCACTATCTGTTTTGCTTATCAAAAAGATTGAAATCTGACTTGATTGTATTGCGTAAATACCTTAATGAGGAGAAAATATCTCCTAAACGACTTTTTAATCTAGCAGAGTAAGGCACAATTGAGTCCTGGTCCATAACTACAGTAATACAAATAAATAAATAATAACCAATGACTGAAAGCTGAAGCCAAACAAATTGAAATTTGAAATCAGGCACACGTTTTTATCAGTGAGGATTATTAATCACTAGAACAAACTACTAAGGGAAGTGGTAGACTCTCCATCTTTTGATGTCTTCAGATGAAAACTGGATACCTCCCTGGAAAATATGCTTTAGCCAAAACAAATTCTGCTGTAGTCAGACACAAGTTATCAGGGTCCATACAGAGGTAACTGAGTGACATTTAATGGCATGTGTTATACAGGAGGTCAGTGTAGATGATAATGGTCCCTTCTGGCCTTAAACTCTATAAATTTATGAAAAAGGAATATTAATTACAGTCCTATGACACAATAATCACTTGTAAACTTACTGGGGAGAATATTTAAGCTTTGCTCGGTATTCACCTAGGAATATGTGTTTTTCAGTAAGTTGTGTCTCTGACATTTCCATAAATATATAGGACTGGGTTCTGCCACTCTTATTTATATTGCATAATATTCTACTATACAAGTAATCCCATTGATTTCCAATATCATTTTCTGCAATCACCCACCATTATAGTTAATGTTTGAAAATGGATCCTGTTGCAACCAAGGGAAAACCTTAATTATTTACTCCCAAGTATCGGACTTATAGTAATTTATGCTATCAAGAACACAATTTCTCTGAACTGTAATTTCTACATTCAATTGTTTAGTTAGCAGAATTGCTGCCCAAAATTTTCAAACACGGATACTTAAAGTTAGGCGTTTGTGTCCATAATTAGGCACCCTGATGCACTAAGTGGCCTGATTTTCAGAAGTGGTGAGCATCTGCAGCTCCCATTTAAATCCATGGTAGTTTTGAGTGCTCAGCAACTTTGGAAATCAGACCACCTCGATTTAGGTGCCTAACTGTGGACTTAGATGTCTAACTTTAAGCAGCTGACGTTGAAATTTTCGGCTGTTGTTAACACGGATGTTGATTACTAGGAACTCTAATATACAGTGGTGCCATCAAAAGTGAGCGGATTCACATCAAACTATTCAAAGACAATTATCTATCTTCCTTTTTTAATAGTAATGTACAAATGAGTGATAACAAAATAATATATAAAAGGACGGTCCCCAAATCAAAAGGCCCCAAATGCTGCCTAAGTGCCACTTCACTGGCTAATCTCAAAACAAATTAGAGCTATGAGCCACAGAGCAATTGACCCACTTGGATATAACATACATCACTTATAAAGCTAATTGTATTTTAATTGCATTTCATTAAATGGACAGTTTTGCAATGAGATATTAGGTTTTAAACATTTTTGGTTTTAATGGATGTTAATTTTACTGGTGATTTTCTCCAACATTAAAGCACCATGACTGAATTAATTCTGCCCCAAGATATCATATATTTTAAGGCCATAAATGTTGACAAGTTCTCTAGATCAGTGGGGGACCGGCAATTTTTTTTTCCAGTGTGCACGCAGACCAGGAGCCGATGGCTCGCAGACTGGCACCGGTCCGCGGACCACCACTTTGAGTAGCACTGGTCTAGATGACAAAAAAGGGGACTTCAATTAATGAATAGGAGCAACAACATTTGAATCTAGCAGATTCATTACTGCCACAAGAGTTAATGCTTCATTCAGAGTTTCCAAACCTCAGATGTTTTAATTCATTTTCAACTAAAATTCAGACAAGTTTGGGCTGGGTCCCATTCTATAATGCTTAGGCCTATACAATTAGGGTGTTTAAAAGAAAGAAGCTTTGTTACATAACATTGATGTGCCATGTGAGAGACCCAAGTTTCATTCTCTGTCAGGATCTTTTATTCCCTGGACTGGAAAGGCTATGTGTCCCAGAAAGGCAACATGCACATCTTGTTAAGTTCTTAGTACCCTCTAACAGGCAGATGCAACAGAATGACCTTTAGCGGGAGCACGGAGCCTAACTTGCAATTTTCTTTCATTTGTTAGCTGAAGAGGACAACATTATATTAGTTTAGCATAGTAAATGCTATAGTAGCTTTTCAAAAGTCTTAAAACATGAATTACAATCTCATCACACCTTATAAACAGATTTATCTCCTTTTTAAGTCTCTCTTCTATTTGATTCCCTGGGCTATCATTCAAAAGTGCTAATTCTGTTACTTCAAAGAGACTTTTATTCAGTTTTCTAGCTTCACAAGTTTTTCCTGCCGCATATCACATAAAATATGTTTTATTTTCAAATTATTCATATAGCTTCAGTTATAGATTCATACATTTTTAAGGCCAGAAGGGACTCATCTATTCTGACTTTCTGCATTGCCCAAGCCATAGAATTTCATTTACTAGTTCCTACAACTAACCCAGTAATGTATGGTTGAATGTATATTAACTTGTGTGCATGTCACTGAATGGACATAAGAATTAGAGATCCAAACACCTCTGTAGTTTGGGAGACTGGATGTGTTATCTGAATCTGGATCCATATTTAATGGCAGATCTTGAGAGGAATCCTGACCTACTTGGAGTCAATAGGAGTTTTGCCACTGACTTTAAAAAGGGCCTGGATTTCACACACACCCTTACCCATCTGTAAAAATGGCCCTGACCAAAACCCCTGACTTGAACACCTAAGGGATTTGGGGGATTTGAAATTGATGTGTGAACGTTCTGCCTCAGTCTCATCTCTAATTATTAAGGGCCAGGTTCTGATACCCTTACTCACATTTAACAGTCTACAGATAGTCCTGCTGAAGTCAACAGTGCTCCCCACTCTCAGTAAGGTTATCAGAATCTAGCCATGATATGTTAGATTTAACGTCATCCAGTTGATGGGCTCACTCCATGCTGAGCAGAGTGACCAGATAGCAAGTGTGAAAAATTGGGATGGGGTAATAGGTGCCTATAGAAGACAAATCACTGAATATCGGGACTGTCCCTATAAAATTGGCACATCTGGGGTCACACTAATGGTCAGACCCCTTTTTTTCAGTTGCCAGCCAGTCTCTCCTATCTGAAATGTCTTTTTCGTTCAATGCTACCTGGTTTCCCTGTATCAGCTTGCAAAACCACCCTTGTCTTACTCTGTCTGTATTCCTGACCCTTTTATATAAGGGACCACCTGTTGCCTTATCTCCCATCATGACAGCTGAAATCAGTTAACATGGAATGGCTGACTATCCTGAGATATAATCCAGAGAGGGCTGGTTGGCAAGACCTTTTCCACTGAGGGCTAGCATTAATGAAATACTTTCCCCCTCCATGTATGTCAATGTTCAGCTTCAGCAACTTTCAGGACAAATCTCAAGACTCTGTTTCCTTTCTGATTTTTGTTCTTTGTCTAATTGTGTATTGTCTTATTTATAGACAGCTATTGTCTTCCTAGGTGCTGCCCCATAGTTGGGGTGAGGCACAGCTAGATTTTGTAATATATTATTTTTAGTTGTTTTTTCTTATGTTGCCAAGAAGCGATTGGGCACTGGGAGTGGATCCATTCAAATGTTTTCTAAAAAGTTATTATTTCTCTTATTGCAGCACATTTGGTAAACCCCAGTTTCACATGTCAATAAGAAGAGAATATCCCGTTTTACAACAATAATGTAAATAGGCTAATAAAATAAATAATATTTGACTATGTACACCTTTGTGTATAGTACACCAGCGGGCATGCATACAGAAATAAAATGAAAATAGAGTGTAAAAAAACCAAAATAAAATAAACCAAGTTATTGTGGCTATACCTAGAAATTATCTCCCAGCTGAGAATAATCTGTGAATTCCATTAATATGTTGTTTACTCCCTCTTCAAAATCATTAACTATAGTTAATTTAATAGTACTCAATTAATATATTAATAGTACTTCCCTAACTGGCCAGGGATGTTTTGAGAATGAATACATTAAAGTTTGTGAGGGGCAGTCACTACTATGATGGAGGCTATTTAAGTATCTAAGTGTGATGGGGCATTCACCCCACATCAGCCCCTGAAGGGATTAATCTGGCTAGATGGGCCAATTAACCACTGAGGCTGCACATGGGGGAGGAACCAGGGAGCAATGAGGACAAATTAAAGGATAAAACTTACCTGGACAGGAAGAGGCAGGGTTTGTGTAAAGCCAAGTAGCTGAGGGCACAATGAGGCTGGAGTGAAGAGATCTGCAGTCACTCTCTCTGGATATGTCTACATTGTGACACCCACGGCTGGCCCATGCCAGCTGACTCAGACTTGTGGGGCTCGAGCTCACAGAGCTCGTTAAGTGTGGTGTAAGATGTTCCAGCTCAGGCTGCAGCTCAGGCTCTGCAACCTTCCCACCTCACAGAGTCCTAGAGTCTGGTTTCATCCCAATCCCCGACATTTACACTACAATTAAACAGCCACTTAGCATGAGCCCCTGAGTCAGCTGGCACAGACCAGCCGTGAGGTTTTTATTGCAGTGTAGACATACCCTCTAAGGCTAGGAAGAGAAGGGAGCTTGGCCGAGGAAAGAGCATACCCAGATGAGGGTGGAGAAGGAGCCTGATAGAGGCAGTGTAAGAAGCACGCCAAGGAAACAGCAGCAAGGTGTGACACAGTGCAGTCCTTAATTGTTGGTTGTAGGGTCCCTGGAACCAGGAGAAGACGGCAGGCCCAGGTTCCTATACCGACCACTAGGGAAATGGCACCGTGTGGGGCAAAGAATTGGAAGACTGCCTGGACAGTTGGTACAGAGAGACTTTGGTCCAAAAAACTCTTATGGTGACCAGGCCAGAGGGCCAAGCCATGAAGAGGGAGCAGTTGCATCCTGAGAGAGAGAGAGAGAGTGAATTGGAGTGAGCACTGGCAAGAAGAGGCGTCAGACTGGCAGAGCTATTTCCCAAGAAAGCCAGGAGCAGGTGCTCCAGTGGAGAGTAGATCATCCCGTGAAGCTAAGATAGATAGATTAGATAGATAACTAAGTTGTTAAATAAGATAAGTACTACTACCTCTCCTCATGATATACCACTATGCATCTCCCCAAAATTAAGTGCATTGCTGTTTACAATATTTTAGCAAGTTTTCAGTATTCATGTAACAGCGTTTCTATCCTGGCTATTTTGTATTCACTTTCAATTGTGAGTTTGTGTGACAACATATAAGCTTATAATATAAAAGGTTGCATGTACAGCTATTGATCCCCTACTAATGATTTTCTTCAGAAGGTACAATACAGCCCCTTTTCCCTTTGAAGCATTGAGGCTGCTATCTGAAGGAGCCACAACTAGCATGTTGCTGTTTGTTATGGGCGTATTTTAACTGTTATTTTTTTAGGGTCCATTTTGTAATGCTTCTCTGTAATTCAACATTTTGTCTTCCACCAAAAGCAATATATTGGAAGTGTAAAAAACAGCCCAATGTTTCTGTTATGCTGAGGAAGTGAGTCTGACTAGAGAAGCATCTGAAATTAATGGGTCTGGATGTTTCAAATTAGCCATATTTGCACTGAAAAAAATTCAGGAAATGAAATTAATGCCAAATAAAACATCTGGAAAATCACAACAATACTGTTCATAGTCTGAATTACAAACAGAATTTCAGCTGGAGAATGGAGGATGGAGCTATAGCATTACTACTATGATAGCTTAGACCATCTGACCCAAATGTGCATTCAGAAGAGTGCACACCTGTGCTCCCCAGGCCCACTGTTTGCAAATCAGAATATGCAACTTCAACTTGCAAATGCGCTGTAGGCATTGCTCGTGGATAAGTTGGGAACATGCAGAAATGCACGTGCACGTCTGAAAATATGAACCTGCAGCTGTGTGCACAATATAAAAGTGCCAGTCTATTTCTCTGTCATAAACAACAACAAAGAATAAGGGGCTGGATTTCAGATGAGGCCTTAGCCCAATTTGTAACTTTTCATGAGTAATTTTAGCCTTCAAATAATTATGCCTACAATGAACTGCATGTGTGGCTGGCAGCAAATAGACTGCTTTCTAGCTGATTTGTTTGTACAAACAGGCAGGGGTGCTGGAACAATTTGTATTGTAGGGGTGCTGAGAGCCATTGAACCAAACTGTAAATCCTGTATATGCTGGAAACCACTTCAAGCCAGGAGGTGCTGCAGCATGCCCAGCACCCCTAGTTCCAGCACCTGTGCAAACAGGTAGTGAGATACCAAAGTGATTCCACTTGTACCTGCAAAATCAGAGGTCATCATTGAAAATCAGGCCCAAATGATATAATTCTGTTTCCTTGTTGTCTGTGAACAGGTGGTTTTATTTTGCTGAGCTAACCTTGTCGAGGAGGAGTTGTTCTTTTCATTATTCCAGGTGGATGAGTGGACTAATTATTTTGTGTTTTAAAGAGAATGTTCCCTAAGAGAGTCTTGACTTCCAAGACATAGCCAGTGGAGCAGCTGAGCTATGGATGAGCACAAAGGACAGCCTAAGGCCAACATCATCTCCATTGTATCGCATGTTCCTTGAAATGTATATGGACCCAGATCCGGAATCATGTGCTCATAGAATCATAGAATAGAATCATAGAATATCAGGGTTGGAAGGGACCTCAGGAGGTCATCTAGTCCAACCCCCTGCTCAAAGCAGGACCGATCCCTGACTAAATCATTCCAGCCAGGGCTTTGTCAAGCCTGACCTTAAAAACTTCTAGGGAAGGAGATTCCACCACATCCCTAGGTAACGCATTCCAGTGTTTCACCACCCTCCTAGTGAAAAAGTTTTTCCTAATATCCAACCTAAATCTCCCCCACTGCTCCTGAAGTCCTTACCAAAACCCCTTTATCTAAAGCCCTCAGGTAAAATGTCTTCAATTAATGCACAAAGCTCTCAAACCTGCAAATGACCCCATTGACACCAGTGGGGCTACCCATAAATGCAGGGATATGCTTGTATGGAACAAGTTATGGGGTTGGGACCAAGTTGTGATGGGTGCCTTGAGTGGAAATTCAGAGAGTGACAGGATTAGTCTTAAGATTCTTTGGTTCACCATTACTGTGTTAACATCTAATACTAGTTAAAGTGTGTGGGGTAAAGGGAAGGTGGGAGGAGGTTCTTGAGTCAGGGGGTGAGGTACCTAGGTGCTAAATAAAATGTATTATTTTTATTTTATTATTTTATTATTATTATTATTTTATTTTATTGATTAAGAAAGAACCAATATTCTGTTGAGAGTCCACCCTCTCCCCCTCCCCAAAAGACAGATATTTACAATCTTTACTTTTCTTGTTGTGATGCTTTCTATTTCTAACTCTGGGAGTATTATCTTACTTTTGATTATATACTTTCTTACAAAAAGAAATACCAACAATCCAGTTTTATTAATGAGGTATGATAGCTTATTAAAATTGCACATAGATACTCAATGACATTCCACACCTCAAGAAATGATAATTTGGTTAAAAATCTGGTAGGGTGCAAACATACTGGAAACTGCGAAAACTCATGGGGCTTTTAACTGACAACATTTTTTACCTATAAACTGCCCATAATACCTAATTTGTAACAATATTTTAAATTAAAACTGATTTTCTTAGGAGCAGATCCTCATCTGCTTAAAATCAGTATAGCTTCATTGACTTTGATGGAACTACACTAATTTACTCCAGATAAACTGAGAGTCTGTCCCTTAATGTTTTTTTTAATTGTATTTTCCTGTGAAACTCTAAGTCACCACTTTTTCTTAAATGTGTGGTAAGTTACATTCTGCTGGTCCATAAGACATTTAACCATAGACAAATCTGTGCTATCAAAACAGGCTTTTAAAAGTTGAACCAAATCCAAGAGAAAGAAGGCTATATCCATAATAAAAGTTGGCATCAGCTTATCTATAAATTCTTAAACATAAGAAAAACACTAAAATCGTCTTAAGAATCTGAATTTTCAGACTAGCTTGTTTAGCTCAAGGGCATTTGCAAATGTAGGCGATCTCACATCTCAAAGGATACAAAGGCATCACATTTATGCTTCATATTTATTTGTTATGACATTGCCCCTAAGAAAACTAACACTACTGTTAAAAGAGTAATATGGATGGTGCAGTGCGTGATAGGCTGATACATTGTGACAGAAGCTAGGAAGCATAGGAAAGGACTGTTGTCTCCAAATTTGGCTCCTTGAACCTTTGGAAAAAAATGCTGCAAGTTATGGCAATTTCAATTAAAACCAGAACTATTAGTGCAAGACATAGCCAAATGCCATACAGCCTGGGAATACTTTAAACATCACTAACTATCCAGTTGCTTTCTTTATTATGTTCATAGGTGATTTAGAGCACTATGGATGTGATTCTCATTTACAGTAAGGGCACTGGCAATATAAAGAGGCCTTAAAGTGGATGGAACAGTAAGTGTAATTCATGCCGACTTTAGGGCCACTTTGCACTGCCAGAGTGGTGTACAGAAACCTTTGTGTAAATGAGAATTAACCCTATAACTCTGATCCTGTAAGACATTCCACACAGGACCAAAGGTGCATGCACAGAGCAGCTTGTTGGAGTGGGACCTATTTTACGTCTATGATTACAAGCAGGGCTGAACTTCAAGTGACAGTGAGTTCTTGAATTTTCTACATTAATTACTTTAAGAATTCACATTTTCATCTACAGCTGTACACAGCGTCGTATATATGGATTCTTTGCTAAACATGCTGCTCCAAAACAAACATCTCCACTAAATAAACTATTAGAATCACCATGGTTAGGGTTATGTCAACACTTCTACAGTTTTTCCAGGGGCTATAGTTCAATTAGGAAAAAATTGCCACAGACTGAAGCTCAGTTCAAAGATAAATCAAAGTTCACCAAATTTGGAAAAAAACCTCTTTGACAATTTATCACCCGTAGGAATGCAGAGCAAAGAAAATTAATGAGATCTCAGGAGCTGTTTTATATCCTTGTAGATAATAAAGGATTTTTTTAAAGGGAATCATGCAGGATTTTTGACCATAATACCTTGGCTATTTGGGTGGATAGAGGTAAATTCTGTCCCCCAGTCCAGACCCTGTTGCTCCAGCAGTACAAAAAAGGGGATTATAAGGACTTCTCCTTCCTGCACAGCCCCAGGCATATTATTGTGACTATGGGTGGAAAGGGGCAGATCAGGAGAGAAGGGGATGTGCCCAGAGAACTTAATGATCCAGGTAATTGGGCTGATTTAATTTGCTTTGAGGGCTGCATCAGCTCAGAACTAGGGAGATACAAAGAGCTGTGGCCTGCCTGAACCATGACCTTCTTGAGGTACAGTATAGAATCTGACCCACATAGGTAAAAATAAGATGACTGAGCTATTTTTTGCGAACAGGAGGAAGCCATGCACACAAATCCTCCCTGCATTTCTGAAGGAGTACACAGCATTTTAGCTATACAATTCCCCTTGTCTTTAACGGGAGATGCAGTCTAACACTGTGTACTCTTCTGAGACTTGGGTCCTTACTCTGTTTAATGTGTGGAATTTTTGGATGGCTGGCAACAGGATTAGTAGAGGTGACCATAAGGACTCCTGCTGAGTAGTCTATTGACCTAAGAAAGATTTACACAGTGGACACAAACAGCTCCTTAACAGCTGTTCTGTTCTAGTGCATCAAAAATCCCCTTTTTAAATAGTGCCCAAATATAGTTCGCCTGTTCCATCAAAGTCATTCAGTTGGGGATATGTAAGAAGTAAATATAATGTACTAACCTGAACATTTGGTCCCTTTTTAACCCTTTCTTTATTCCTTTTTTTCTCCCATTACATCTATTGTGCTCATCTTTGCATTTCATTCCAATTTCTCTTATTTTTTCATTCTAAATATTGCTTTTATTTTTTCTTACTATTTCCTGCCTTCCATCTTCTCACCACCTTCTCTCTATCCATCTCCAGCTACCCTCATTTTTCTTCTTCCTCTATGTTGCTCCTCATCTTCTCCACACATCCTCCTCCTTCTGTTTGTTCTCTATCTGTTACCCTTTACACCAGATCTCACTCTTCTTTTTCCTTGCCTCCACTCTATTTATGTCCCCTTCCTGAGTCTCATCAGTCCATGGGGGTCAGTTTACCTTCAGTTGATTTTTAAAAAAATGTAAGGAAATTTACCAACAAAAGAGCATATTCAAATAGCCCTATAGGTTATAATGAAATATAATAAAATAAGCCAGGAAATTCAGTCTGACACTGTCTTTAATTCATACTGCTACACTCTATTCCTTGTTAACCATCACAGGATGAAATATGAATTTCCTGATTTTACTGATTTTTTTTTTTCTAACAAGAAAGTTTCCCCATACTTTTGTTCAATGTTCTTCTAAATTATGGATGGGTTGTCTCACTAAGATTGTCAGAATATACATATAACAGAAACAATGGTCTTTTGAAAACTCTTAAATACTGATACATTTTAGACATGTATACTAGATCTATGAAAATTCATATTTTATATTTAATTGCTATTTCTGCTCATGTTACAGAATTAAACAATATAATTCTGAACAATTATTGGAAAAGATTTTGAAAATAATAATAAAACCATCAACCAATTCCTGAAATGCTACCATAATGAAATAAGCATGATTCATAATAATCCTTCCATAAAAATTAAATATTGGTTATCCACTGCTAGTAATAATTTAGTTGAAATATCAAACCTAAATGGTAGCACTTATGAAAAGTTAACTTCTAACTAGCATATTTCAAAGAGGACTAAAAATCTCTCTGGCAGAGATAGTGAACATTTTTGGTACTGCATGCCAAGAAATTACAGAAGACTGACTCATCATCATTTGGCCAGTTGGCAATACAGAGGCATTTGTCCAGCAATCAGCAGGACTTCTGCTGTTACATTTTGAAAGACATCATTTTAATTCTAGTCTGATACTTTGTGGTTTTCAATGCAACATATGCCACACTTATCTCACTCACTGCTGATTCATATTGTTATATTGGATGAAGCTGTTCAAACAAGTACATTATATTGAAGGTTGTCAACAATGCTACCATGAATTCTCTCTCTCGCTCTCTCAGAATCAGGCAGTGTATTTCAAATTTGCAAAATTGCATATTTGGGATTGATTATTTTCCTCAATGCTGCCATGCTCAATATTTTATATGGAGGAACTGAGATTAAATATGAACCATTTATTTTCCATACAGTGCTCTTTTGAAACTCAACCATTTCCATCACAAGTCTATTGATTTCTAACCACTGGAGATCTGCGATGCAGAGATCTTCAAACTTGATTGTGTGTGGCTGCCTGCTGTGTGGTGACATATTTCCAAGCAGTTGGACCTTTAGAAGCCCTTATGGAAAGATGCTCTTTCCATATGATTGGTGCACTTTTTTGATGTTGCCAGCATTGTATTTGAAAGGATCTGAATTTTTTAGATGTTTCCTCAATAAAGTAAGTAAAGCATTTCATCTTCCAGTGTCCCAATATTTCTTGAGTATTCTGCACTTCTTTTCAAATATAGAATAAGATCTTGGCCTAATTGAATCAGTGGGAAAATTCAGTGTCTACCATGATGCCTTAATCTTGAAGTTTTATATTTAGTTCATTGAAGTGTTGAATGAAGTCAGGAAAAATCAGAGCATTCATCCATTCGAAGCTTGTTAGTTCTGGGTAATCTTGTCCTTTATGAACTAAGAACATCCTGATTTCTTCCAAACATTCCAAAAATCAACCAAGAAAATAGCTTCAGCCTAGTCCTCTGGCACTATTGTACCTCAAAAATTCCAAATATTGAGAGCTTACTTCTAAAAGTGTTTTAAACTCTCAGTTATTAAAGCTCTTGCAGCAATGAAATTCATAGCTTTATCACCACCTTTATATGCCTTCAAACACAGCTAGACTTTCTTTAGCACAGGGCACCTTTTGATGCTTGATATAATTAAATTCTACCACCCAGTGACTGACTTCCTGAACAAGATATTGACTGAAATCTGCATTACAGCCAACCACAGAGGGAACTTCAACTGTTGTTACTCATGCAATGTTGGAGATGCCTCAGCCACTGCACTGAAAATATTTACGCAGTTCTTTTTGTATTTGGTATTTTGCTATGTGTTTCATGATAAGCACAAGTCCAAGAATTTACATCTGTATAGTCATCCAAATGACTCAAGAGTGTACCAACAGTTTTCAAGTCCATTCTAAGCTGCTCGTGCATGTCTTCATTCATAGGTTGAATCAGTCTTTAGTCAAATTTCTGCTTCACAGCAGCTCTTTAAAGCATTCTCTGATTTTCTGTTTGTACAGAAAATCTTTGAATAAAATAGTAACATGAAAGAGTATTTATTACCTCACTAATATATTCCCCATCAGGAAATGGTTTCCCTGGCTGTGTGATACATGATACTTAAACTGCAGCAGCAACAAAATCATTTGAACTATGAACTGTGTAAATATTTGAAGTGAAATTCGGGCCCCAGTGAAGCCAATGGTAAACCTCCCAATGACTTCAATGGGGTCAGGATTTCACCCTTGATCTTCAGCATCCTTACCCCTCATCCAACCTTGTGGATGCTCAAATAGCCTATTAGTGCACTCCCTACAGTGACATTTTGTTATATTTAGAGACATAACTACCCCTTTAGAAGTGGAAATGTCAGATTCATATTTGTGTGCAGAGTTGCAGTAATTGTATCCACAAATGCAGTTGTGCAATTGCAATTCATTTTTGCCTGCAAACTTCAACCTTATTTAAAAATAGAAAAGTTAGCTTAAAGGATTATTCATTATGTCATTTGATAGTTTGTCTTGATAAGAGTCATGGCATCAGGTGGAGTCAAGATATTATAGGGGTCAGCTTTCAATAAGATACGATTACAAACACCATTAAATCATATAGGGTGCTTTAGATTTATACACTATTCATAAACATTTGAGGGATCAGAAATTTATATTTGTATTGCCTGTTTTTATTTAAAGTCAATTCTAGGTTCCAATGTGATTTGTTGGTTCTAATATTGATTTAATCTAAAATGTTCAGACGTGTCCACCAACTTGGGGTGCCTACTCGGGGACAACTTGGTGGATCAAACTGAGCAACTAAAACATAAGCACCCAAAATTACTGAACACTTCTGAAAAGAGTTGTCCTCAGCCAATAGCAGTCACCTTTGTGTGTGGCATACAGTGTGTCTGGGTTTTTTTCTCCCCCTCACCCTTAACTGTGCATGTTGGAATTTGCAGTAGCTTAAGTAGGGAAAAGATATCTCTCATTATTTCTACAATTCCTCAAAAAGGAGGTGTCCATTTTAAGCAAACTGATGGGAACTTCAAGAAGCACTGGAAACGTATTACTTTTAATTCAAAATATAACACTAGGTCCAAAACTACCAACCAAATCAAACATTAGGGAAGTACAAATCTTGATCTGAACTTAATGGCTTTGGTATTCTCCTATAATACAAAACACCAAATCCAAACATGCAGACCTTTTGGAAAGCTTGGATTTCTAGCTGGATCCGAATTCCATGTCTCAGTCCTCGTTTTAATCAATGTAGCATTCACTAGAGAAAGTGGCTGATATTTTAGTTTTCAAATATCTGATGCTTTAGTTTATTTTTCTAATAACCATTTTATACACAAAACTATGTACTGATTAGCACTGAACCTCCCCTAACTCACAACAGTGTGAATCAGAAATAACTTCACTGAAGTTAATGGAGTTGTATCATCATAAAGCAGGTACAAGATGAGAATCAGGCCTGTAACTTTCAAAAAAAATCACTCATTTTATTATTTGATGTTCTGCTAAAAAACAAGCAATTTTTCATCCCCTCAAGAAGTTTTTCTTTTAGAAAACATTTTCTCCTATTTGCACTCTGTTCCCATTCCTGCTGTTGAGAACTGGAAATGCAAGAAATGTCTTTTCATGGCTATTATACATACCTCTACTGTCTAATTGGGTGCAGGGGGTTCTAATGCACATTCAGCTCATACCTTCTTCTCCCTAGGCTCAAAACTATGACTGTTCCTCTGGGATTTCTTTTTCTTTTTCTCCTTTAAAAGAAAAGCAGGGTCTTTTCACTCATGTAACCAAGATTTGGAAGTCTGCCAGCAGCTGTCTGACTCATCATTTTCCAAAGATACTGCGAATGCTGGGAATCAAATTCTAGCTGTGAGACCGAAGGTAGACACTTAGAGTGCCAAGTTCCATTGCATTTCACTATTTGAATCCACTGTAATGAAAGAGTGCAAAGCAGAAAGCAAAACAGCTCTTTCTGTTGCTATCCTGCTACCAATCGTATCAGAGCCAACATCACTCTTTTTGCTAAGAATATGAATAATGTACAAAAGAATTTTTGAAAAATATCTTTGGGCTAGAAAACTGAGACTAATCATAGTATTGTTTTTCATGAAAATAAGTCTTGCTTTGAAGTATTTATTCTCCTTCCTTACTATTCCCTTGGCTATATTTTGTTTTCATAATGTTTATTCAGTTAACTTAGTTATTTTTGTACTTATCTGGTCTTACTGCTTTCTCTCTTTCCCCCGCCTCTCTTTTGATGCATGCGGTTTTGGTTTTCTCAAGCTGATTTATCTCTGTCAAAAATTGCTTCATTGCATAATGCACTGGACATAAATCCATTACTTATGGTATGTCTATTGCTGCTGGAAAATGTGTTTCATGTGGAGATGGATTTTTTTTTCCAGTTTTTGAACGCTATTTTCCATTCATGCAACATCAAGATTGATCTTTAAACCCACACACCAAAGCCTGACTGGGGTGCTGAATACTTCAGCTAAATATTTATAGGTATTGGTATAAGAAAATGTAGGGGTGGGGAACCAAATAACTTTAGCACTACTTCAGACCTTCACCACCAATTTGAAATAAATCCATACCTTTTCAGAGGTTCAAAATAGTTTGGATTTTGAGTTTGCCTATTCTCACAGTTTGCAGCCCAAATAGGTTCAGATCATGTTCAGAAAAGCATTCAAACTTTTGATTTCTTATCCAAATATATATTTTTGGACTTTTCTTTATTCCCACTTAATTTCAGTACATTTTGAATGCTGGGGATAAAATACTAGCTGTAAGACAGAAGGCAACATAAGAACGGCCATACTGGGTCAGACCAAAGGTCCATCAAGCCCAGTATTCTGTCCTCTGACATTGGCCAATGGCAGGTGCCCCAAAGGGAATGAACAGACAGGTAATCATCAAGGGATCCATGCCCTGTCACCCAATCCCAGCTTCTGGCAAACAGAGGCTAGGGACACCATTCCTGCCTATCTTCCATGAATCTATCTAACTCCCTTTTTAACCCTGTTATAGTATTGGCCTTCACAGCATCCTCTGGCAAGGAGTTCCAGAGGTTGACAGTGCAGTGTGTGAAAAAATAGATAGACAATCACTGTCTTCTTATTAGCATATGCATCACGTGGCACATAAACAGGATTCATCACTGAATTTGGTCCCGTGGTTGGATCATTAGTTTCCCTGGCTCATGCCAGGTACTGAAGGGAAGTGCAACGTGAACGCCGATCCATGCCCCTCACAATCACTGTGAACTGGGATGATGCTCAAAAGAGGCTAATATTCATGCACAATGTGTTTAGACACGCCTAGTTTGAATTTATGTTGCTTGAAGACTACCCAAAGCTTCTCCCTGGCTGGCAAAAATCTAATCAAGGATCATTGGGATTTAGTTTGCAAGGTCTTACAGCTTGCCTATCCTGTGGTATAAGTTTTTTGTGTTAAGATAAGTTTTAGGTTTACAGTAAATTACATTTCAGTACATTTTTGGCTAACAAATGAGATTGAAGTCAGGGGTTTTCCATCACTTTTCTGTAATATAAATATACAGTACAGGGTTAAATTCTTAGCCTCATTGAAGTAACTGGGAGTTTTGCCACTGCTTCTGTGGGGTCAGGATTTCACAAAGGCCTTTCCAGGCAGGGCTGTGCTTGACTTTTATTGAGTCATGATGGTTCTTGTGACTCTAAGTAAAGCAATATTTAATATTTTAAAACCTTCTTATGTTTACCAATTTATTGTTATGATCCACATTGCTGATACTAATGTGACAATTGTGTTTTATACAGTTTTGTGAAGTTTCCTTTTTGGAATAAGATTTTAGTTACAGTGTTGTATATATATGATGTAACATTCTCATTTATTTTGTACTTCATACCACTTGATATGATTCTTACTTGAGGAAACAAGTCAATTTTGTTCTTTTAGTTTGTCAACCTGGCCCTAATTTGGTAACTAGAAATTTCATGCTTATCCAAACTGACATGGAACTCTCCCAGCCTTTTTCAAATTCATCAACAACTAGCAAAACCTTACGTCTCCACTCCTTGTTCATTTTTTTATTAGGATTTGATTCATTTTCTGGTCCAATTACAAATCCAGATTTGCATTCAATGTTTTGTATGATCCTGAAGTCTAACTACTGACTGAAAAGAGTATAACTAACAGCAAATACTACCTTCAGATTTAAACCATGTACCTTTATTTTAAATTACTCAAATGAGAAGCTGGAATTAGCTTCCATGTTTAAATTTTATCTTCCTAAATTCTCCAATCTTTCAAAACTAAGGAAGATTTTTTTTCAAAAATTTTATTGTCCAGTTATGTTCCTGTCCTTAATCTATACACACATCGCCTATTGTATAGAGGATAGCTACTCAGGCAGCTAAAAAATAACGACGCTGTCAAAATGAAAGGTCAAGACAGCACTCTGCATTGATCAGTGGGTCAAATTCCTTTTGCAAGTAGGCAAATCTGAAAAGAAACAAAACAAGAAACACCTTTGCAAGATTTAGAACACAGATCTTAGATGAAAAATACAACTACAGCTCCACACACTTTAAACAATCAAATAATTTACATTTAATATTGGAAATACCAACTATTCTTCAGTTAACAATTGTTGAAATATTGTCAGCTTGGATGTAAATGAGTTGAACACAACTGAGCCTAAAAAGCTTTTTCAAGTATTATTTTTGTGATACTGCCGGGCCAGATGCTAGCTCTTGCCCAGGCTGCTGGCATTAGCTAAGACGTGACGGCCTCATGGATGAAGACTAGACCAGGTCACCTTTATGTTAGTATTGCTCAAAATAGGTATTAGTCTTATAAGAATGTATTTAGTGTTTGTTGTGAAATGCTTGTAAATTGCTGCATGCATTAATCTCACTTGTAAAGTCAGTATTCCATGCTATAAGAAAATATGTAAGTTTTGCTTTATAACTTTGAAAATATTTGCACTGATTTTGTGAACTTGGGCACAGGAATCAATCACTTCACTACCACCACCCACACCATCCAAAGGGACTATCAAAATCAGATTGGCCATCAAGAATCATTGCAATACAGAGGACTGGTTAATAGCGCTATCGCAGCTGGGAAATGTGACGTGCAAGGAAGCTTGTTCTGTGGGCATGGAAGCTGAATGAAGGAAATAAAACAAAGCCACAGGAAAATTTTCCTTCTTTTTGGCTATCTGAACTCTGACGGGCCAGAGACTCTAAACTGAAGCCTGAGATCCCTAGGGGCTTCCCTGCCTCCGGCTCTGCCCTGAAAGACACTTTGAATAGACAGATCACTACAACTCTGTCATTCTTAGGATTTTTATGATAATGCATTTGTGTGTTTATGCTTGCTTGTTTTAACCTGTAAATAACTCTTATTCTTTTTTTCTTAGTTAATAAACCTTTAGCTAGTTTATTATGGGATTGATTACAGGCATTGTCTTTGGTGTAGGATCTAGAGTACCAGTTCATCGGGGTAAGTGACTGGTCTCTTGAGACTGGAAGCAACCTAAATGTAGTGTGATTTTTGGTGTAAGTGACCATTATCACTAAGTCCAGTTTGTCTAGGTGGCAAGATAAATTGGAGAGTCTAGGGGACTGTATGTGATTCCATGGTAAGACTGTTATAGTGATCTAGTTCACATTTGTTGCTGGCGTGGCGAAATCTAATTATAGAACACACCACCAGTTTTGGGTGGCTGGCCTGTTTTTGACACTCTAAGGTAGGCACTTATGGTCGTGAGCCACTCCAGACAGCGTGTCAACTTCCTCCTTATTTCTTCTTGTTATTTGTTTTTTATGGCTTGATTCACCACTGTGTTACACCAACTTTTATATTGGCAAGTCATGCTGATCAGGCTGGATGACGTGTAAAGCTGGAGTGAGAGTGGTAATTGAGACTGGTTTTTTTCTTTTAATTTCAATGGTAGTGTCTTTCAAGTATATACTATTTACTTATCAAAGAGATGTTCTAATGCTGTGTAGCATAGACAGGGTAACATACTTAATCACACATTTATGGGAAATGAATTTCTGAACCATTTACAAATTTATTTTTACACCTTTGCATTAAAAACAAACAAACCAAAACTGGATTATATTTTTCGCTGTTTTATTGTGGTTTGCCACATGGAAAGTTTCTTCCTTTTATAACATTGAAATGTTACCCCTTGAATGCTATCTGACTGGACAAATATTTATCTGCAATAGCACTGACCATCTTATTAACTGAGTGTAGCATTAGCCATCTTACTAACTCTGAAGAACATTATGCAAGGAATAATCAATGTTTGGATGGAACTCCAAGGTCACAACAGTTCAGTCTAGGCAACATTACCTGTCAGAGAATTCTGGACAAGATTTACAATATATCTTCCCCCTTTCCAAATGTGGTATTTATTCTATAGTCCTGGATTCCTGTTGAATAATGCTCCTTCAGATTAGCTGTTGGGACTCTGGAGCTTCAGCTGAACATTGATTTTCTGTAGATAATGCTATTCCTAGTGAGTAACATCGCCAATGGCATTTTGGAGAAGGTGGTGGGGGGAGGAAGAATGTTCAGTATTTGGAAGTCAGCTAATTTATACCAGCTGAGGATGTTGCCTTAATATTTCTAAAGAACTTTCCTTTACATCCCTACTGTCACGGCAATTTATTAATGTAATATTTTTGTTTCCTAATGATGTGATGCTAATTGTTAAATTCTATTTGAAATATCTTAGATACTCAGACATAATTGTTACTAGATAAGATGTGATCAAACAGAAAAACATTTTGTTGTAGGCTGACTACCATTATCAATCCCTTAAAGCCAAAGCTGCCCTCTAGTGTCACATCTGCATTCAACAAAATGGCATCTGACCACACCCAGCCAAGTACAAACAGCTGTACTTTCATGATATTAAAAAGCAAATATCTACAGGCAGCGTTCATTTTCTGAGATGTTGTTCTCTATGTACACATTTATACTCTATTGGATTTGCCATTGTTCTGCCAAGTAAATTCTGTTGATTTGAAATCCTTTTGAATTATAGCTATGTTCATGCTGTTATAATCCTCCGCATGATTTCCTGATCATTGCTGATAATCCCTGCTACTTGTTGCAGAATTTAGTTAGCAGTGTGTTATGATATCAAAAGTATCCATGAATTATTAGTTTATTGTGCACCAACAGCGTGCTCCATGCTGTGCAGAGCTGGGAGAAGACGTGGTCCTCACTGAACAAATTTACAATCTAGAAGTCAAAAATCAGCAGAAAATGGATTTATCACACAATGAACAGTTTTCTTTTTATTTCTTTTCTTTTATTCTGGTTACAAACTAATAATACAACTGGGAAAATAGGAAGGCAATTTAAAAAATGGACACACATAGAGGTAAGCAACATTTCTTGTAGAAAAACAAATGATGTGGGTCACAGCCAGAGAAAGGGCCAGTTCTTCCTCTGGTGTAAATTGACTTCTTGCCACTGAGGTCAGTGGAGCAACACTAATTCGCATCAGCTGAGGGTCTGTCCTGGAGACTACAGTGTAAATGACATAAGAAACAAGTAGGGAGAAAAGCTGTTTTTTGAATAAAAGTTGTTGTTTTTTTAATCCAGCAAATAATGTCAACATTGCCAATGAAAAGTAGCTCTTCATTCAAATACATTTTGGATAAATCTTAAATCTAGTTATTTCTTTCCACGGCTAAGACTTAACAGATTTTCATTATGCTCCTATGGTTAGTGGATTGACACCAATAGGACTCAATGCAAACACACAGACAAAATGTATTTCATGGAGGGATTTGAATAGACACACATTTCTAAATGTTGTATCCACAGCTCTCTGTACACATTAGACTCTTAAACCCCTGTCTGTCACTTCCTGGTGGATTTTACTCTCATGGTGTACATAAGTAACAATATAGTAGGAAGGGAGGCCATCTTCTGGGCAAGTCAAAGGAGGCTTAGGATAGGAAGTAGATTGATGGTAATAGCTTCAATATTCTGATTCCAAATGGCATATTTGAGCCATTCATATTTATGAACACCCAGCTACCTTGTACTGTCCCCTCACCTTTGGATTGATTGCAGAGCTGATTTTGAAGACAGTTCATATTTTTTAAAATTTCCAAATAAAAACTGTCTTCCGCAGCCAAGACAACAGTAACATCCTGAAATCAGAGCAGTCAGTGCAAAAATGCTTCAGGACGATGGGGCAAATAGGACTTGAAGATTTCAGTGGGAGTGAGTTTGTCAATTAATACAAATGTTTTGGATATCAGTAAGATCAGGGAATGTCACTGTCAGTTCTCTAGACCAAGAATTATTATAAAAATAACCTATGCCTCCATTTTCACTACCCTTGGTAACACACTTAACAAAGGCAAAAAAATGAGTCAGCTGGAGAAATCATTCCACTGGGAGAGCAATGAGTTGTTTTTGAAAGCTATACCACTGGATCTTATTGCTGTACCAAGAACATTAAATATAAGAAGTATGCCTGTGAGATGAAAAATATTTTGTTGAGCATGAAATGGTTTCAAGAGGGACCATTTGTTTATAGGGCGAAGAAATATATAGTAGGATTCAGGGACTTATTTTACAGCCATTTTCCTAAAAGTGTTCAAGCTTGTGTCTGATACAATGGTAAGTGTTTTTTTCATATTTCAATTCTAATCAGGTTTCTAGCACATTTTCCATTAAGCCTTTCCCATTCACTTATGAACAGGATTTTCAGAGCTAGGGAATTCAAACAGGAAATATTAACATGCATGTACTGAGTTTGCAGACAATTAGATTATCCTCATATCACCAGAGGAAACCCTACCATACATTGTTGGGTAATTCAGTGCCAAGTTTAGTGCAGCTTAGATGACAATAAACACATTAAAGAATGAGACTCTAGTTATCTCAAACTCTTACCCTATCTGCTATTCAAGTAAACAGGGAGAAGTTAGAACGGGTTAAAGAATGGGCTGTCTTGAAATTGGTCTTCTGCAGATAAAACACAATCCAAAAGAGTACCTGTATTCTGTGCAGCTAAAGCACTAAGAATTGGATTTTGAAATTGAGTGTGAGTTAGGTCCTCAGGCGATGTCTACACTGCAATGTAAGCCTAGAGTTTAGAAGAACTCACGTTAACAGGTCCTGGGTTTGTTAACCTAGGACTTGAATATCTACACTCATGTGTAAACCCAGATGGGGAATTGTTGAACTCTGGGTCCCAACGTGGGGGTCCTGTGTATATACAGCATTATGCGAGCCTGGGTCCAACAACTCATATCCCAAACTTCCTACTGCCTTCCCAAACTGTGGCCGCTCTAGCACTTTGTTGATGATGCAGTGTGGGAAAACTTGACTGTCCACCAACATCTATGTCCAAAGGACAAAAAATACTTTTGGTGGACTTCTAGAACATGGCTCCAGTGCGACTATGTCTACACTGCAAAGCAATAAGGGTTGAACCCTGGTCCCATTTTGACTCAGGCTCAGACTATCCTCCCTGTAGGATCCTGGGACCCTGGTTCTGAGCCCTGGGTTAGCATGATTTATGTTTAGATAGAAGGGGGGGGGGTAGGCTTGAGCCTGAGTTTGACCCTGGTTGACATTGCAATGTAGACATACCATTAAGCTCCTTTGAAGATTCCAGCTTAACTGTGCTAAGGGAGATACACAAAAGTATCTAAAGCAGAAGTTTCATATAAACTGCAGGCCTTCCTGACAGGCAATGGTATTGTTGAACTCTATGTGTGAAATAGAGATGGCCAGCCCTCTGTGGAGATAGAGGTGGTTAGGGACTATTTAGAAAAGCTGGACGTGCACAAGTCCATGGGGCCGGACGAGTTGCATCCGAGAGTGCTGAAAGAATTGGCGGCTGTGATTGCAGAGCCATTCGCCATTATCTTTGAAAACTCGTGGCGAACGGGGGAAGTCCCGGATGACTGGAAAAAAGCTAATGTAGTGCCAATCTTTAAAAAAGGGAAGAAGGAGGATCCTGGGAACTACAGGCCAGTCAGCCTCACCTCAGTCCCTGGAAAAATCATGGAGCAGGTCCTCAAAGAATCAATCCTGAAGCACTTGCATGAGAGGAAAGTGATCAGGAACAGCCAGCATGGATTCACCAAGGGAAGGTCATGCCTGACTAATCTAATCGCCTTTTATGATGAGATTACTGGTTCTGTGGATGAAGGGAAAGCAGTGGATGTATTGTTTCTTGACTTTAGCAAAGCTTTTGACATGGTCTCCCACAGTATTCTTGTCAGCAAGTTAAGGAAGTATGGGCTGGATGAATGCACTATAAGGTGGGTAGAAAGCTGGCTAGATTGTCGGGCTCAACGGGTAGTGATCAATGGCTCCATGTCTAGTTGGCAGCCGGTGTCAAGTGGAGTGCCCCAGGGGTCGGTCCTGGGGCCGGTTTTGTTCAATATCTTCATAAATGATCTGGAGGATGGTGTAGATTGCACTCTCAGCAAATTTGCGGATGATACTAAACTAGCAGGAGTGGTAGATACGCTGGAGGGGAGGGATAGGATACAGAAGGACCTAGACAAATTGGAGGATTGGGCCAAAAGAAATCTGATGAGGTTCAATAAGGATAAGTGCAGGGTCCTGCACTTAGGATGGAAGAATCCAATGCACCGCTACAGACTAGTGGCCGAATGGCTAGGCAGCAGTTCTGCGGAAAAGGACCTAGGGGTGACAGTGGATGAGAAGCTGGATATGAGTCAGCAGTGTGCCCTTGTTGCCAAGAAGGCCAATGGCATTTTGGGATGTATAAGTAGGGGTATAGCGAGCAGATCGAGGGACGTGATCGTTCCCCTCTATTCGACATTGGTGAGGCCTCATCTGGAGTACTGTGTCCAGTTTTGGGCCCCACACTACAAGAAGGATGTGGATAAATTGGAGAGAGTCCAGCGAAGGGCAACAAAAATGATTAGGGGTCTAGAACACATGACTTATGAGGAGAGGCTGAGGGAGCTGGGATTGTTTAGCCTGCAGAAGAGAAGAATGAGGGGGGATTTGATAGCTGCTTTCAACTACCTGAAAGGGGGTTCCAAAGAGGATGGCTCTAGACTGTTCTCAATGGTAGCAGATGACAGAACGAGGAGTAATGGTCTCAAGTTGCAGGGGGGGAGGTTTAAATTGGATATTAGGAAAAGCTTTTTCACTAGGAGGGTGGTGAAACACTGGAATGCGTTACCTAGGGAGGTGGTAGAATATCCTTCCTTAGAGGTTTTTAAGGTCAGGCTTGACAAAGCCCTGGCTGGGATGATTTAACTGGGAATTGGTCCTGCTTCGAGCAGGGGGTTGGACTAGATGACCTTCTGGGGTCCCTTCCAACCCTGATATTCTATGATTCTATGATTCTATGAAATATATATGATGATCAGAGAAAAGAAATTCAGGGTAGAGCTGGAAAAATACATTGTATAGTGAAGTGCTGTCGGTACAACAAGGAGGAATTTTAGCATTGATTCTTCATAGTATAATATTACTGAAAAAGATTTTGGACAGTATATGACATATATTGGGGCAGGAGGCACAAAGGGAAGAGACTGGCTAGATCATCCAATCTGGGGATTCCTCTGATGTGAGATTCTCGGCAGGGGTAGTGGCAGTTCAAATGGCGCCTGTGCCACCATTCTTGCAGCCCCGGGGCATATTAGATGGGGAAGTGCAGGAAGGAGGCATGGCCAGAACATGCTGAGATCTGACTAAGCTCAGCTGGTGTACAGTCCCTTGAGTTAGCGCATCCCCTGGCTGTTGTTAGCTGTGTTGAAGTTGGACAGTGAATCAGTATCAGAACAGCCACCCCTATCCTGCCTCTGCTTTGCCCAGCATAATATAGGGAAAGCAGAGAATCTCCCACACAAACTCTAGGGAAGCTGTAAAAGAACTTGTAAAATTAATATACTGGGCCTGTTGCACATAACTGACTATTAAAGGCATTGGTTTGCCAAAATCTTCAGTACTTTTAAGGACATTCCCTGCAAAAATAAAAATAGCTACAATTAAATTGCCATCAGCAACATCAGTATGAGAATAATCAATAGATTAAACACTGCTGTCTTGGAGCTTCAGTCTTAGCTTCATGGAAAATGACTGGTTGAAGCTGAGATTCATTAACAGAATAATAAGAGATACTGGGGCAGGTTCTTGCTAATTGCCAAGTTGCACATTGTATAAATTGGGGGTGCCATAGAGAGCTGGTTTAAAACTCACCTTTGCACTACCCTGATGGGTTCTACTCATTGCAAACTGTTCCCTGTGCACTCTTGGAGAAGCATGAGGGCTGCTCTAATTTATGTCATTCTCCAATGGCTGCAGAGGTGTTTAAAAGGCCAGACAAGGATTACAGTAATGCAGCAGTACTTTAGCTAAATACCCGTTTCTTTGTCCTCACTCCCTTTTCCGAGTCAGCAGCAGAGATGGTGAATATATTAAGTCCCTCTATACCATCAGAATTTCTGTCTGTTATATTTGAATGATCTTCCCTGGTCTGAATTAGCTGTTTTCAAGGTCAGATTACAAGGATGGTCCAGCACAAAATTGGTGTATTGTGGGATCTGGCCTTCTACATCTTCATTCTCACAATTCAGCATATCCACTACCCTTCATTTTTATTTATCTTAGTTTTAGAAGGAATATATTATAATGTTGCAACTCTTGTGACTAATACTGTACAAAGATTCTGAACTGTTTGTTATAAATGATAGTGACTTAGACTGTGATTGCTGCAGTATAAATTCTTACTTGTTCCTGTTTTTACACTGTGGAAATATTCATAAACACACATGATTCAGCTCTTAAAACTGAAATACATCTCATGTCAGTGTTCAGCCCACTTGTACCCTTCGAAAGAGTAAACCTTGGTTCTGATTCTCTTCTCATTCTAGTTTTAAGATCATCTTAATCTCACTGAGTTTACTGGAGTTTGTTTTGATTTACCCTAGTACAACTGAGAGGAGAATCTGGTTCATCAATATTTTGCATGGACAGCACTGCATCATAAGGTTGTATGAGGCAGTAGACTCTGCCATTACTGTTGAACAGAACTGGTCAGGTAGATGATGAGTGAGCAATACTGGGGTCACAAAGAATTCAATGCTCAATAAGGGCTGGATCCAAAATTCATTGAAATCAATCAAAGTTTTTCCATTTATTCACTAGGCTGTGGATCAGCCACTATAGCTTTAGTCTGGAATATTCAAAGAAGCCTAAGAGAGTAAGAACTTGAACCTGCAAGAGGCTGCTCAGCATTCTGACCCTGATCCAGCAAAACACTCCATCTGTGATTATAAGTGGTCTTAGTGAAGTCAATAGACTACTCGTGCACTTAAGATTAAGCATGTGTGTAAGTGTTCTGCTGGTTCAGGACCCAGAGTGCTCAGCACCTTGCAGGACTGAGCCCGTAGGATGGTGGAAACCATAGCCTTGTTTTGACAAATATAAAGATAAGATCCTGACATTTTCTAAGACTTTTTTCCTCTTCCTCTTGCTAATGCTGTCAGTATTTTGGGATTCAGATTCTACCTTGTTGTGGATCCTGGGTCTCCTCAATAATACTGCTACTGGGTCATAATTAGATATAATATTCTCCTGGTATTTCACTACTCAACGTGTAAAACTCGTATTCAACTCAAAATGTTCATCCTTAATCAAGGGCTTAGAATAAATCAGATCTGATTTATCGAGTATTACTCATTGTTTGACACCTTTCAATTGCTTGAATACAAAAAAAAACAAAACAAAAATCAGCAACTTGTGAATTGTTAGTGATCCAACACTCTTTAAAGGTCCTCTCGCTATGATCCAGTGTGGTAAAAGCAACATAATCACTATAGTACAGTAAATGCAACACAATTCATCATGGTCAACATTCTATATCAGGCAAGAGGGGAGCCAGTTGACCATGCCCACCAACACTACTGTCTTTGACCTGAATCTGTGTGATGAATGAGAAGATGCCAGTTGGTGAAAGACAGAGAATTTTGTCTAACGGGGGTGGATCTGCAGTTTGAGGATAGGTGTATTTGACAGGCAAGAAGATTGTTTTACTGGATACGGGCAGAATTACAAATGGGAAAGTGATATATTAACTATATTCTGTTAAAGTGTAATGACTGATTTATGTTTAGAAGTCAGATACATCACAGAAGTAAAGCATGGACTATTTTTCCACATGCTGCCACTGCTGTTTCTCTGAGAGTCCTATATTTCTTCCCAGAAACTCAATTTTAATTTTACATCTTAGATAAAGGCTGGGGAGATACCACACACAGCTGAAATTCTATTCCAGAGCTCAACCTCCTCTGTGTGCCTACGTTTTTACAGTACTCCTTATTCTTTCTGGTCTGCAGTACTGTACAAATGCTGCTCAAATTGTGGTGCTGTCATTTCATAATAGCATTAACAATTTTTAGTGTCCTTCATGTTTAAGAGGAAGATATGCACTGCTGATAGGCCAATGGTTCCTGGTGCATTCCCGTCTTCTAGTTCCTTAAAAGATCATGAGTCAAACACAAAAAACTCATGAGATTGGTTTGAAAATCTGTCATTAACTGACTCAAAAGGGGATAGAACATCTACTCTGTCTCTAAACTGCATTTCAATTAAATCACAACACTTCAATAATATGTGACTATTTGGAATGCCAAATAGCATTGGTACTATATTCTCCAAGCATCTGGTTGCTGGTCTTTGGTGCATACATGCATTCCAGAACTCTGTTCCGAAGACTGGCCCTTTAAAACCAGGTGTTGCTGGGAGTGGTAGTCACCAGACAAGACGCATGATGGGTAAGGATCAGCTGACTAAGCATTATATGACTGCCAA
The DNA here is from genome assembly GCF_965152235.1 of Eretmochelys imbricata. NCBI lineage: Eukaryota > Metazoa > Chordata > Testudines > Cheloniidae > Eretmochelys > Eretmochelys imbricata. Next base: position 113,453,675 of record NC_135575.1, on the reverse strand, counting down.
CTGGAGACTATAAAGGAGTGCTCCTGGCCCAGTTTGGGAAAATTGGGGTTGGGCTGAGGCAAGGGGGAGGGAAGTCTTTCCTTGGGGAAAGTAGTAAGAAGCCTAGTGGATAAACAGGAAGAGTTCTCTAAAGAGGAAAGATGTGCCCTCTGTCTTCGTGGCTGGTAAAAAAAAAACCAAGACAGTACTCTGTTACCCTCTGTGTGTATATATATTTGCATTTTTTAATGAAACCAGCTATGAATAAAAGGTTACAGACTGAATGGTTGTTGGGAGTTTTATTCTACCTTTTCTGTCCAGTGAGTTTGGCCATTGGCTTACTGGTCGTAATATGCATAGTCCTTAGGCCTTCTAGAATTTCTCCCTGGGAGATGAATCACCCTTACCTGCGCACCTGATAAAAATCCAAGCCTTGTTAAATTATCATCTGGAAAAGTTTGTCCAACAACACAGAAAAACAGAGATGAATAATTTACCAGTGAGTTCTCCCAGGTGTAGGGGTTCCTCTTACTGTTTCTGCATGAGTACTGCTGTCATGGGATTGTTCATTCCACACATTCCTACAGTAGTTTCTGATCCAAAACCATTTAAGTCCCTGTCATCTGCTATATGTAACCATTTTATGGGAACTGAGGAAGGTATTTGCTGCTGTTTCTGATCACCTTCATAAAAAAAAGGTATAAATAGAAGTAATGAGATGAAATTAAGAAACGGGAAAAGTCTGAATTGCCCACAAACTTCCTGATGGTATTAGAGCCTAGAATAGTTAGGCAAGGGAAGTGATGGAAGCCCAATTGCTAGCAATTTCATAAGAAACCTCAAGAAAATAGACAAAACAGTCCTGCTTTGATAGAAAAATGGAATGCTGATCGAATAGGCCTTTCCCAACTCTAAAGTCTATGGTATAATGGTATCATCAGAATGGGGGGACCAGCAATCACCCGTGTAAGCTTTGCTGGTGCTGATTTTGTAACATCAAAAGCAACAATTTTGGTATATGTGAAGCATCGGACACACCTGTTCTGAAGTAAGCCAAATTCTCTACAGTAAACAAGAATATACTAAAAGAAAACAATTAAAGGATAATCCCATGAGAATGATTAAAGATTTGGAAAACATGCCTTATAGTGAAAGACTCAAGAAGCTCAGCATATTTTGCTTATCAAAGAGAAGGTTAAGGGGTGATTTGATCACAGTTTATAAGTACCTGCAGAGGGAACAGAAATTGAATAATAAAGGATTTTACAGACTGACAATATCCTGTAACATCCTGGGCAAACCTTATGGTATTAAGAAAAACTTTATTGAATTAAGTTAAATCTTATTGAATTAGGGTTAATACCTTTGCTGGGGAGTCCTTTATTAAAAATGCAATTGTGTATGTGTTATTGTGGCATTGTATGTACCTTCTCTAATAGGAGGGGGATGCTAATGTACTTCCACCATGATCATCCTTTTGAAGCCACCCCTCTTCCCAGAGAAGTATGTGTATACTAGTTCAAACTGGATTCTCCAAGGACCAGCAGACAGAACAGGGATTTTTGGATAAATAGACTGGTTTTAAACTGGCTCAAGGTCTTTTTCTGGTTGCAGCAAATGGACAGGACCTTTGGTCCATGGTGGGACCCAATCCCTACAGTATAGTTGGGAGGACTGGGCCTACTGAGGCCTCATAAGACTGGGTACTTGTTCTGAGTTGAAGTTGTGATGAACCTGAAACGACAAGGAAACTCCTTTGGGTGGGGGGGTTTGAGGGACTCCAACCAGAATCCACTTTAGGGTTGGGTTTTTACTGTGGTGAGCTTATTAGCACGTATGTAGGTTCTTTTATTGTTTTTAATATGTTTTCTCTATAATGCTTTTTACCTTAAGAATAAAATAGGACTGCATAGATAGAACTGTGTGGTAACTTGTAACTTTTGACAATCACTCTATCATCAGTCTCTGAAGAGAAAGCAAGCAGGTGTGCTTGGGCAACTTGTTTGTGGTGGGAATAACATGGTGAAGACAGGAAACTGTGCAGTCTGGAAATATCCCAGTCAGAAACAGGAGAGGCCTGCAGGTTTTCACCCAGAAGGCAACAGCTGGGGAGCTGGAAGCCTGAGCATAGCTGCCCTTGAGAGACCACTTGGGGAAATACAGGTGCAGTTGCCGTGAACTATGACAGAGAACTCTTAAATATAGCAGATAAAGGTACAATAAAATTCAATGGCTGGAAGCGGAATTGAGATAGTGAGGCTAATTAACCACTGGAACAATTTACCAAGGGTTGTGGCGGATTAGACATCATTGAAAATTTTAAAATCAAGATTGAATGTTATTCTAAAAGATATGCTGTGGTTCAAATAGCAGTTAATTTAGGGAAGTCCTATGGCCCATGTTTGACAGACTAGATGATCACAATAGTCTCTTTTGGCTTTATAATTTATAAATTTATGAAAATTTGGCCTGTGTGTCACAGATTGCTGGACATGAATCATAAACTGACTGGATAGGATATCTTTTTTTTCTGCAACAGAATATAGAGAAAGCAATAAATGTATGCATCTACAGATTTCAAAAAAGTACAGCATAACATTCTTTGTGGGAGGAAAGCAGTACAGCACTCTGAATTGCAAAATGTTAACAACTGCTTCTGCTCTGCAGTTTATTCCTATGGCCTGGTCTACACTGGGGGGGGATCGATCTAAGATACGCAACTTCAGCTACGAGAATAGCGTAGCTGAAGTTGACGCATCTTAGATCGACTTAGAATCACTTACTTCGCATCCTCGCAGTGCAGGATCAATGGCTGCTGCTCCCCCATCAACTCCGGTTCCACCTCTCGCCATGGTGGAGTTCCAGAGTCGACGGCAGACCAATCGGGGATTGATTTATCGCATCTACACTAGATGCAATAAATCGATCCCCGATAGATCGATCATTATCCGCCGATCCGGCGGGTAGTGTAGACGTAGCCTATGTGTGTTATGCCTTGTTGCCTGTAAATATCATTTTGTCAGTATACTTTTGCTTTGTAGGAGACTTGTACAGGTTTCAAAGTTTCCAGATTTTGCACAAAACTGCATATATAGCTCAATTAAAACTGCATGAATTTGAAATATTTTTAAGGCCCCTAAGATTTGCAGGTGTAGAGACAGCTTAAATGAAGTCTGTGAAGAAATCTCCCTCCAAAATGTAAATGCACTAAATGAAATGTATTATTTTTGTCCTGCATTCATGTAGCAAAAAAGCTCTTACAGGTTTTCCAGATAAAACTGTTGATTCAAATATAAAAAAGTTGAAAAAATTTGCTCCTAAAGGGATTCTTTAACCATAGTTTAGTGAAGATCTACTTTCAAGATCTCTTCTTATAAGGGTTCAAAAAAGTACAGAGAACACTTTGCAACATCGGTTTTCTCTTATGTTGCCTGGCATGGTACTATAGCTCTTTTTTACTTTATCCAGTTACTTTTTCTATGAGAACTGATTACTGAGGCTGACAAGAATGATGGATTTACAGTCCTCAAAGGATGTTTAACTCCACATGATTTTGGAAGAATGAGTCCATTTCAAAAGGTTCTAAGTTTTATTGTACTTCACATCTTTTGTGAAATATACTAAAATTGGAAAGAATATTGGAATTTTATATGGGAAATTATCACTATCGTAATAGTGTCCCAATCATCTTCTCTGCTATGTTCTCAGCTTGGTTCCTCTCTTCCTCCTATTGCATGAAAAGCTTGCTCCAAAGGATATTGAAGTCAGTGGGCTTTGAATCAGGCCCCTACGTGTACTGTGGAGTCATGGCTCTGTGACTCTGAAGAGCTTGGGCTGAGAATGGGCCACTCTCTGTGCTGTTGTTCCCCCTCAACCCCAACCACCCTTTAAAAACTGGCTACCCCCTCCATTTATTGAACTCTTCCTTGAATGAGGATTTTGGGGGTACTGGCTAAACAGCATGGGAACGTGGCACATGTACAAAGTGATTAATCAGAAAGATATACAGGGCCACTGGGTATCTGCACAGATAGCCCTGGCCTCTTTATTTGTCCTGGAATCTGTATGTAAGTTCAGGGCGCTGAATGCCCCTGCACATTCTACAGGGGATAAGCCAAGCCCTTTTCTTCCCACCCCCATTAGAATCATCTAATGTGAACTGAAACATGAAGAATTTCCATACTGCTATGCAAATAATTCCCATATATGAATCATAGAATATCAGGGTTGGAAGGGACCTCAGGAGGTCATCTAGTCCAACCCCCTGCTCAAAGCAGGACCAATCCCCAACTAAATCATCCCAGCCAAGGCTTTGTCAAGCCTGACCTTAAAAACTTCTAAGGAAGGAGATTCCACCACCTCCCTAGGTAACCCATTCCAGGACTTCACCGCCTTCCTAATGAAAAAGGTTTTCCTAATATCCAACCTAAACCTCCCGCACTGCAAGTTGAGACCATTACTCCTTGTTCTGTCATCTGGTACCACTAAGAACAGTCTAGATCCATCCTCTTTGGAACCCCCTTTCAGGTAGTTGAAAGCAGCTATCAAATCCCCCCTCATTCTTCTCTTCTGCAGACTAAACAATCCCAGTTCCCTCAGCCTCCCCTCATAAGTCATGTGCTCCAGCCCCCTAATCATTTTTGTTGCCATGGCATATGGCATAATTTGGTCCAACAAAACCATGTTTTTAGAACGAAACTAATCACACACAGCAAACTGAGAAATGAAAAGCAGAATAATGAAAGAGACACAGAGCTTGATTCTCCTCCTATTTACATTGATATAAGGATTAATTCCAAGGATGTCAACAGAGTTATGCCATTTAAAAACTGATGTGAGGAGAATCCAGGCCTCAGAGCCTTCTTGTTTGGAAGGGTCTTCTAAGGGAGCCTCAGCGATCTTCCTTTGGCTCTTCTATTTGTGACCCCTATTAGTTCCCAGGGTTCACTCACTTTGCTCAAGGCCTTCCTTCCTTGCCTCTTGATGTTAGTTCTTTAAAGGCTTCCAGACACATTTTTCTGCCCCTGTTCTTCTCTTTGCTCTAAAGATTCCTCTCGTGTCAGGCTTAGGCATAAACTAATGTATTTTCCTCAATATAATTATTTTATCTCCTACTTTTTAACATATTTGAAATCCACATCCTAAGAGAAGAATCTAAATGCAAATTAGTGAATATGCTACATTTGCTGTTGTGACGACTGTGGGGTGCTCAGTAATGTACCCCAAAATTTAATTTATACTTTGAACTCTAACATGGTATTTTAGACTATCAGAAGGGAGCAGACAGTTTCAACACCTTCCTTCACAAATATGTAGTCACAAGACCAGTTTTTACAAGGCATTAGGGCTGAATGGGTCTAATTACCCACGCAATGGCGCAACCAGAGTGAGGGCATTCTTCTAGAAGGCCTTTCTGGCCATCTAGGAAAAAACAGGAAGATTTCACAACTTGGCCCTACAACAAAGACTATTAAGCAATATGGTAATTGGGCCCATGCATACATACACACACACAGGGTGGGTGGGTGCTTCCAGAAAACCCTGCTTCCCTGCGAAAGAGAGGACAAGAAACTTTGGGAGATGGTTTCGGGGGGGAAAAAGACTGAGACCAGGCTGTGTCCCAAAAGCAACTGACTTCCTAAAATAATGTAAGTTGTTTCTGTTCTCTTCTTCTAATTAAGAGGAAAGGATGTCTAATTTTAGTTTAGAATGAAGCATAAGGTTAGATGAGACGAAATATGGGTGTAGGATGTTTGGTGTTTTAAAATTTTTTTTCTCTAATGCTTTGTTCTGCTAAATAAAAATACAAGGCTAAATAATAGGACTGTTCACCACAGCAACCACTGGCTACAAGTTCTGGAGGAAACAGTTGGAAGTGCAGAGTGATAGTGGTTGGTACACATGAAGTAACCTGACCCAAGCCCAAGTTTAACAGTGGAAGAATCACAAGATTCCACCCCAAGATAGGTAAGGGCAAAAGACCCAAGATCTTAGCAGGGTGTACTTATAGAGAGACCGTCAGAAATGTGCAAGGAAATTTTTTTTTATTTTATTAGCTTCGCTTCTACTGCTTCCTTGTCATTGGTTTCCAAATAGTTTCCTCGTAGGAGTTAAAAAAAAAAAATTGAAATCCTGACATTTTCTAAACTGAACTGAAAGTACTTTGATAATTTATATACTGCATCTATCTGTAACCATACCTATAATGAGGTGGAGATGGGAGATGCTAAACACTGATGGACAGCCACTTTATCACAATTCTTTGTAAAACATTCTTCAGGATAAAAAAACCTGTACTTTCTTGCATGAACTGCAGAGCTTAAATCAGGAAAATTTTCAATCTCTCTACCAGGCTGATTAATTTTATTTTGTTTTCTTAATTCACAATTCTGTCTCTGTTCCTGAATCCATTCTCTTGTACAATTTGACATGTATAGTTTTTAGAATTTCATATAAAAATTACAGTGCTTTTATACAATGCAGATCAAATATCAGAGCAGCTTCTGCCTGACTATATTTGGCAGGAAGAACACTATCTGAAATGTTGTCTGCATTGCAATGTCTAATGGCAGGGTTGTTGTTTATCTTGTTTGCTATTTTTAAAGGTTAACTAGCTGTGCCTTATATTATTGAAATGAATTAATTTTTTTAAACTCAAAGATTTATACAATGTATTATTTTCCCTCTAACTGCAGTCTTTTCAGGGCTAATTGAAAATTTCTATAATTTCTAACAATAAGAAATAACATAAACAACTACCTAGTAAAGATAATTTGGGGCTTTATATGTATTTTCTCTAAGAGGAGCCAGAACTGGTAAAAGAGAGACTTTCTTTAAAGACTCCTGGTATTTCCGCTTCTTGGTATCATCACAGCTCTCAGTCTACCAAGGTCCAAATGCAGGACATCATGCATAACAGAAATCCAGAATGATTGAGGAACATTAAAAATATCATGCAGGAAGCTTAAAACGCTGAGGGCTTTGTTCCTTTAGTGTAAATAAGTTTATGGCCTGAGATTCTTGATATCTGATATAAACAATTTTCAATAATAAAAGTGAAGGGATGCCAATTTTGTGTGGCACATAAGTAATTGTGAGAGATATGCTAAATAATTTGCTGTGTCAGGGCCTAAATTACTTGTAAACTGACCCTTTGATGTCATCTGAAGTTGTAAGTGCTCAGCACCTCTTGGGATTTGAGCCACTGACTTTGATGGGTATTGGTACTGCTCAGCACGTTGCAGGTGGCAGTCATTCCTTTGCAGAACTGGGTCCTTTAATTATAATGTGAGGGCAGAGACGTGTCAAATTTAATGGTCATGCACTTATAGAGCGGTATTCATTAAAAAAGGAATAATTGTAATAATAATCATAATACTATCCCTTCCAGAGATGGACAGGCTTTGAAAGGTTCAGATAAGTTGTTCCAACATACAAAACTTTAATCACTCCTCACCTACTCTATCTGAACGTCTTGATTTTTTCCAAACTCTTCCCTTCAGTCCTCAGCCATCTAATGATATCACCCCTAGTTGGATCCCAGTTTCACTCTGCTGACCATACTATACTTATCAGTAGCCACCTTTCCAACAAGACAGTTGCCTTCCAAGTAGATCCCAGGCCAACCAGAAACTTCTCCTTCAACCTGCACACAGCTGCACATCCCCAAAAGTCTTATGTCTAGTGCTCTGTCCAGGAGCTCAAGGCCGGCCTTAGGGAAAATGGCGCCATGGGGGAACTTTTGGTGCCTTTTCTTTGAGTCTAGATGCATGGAGTTTGGATGGCTGGGGGAGTCAGTTCCCCCATCCATACAGTGACCCCTCCCCCCACAGCTGGGGAGCGATCGGGGCAGGAAGCAGGAGTGGGGTGTGGCGCTTTCTGCAGTTGGGATTGAGTCTGACCTGGCCCTAGGAGCCACCCATGCAGGGGAAGAAGAAGTCCAATCCCTCCACAGCCTGGCCAGGACTAGCAGCTGGAGCCTGGGGCATGGTAGGAGCTCCTGGCTGGAGCACCTCCAGCCCAGTTGCTGCTAGGCTCCGGGCCCAGAATTCAGGAGTTGAAAGGGGCCTTAGACTGGCTGTGTATGTGGTGGTGGGGGGGGGGGGTTTGACCACAGCGTCTCCTCTGACCATGGCACCCTGGGCAGTCCTGCCAGAGCTACCATACTATCGCAATTGTTTAAGTCAAACCACTTGGATTTAGTTTGAAGATTCTTTGACTTATGTCTGGTCTACTATATGGAGCAAAAATACATTATGAAAAAAATATTTAGGATTACCACTATTTTCAGTTCCCCAAGACAAGGTGCTTTAATTGAGGCTGTCAAGATACTCTTTACCAACATCATAGCACTTAAGCAATTCAAAGTAACATGGTGAAGGGGATAAATTAAATAATCATACCCTTAGGTACTGAGAAATCATAGGACTTGGATGAATGGCTATAACCTTTCCCTTTCATTTCTCCTATCCTCAGGTACAAGTTCCTCATAACCACACTCTATGGAGTTTTTCTTTTCTTTGTATTTGAAAGAATACGTGGAAAAAAATGAAGGTGACAGTTTAGAATGCTAAGCAGCTGTTCCATCAAAGCTGTGTCCACGTGCCTCTGGCTCCCACAGATGAATCTGTCCCTTTAGAATGTTCCTCAGAATGCTCTCAGAATACGGGCAGCTTTATAATAAAGTTTGAAGGACAATGAGAACAAAGCGGCTAAATAACTGATCTTCAAAAGGCCTAGACAGGGTTAACTTACTGATTGTATGCACATCAGAAGCAAATTTTAATGAAACTCAGGATATTTCAGAGATATTTTTACAGTGGTAGTCACAGCAAAAGTGAAATAAAACTCTTGATCATACTTGACATATTCATACTAACCCAAGGAGCATAAACAGGTAAGATTCTGTAACGTGATCCTACACTACTGCAGAGCACACCTCTTCACCTTGTTGATCCTGCTTCCTTATGAATAATCTTATGCAGTACTATGACTTAAAAACAATACCAGGGAGAGTACAGACAGATAGTTCAGGCAAAGTTTTGGCTCTTCTATGTCACTGATCTGATAACTGCCAATGAAAACATTTGAGCAGACAGTGATGAATATCGTATTCCACCTGATTGTAAATGTGGTTTCTCTTGAAGAGGTACCATCAACTTCAAATTATTTTTCTGCCTGAAAAAGTTTCATTTTCTATTGTTACTGGTAACACCTAAGATTACTCTGTCTGAAAGAAATTAGTAAAGAAAATATACATTTTTCTCTATTTCTAAATCTGTTTATTTTGGTGCATTTGCCAGTACCTCCTGTACAGTCCATTTCATTATAGTCAATTTCCCCTTTTATTTGTGTGGTATTTCCACACAGGAGAGAGAAAAATTAAAAAATAATATATAGTTGCAAAACCCACAAAAATTAGCAGGGGATCTCAAGGACTGGTTTGGTATCTGAAAAGATTTTTAACTCATTTTAAATTGACTAGATTTCAGATAGACAGTGTTCCTGTAAAAAGACACCTTCTGAATTTTTCAGAAAACACTTTTAGCTATGTTGATGAATTGTATCGTCTATTGCTTGAGCACACTTTGGTTCCTTATGAAATGTATTCAATAGGCCAAATAACCAATGTCAATCAGGTTTATTGCTCGAAGCCAATCATAATATATTACAGGAAAAAGGTGCAAATACCAGTCTCCAGGAAACTGTCTCATCCAGCAATGTTCTGTTCACCTTACGCTGAAGATGGGCTTCCAAAGTTACACATTTAACCTGTTATTATATATATGATGATTTTACAAGTTACACATCTCTTTACATGTCACTAAAATCCTACCTATCAGTTTTTTGTGGTTCCCTACTTGTTGTTCTGTTCTTTCCTTATCTGTGTTTTGGATACTAGCATTCCAGGTACTGGTCTGTGAAGGCACTTCCCTAGCTTATACTAAGATATAGAACGAATGTTTCTTGTTTTAGACAAGTTTCCTATCTGCTTATGCCAAATGCTTACTTCAGCAAATGCAAGGTGTTACTGGAAACAGTATAAGTGAATAGGATTATGGTATATGTCAGTTTAGGCTATACCACTTGTAGCCTTTTATTTATTTAACGTGAATTTAATTATATTGTATTACCCCACCATGCAGTCCTCTGGTGCCTACAGTTTCAAGCTCAACAGAGTGAAAGTCACTGCTACTTGCTTCAGATTTAGAGTCTCTAGGAACACAGGAGAACCAAGGATAGTGACCGCAAATACATTCACAAGCACAAGGTCTAGTCTGTTTTACAAGTATTATTAAAGTTACAATTACTCATGCATGTAGAAATTTTATAAAGACCTATGCATGAATTACAAATATAGTTATACTCACATCCTTAACAATATTTTTAAGGTCTAAGGGCTGCTGCGTTTGAAAATCCCTCCCTGATCTGCTCTAGCACATGCCTGCTATGGCAAGCTGGAAGGGGGGAGACACCCCCACCTGTTCTTGCCCAACTGCTACAGCTTGGAGATGAGCTTAAGATTCGATTCTCCTCCCTTTCCACTACAAACTGCCTGCTTTCTGCAGCCATGGGCTGGAGGGAGCTACCCCACAGTTCTGGTTGGTCTGCTATGGTTCCGAGCTACATCTGAAACTAGTTCATCCTCCCTTTCTGATACCAAACCAAACTCCTGCTTTTTCCTCTCTGCAGACTGGAGAGGGGCATTCCCCATGCCCATTTCCCTGTTCTCACTGGTCTGACACCACATGGCGCCATGAGAGAGCAAGACTGCTAAGTGGAGTCCTTGCTGCTCCGTCCGGTCCAAGTAAAAGAGGGCTTTTCCTGCACCAGCATGGACCTATATAGTCTCAGCTCTCTTCCAATCATCTGGCAAGGGGATGGATCAGCGCCTCAATACTGACCTGGTTTGCAGCACAAGCAGAAAGTCACTCCCTGGCTCTCTAACTCTTATGGGGGCACACACCTTTTCCAACAAGCCAGACAACAGCCCCCACTACTTAACGTGCAGCAAGGTCATTTTACATCTTTAATTTAGTGAAATTGCTCTTTGCACCAGCTAATGCTAGAATTATACTACCTTATTCAAACAAGTTGCCTGATCAAAATTCTCACACTGACATCAATATAGGATATACAAACTGTGAATAGTTTTAATTTTCTTATTGTCTCGTATTTAAAAGTAGTGAATTTTGATGTTATATATGTTAGTGGGCTTTAATAAAATGTAAATTTAAAAGATTTCTCTAAGCTAAAAATTTGAAAATCAAGGCCCTGCACTTTTATGAAAAGCACCCTGAAGAATAGAATATGGGGAAATGAATAGGTTATCTGTAATTGGTATGTCTAAGCATCATTCACTGTGCTGTCTGATGGAAAAAAAATCAATTGTTTTCTTTAAAGAGAAGATCTTTGAAGAGCACGGGGTCTGAACAGCTCAGTAGTTTGTGAGTCCATCTGTCTGACAGCAAACAGCACTGAGAGTGGCAGTGCAGCTCCAGTCCCTGATTTGAATTGCCAAGTACTAAACATTTCATATTCTTGTGACGCCGTCTTCGGATGAGCAGGTACAGGGAAGCTCGGTGCAGGAAGGCACCTTTCATTTGTGTTGCTTCATGGCATAGCTGGTCAGCAGTGGAACCTGAAGCCAAATATCCAAAAATAGGTGGCTAAAGTAAGGCTTTTAAATCAATGTTTAGGTCTCTGAATAAGTCACCTGATTTTTCAGAGTTGCTCAGCACCCACTAATGCCAAATCAGGCCACTTTTATTTCCAAAGTGTAACAGACCATGAAATAGACAATTTTAATATGAAATAAATAATGACTTTATGATTCTGCATATGATTTGAGTTTTCTAACTACTGTAGATCCAGTGACATAATACAGCATTCATTTAAGACCTGTGTCTGCAATTCCTCTGTTCCTTCTATTTTTTTTTTCTCTGATTGCACACCTTACCCCTCAAAAGTTAAAACTATCACTTTTGGCTAAACTTCCAGCTTGCCATCTCCTGTCCTTCCACCACTCTCAAATGCCCAGTCTTCATATACTTACTAAATAAGAACTATGCTTACCCATGAGAAAACATATTATTATTATTTATATTAGTATTGTGCCTATAGGCCCCTACTGAGATCAGGACCACATTGTAGTAGATACTATACATATACATTGTCAACATTGCCCTTGCCCTGAAGAGGTTATAATCTAAACGAGACGGTCAAAGGGTGGGAAGGGAAACAAAGGCATAGGCAGGTGAAGTGACTTGTCTAAGGTTACAAGGTAAATCAGTGGCCAAACTTGGACTAGAACCAACGTCTGGGGGCTCATAGTCCAGTGTCCTATCCACTGGACCCCATACAATAGGACTTAAAGTGTAAAAAGTAGATTCCCCATGCCCAGTAGTCTAAGTATAGGTATTAAAAATAGAAATGGGTCTAAACTAAACTCCAAGACTCCAACACTCCTAGAGCTCAGGTCCACATCCATTATTGTCACAGCTCTATCACTAAAGGGGCAAACACAAGGCAGGTTACAGTCTCTGCTTGAGCCCTCTCAACTAGATGGAGTCTCTTGTCTATGGCTACCCAGATCACTATCCACTGTAGCTCACTTTCCAAAACTGTGTTTCGAAAGTGATACCCAGCCATTCCTTTACCACCTTCTGAGTAGGACATGTTCATAGTCCTTTTGTTCACTTGTAACCCAGGAATGTAGTTGTGGCCAACTGCAGAAAAAGCTAATATTCTCTACCTAGTGATATCATAGACACCTTTGGGTAAGCTCTTTGGGTTAGAGATCATCTTTCTGTTGTATATTTGTATAGCACATAGCACAATGGGTCCTGGTCCCTAGCTAGGGCCTCTAGGCATAACTACAATACAGATAAATAATACTATTTATATTAGCAATACATTCCTCCACAGTATGCCTGATGACACTGAAACAGCAAGTCTGTAAAAAGCCATGATTAATGTAGATGATGGGCACTAGGGATGGATGATGATTTGGCTCTGATAAAATCAAAACAGAACATAACCTTCAAACAAAATGGAAATTGAACATATAAACTAAAACTGGGTTGAAGTTCTCTTACTTACTGTACACTGGTTTTATAATGGTGTAACTCCCTTAACTTCAAGGAATGCATTGCATTGGCTTCAATGATTTACACAGGTATATGTGTCAGTAGAATCAGACTACAGATACTGTAATGCTCAGACTGGTTGTATTCATGATGGTTCTGGCCTGATTAAGAGCAGAAAGTAATAGAAATCTCGCAAGAAGATATTCTATTCCTAGCCCAATTTTGCAGGCCAAATGGGTGTGAAATTTTCAGAAAATACCTGTATTTTTAGTACTTATCTTAATGACACTTTTGAATCTTTTGAGGTTTGCCAGTTATACTTGTTGGGTGCTTTACTGTCAAAAGTAGAAAATATCTGATTTTATATATCTGACTTCAGATATATACTGCCAAGGCTGAGACAGACCAGAGAGGAAATTAGGAGAATTTGTGAAGTACACTTTTTTTGAAATTATGGGTGGTAACCAAAACCAGAGTGGTTGGTTAGGTTGTAAATAAAGCGCCTGATTATAAAGGTCCTGATTCTGCTCTCATTATATACTAAATGATATGTATCTCATGAGTAAAGGGTGAGTAAGTAATAAAAAGTTGGTCCAAAAATTGGAATATTAGCCTGCATAGTGTCAGATACTAGATATACAGGCATATCCCAAACCGGGTAGAATTAGTGGGGGAAGCAAAAGTGGATGGGAATCTGGGAGGCAGTGACCATGAGTTGGTTGAGTTCAGGATCCTGACGCAGGGAAGAAAGGTAAGCAGCAGGATACGGACCCTGGACTTCAGGAAAGCAGACTTCGACTCCCTCAGGGAACGGATGGCCAGGATCCCCTGGGGGACTAACTTGAAGGGGAAAGGAGTCCAGGAGAGCTGGCTGTATTTCAAGGAATCCCTGTTGAGGTTACAGGGACAAACCATCCCAATGAGTCGAAAGAATAGTAAATATGGCAGGCGACCAGCTTGGCTTAACGGTGAAATCCTAGCGGATCTTAAACATAAAAAAGAAGCAAAAAGAAAAGGAGTACTTGTGGCACCTTAGAGACTAACCAATTTATTTGAGCATGAGCTTTCGTGAGCTACAGCTCACTTCATCAGATGTATACCGTGGAAACTGCAGCAGACTTTATATATACACAGAGAATATGAAACAATACCTCCTCCCACCCCACTGTCCTGCTGGTAATAGCTTATCTAAAGTAATCCTCAGGTTAGGCCATTTCCAGCACAAATCCAGGTTTTCTCACCCTCCACCCCCCCACACAAATTCACTCTCCTGCTGGTGATAGCCCATCCAAAGTGACAACTCTCTACACAATGTGTATGATAATGAAGTTAGGCCATTTCCTGCACAAATCCAGGTTCTCTCACTCTCTCACCCCCCTCCAAAAAACCAACCCCCATACACACACAGACTCACTCTCCTGCTGGTAATAGCTCGTCCAAACTGACCACTCTCCAAGTTTAAATCCAAGTTAAACCAGAGCATCTGGGGGGGGGGGTAGGAAAAAACAAGAGGAAATAGGCTACCTTGCATAATGACTTAGCCACTCCCAGTCTCTATTTAAGCCTAAATTAATAGTATCCAATTTGCAAATGAATTCCAATTCAGCAGTTTCTCGCTGGAGTCTGGACTTGAAGTTTTTTTGTTTTAAGATAGCGACCTTCATGTCTGTGATTGCGTGACCAGAGAGATTGAAGTGTTCTCCGACTGGTTTATGAATGTTATAATTCTTGACATCTGATTTGTGTCCATTTATTCTTTTACGTAGAGACTGTCCAGTTTGACCAATGTACATGGCAGAGGGGCATTGCTGGCACATGATGGCATAAATCACATTGGTGGATGTGCAGGTGAACGAGCCTCTGATAGTGTAGCTGATGTTATTAGGCCCTGTGATGGTGTCCCCTGAATAGATATGTGGGCACAATTGGCAACGGGCTTTGTTGCAAGGATAAGTTCCTGGGTTAGTGGTTCTGTTGTGTGGTATGTGGTTGTTGGTGAGTATTTGCTTCAGGTTGCGGGGCTGTCTGTAGGCAAGGACTGGCCTGTCTCCCAAGATTTGTGAGAGTGTTGGGTCATCCTTTAGGATAGGTTGTAGATCCTTAATAATGCGTTGGAGGGGTTTTAGTTGGGGGCTGAAGGTGACGGCTAGTGGCGTTCTGTTATTTTCTTTGTTAGGCCTGTCCTGTAGTAGGTAACTTCTGGGAACTCTTCTGGCTCTATCAATCTGTTTCTTTACTTCCGCAGGTGGGTATTGTAGTTGTAAGAAAGCTTGACAGAGATCTTGTAGGTGTTTGTCTCTGTCTGAGGGGTTGGAGCAAATGCGGTTGTATCGCAGAGCTTGGCTGTAGACGATGGATCGTGTGGTGTGGTCAGGGTGAAAGCTGGAGGCATGCAGGTAGGAATAGCGGTCAGTAGGTTTCCGGTATAGGGTGGTGTTTATGTGACCATTGTTTATTAGCACTGTAGTGTCCAGGAAGTGGATCTCTTGTGTGGACTGGACCAGGCTGAGGTTGATGGTGGGATGGAAATTGTTGAAATCATGGTGGAATTCCTCAAGGGCTTCTTTTCCATGGGTCCAGATGATGAAGATGTCATCAATATAGCGCAAGTAGAGTAGGGGCTTTAGGGGACGAGAGCTGAGGAAGCGTTGTTCTAAATCAGCCATAAAAATGTTGGCATACTGTGGGGCCATGCGGGTACCCATAGCAGTGCCGCTGATCTGAAGGTATACATTGTCCCCAAATGTGAAATAGTTATGGGTAAGGACAAAGTCACAAAGTTCAGCCACCAGGTTAGCCGTGACATTATCGGGGATAGTGTTCCTGACGGCTTGTAGTCCATCTTTGTGTGGAATGTTGGTGTAGAGGGCTTCTACATCCATAGTGGCCAGGATGGTGTTATCAGGAAGATCACCGATGGATTGAAGTTTCCTCAGGAAGTCATGGGGGTTGGTTTTTTGGAGGGGGGTGAGAGAGTGAGAGAACCTGGATTTGTGCAGGAAATGGCCTAACTTCATTATCATACACATTGTGTAGAGAGTTGTCACTTTGGATGGGCTATCACCAGCAGGAGAGTGAATTTGTGTGGGGGGGTGGAGGGTGAGAAAACCTGGATTTGTGCTGGAAATGGCCTAACCTGAGGATTACTTTAGATAAGCTATTACCAGCAGGACAGTGGGGTGGGAGGAGGTATTGTTTCATATTCTCTGTGTATATATAAAGTCTGCTGCAGTTTCCACGGTATACATCTGATGAAGTGAGCTGTAGCTCACGAAAGCTCATGCTCAAATAAATTGGTTAGTCTCTAAGGTGCCACAAGTACTCCTTTTCTTTTTGCGAATACAGACTAACACGGCTGTTACTCTGAAACCTGTCATTATGCAAGGCACTGCATTTAGCCGTATGGAGTGGAAATCTATCAACTGCATGAAAAAACTTGTACAGATACAGACAGACATCATCTTCCTTTCCAAATGCAAACAGATGGACATCGTACCAAAAGGACTGAAGGTAAAAAATCCATTACAATCTACATACCACACAGACTATGCTGACAGCTTGTGCCACACGCTCTCAAAGAAACTGCGGAATCACCTGATCAACATCCTCTACAGCAAACAGGGAAAGATTAAGAATGAGCTCTCAAAAATGGATACTCTCATAAAAAACCAACCTTCCACACAAACTTCCTCGTGGCTGGATTTTACTAAAACTAGACAAGCCATTTACAACGCACACTTTGCTTCTCTACAAAAGAAAAAGGACACTAAACTTTCTAAACTACTACATGCTACAGGGGGCCACAGCAATGGTTCCCTCAACCCACCTAGCAATATTGTTAACCTATCCAACTATACTCTCAGCCCAGCAGAAGCAGCTGTTCTATCTCGGGGCCTCTCCTTCTGCCCCTCCACCCCCATGAACATGATACAGTTCTGTGGTGACCTAGAATCCTATTTTCGACGTCTCCGACTCAAGGAATATTTCCAAAATACCTCTGAACAACATACTAATCCACAGAGGTCTCCCTACCAACACTACAGAAAGAAGGATTCTAGGTGGACTCCTCCTGAAGGTCGAAACAGCAGACTGGACTTCTACATAGAGTGCTTCCGCCGACGTACACGGGCTGAAATTGTGGAAAAGCAGCATCACTTGCCCCATAACCTCAGCCACGCGGAACGCAATGCCATCCACAGCCTCAGAAACAACTCTGACATCATAATCAAAAAGGCTGACAAAGGAGGTGCTGTTGTCATCATGAATAGGTCGGAATATGAACAAGAGGCTGCTCGGCAGCTCTCCAACACCACTTTCTACAAGCCATTACCCTATGATCCCACTGAGAGTTACCAAAAGCAACTACAGAATATACTCAAGAAACTTCCTGAAAAAGCACAAGATCAAATCCGCACAGACACACCCCTGGAACCCCGACCTGGGATATTCTATCTACTACCCAAGATCCATAAACCTGGAACTCCTGGGCGCCCCATCATTTCAGGCATTGGCACCCTGACAGCAGGATTGTCTGGCTATGTAGACTCCCTCCTCAGGCCCTACGCTACCAGCACTCCCAGCTACCTTCGAGAAACCACTGACTTCCTGAGGAAACTTCAATCCATCGGTGATCTTCCTGATAACACCATCCTGGCCACTATGGATGTAGAAGCCCTCTACACCAACATTCCACACAAAGATGGACTACAAGCCGTCAGGAACACTATCCCCGATAATGTCACGGCTAACCTGGTGGCTGAACTTTGTGACTTTGTCCTTACCCATAACTATTTCACATTTGGGGACAATATATACCTTCAAATCAGCGGCACTGCTATGGGTACCCGCATGGCCCCACAGTATGCCAACATTTTTATGGCTGATTTAGAACAACGCTTCCTCAGGTCTCGTCCCCTAACGCCCCTACTCTACTTGCGCTACATTGATGACATCTTCATCATCTGGACCCATGGAAAAGAAGCCCTTGAGGAATTCCACCATGATTTCAACAATTTCCATCCCACCATCAACCTCAGCCTGGTCCAGTCCACACAAGAGATCCACTTCCTGGACACTACAGTGCTAATAAACAATGGTCACATAAACACCACCCTATACCGGAAACCTACTGACCGCTATTCCTACCTGCATGCCTCCAGCTTTCACCCTGACCACACCACACGATCCATCGTCTACAGCCAAGCTCTGCGATACAACCGCATTTGCTCCAACCCCTCAGACAGAGACAAACACCTACAAGATCTCTGTCAAGCTTTCTTACAACTACAATACCCACCTGCGGAAGTAAAGAAACAGATTGATAGAGCCAGAAGAGTTCCCAGAAGTTACCTACTACAGGACAGGCCTAACAAAGAAAATAACAGAACGCCACTAGCCGTCACCTTCAGCCCCCAACTAAAACCCCTCCAACGCATTATTAAGGATCTACAACCTATCCTAAAGGATGACCCAACACTCTCACAAATCTTGGGAGACAGGCCAGTCCTTGCCTACAGACAGCCCCGCAACCTGAAGCAAATACTCACCAACAACCACATACCACACAACAGAACCACTAACCCAGGAACTTATCCTTGCAACAAAGCCCGTTGCCAATTGTGCCCACATATCTATTCAGGGGACACCATCACAGGGCCTAATAACATCAGCCACACTATCAGAGGCTCGTTCACCTGCACATCCACCAATGTGATTTATGCCATCATGTGCCAGCAATGCCCCTCTGCCATGTACATTGGTCAAACTGGACAGTCTCTACGTAAAAGAATAAATGGACACAAATCAGATGTCAAGAATTATAACATTCATAAACCAGTCGGAGAACACTTCAATCTCTCTGGTCACGCAATCACAGACATGAAGGTCGCTATCTTAAAACAAAAAAACTTCAAATCCAGACTCCAGCGAGAAACTGCTGAATTGGAATTCATTTGCAAATTGGATACTATTAATTTAGGCTTAAATAGAGACTGGGAGTGGCTAAGTCATTATGCAAGGTAGCCTATTTCCTCTTGTTTTTTCCTACCCCCCCCCCCAGATGCTCTGGTTTAACTTGGATTTAAACTTGGAGAGTGGTCAGTTTGGACGAGCTATTACCAGCAGGAGAGTGAGTCTGTGTGTGTATGGGGGTTGGTTTTTTGGAGGGGGGTGAGAGAGTGAGAGAACCTGGATTTGTGCAGGAAATGGCCTAACTTCATTATCATACACATTGTGTAGAGAGTTGTCACTTTGGATGGGCTATCACCAGCAGGAGAGTGAATTTGTGTGGGGGGGTGGAGGGTGAGAAAACCTGGATTTGTGCTGGAAATGGCCTAACCTGAGGATTACTTTAGATAAGCTATTACCAGCAGGACAGTGGGGTGGGAGGAGGTATTGTTTCATATTCTCTGTGTATATATAAAGTCTGCTGCAGTTTCCACGGTATACATCTGATGAAGTGAGCTGTAGCTCACGAAAGCTCATGCTCAAATAAATTGGTTAGTCTCTAAGGTGCCACAAGTACTCCTTTTCTTTTTGCGAATACAGACTAACACGGCTGTTACTCTGAAACCTATAAAAAAGAAGCTTACAAGAAGTGGAAGTTTGGACATATGACCAGGGAAAAGTATAAAAATATTGCTCGGGCATGTAGGAATGAAATCAGGAGGGCCAAATCGCACCTGGAGCTGCAGCTAGCAAGAGATGTTAAGAGTAACAAGAAGGGTTTCTTCAGGTATGTTGGCAACAAGAAGAAAGCCAAGGAAAGTGTGGGCCCCTTACTGAATGAGGGAGGCAACCTAGTGACAGAGGATGTGGAAAAAGCTAATGTACTCAATGCTTTTTTTGCCTCTGTTTTCACTTACAAGGTCAGCTCCCAGACTGCTACGCTGGGCATCACAAAATGGGGAAGAGATGGCCAGCCCTCTGTGGAGATAGAGGTGGTTAGGGACTATTTAGAAAAGCTGGACGTGCACAAGTCCATGGGGCCGGACGAGTTGCATCCGAGAGTGCTGAAGGAATTGGCGGCTGTGATTGCAGAGCCATTGGCCATTATCTTTGAAAACTCGTGGCGAACCGGGGAAGTCCCGGATGACTGGAAAAAGGCTAATGTAGTGCCAATCAGCCAGTCAGCCTCACCTCAGTCCCTGGAAAAATCATGGAGCAGGTCCTCAAAGAATCAATCTTGAAGTACTTGCATGAGAGGAAAGTGATCAGGAACAGCCAGCATGGATTCACCAAGGGAAGGTCATGCCTGACTAATCTAATCGCCTTTTATCATGAGATTACTGGTTCTGTGGATGAAGGGAAAGCAGTGGATGTATTGTTTCTTGACTTTAGCAAAGCTTTTGACACGGTCTCCCACAGTATTCTTGTCAGCAAGTTAAGGAAGTATGGGCTGGATGAATGCACTATAGGGTGGGTAGAAAGCTGGCTAGATTGTCGGGCTCAACGGGTAGTGATCAATGGCTCCATGTCTAGTTGGCAGCCGGTGTCAAGTGGAGTGCCCCAGGGGTCTGTCCTGGGGCCGGTTTTGTTCAATATCTTCATAAATGATCTGGAGGATGGTGTGGATTGCACTCTCAGCAAATTTGCGGACGATACTAAACTGGGAGGAGTGGTAGATACGCTGGAGGGGAGGGATAGGATACAGAAGGACCTAGACAAATTGGAGGATTGGGCCAAAAGAAATCTGATGAGGTTCAATAAGGATAAGTGCAGGGTCCTGCACTTAGGACGGAAGAATCCAATGCACCGCTACAGACTAGGGACCGAATGGCTAGGCAGCAGTTCTGCGGAAAAGGACCTAGGGGTGACAGTGGACGAGAAGCTGGATATGAGTCAGCAGTGTGCCCTTGTTGCCAAGAAGGCCAATGGCATTTTGGGATGTATAAGTAGGGGCATAGCGAGCAGATCGAGGGACGTGATCGTCCCCCTCTATTCGACATTGGTGAGGCCTCATCTGGAGTACTGTGTCCAGTTTTGGGCCCCACACTACAAGAAGGATGTGGATAAATTGG
This sequence comes from Eretmochelys imbricata, assembly GCF_965152235.1. Classification (NCBI taxonomy): domain Eukaryota; kingdom Metazoa; phylum Chordata; order Testudines; family Cheloniidae; genus Eretmochelys; species Eretmochelys imbricata. The sequence goes on along the minus strand of NC_135575.1, from coordinate 113,432,590 downwards.
AGAGAGTCCAGCGAAGGGCAACAAAAATGATTAGGGGTCTAGAACACATGACTTATGAGGAGAGGCTGAGGGAGCTGGGATTGTTTAGCCTGCAGAAGAGAAGAATGAGGGGGGATTTGATAGCTGCTTTCAACTACCTGAAAGGGGGTTCCAAAGAGGATGGCTCTAGACTGTTCTCAATGGTAGCAGATGACAGAACGAGGAGTAATGGCCTCAAGTTGCAGTGGGGGAGGTTTAGATTGGATATTAGGAAAAACTTTTTCACTAAGAGGGTGGTGAAACACTGGAATGCGTTGCCTAGGGAGGTGGTGGAATCTCCTTCCTTGGAAGTTTTTAAGGTCAGGCTTGACAAAGCCCTGGCTGGGATGATTTAACTGGGAATTGGTCCTGCTTCGAGCAGGGGGTTGGACTAGATGACCTTCAGGGGTCCCTTCCAACCCTGATATTCTATGATTCTATGATATGTATAACCTTCTGTTTTCTGTCTCTAAAATGCAAAGTATCCCTATCAGATCAACTGTAAGCAACCTCTGCTTTAGTAGAAAGAGAAAAATCTCATATGGGTGTAAACTGACATCAGTGGAGACACTCCAGATTTATTCCGAGGTCAGAACCTAGCCCTGTGAATTCCATCTATGGCATTTTTATAAGGTAAGAGTGAGATTTTATTGACACAACACCAATGTCAACGTTTTAAAAGACCAACCCAACCACATCACCCACACGATTATTTTCCCTCTCTGCTTTCTACGTTACAGCAGCTGAATTTTGATATTTCTAGCCAAGTGACTGATCCAATATAATTTATCTTTTTCAAATTTTCATTATTGTTTTTCAGCTGTATGCACTAAGCTAGTCCTGTGCTGCTGTACAGGGATGCATTTATTGATCACTTCTTCTCTTGGGACCTTGGATATTTAAATCAAAGTGCCCTTTGGCCCTTTTAAAATCTGATAATGTCTCTCATCACACTCTAAGACTTGCAAGGCAGGAAATAGTGTCCAACCATTAAAGCAAAGTATGGAGCATTCTTTTGAAAGAAGAAGTGATTACACTGATTTCACAGTTGAAAAAGAGAGAGTCAGTGGGACAATTTAAATTTTTGAAGATCAAGAGACCAAGCCATATGGTTTTAATCAGTATACATCCATCATCTGAATTAGCCACATAATTAAGGACCTCATAAAAAACCGCTGTGTGAGGAAGAACTTTTGAGCTCCATAATTCAGAAATAATTCTCTGTAAAATAAGTACTTCATGTTTCCCTTATACACACAAACACACACAAAGAGAAAGATCTTTAATTAAATAGATAAGGTTAAGATTGTGTCAATGTTTCCAACAGAAGCTTACTGATTTAAGAGGCTTTTTGTGATGGTATAGCTATGGAAAATACAGTAGCTGTGACTGGAAAATTACCATTTGGGGTAATTAGTCTATAATGTAGTCTAATTACTTTATATATTTTCAATATTTTGTTAAAAAGTGGGAGGGAATTATCACATTAGAATAATGTGGGAGGACGACAATATTTGTGCACAAAGTATTCAGCAAGGTTTCCTTTGTTGTTTTTGCAGACGGTTAATTTTGAACTGGAGTTTCCCTCCTCTCCCCAAACCTAGTTCTCTGCTTGATCCTGCAGTAAAATGGGTAACCATGGAATTGACTGTGATCATGCAAATATATATAGGACCAGATTCTGGGTTGCTCAAGGAATGGCCAGTAGCAGCCGCCGGGAGCCCTTCCTAGCCTGTGCAGAATTGCACATGAGAGAGCCAGAATACCACTAGCATTCTGTGGGGGCATTAGTACTTCCACTAGTGCTAGATATTCTAAAGAGGCAGAACCATGTCTCTGGTGGTAAGAGGCTGGTACTGGAGGATCCCATGCTGTACCCTCTGAAAGGGTCCCCCAGTGCCAAAAGACTGTGTCCTTCACGAAAGACATCTACAGAGGATGTGCTCCGCCCCCCCATGCTCCCAAGGCCACCCTAAAAGCAATGGTTTTTACAACAGCAATAGACTCCTTCGAACTATAAGACGAAGGAAAAGGCAGAATATTAAAGAGGAGAAAAAAATCACGTACAAATACCTTTGACAATAAATTATACTGAGCACTTCATATCTTTAAAGTAGGGTAAAAAAACCACCAAAAATCACAACCCATCATGGAAGATAGGTAAGATTAGTATTATCCACCTTTTACAGATGGGGAAATGTAAGGAGTCTACTTTAGAGCCCTGATTAGGGTTTTCTGCACCCGTTTGTAGCTCAGTCTACTAGACCCTGTACCCTCAGCCTTATATTGATAATAATCAATTATTGAAAAGAAGATGACAAGGACTAAGACCCACCTATACTTCTCTAATTCGCATAAATAATAACCCACAGCCAATTAACTATGCTGGTTAGGCCGAGCTGATCTGAAAGGATCCCCCAGCTCAAACATTATTGACGATTTAACATTTATGTTTAGCGCAGTGCAGCATGCATGGCATATGTATTTGTCACTTGATGCTCCAGAGCAAGGAAAAAAACAGCTGAAAGTCTTGACCAATATTTCCTCAGTAAGCTCCTTTTCAACCCCATATTTCAGGCCAAATTGCAGTGGCCAAAAGAGGCAAGGAAGAGTTGGGGTCATTTCCCATTCCAAACAGTTTGGCAGAAATGGTTTCCCATGCCGTTCCCCTTATAAGCAGGAGAGATCTTCCTGTGCTCGTGGGAGGTATCAGAGGCAATGCATTCCCAGTTCTTGCTGAGACACTGCAACTCCACACTATCCACAGCATCGGACTATTCACTAAAGTTAAATCATCTAATCCTATATAAACACAGACTTACCATTGGCAGTCAGAGACCATGCCTTTGTCTTGAATCCTTCTATAATGTAATCTTCCAGCAACTCAAAAGGCAAAAAATTCCAGGCCTTGATTATAGGAGCTAAACTATCCACTGCATAATTCAATTATTTTTTTAAAATTTCTAGTAATGTCAGTGGGTGTTGCTCTTGCTGCTAATACATATGTATGGTGAATAAATGTGCCTGTGTAATATATTGAAGAGTTTTTCTTGCCTTCTCTAAATTAGGAGTGATATAATTTAAAGTAGTGACTCTAATCTATTTAGGCCTGCCAGGCACCCTTTCCATTCTTAAACTCATAAGAACAGAGCAATGATCTACCTAGTCTGGCACCCTGTTTTTGTGAGTGGCCCATACCAAAGGCTTCAGAGTAAGGCAAAACGCCCTCTGAACGAACCTTGCCAGATGTGCTATGTTAGATCATGGGGGTGGGAGAAGAGGAGGGTTCCTTTCTAATCCAAGCAGTGATCATTTTATCTCCTGAAACACCTGGTCCCTAAAATTTTGATACTTACCTATCCCTTTCTGTGTGTCTGACTAGTTCCAAAGCATCCATCACCATAGTGTCTAAGACTTATTAATTATAGAAGTCTGTCCCCTGCCACAGTATATGGTGTATGCATTCAAAAGAGTCAAAATAAGGTGATTTTATTTCTTTCTCATTGAATAATTCAGGATTTCAAATCATGCAAGAAAACATACCTAATCTGCATTACTGATGAACAGCATGTAACATTTCATTATAAAGAAAATCACTCGCTCCTCTTCATATAACAGAATCTGTAATCAGTCAGTCAGTCAGACAAGGGTTATTGTTTTGCACCTTCCTACCTTCTAAAGGAGCAATGGGGAGTTAAAAACAAAATTTAAAAAAATTAAATTGCTTTTGAGCTGAGCACTTCTATGCCAAGTCTCAGCATGGAGGGAATTTTAGCTGCTGAGCAACCTCATACAATAGTGCTTTAGAACAGAAATGCCAAAGAACAGACCCTTAACTACAGTATTGAAGCTTTGGTATGGGTGCCACTGTGATGAAAGTACTCTGATATAAAAGTGTCTGCCTTGAAAATAAAGACATAGCGACGGCTTTGTGGGTGGAACTTGAGCTCTTTTATATAAAGGCTGACCCAGGCAGTCAGAAAGGGAGAGTAAGAGGGCAAGGCCTACATCATGTGGGCACATAGTTGCCTGAACAAGGGAGTCAGGGAAATAAATGTTGTGCAGTACAGGGGTTATTCCAGCATCATTTCCAGCTCTACCATGAATGCATTTGCACAGCTTCCATATACTCTCACAGATGCAAATAAGACTTACACCCCTTATTACCTCCTCACTCTCCTGCAAAATTTTGAGTGTGGTACTTTGGGAAATATCAGAGGGGTAGCCGTGTTAGTGTGGATCTGTAAAAGCAGCAAAGAGTCCTGTGGCACTTTATAGACTAACAGATGTGTTGGAGCATAAGCTTTCATGGGTGAATACCCACTTAGTTGGATGCATGAATATTTTGGGAAATATTGTAGCCTTCAGTGTCCCAGAAGAAGAGCAAAAAATACTGTATTTTAGTGCAGAATGAGCTTTTTCTCCTCAAGCAGCACGGCTGATGTCAAACTAGCCACATTAATCTATGTAGAATTACATGCTTACAATATATATATGGAAATATTTATGAGTTTAATAGGAACAAAAACTTTTAAGAATGTTACTGACTTCCTGCTGACCTGGTGCAGTCAGACCTCAGACATAATATAAAACACTGACTTTAAGGAGGAACAGCCAAGTATTAGTCTTGCCACCTGTCACTTATTTGCCAATCTATAGTCACTTGTTTCAGATTAAGTATATCCATGTGATTAGAGAGTAGTGTTTTAAAAAGGATAGTAACCCCCCAAAATCCCAATATTCCAATCTAGTCTATTGTACTCTATTCTATGTAGGTTCTTATATGATGCTCTTCACTATAGTATTTGAGGTACCAGTGAATATTCCAACCTCGTATGCTTTAGCATTGCTTCAGTACATGTAATTTCCATCTAGCACATAAGCAGACAACTGTATATCCAAATTGGTAATATTATTACTCACAATAATTCCTTTTGGGGAAGTGGGAAGAGGAAACTAGGATTGTCAAACTTTCTGTTTTTCTGTATTAACTAAAGGTTTGGGGACCTTTCTATAGGGAACTAGAACAAATAACTGTTTTTTCTGTTGCAGGACAGTGTAGGTAGATTTCAGAAAGTAGTTTTTGTGCTAATTATTATTGGTATGGATTCTTTTAAATTATTATTTACTTGTTGGCTTTATATACCATCTAAGGCACCTATGAAATATTCTAGGCCCTCCATGAATGCATGCTTTTATTTTTCCTCACAGGAGTTTGTTACAGAATAACTTTGAAATGGGAATGTACAAGCTGTTGATGGCTAATGCCTGGATTTATGCAAATATATGACAATTAATTACAAATTTACAATCTACTGGTATTTTGTCAGAGAGAGTTGTCAGGTATGTGATGTTTTGATCAGTCTTGTGAAAAAAAGAGGTTATGTCCACTGCACATGGATAGTGTAACAGTGAGACCAAGCTATTCCTCTAGGCAAAGGGCTGGGCAGCATCCGATGGTTGGGGATGCCTCATTCTTAGAACTGCTGTCCTGCAAACCTTACGTTATATTACCTCTTCCATATCTGGACTAGTTCATCTGGGAAATGTCTCTTCTAGTAGAAAATGGTTATGTAATAAACCACTTAAATTTTGCTGGGTGGAGTTTGTATTTTGCCACTTGAGGGCATCCTGTCATTATGTTTTGTAATAAAGCTGCACTTCTAAATTCCCATAAAAATAATGGATCTCTGCCGAAAAGTGATATTTGCCAGAAATGCTGATGCAGCACTGGAAATGATAATTTGCCGTGCTAAATAGGCATTTCCTGGAGTACCAGGTCAGAAAGGACGGTATTTCAGGAAATGTTAAGTCAACAGAGGGGGAAAAGTGGCACAGATACAAGTAGATGAAGTTTTTCTGGCAGAGACCAATGTGCATTTTGGAGATGTGCAGAGACTGTTGTAATTAGTCAAGTCCAGGCTGGTCAGCCTGATTAGGGCAGTGTGTGAATGGACACCACTCATTCCCTCCCTATTGCTAGTTCCAGTAAACTAGGTTTTGGATACTGTAAGATTCCTAATAAGGCCAGGGCAGGGGTCTTAACCCCTGAATAAGAATCCTGAATGAGTTAATAAATTGTCATGAATCACTTTATTTAGATCTGATCCTCAGTACTCACAGAAGTACACATGCCAGGCCTCTTAATGATGCTGGCTCTTAAACTCCTAGATGCTTGATCCCCTCTGTTCAGACTGAGTCCTGGTTTTGGTGCAACAGCCAAGTCACATTGATCCTGAGTCTGATATCCCAGTGGTTTTACACCAGCTGAATTCCATTGATTGTAATGATAGTACTGCTGAGTTACACCAGTGTAAGTGAGATCATAGTCAAGTCCCGTGTCACAGGCACTTTGGAGTGTCGGAGTCTTTTGTCTCCTGGCTGGGGAAGAGATTCCTCTCTTGGAATATCTGAGGCTGAGTACAGAACTTTAAGCACACCTGAGCTATTACATTGGCCTTCCATAGTATCATAACCTACTTTCCCTTTTCTAGACTACGGCAAACTGTGACACCTTCAAATCTTGGTGTACATTGATGTCACACTGACTCGAATGGGGAGTTGCATCCAATGGGATATTCAGGCCTAAAACTGCAATGCGTGGAAAGGAATTTACTAGCCCTGATGATGCAGCAAGCTTTTGGTATAGCCCTGAGCAATATGATTATACACTCTGCTTCCTTGCATGCATCTTGCATGCTCCTTGGGACATTTTGACCCAAAGAGAAGAAAGATCAAGGCTACCATAAATTATCCCAACCACAAACAACTTCCCCATATTAAAAAAGGAATATGATGCTGAAATATGGACCTGTATCCCTGTAAGGTTTCTTCCCTCCACATTTGGCCTACATTCAAACTTTTTGCCCATTGCATCTTATAACTTCTCTCCACCTAGACCAAAAACCACATGCTGTCCCTTTATTAATCTCCCCTTTAACCAACCTTTCTCACTAAGCCCATAAACACAACCCTTGCAATAAAACTTTATGTACAAGGAACATGATTACATTTAAAAGTCAGTTTAACCTCCCCCATCCCTGTTTGCTACTCACATTGGGAAAGAGACTCATTGACACCTTTGCACATGCTCTCTTCACCTCCAATCACACTGTTGTGCAGCAAACCGAAGTCCTCCCACCCCAAGCAGACTCCCTGACTGCTGCTCCTTTTGGCTTAGTGTGCTTCACCTCTCCTGTCTTCCTATAGAAGAGAATGTAGGAGAGTGGCTGAGTGCACCCTAAACCTATGCATACAGATAGCTCCACCACAGTCCTGCAACAGCTGGCAGCTAGTCAACATTGACAGGGTTAGAACCCGTGGCCTCCTCTCATCTGTGAAATGCTACTCTTCTCCAGTCTGCTGACACAGAGCTAGCCTTTTACCTGGTAGGCTCCACTGCTCCAGACCACCAGCATGGCTGGCTTCACCTCTTAGGCGCTCCACTTCAGTGACTTGAACAGGCCCAGGACCATCTGTGTCCTGGTTTACTGGATCACCCTGTCTTCCAACTCTCCTTTGTGCAACTGTCTGGACCTCAGTGACTCTCCAAACAGGCCTAGGTTACACAAACAGGCCTAGGTTACAGTTTCAGGTGAGTTCTTGGACCTGGGCAAGGCCAGGAATGGTCTTCGAGTTTTATTATACAGATTATAAGAAACTAAACAAGCAGAACTCTTTCTTTCAGCAGCTGGGCACCTCTCCAAAGGGGTGGAGGGCTAGGAAAAACGAGAGGGAATCAGAACCTTTTAATTAGCCAGTAAGTTAACAAAACTCACGGTATTTATCTCAGAATCTACCAGGAAGTACTCTGCTTAGAATCAGAACTGTTCAACGATGTGTCATGGGTCCTTTATTGATAACAGTTAATGTAGATTTTATTTAGATTGTAAGATTTTATTGAGCTTGCTAGCATAGATTTATTTAGAGTGTAAGTTCTGTGGTATGGTACATAAAGTACACAAAAGGTTGTTACAAGGAGGAGGGAGAAAAATTGTTCTTCTTAAACCTCTGAGGATAGGACAAGAACCAATGGGCTTAAATTGCAGCAAGGGCGGTTTAGGTCGGGACATTAGAAAAAACTTCCTAACTGTCAGCGTGGTTAAGGAATAAATTGCTCAGGGAGGTTGTGGAATCTTCATCATTGGAGGTTTTTAAGAACAGGTAAGACAAACACCTGTCAGGTATGGTCTGGGTAATACTTAGCCCTGCCATGAGTGCAGGGGGCTGGACTCGAAGACCTCGTGAGGTCCCTCCCAGTCCTATGATTCTATGGGGCTGCTTCTCAACCTTTTTTTGCTTCTCAACATTTTTGTGCACTATGTGAGGAAAGGCAGCATGGCCTGGTGGACAGAGCACTGGACTAGGACTCAGGAGACCTGGATCCTAGCTCTGACTTTGGCTGGCTGGGTGACCTTGGGCAAGTCACTTTCCCCTATCTGTGCCTCAGTTTCCCCATCTGTAAAATGGGATTAAGATACTGACCTCCTTTGTAAAGCACTTCAGGATATATAGAGCTTTTCATCAGTATAAGTGTTTGTTAAAATTATTAATTATTATTATTATTAAATATTATTGTCCACAGCTTAGCAGAAACTTGGCTGGGTCCTTAAGCATTGTAATACAAATAATAATAAATGGAATAATTTTTCATTAGCTCTAATATGGCATGTGCTTTCAGAGTAGGAGGATATAAATTCAATTATTGCAGACACTGTGAAATTCTAAGTGGCCACAGTGAGCAGCATAGCAGCAGTTATGCTAACCTGGTAGGTAATATGTTTGTGACAATATCTATTTTACTGATATTCTCTGGGACAAGGGACATCAAGTATAAAATGGTGTGTGAGGGAGCAGGTCTGTTATATAAATAAGGCATGACATACTGTTACTATGTGAGGTTTGCTGGCCCCCGCCAGCTACAGGTCAGTAACCCCCTTAAAACCCTTTTTTTCCTCTTAGCAGCATAACTGTTTTCTGCAAATATGGCTACTAGTAAATAGCAGCTGACTAGATTTAGAAAGGCTTGTTTCAATACCTTATCCAGCAATTTTTCAAGCTAAGAGCTCTTAGATGTTAGATTTATGTTCACGGTTCTATAAAAAAGTTTGCTAAGTCTTTTGTTTTTCACTATTAGCAGCAGCAACAACAAAAGCAGAAGGTCACCAGAGGAATGTACTTTGTCAAGTAGCTATTGTTGTGCCTGTGTATTTTTTTTACACGTTGGCATGACTGCTTTAATCTGTCATGACTGCTACTTCTTTCATAGATCTGAAAGCAGGTCTCTGCTGTGAGATGTCTGGGTTCAGTTTCCTCAGCTCTGTAACCATTTGTCTAGTTTTTTCATTTGTAAGTGTCAGACTCGGAGATGCCTGTTAAATTTCTGTTCAAAACGGGGATAAAGACACAAATTGTTGGCAGTTAAAAAATGGAAAGACGTGAAATTGCATAAAATCAAACATTTTACCACTTTGTGTACGCTGATTGCCTGTGACTGAAGGATATGCTGTCAGTCATAAAGAAAAGACATTTAGGGCCCCATCCTACCGAAGCAATCCTCCTATTAAATTAAATGGGCCTGATTCTCCATTGCATCACACCTTGTGTGGTCATTTTAACTTGAACAAAGTGGATGTAAAAACATTACCACTGATTCAGTAGCATTTTGCCCACTTCGTGCTCACTCTGTACACATGGTAAGGGCCTGATCCAAGCCTATAGAAGCCAATGGGAATGCATGACTTCGATGTGATTAGGAGCAGAACCTATGTGAATGCTCAAGGGCTGAGGCAGTGGACAATCAGTACAAATGCTTGCAGAATCCAGCAAAATGAGTGTGCTAGATCTACAAGACCAGGCGCTCAGAGCAGCATGTTCATGCAGAAATATAATAAATTAAGCAAGAATATTTTAATGATGAGAATGAATTGCAGTAGTTATGAGATTAATGGTAAATATTTCTAAATCTTTTTCCAGGAAAAAGTTTATCCAGTCCATTTCCAAAGTCATTTGAAAAAAGCATAAAAAAGATCATTTCTCAGAAATATCAAACTATTTTATAATTGGAAAAAAGAAATTGATACATGGGGATAACTTCTATGCCATCCAAGTAACAAGCTGCTCATGCTCCATGAAATGAAATGAATGCCATGGCCTTTTTAACTGGCACAGGGGAGCTATTTATGGTGAAAAGAGATTTGCTGAACTACTGTAGAATGTAGAGATAATTTTAGAAATCAGATAACACTTTTGACGCTAAACACCTCACTGCCCATGAGTCCACAACATCTGTTCCACCTGAGAGGTTACCCAATACGCTTGGATGTGATCACAGGCCTAAGTCTATCGTACACATCTATCCAAAAACAAGTTATAAACTGACTAGGCAATTACATTAGTGGCCTCCTGGAGATCTGGAGTTGTGGTCATTAAAACAACACCTGATAATATCAATTAATATATTTAGTTATGCCAAAATATTTTCACAATTTTTATGTCGTCTTACAATGCATTTGTGTGAAAACTTTCATTATGAAGGACCAAAGCACATTAAAAATACCAAATGAAATGCAACCTATGGCTTTGATCCTGCAAACACTTACATATGTGCTTAACTTTAAGCAGATGAGTAGTCCCAATGATTTCAATGGGACAATTCACCTGCTAGAGGTTAACCAAATATGTCAATGTTTTCAGGTTCACACCTATAATAAAATAATAATAATAATATCTAGTTCTTACATTCTTTTCATCAGTAGATCTCAAAGAGCTTGACACTAGTGCTCAACAGTTGCTCCAGAACCTCTCAGGCTGAAACTCTGTTATTAGTATCACTTCACTCAACACTGACATGCAGCCCCTTCCAGGGAAAAGTGCAACAGTGTTTAACAGCACACTGCAGATCTATGAAGGGTCGGAAGTGAAGACAAATACTACATCCAATTGAAAGTATATTGTTTGCCTTAGTTAGCCACTACATACAACAGGGAATGGTCCATTAGAAATATAATGGAGAGGTAAACATATTTCAGAGCAAGTTGTCTGTTCACTGTTGATACTTGATTTAGCCTTACTTCTATTTTATGTAAAAACATAATAGCAATTTAAAAAAAAATAATAATGAAGAAGCTAGACAGGAATATTTGGTTGGTCCCAGATTAATTATTCATTATTCATATTAGAATTAGTCAGAATGTGGGGGCTAAAAGCCTATCTTTGGAGAAAAGTGCTATAGAGTGTTTATTACAAAGACATAGTTTTACTTTTCTGAAAAATAGCATTATTAGTCAGTTGATGAGAGACCCTCCAGTATGAAAGTTCGCCTTACTACATGCTGGAGCCCTGAATCACTAAGGACAGATAGTAGAGAAGTATTGTATATGGGAGTGTACCATCTACTGAATTCCTTAACATCACTTCCTATGGTAGGTAACTTTTTCTTGAAGTTCTCCCATATTGATCAGCTCCAACACTATTCATCTTATGAGACAGTGTAAGATCAAAACATCAGGAGGTATGGCTGGAATGTAATGGTGAATAAGTGTAATTGAAGGGAGATTTTGGACCTAAGTGGTTTTCCTATTTTCATGTAAACATGTCTTTCGCTACTTCCTGTGCAATATTCATTCTGATCCAGTGTCCATTCGAGTCAATGATAATTTTTCCATTAAGTTCACTGGATCTGGGTCAGGACACTGATTAGTAGAGGACTTAACTCCCCAAAACTCTCACACTAGTACCTTTCCTAAGGATTCACTCACAACTTTGAAAAAGAGAGAAATAAAATCTTGTGCTTCTATTGTACATTGGTTCTGGGCCACTCTGTGTGACTCATGAATCATGCAAAATCTGAATTAAAAAAAAAATTCTGCTAGATCAGGTACATCATATTGCTCCATCTGTCCAGCCAGAGGTTCTAAAGCTCTATCCCTCTGAAGGCTGTCATTACACCATTCCAGATTGACTAGACAGAGCTGGATTTCTTTAAAATAATTAAATCATTTCCTACAATATAATTCTCTCTCGTACAGTTTAGCTATTATGTAAACCTTCAGCAGTAATTTTTATTTGTGTATTTTGTAATGTGACTTTATAACAATTAACTGTGCCTTTAGTAAAAGTCTTAACTTTTGGCTTATCTTACCTCCAACCTTGAGCTAGAAATATGAATAAGCCACCCCTTCATAGCCTATGCAAATAAACATGCATCTTCATCTGTTGTTCTGTATATTGCGGGTACAACTGTCCCCTTAAATGGCAAAAACAATTCATTTAGTCCATTCACCAGAGAAGCCTGAGGCTTTACTTCTGCTCTCAGCCATGTTTGCTGCTAAGGTGACCAGATGTCCCGATTTTATAGGGACAGTGCCGATTTTGGGGTCTTTTTCTTATATAGGCTCCTATTACCCCCTACCCCTGTCCCAATTTTTCACATTTCACATTTGCTGTCTGGTCACCCTATTTGCTGCAGCCTGCTTTAACCAACTTTCCATTCTCTCTGATTATCTACATCCTTCATTGTCATGGTAACAGCATTGTGTCCAGCATCAGATTCCATAGGATCTTCCCATTCAATTTCACAATCATATAATAGACATAGAGAAAAGGAAGGACTAATCAATTTTCAAAATGTTTCATATTTCAATGAAGCCCCCTCTAACTCTTCCCTGTTTCAAACTAAATCATTCTTGTTGGCCATCTTATGTCATATTTAGAGACTGTTATACTAAAAACAATTATTGTTATCCCTTTCTGGAGCTTAACATTTTTAGATGAAGTATTTAGAATTGTAAAAAAAAGTCACTATCTGTAAAATAGTAATACTACAGTGCTTTAGGCCATTAGTATAGAATACTGTTGTATTTTCTGAGAGTGTTCCAAGTGATGGTGAGTCATTATTGATAAAATGTCATTACACGGTTGATATGACTTTCTATCACTTTCTAGCCTAAGCTTACTTGCTTTTTAACTAAGCAGGGATTTTCACTATTTATTCTTATTCTTATTATTTTTAGTTAATTATCTGCTGAACATAATGTACACTCTTCTAGCCACATTGACTTTGATCTCCCTCATATTAGAAGATCCTCTAAGTTGAAAGCACATGAATGTATATGAGAAGGTTTACACCATTTTGCCAGTGTGTCTTGCCTAATGTTTATCCTATTTCTAAATTCTTACCTCCATTATGCTGCATTTATATCCTTCTGGATTTTCTTACAAACCACTTATTTTCAATAGATAGACGGGTTACTGTAAGGTTCATGGAGTTAAATCAACACAGAACTTGGTCCTTGGTGCCATCAGAAATTGTCACCGTCAGTCTGCTTTGTCCCCCAGATCATTGCTAACAATTTTCAGTAACATAGTCCAGTACTGTCCTATTAGGGAATACATCAATATTAACTTCTATCCACTCTAAGGAACAGCCATTCATTCAAACTTTGCTTCCAGTCACTTTTTATCCCCTTTTGGCCTTTACTCCATGGTTATTTCTTTTACTTAGTAGTCTTTTAGTGATGGTACCTTATGAAAAGCTGTTGAAAATTCAGGTAAAATATGATAACTGTGTGACCTTTATCTGCTCCTTTATTAACTTTCTCAAAGAACTCTGGCAGGTTAAAGAAGCCCGATTTCAATATACACCAGCCATGCTGATTCAACCGTATCATTTTATACATGTGCTTCCCTGGTCTATCCTCAATCTGTTGTCTTGGAACGGAGACAAGACTCACCAGTATAATTAAGCAATTTCACTTGGCTCCACATTAGCAACTTTCCCATTTTAGGGCCCAATCTTGCACCCACTGAAATCGAAATTTATTCCTGTGTAAAGAGGCCTATGTACAAGGTGTATGCAACATTTAAGCTCTCTAAAAAGCATTCAACCATAGTGTTAAGAAATTGCTTCTTCAAACTGGTCCCTGGATCATTCAAATTCTGCATGTTAATGCTGAGTTAGTTGCAATCTCCCATTGCCATTATTATACCATCATATTTTACAGCTTCTTTAATCTCTTTTTCTGTACTAAGGGTCTTATCCTGAAGACTCTTACTCTCATGAGTTGTTCTTACTCATGTGCGTAGTCTCACTGATGTCACACAAGAATAAGATATGGCAGATTCATATCCCAAATTCTTTACTTCTGTGTATCTAAATACAGAGATCAATTTTGCTCTCTCAGACAAAATTTTCATGGACTTCAATGAGAGCAGATTCAGATCTTTAGTTTGGACATGCTTAATTATTTTAGCTTGAAAATCAGGAAGGGCAAGCATTAGAGACTCCCAAGAAGTACATGTAACTTAGCAGACATGAACACCATCACAACAGTTTTCTGAATGCCGGTTATAAAATAACTAGTGGATAATTTGGAAAAGGAGATATTCAGTATTATGGACAAAACTCCCATTCATTTCAGTGGGGCCAGCATTTCACCCTCGTTATGCTAGATACAATGGTTTGGCTATTTTCTTGTGGGAATGATTCCTTTGCTGTGCCATAGGGCATGGTCTGGTATTGAGCATATAAAATAGGTGTATTTGCTTACCTGATACTAATAACTAAATAACCATGCTGTTACATGGGTGTGGCAGGGCAGTTGGGGGCAAGTTATCCACTATCTGTGCAGTCTCCTTCATACAACCAATGAAAGTGTTGCATGCAAATTAGCTTTAGTGTAAGGGTGGTGATGGGTTGAATTATCTCTGATATCCAACAGTCTAGGACTCTTTTTGCCTTACTGTAGCTGAACGCTCGAGCTGTTGCATGGGTATAATTCATAAAGTCAAAATGGCTGAGAACTTAAAAACTGGGGACAGTGATTCCCAGTGATTCTCAGTGATGACTGAAACTGGTGATACTCTGAAAAAAACCATCTCAACCATGCTTGTAGTTGTTTTCATCACTTCACACTGACTCAACAGATGTCCTAGGCTTCAGAGTGACACACTGAACTACACTCCTGGAATCTTACTACGTAGATTGTAGAAATATTCAGTTGCCACTACAGCACAATACTACAAGGTTAAATATACGTGTTTCTGTCTATGCAGTATATACCACAGCAAAATTGGTTACACCCAAACAAAGCATTACATAGTCACTTGGGGTTCAAACTTGAGCTTTGGCTGCTTTGCAGTGCTCAGGCGGACTGTGAGGAACTTCAGGGAGAGCTAACAAAGCTAGGCAAATTGGCAACATGACAGATGATATTCAGTGTTGACAAAGGTAAGATAATGGGCACTGGGAGGAATAATTTGAACTACTTATGAACATATTGCTAGTATAACCCCTTTAGAAAAAGATCAGAGAATCATTGTAGACAGCCCAACGGAGATGTCTCCTCAATGTTCAACGGTGTTCAGACAAGCAAACCAAATGTTAGGAGGAGTAAAGAATGATATAGAAAATAATACTTGAAAGCATTATCATTTAATTGTATAAAGAAATGATATGCCCTTCTCTGGAATACTCTCTTCAGCTCTGGTCACTCTATCAATTTACCTGTTTGCATGAGAAGACCAGTTGCAGATTCCAAAATAAGGGCCCAGTGGGCAAACAGACATCCTTCTTTCTCTCTCAGGGACCTTCAGTCATTTACCCTTCCCACATTACCAGGGATTATGTGAGCGCTGTTCCCTCGTGATGCCTCACCACTGCTATCTCATATTCCTTTTCATTACCCTGAGGCAAGGAGAGACTGGCACCTCCATGCTTGGAGAGTACAGTGATACAGTCACAAACACATCCATACACTGTCTCTGGACTGCCTTCCCCCACCCCAGACACACACACTCATACATTTTAATCCCACTGTCTCTGGCTGCTCTCCTATCTTCTCTCACACACACTCACATGTGCTATCTATCTGCTTACACAGCAAGCTATCCAGAGCAGGTTCCTTATTTACCTTTTTGTTTGTACAGCACTTGGTCCTAACCAGGGCTTTTTGCTTCATTGTCATAGAAAATAATAATAATAAAAATCACTAGAACCTGACTCCACATATATTTCTCTCCACAACTTCTCGCTGCCCTCATTATTTTCCCCGATTCTATTCCTCTTCGAAGCTCCCTATTCCTAAATTTTTGCCCCCTATTCTGTCCTCCTTTTTGCTGGACTCCATCCTCAATTCTCTGCCCTCCTTCTGCCCCCAGTTCTCTCTGGCACCTCCCCATTTGGGAACACACTTCTTTGTCCAGATCCCAAAGTTCTCCTTGACATCCCTCTTTAGAGCTCTGTTTCCCATAGTATGTGGTGATGCAATTCAAAATGTTGGTTTTACTATATAAAGCCTTACATAGTTTGGGACCTTGCAGCCTTATGGATCACCTCTCTCCCTACGAGAGCAACAGAGGTGCTTCTGCTGATAGCCCTTAAATGTACTCTCAGCAATTTAAAGGAAGGTCACTCTCAGGGTAGGGATCCTGTCTATAAAACCAGCTTCCCTCAAGTAGTCTGGCAGAGAGTGATTTTGCTCAGCTTTAGTGCATCATGCGAGGCTCATCTCTTTGGCCAAGTGAGTCTTTTATCTAAGGCATCTCTTTCTCCCTTTTTTTCTCTCCACTTTGTTTATTTATTCATGATTGTTTTTGTATGTAATGTGGTCAGATGTCACAGCAATGGATGCACTATAAATTATTAAATATATAAATGAGGTGCATATCAAGTGACTTGGATGTACAGAGTGTTGGTTTTTTTTTTAAATTCACTTGAAAGAGCAGGAATACCAGCTCTCTTTGGTCAGATTGCAGGCTGTACGTGTTATTTACCACAAAAAAAAAAAAAACCAAAAAGAAAGGGAGCACATTTCTGTCCAAGCAGAATCTCAGCAGACAGAGGGCTTTGATTTTATTGGCCATGGATTTTTATTTTTATTTTTTTGTAAACAGAGATTCTGATAATTTCCAAAGAGAGGTTTGTATTTTTCATTGAATTTTTATATAGCATTATAAGCTTTTACTTTAAAAGTAAAAGGCAAGACTGGATGTCAATTTTCCAATACTATACTCTGACCAGAAAGCAAGATTTCATAGGTCTAGTGTTTCACATATGAAAAACCGCTTTTGTTAGTGGTAGAAAATTGCCTTAGAGTAAGGCCAGAATTTGTGATTTGATATTTTAACTACCATTTGTGACCTATGAGATTTTAATTACAGTTGGAACTTCATAACTTTCACAGAGACAAACTGTGGTATGTGGAACTCAAGTGAGGTAAAATTTTCATCAGAAAAATATGTTAAATTAAAAGGCCAGTCAACGTGTGTGACAGATTCATTAATTGAATGTGAAGGGTTTAAACTATCTTAAAATCATGATGCTGGAAATTCTTATGGCAGGAATAATTTGCACACTGAGGGTCACATGCCCTCACACAAGGCTTTGAGGTGGCGAGCCCAGCAAGGAGATGAGGTATGGCAGTGGCAAGCAGTTGGAAGGGCAGTGGAAAGCAGCCCCGGTAGAAGGGCCATCCATGGTGGATAAACATTCCTCAAATTGTGGGTAGCATTAGCTGGGGAAGCAACAGGAAGTGACCAAAGAAGATGCTGATTCAGTACATCCTTTCTGCAGCTTTTGCCAACAGGACTCGTATAGCCATAAAATAAAGCAGTCCCTCCTCCTCAACACTCACACACAGCACAACATCCAGAGGGATGACAACAGCAACAACCCTGTCTCCCTGCCCTTGGGGTGATTCCTCTTGTGGTGCAAGAGACCACACTGGCATAGGGAGGTGCGATTTACATCTCCTTGGGCCATCTTCAATTAAACTTATCCTTCAGTTGAATCACTTTATACAAACTGTTTTTCAGATTGAGTCTGTGTAGCAGAAAGTCAATTGAATTGTATTTCAGGCAATGGTCAGTAATTCCAGGGCTGGTGCTAGTATATTTTTTTTTCAGTAGGAATAAAAGTATTTCTAATCATTGCAAGCTAGCTGTAGTCACTCTAGTTTGGAAAGGGCAATAACTAATAGCAGGAATAGCCAGAGGAAGTGATAGATGATATAGGTATGAAAACTTTAAATATCATCCACTTATGATTATAAAATTATTATTTTAAAATTACATATATGTCACCAAAGAAAGGTGGATCCGTTCAACAGAATTAAAAACTATACAAAAGTAATTCAAATTACCTCCACATTAACAATCATGCTGCCTCTGTGGAGATCAGAAACTTCATACATGTGGAAACTAGGTATTGAAAGTTCACTGTCTGCATTGCTGCTGTTGTCAAACCAGCAGACCTCTGAGATAATCAGTTCTGTTAGGTAAACTTCTCACATTTAACCAGCTTATTCTGAGCCTTTTGTTGCAAAATACTGAAGAATGAAGGTCGTGTCCAAGAAAATCAGAGTTGAAGATGGCTGATGCAGTAGATTTATTGAATGGAAACTGTCTGATAAAAATGAAAGTTCAAACAATGGATCAGAGAAGTGAGTCATGGAGCAGTTCCAACATCATCAGATTTTCTTCAGATCTGTGCAAAAATCTGAAAACCCAGATGTACTTATAAACCAGACAGATACAAAACAGAAAACCAGGAATTCCATAAATCACAGCGAAGAGCATCTTATTTATTTCTCACCAAAGGGGTCATAAAGAATATCAGGATGAGCAAGAATGTCACCAGGAATTGAAAGTAGCAAAAGCAAAAAGAACCTTTACTAATATACAAAAAACCTCATGTCTTATCAAATTCATGTGCAAATCATAAATGATTAACCTGGCTTCAGTCATCAGGGATCTGATTTTGAAAAAGTTAGCTAGGTAATTTCAGACATATCACTGGTCACCAGTGAATACAAATAGATTTAGGTGTGCAATTATGGTTATTGTACATGCAAATTAGGTGCTTAATCACATATAATTTTTTAATTTTTATTTGTTGCTGTCAATGGAATCCCTAACTGAGTCACTAGGGGTGCAAAGGGTACATTAGAGTTGAACCATGGGCAGTGGAAGATTCAAGTCCCAACCCCCCTTTTACAATGAACAAGATGGAAAAAAAGCTGACAGCTGTGTCTTGCTAAGGGGAATTGGAGGGGTGGGGAAAGAGAGAGATGGAAAAATCATTCCCCATTTGCATTCCAGGAACCAACAGAGTCTAACTGATGATAAGGAGAAAAGTGTTCAGCCCCAATATCGCTGCCTCCTCAGATATCCAGATTGGCCCCTGCCAAGATGTGACGGTATGAGATGCTCTTATCCACCTCTGGCAGGAGGTGTAAGTGATGAATGAGAATACGGTAGCAAATTCAGACTTCTTGAATAAGGCAGAATTGAGAATGGTGTTGTACTCCATCCTGAAGTCCTACACGCTACTGATGCTCAAGTTCTATCATGGTCCCTATATTCAAAATGGCAAAGGATGTCTCAGAGCCCATGTAAGTGAGGCAAGTT
This sequence comes from Eretmochelys imbricata, assembly GCF_965152235.1. Classification (NCBI taxonomy): domain Eukaryota; kingdom Metazoa; phylum Chordata; order Testudines; family Cheloniidae; genus Eretmochelys; species Eretmochelys imbricata. The sequence continues at coordinate 113,413,165 of NC_135575.1, read as the reverse complement.
GTGCAAATGAGCCATCAGTTCACACAGATTTAGCAAATAAATGCCAACAAATGGTCCTGCTAAGATACCTCTCAGTGAGTAAAGCATCTGAGCCTCAGGCAAGTTTCTCAAACATCCTGCAGATGAATGCCTTTGCATCAAACAATCTAATTCTAAGGCTTTCACTCAAGCCAGGAGAGGATGGGATGGTTCTTTCAGTCTCTGGGATAAGAATAGAAGAATCAGTTTAGACAATTCTACAGTCCTTCATTCCTATATAAAAGCCAGACGTTCCTCCTGGTATGTCAAGAACCAATGTCAGTCTAAGCCTTCTGGTGGGTACACAAAATTTATCTGTAGCTATGAAATGCGTCTGGGCCTCAAAAGACAGGAGGAAAATTCAGATTCTGCATGGACAACTGAGCCCAGAAAACCAGGATCTCAGGAGAATTCAAATGATCTGGAGTTTCCACATAGATTTTAAAGACAACACCTTTCACCCCCAGCTCTTCCCTTTATGTTAAATCCAATGATATTCTCAAACACAGACAAAAGTCTTATGCAAGAGAAAGTGATGTCTCTTGTGACAAAGAAGGCAATGGTAAAAATTTCCCCAGGCCAAGCAACGTTTGCAAGCAATTTGTTCCTGATATCCAAAAGAACAGAGGAAGGAGCATAAATCTGTGATAAATCTGAGAGAACTGAATGCTTGGGTACTATATGAATACACACATTGCAAGATGAAGGGATCCATCTCCTAAGAGACACCTCAATGCGGGATGATTGGATAGTGAGATTAGACCTGAAGGATGTCTCACTATCCTGCTGGTGAAAGAATGTCAAAGGTTCCTCCAAGTTTTGCTGGGAAGGAGAACTTTGGCAGTCCTCCAACCTACCATTTGGCCTCTTGTCAGCTCCATGGTAGCAGCCTTCTGTGAGACAGGGCTCAGGATAACAGTCTGTTTAGACAACATGCTGATTGTGGCACAGAACAGAGAACTGTTAGCGGTGCAAGCGGATTTGGTGAAAACAATCCTAGAGAGCCCAGAGATCCTGAAAAATGACCAAAAATCAAATCTGGCCCTTGTCCAGCAAAGTCCCAGGGATTTACGGTGATGAGGTCTCTGTTCAAGGAATTTTCAAACCCTCTCCAGAATTAATCATACAAACTCTTCAGACAGTAAAAGGGCTGTGAGGACAGCAGTCATCCCTCTCCGTGAGTCACTTTGGATCACAGAATCATTGAAGATAGAATTGGGAAAGATATCTTATGTCATCTCCTTGTAAATGGGGAATTGCTCTCTTTGGTACCTTTTCTGTGTTTTTATCTGAAATAACTTCCCAAGCAATGGGGCTTCCCTTGAGAGCCTGTTCCATTATCTAATACCTTGACTGTCAGGAAACTTTTGCCTCTGACATTCTGCATTTCTTAATTTAATCTCAGGTTTCAGAGTAGCAGCCGTGTTAGTCTGTATCCGTAAAAAGAAAAGGAGTACTTGTGGCACTTTAGAGACTAACAAATTTGTTAGTCTCTAAAGTGCCACAAGTACTCCTTTAATTTAATCTCATTACTCCTGGTTGCATCCATGTGTTACACCCTTAATAGTGTGTTTCATTCCACCCCAGGTATCTCTACTTTTCAAATATTTGTAGACTTTTGTTACCCTACCAACTGCCATTAGGGGCTCTTATTCAAGAGATACATTTACAGTACTTAGGATTCTTTTGGAAGGGGGGAGAAGGTAGACTTTCAGATCTGTATGCACTAACTAAAGACTGGTTTCAGAGTAACAGCCGTGTTAGTCTGTATTCGCAAAAAGAAAAGGAGTACTTGTGGCACCTTAGAGACTAACCAATTTATTTGAGCACGAAAGCTCATGCTCAAATAAATTGGTTAGTCTCTAAGGTGCCACAAGTACTCCTTTTCTTTTAACTAAAGACTGAACCTCATTGGAATTGTTGGGGTTTATTTTCTGCAAAAGCTTTAGATTTTTTTTTTTAACTATTTCAATGAAAATATTCAGAACAAAACTTTTGGAAATGAATTGATTATTTTTTCATTTAATTTCAAAATATTTCATTTCAGACTTTCACATATTTTTCTCCTTTCACTATTTTACTTATCCCTCCTTACTTATCCTATCCACTGGAAAGGATATTTTTTTAAAAAAATCAATAAACAAAAGGTGTAACAGGGTGGTCTATCCCTTTAAGGGCCAGTGTGCCTGGGGCCAGCCAGCCCTGTCTGATTATCAGACCCAGCTGGGAGGGGTCAGATGATCCCTATAAAAGGGCTGAGATAGCTCAGTTTGAAGGAGCTCTTGGAGGGAGAGGGGCTCCTGTAGAAGGCCCTGAGGCAGGAAGATTTAGGAAAGGGTGTGTTGTCCTTTCAGTACTGAGGGAGGCAAGAGAAAAAACCCTAGGGGCTATAGCCCTTGGTGGGCAAAGGCATTGCTTTGTTTTGGTGGTTTAAGTTTTATCTTTAAAGAATAAAGGTACGGTCTGAGGGAAGGGCCTTCTGAGAGATGGGCTTTTTCCTAGGCTGCTGAGAGAGTATACGAGGGTTTCCAGTAGAATAAACTTAAGGAGTGTGAGAAAGTGTTTTCAAATATCTAAGGGGAAAAGTGGGTTTTTCTCCCTGTTAATTTGTTCCTTTGCTCTGCTTTACCAGTGGAGGGAGAAAAAATGGGGGGGGGGGTGTAAAAACACTTGAGAGAAAGTGGTAATTTTCCCAATTAAAAAGTGTGTAAGGTCATTTCAAAAATTGTTGAGAAATGAAAAGTCAAAAAAACAAACAAACCCCTTCTGGGTAAGTTTAGTTTTCAATGCTCTCTCCCTTTTTTTTTAAATGAAAAACCTGCTGGAAAAAAAATGTTGACCAGCCCTTCTACAGACTGTAGTATTTGGTCCAGAAGAATTAGTAAAATACCTGTACAACTAAATCTAGACTATTTAAACCTATTGAATAGGTTAATTACTAAGTCTTACAGCACTCCCTTTTTAAAGCATTATTAATTATGTTCCATAGGGAAACATATTGACAAAAACATTGGACTTTAGAGGGATTTTTAATTAATGTGATATTTTGATGTAATATTAGTATGGTAATGTGACTAGTTTGTTGACCAACAATATATGCCCAGGGTGACTGAAAGAATTTGGCCTGCATCCTCAGGGTTATCACAACGCATGCAAGATACGTATTAGTGGACCACTAAATAGCCACACTAGTGCCCATCTGCAGGACATGCACTACCATAGACCACTTTTTTATGCATTGGTAAAGTGTTTCCTTGAATGAAATCTGGGAAATCAAAATACAGAAGAGTAATTCAGATTTTCAGGAAGCTTCTAAATTTTTCTCACTAAAAGATCAATGGGCATGTGAATTTCTATGGCCTGTATTATACTGGAGGTCAGACTAGATGATCTAATGGTCCCTTCTGGCCTTAAAAATTAATGACTCTATATGGCCAAGCTTTAGATCACTTGATTCTGCTTGTTCATTTGGATTTCTTTAGGTCCTTCTAACTTCCTACTTGGCTCTCTATTCGTGAATAACTTCCTCTAGTTAACTTGCCGTTTCTCTTCAGATATGTCTACAATGCTGCTGGGAGTGAGCCTCCCCAGCCCAGGTAGACAGACTTGTGTGATAAGGCTCATGCGAGTACACTAAAAATAGATGTGTTTTCCAAAAGCACAAAAGGTTTCAATCTATTCTAATTTATTCCAAATAAACCAAAAGTAACAATATCTGAATGTTTGAAAAATGAAAAGCAGGTATTAAAAACAATACCATTTTGTAAATCCTGTTACATCTAAGTAAATTCTTAAAACACTATTTTTAGGACAGCAGAAATTCGGTGACTTTTTAGTTTAAATAGTTTACTTCAGATGCGGTTACAGTAATTTCACAATTTAACCTTTGGCCACATGGAACTTAACAGAAGTTGACATTTGTAATAATACACAGTTCTTTCTTCACTGAAAAGGATATAAAATAGGTACATTAAATGAAAGCAAGCATTCTTTAACAGTGCATCACTTAGTATAAATAATTCTATTTATATACTATGTACTTATATGCCACCTTTACTGTACGTCTGTGCACCTCACAACCTTACATCTTCACAACTCCCTTATGAGGTAGGGAAATACTATTGTTCCCATTTTACAAGTGGGGAAGTGAGTCACAAAGAGGCTAAATAAACTTGCCCAGGGTCACATAGGAAGTCTGTGGCGGAGAAGGAATTTGAACCAAGTCTTAGGCCACTGCCGTAATCACTAGATCGTCCTTCCCCTCTGAGTTTGATTTGAACTGACTGCTAATCTTTGGGATTATCTCATACCAGCACTGCTCGAGCAAAGCATTTAAGCATGTGTAATATATAAACACATGAGTAGTGAAGTCAGTTTGACTGCTCTTGTGCTCAAAGTTATGCATGCACTATGTGATTCGCTAGATCAGGGCCAGAGAGCTGCACCACTACAGGGGAGTTTTGAGAGACATTCTTTCAGAGCTCCTTGGCATTCAAAGCAAGCATGTCCATACTCTTTGTACTCCACAAATCACCATCAGCGGAAACCCTCTGGAAAACATGTACCATTTTCCATACCTTGGCAGCCACCTTTACCAAACAGCCAGCATTGCCACAGAAATTGAATACAGGATCTGCTGTGTCAGCACATCTTTTGGAAGACAACTCAAATGAGTCTTCAATGATAGGGATCTGCAAACAGGCACCAAAATCTTGGTTTACAAGGCAGTTGTCATCCCCACCCTTCTCTATGGGTGTGAGACCTGGGTAACCTACAGTCAACATCTCAAGCAGCTGGAGTGATTCCAACAGCACTGCCTCAGGAGGATTCTCAGGATCAACTGGGAAGACAGATACACTAACATCAGCGTTCTCTCTGCGGCCAGCATCAGCAGTGTAGAAGCGCAGGTCATGAAACACCAACTCCGCTGGGCTGGCCACTGTGTATGTATGCCTGATACTTGCCTCCCAAAGCAAGTACTCTTCGCTCAGGTAAGTAAGGAAAAAGGGCTTGCGGAGGACAGTGGAAGTGCTTCAAACACATACTGAAAGGACATCTTAAAAAGGGAAAGGAGTACTTGTGGCACCTTAGAGACTAACCAGTTTATTTGAGCATGATGAAGTGAGCTGTAGCTCACGAAAGCTCATGCTCAAATAAACTGGTTAGTCTCTAAGGTGCCACAAGTACTCCTTTTCTTTTTGCGAATACAGACTAACACGGCTGTTACTTAAAAAGGGAGGCATCAACCCAGCAAACTGGGAGGACTTGGCACGTAACAAAACACAGTGGCGCCACACCATACACCAAGCCACAGCTCACTTTGAGGAGAACAGATGTGCTCATGATAGAGAAGCGACAAAGGAGGAAAGAAAGGGCACAGTCCAGCCAACAACTATGTCTCCTCCAAGATTACACCTGTCACTTCTTTGGGAAAATCTGCAGGGCATGAACTGGGCTCCTCAGCCACTTAAAAACCCACCAATGAACCCCCTTGGCAGACACCACCCTCTCATTGAGGGATAGCCGAAGACAAGATTCCATTCCAGCCTGGCAGTATGGGTGTCTATAGGGTCAAAGCCCCATTTCCTTCCCACATTTGGTTTACTGTGTGCCCTAAACAGAGTATGGAGAGACCCATCATTGCGTGCTCTTGATCTCTGCTACTGCATTTGTGCCTGGATTTTACGCAAGCAGTGCAAGTGGGAAGGAAAGTTCCTAGTGGCCCCCACCTACCCACTATGCACCTCCATAAGGACCAGTCACAATCTAGCATTCAAAAACCAGTAGGAGAACACTTCAATCTCTCTGGTCACTCAATAGGAGACCTGAAAGTGGCAATTCTTCAACAAAAAAACTTCAAAAGACAGACTCCAATGTGAAGCTGTAGAACTGGAATTAATTTGAAAACTGGATACCATCAGATTAGGTTTGAATAGAGACTGGAAGTGGTTGGGTCATTATAAAATCTAAACTTAATTTCCCCAATACTAATTTCTCCCTACTGTTACTCACACCTTCTTGTCAATTGTCTGTAATGGGCCACTCTCTTACCACTTCAAAAGTTATTTTCCTTCCCTTGGTATCCTGCTGTTAATTGATTTATCTCATTAGACTGACCTCACACTTGATAAAGCAATCCCCATCCTTTCATGTATTTATACCTGCTCCTGTATTTTCACTCCATGCACCTTATGAAGTGGGTTCTAACCCACGAAAGCTTATGCCCAAATAAATTGGTTAGTCTGTAAGGTGCCATAAGGATTCCTCATTATTTTTGCTGATATAGACTAACATGGCTACCACTCTGAAATCTAGCCCTTAATCGTTCCATTGTTTCAACTGGGACAAAAAATGCAAATAAAGTTATTTTTCATGCAAACAGAAGAAGCATGGCACTAGGACAAAGCAATCATAATCCTAAAAAGTGATTATGCAAAACTGGAATCTATTACCTGACAGATCAGCATCCTCTGTGTGTGTCAGTCATAGCTGCTGCCATCAGTAACAAAATGAAAGTGTTTACTGCTGTTTATTCCTGATAGCACTGCACAGCCACTAGTTCATACATTATTAGCAGAATTAACTAAATCCCAACAGAAGAATACCTAAAACTGGGGATGTCAAAGCTAGAAAGAATCCCTCTTGATTTTCAAAGCCCAGGATGTGTTTGCAGGGCTGGCAGTTACAAAAAAACCTTCCTTTTTCTTGTAAACCGAGCAACACAAAATCTGGAAGTAATTGAGAGATAGTAAAGAGGAAACCCCATGATGCCATTTTTACCAAGTGATCTTTCAAAGATTAACTGATCTTTAAAAGCCTACCCCTTTGAACAAAACACTTTTTCTGTGCCCAGGCAATTCCATGTGCTATGGCAGATATTTTTTGCAGTAACTAACAGGTTAAAAAATAAAGAGCTGCAGGAAGATTTCTGTGCATATTGATTACGCGGTCATCACTATTTATTAATTGTATTGTGGTAGCACCTAAGAGTCCCAGTCATGGACCAGGCCCCTATTGTGCTAGGTGTTGTACAAACACAGAACAAAAAAGATGGTCTGTGCCCCAAAGAGGTCACAGCCTAAGTAATTAGGTTTGAATTTGCATTTCTTCTGTAATCACAGAGGATTATGTCAGCTTTTGTTCAGTGTGTAACATTCTCTTTATTGACTTTTTTGTATACTTAAAGCCAGCATAACAGAAGTCAAAATAAGAAATATGATGATAATACTACTCAGAAATATGACAATGTGCTCAGGGAGTTTCTGCCACTAAGCTTAAAATCTATTGCACAACACTGGAAAGACAGGACATTCAATGAAATCCAATAATTAAGCAGTAATTAATCTTCCTTTAACCCCCCCCCACAACAAATAACAAAACTCCATGGAGTAATTATCTGATTATAGTTCCTGTCACACATTCCATTCTCTACCTTGATCCACAGTGTCAGAATACAAACATTTCCCAACAGTTCCTGACTCGATACATTCTCCAAGGAGCATGGTCTCATCAGAGTTAGTGAAGGTATAGGTACATCCCACAAAAACAGTCCTCAGTTTTCTGGGACCAATAAGTGATACTCAAAGCCTAAGACATGTGTGTCTCTTTCTAAATATCCCTCTCCCTGAAATATGACATGGTACTTATCTGTGATGGCTTCTTATGGAAATAGTTATTAGCAGAGCCTTGATAACACTTCTTCAGTTTGACATTATTCCTTTTCTATTTTAGGAAACTATGGTCCAAAAATCTTTATGTACAATCCTAGAGAGAGAGAGAGAGAGAGAGAGAGAGATGGCTCTGCAGTTGGAATTTTCAAAAAAGCTCAGCATTGGCCTAACTCCTTCAGTGGAAGTCAATGGGAGTTTTACCACTGATTTCAGTGAGAGAGAGTTAAACTAACACAGAATGCTCTGAAAATCACATTTTATGTCTTTTTGTGAAAAGCATCATATAATTCTGGAATGATCTCACAGAAGTACCATCTATTGTATGTTGTTTCTTCTGGGGTTTTTTTTTAGCAGAAGCTGGTTGTTGTCATATATGAAGTACAGACATCCAGAATTACACATAATGATTTCTGCCACTCAATTTTCTTACATAGGAAGGGAATAATGGCTTCATGCTGAAGAAAGGGTAGCCTGGCTTGTGATGATAACAATTGCCATGAGCAATCATCACAAATGCTATCAGGCAACAGCTCCATAGTCCAATATTTTCCTCATTATGCTGTCTACTGAACCATTTTGGGCAGGATTTTTCAAAACGCCTAAGTGACTTAGAAGCACAAGTGCAACTGAAAAACCAATGGGACTTGTGCTCCTAATTCACTTAGGTGCTTTCAAAAATCTCACCTTTCGGTTTTTTAAAATTTTTGCCAGTATTGTACAATAGTCCTTTACTGTGACCTTCTCTTATGTAGATCCAGCATCTGGACGTTACAGTCTATAGGAATTACTAGTTCCTGTGAGAATTAAATTGGACCATTTAATTGCTGATTTATTCAATGAGGTTAGAAAACATTGAAAAGCTCAAGTCTGCAATAGGGGCTAGAGCTAGAAAGCAGTAGCAGTGGGTAAGATTTGGATACTTTGGTGTTTCTGAGATGTTTCAGAGCAGGCTGTTCAAACATTTTAGTATTGCAAGAGTTAAGAAGAAATATTTTTTTTCCAGAATAATTGAATAATTTAATGAAAGAATGGAGGGTTCAGAATCCAAAGTTAACCTCCAAAACACCATATTTAAAAGAAAAAAAAAACTAATCCAGATCGTTTAGCAGGCTGCAGGGGGAAAAACAGAAATATAAGGTAGTGTTCTTTCATATGCCAAATACTGAGTCCATGTACCATCCTGTGATGGGGTGTCCACCCCATACAAGGTTTGAAAGAGTTAAGGTAGTCAGGTAGCCCAATTAACTCCCCGGGCTGCACCAAGAGGAGTCGTCGAGGGTTGATTAAATGAGGCCCAGCTAGGGTCTGTGTAAAGCTAAGGACCTGAGGGGGCTGCTGGAAGGCAGGCTGCAGTCACTCCTGGGAGGAGGGAGGTGTGTTCAGGACTATAGAAGGTAGTCTATGCTTACTTCCTGAGAGGAGGGAGTTGGGAGGCTGGCAAACCCAGAGAGAGCAGAAGTCAGGAAGGTAGGAGAAGGCTCCATGAAAAAGCAGCAAGGAAAAGCAGTGCAGGCCTTGGCTGTGATTAGAAGGCCCCTGAGCTGGAACCTGGAGAAGAGGGAGGGCCTGGGTTCCCTTACCAGCCACTGGGGATCTGGCACTAATCAGGCAGAGGACAGTGGATTGCCTGATTTGTTCTGGAAAGACTTTGTAACATACCCAAGAAGGGGGATTCACATAGTGACCTGGCTGGAGGAGTGTTGCGGTTCAAATACAAGACAGCACAAAGCTTTAAGCAAGCAAACAGGCTGGTCTGCCAACGGACTGGTCCTGTCAGCTTTCCACCCTCTCCTTTATTCTTTCTCTCCCCCCTGCGCATTACATTCTCCAACAGATAAAAGGAATACACTGGCTTTGTTTAACATTCTTATTTACCAATTTCTATCTACCGCATTCCTTGCTCTCGGGCCTTGAGCCCAGTCCTGGGAGGCTTCCCACGGTTCATGTCATCTGGGCGAGATTCCAAGGTTCATGCCCTTGAGAGGAGCTGTGTGCTCACTGCTCCTACACAACATTCTGGGTGTGCCCTGAATGTTGCCAAGTGCATGAACCTTGTATGAATCCTACAGAGGGGCAAGTCACAAAGAGGAGGCCGCAGTCCCTAGAGCAAGAGGCATCATCAGAAGACACTGCCAGGGCTCACTACCAGAGGAGGGCACAACACCTAGTCAGAGCTAATTCCCAGGATGGTCAGGAGGAGGCTCCACAAGCAATGTGTCCCCTGTGATACACCCCATAGCAATGTCATGACATTAGTAGTAGTAGTAGCAGGCATCCTTCAGTCTCAAGAGACCATGGGTATGTGCCCCTGAGGTAAAGAATGTACTCAGTTGGTTTTATGGCTGAAGAGACCCATTCAAGAGAGACAATCTTTGCCACATCTGTCACATTTAAAGGTGATGTTTTCAATCCTTTGGGCTCTGCCTTTTGCAAGCTCTTTTCTCCTCAGCTAATCTGGACTGCTTCCTCTCATAACTCCGGAGACCTTTGTTAAGCTCTTGTTTCCAAAGGCTGTGGTCTTGAATGTGATCTTCCCATTTGTCCACATCCATGTCCATTTCTTTGAGGTCTCGCTCCTTGAAACAGAATTTTGGGCATCCTTTGGGTCTTTTTCGAGATGCCAATTCATTGTAGAGGATGTCCTTTGGTATTCCCATCATTCTTTCGGCACAAATGCCCAAGCCAGCGGAGACGTCTCTGTTTGAGGAGCGTTTGCAAACTGGGCATGCTGGGCCATTTGAGCACTTCAGTGTTGGTGACTCTGTCCCTCCAGGAGATTCCAAAGATTTGACAAAGGCAACACATATGAAAGCTGTTGAGCCCCTTTTCCTGATGAGAGTACAAGGTCCATGTCTCACTCGCATACAAAAGTGTGCTGATAACACATGCATGATACACACAGATCTTTGTGTGTTCTGTCATGACATTAGAAAAAGAGAAAAAAACACAGCAGTTCTTTCAGGTAACCAAAGGCAGGACCAGTTGAAAACTAGCTAATGAAAGATCATCAAAAGAAAAAATTAGCAGAACACTGTTACTATACTTCCAGCTTTATAGTTGACCTAATGACATCCCCATCCAACTAAGACAACTAAGGGTAAGATTCTACTCTGCTCACAGGAGATGTGGAGTAGGCAGGACGCTTACATCAGACAGTGGTAACTCCACCACCATTTGAGAGGGTGTTGCATACCTCCTGCACCACAATGCATAAGGGACAGTCTCTGGCCCTGTCTTCAATCCAACCTCCCCTACCCTCTTACTGACAGCTGAGCCCATGCAGGGACTGCATTCCCCAAAGGGATTCTGGACATCTCCTGTGGGAGGGAACTTTTGTCTTTTCCCAGTTGCAGAGCCATATAGCAGCAATCCAGAGTCTGGCCTTAATTGTAGCTAAAATGAGGAGTGGTGGCTTGGAATCCACAAGGAAAATGATCTTCCTGAACTTACAAAGAAGTATTTCTCTATCTATTTTTCACAGTGTAGACATGACAAACAAACCATTACACCTGTATAGTTAAGATATCTGTTAAGACTAATTTCTGTTCCCCAAAAAGAGGAATTCTGGTAGATAGGGTGCAGCTGTGGCTCCACTGGACATCCTGTTCTGGCCTGGGTTCTGTTTCTACCTCTACTACTGTCTCACTGTATAACCTTCAGCAAGACACTTTTCTATGTCCCAGTTACACATACTTGTAAAAGTGGGTTAATAATGCTTATCCAGTTTCAAAAAGTTTTTGAGAAAATCTATGGATAAAAATCACTGATAACTTTAAAATATTGTGATTGGTGACATAAACAATATTGATATTTTCCCTTTTCTAGCTCTTTGAAGACAAAGTTCCACAAATAGCAACAGAAATTTTTCATGGCGTGAATGAGGTCATGTGAATTCTGACCTATATTCTGCCTTTACTTTTCATAAAATCTGCATTGACAGATATTAGTTTAGGGCAAGATTTGTATCCCTGGACTTCATTTTAGCCAGGACAAATATGATAAATTAAAACCTTTACTTTGGTCCTTGCATGATTTGTTACTACACATTTTTATGCTCAATTCCAATACAGAACTAGGTTCCCAAATGCTTAAATGATGAGCGCCTTAGAAAGCCAAACAATTAATAATAATACTACATCATCAACATCTTGGTATCTTCACACTAGCAGAGAAAGGTATAACAGTGGCTGGAAGTTGAAGCTAGACAAATTCAGACTGGAAGCAAGGTGTACATTTTAAACCATGAGGGGCATTAATGATTACAACTATTTACCAAGGGTCGTGATGGATTCTCCATCACCGATAATTTTAAAGTCAAGCTTGGATGTTTGTCTAAAAGATGTGCTGTGGGAATTATTTTGGGGAAGTTCTATATCCTGTGTTATACAGAAAATCAGACTAGAAGACCACAGTGGTCCCTTCTGGCCTTAAAATCTACAAATCTAAGAATCATCATAAATAATACAATGCAGGGTAATTACATTCCCTCATCTGAAATAACCATCTCACTAACTAGGAACAGCAAGATTAGAATATTCATGACAGCATCCTGGGAATAATTATAAATAAATAGTGCATTATCAAAACTAGAGCAACTACCACTGAAACGATGCACAGGCTTCTCAGTCCAATAATGTGTTTTAGGACTGAGAGCTGAGGTACCACAGTTTCAACTGGACACCAATGATTATTCAGATAATTCTATTTAAGGCTTTGTCCTATCAAATAAAAATGGCATTCGGTGCATAAATATTGGTTTAACAAATAAGCATAAAAATTAGAAAGGGGAGTCTTGTGATTAAGGCACAGGTCTGGAACTCAGGAGATCTGGGTTCCATTTTCGGCTCTGCCTCAGGCTTCCTGAGTTATCTAGGACAACTCATTTAATTTGTACATATCTCAGCTGCCCGTCTGTAAAATGGGGATGATAATAATTCCTTTCTCCCACTATTTGTCTGTCTTTTCTGTTCAGATTATAAATTCTTGAGATCAGGGTCTTCCTCTTATTATGTGTTTGTACAGCAGCTAGCACAATGGGGGCCCTGATTGTGGTTGGGGTCCATAGGCACTCCTGGAATAAAAATAACAAATTACAGTGCTAATTCTGATCGATTTTACCCTGGTGTAATTCCATTGACTTTAGTAGATTTGCATCTGATTTACACTGGTGTAAGTGAAACCAGAATAATGTCCTGTGTCCCCAACTGTGTCCCAAACTGGGACTTCCTGAATACTTTCAGAAGGAGCAGTCACTCAACAGAGCAGCTGGCAGAACTGTTGCTCATCATGTATGCTGCCAGCTGTCTCAGTTGAGTAACTGCTGTTTCTTCTGCTATAGAGCAGAAAAAACTCTATTCCTGTCCCATGATCATTGTGCACCTGTTTAGGGAGTCAGAATTCAGGTATAAGTCCGTCCTCCCCACTCTTCTTCCAGCCTCTCATCTGAAAGTGCAAGATGGGAGAGCCTCCACATTATGTGTGAGTAAGCATTCCAGATGGAGATCTCTATAACATGAGCTAACTGCTCTGTTCCAGCTGGGGTAAGGATAGCCTCACCATGCCCCTTTTGCTATGCCATAAGATGTTGTGTGGTTGGGGCCTAAAAGTAAGCATGAACAGCAAGATACAGTATAGAATATTTGCTCTACCGTTGCTTTCCTAATCAGTATTCCATTACATCATGGAATGGGATTCCATACCAGCAAGGGCTGTTTATGGTTCTTCTCCATTTTGAATGCAATACCATCAGAAGAAAGACATTCTGAAGAAATTTGTGGAGTTTGGAAAGTGTTCAGCATGCTAACAATTTCCTTCAAATAATAAGCCTATAATGTTTTCTGTAGCATTTCTTCCATCTGATGAAACAAAACGAAAAGAAAAGACCAAGAATGACCTCAACCAGATCAACCAACTCAGCTCTGATGTGAAAATCTTTAGGGTTTAGTTAAATGTGTTAAGAGTAGAGTTACTGTGGGAACACAGGTTTCAGAGTAACAGCCGTGTTAGTCTGTATTCGCAAAAAGAAAAGGAGTACTTGTGGCACCTTAGAGACTAAGCATCATCACTTGCCCCATAACCTCAGCCATGCGGAACGCAATGCCATCCACAGCCTCAGAAACAACTCTGACATCATAATCAAAAAGGCTGACAAAGGAGGTGCTGTTGTCATCATGAATAGGTCGGAATATGAACAAGAGGCTGCTCGGCAGCTCTCCAACACCACTTTCTACAAGCCATTACCCTATGATCCCACTGAGACTTACCAAAAGCAACTACAGCATTTGCTCAAGAAACTTCCTGAAAAAGCACAAGATCAAATCCGCACAGACACACCCCTGGAACCCCGACCTGGGATATTCTATCTACTACCCAAGATCCATAAACCTGGAAATCCTGGGCGCCCCATCATCTCAGGCATTGGCACCCTGACAGCAGGATTGTCTGGCTATGTAGACTCCCTCCTCAGGCCCTATGCTACCAGCACTCCCAGCTACCTTCGAGACACCACTGACTTCCTGAGGAAACTTCAATCCATCGGTGATCTTCCTGATAACACCATCCTGGCCACTATGGATGTAGAAGCCCTCTACACCAACATTCCACACAAAGATGGACTACAAGCCGTCAAGAACACTATCCCCGATAATGTCACGGCTAACCTGGTGGCTGAACTTTGTGACTTTGTCCTTACCCATAACTATTTTACATTTGGGGACAATGTATACCTTCAGATCAGCGGCACTGCTATGGGTACCTGCATGGCCCCACAGTATGCCAACATTTTTATGGCTGATTTAGAACAATGCTTCCTCAGTTCTCGTCCCCTAAAGCCCCTACTCTACTTGCGCTATATTGATGACATCTTCATCATCTGGACCCATGGAAAAGAAGCCCTTGAGGAATTCCACCATGATTTCAACAATTTCCATCCCACCATCAACCTCAGCCTGGTCCAGTCCACACAAGAGATACACTTCCTGGACACTACAGTGCTAATAAACAATGGTCACATAAACACCACCCTATACCGGAAACCTACTGACTGCTATTCCTACCTGCATGCCTCCAGCTTTCACCCTGACCAACCACACGATCCATCGTCTACAGCCAAGCTCTGCGATACAACCGCATCTGCTCCAACCCCTCAGACAGAGACAAACACCTACAAGATCTCTGTCAAGCTTTCTTACAACTACAATACCCACCTGCGGAAGTAAAGAAACAGATTGATAGAGCCAGAAGAGTTCCCAGAAGTTACCTACTACAGGACAGGCCTAACAAAGAAAATAACAGAACGCCACTAGCCGTCACCTTCAGCCCCCAACTAAAACCCCTCCAGCGCATTATTAAGGATCTACAACCTATCCTAAAGGATGACCCAACACTCTCACAAATCTTGGGAGACAGGCCAGTCCTTGCCTACAGACAGCCCCGCAACCTGAAGCAAATACTCACCAACAACCACATACCACACAACAGAACCACTAACCCAGGAACTTATCCTTGCAACAAAGCCCGTTGCCAACTGTGCCCATATATCTATTCAGGGGACACCATCACAGGGCCTAATAACATCAGCCACACTATCAGAGTTATCAGAGGCTCGTTCACCTGCACATCCACCAATGTGATATATGCCATCATGTGCCAGCAATGCCCCTCTGCCATTTACATTGGTCAAACTGGACAGTCTCTACGTAAAAGAATAAATGGACACAAATCAGATGTCAAGAATTATAACATTCAAAAACCAGTCGGAGAACACTTCTATCTCTCTGGTCACGCAATCATAGACATGAAGGTCGCTATCTTAAAACAAAAAAAACTTCAAATCCAGACTCCAGCGAGAAACTGCTGAATTGGGATTCATTTGCAAATTGGATACTATTAATTTAGGCTTAAATAGAGACTGGGAGTGGCTAAGTCATTATGCAAGGTAGCCTATTTCCCCTTGTTTTTTCCTACCCCCCTCCCCCCCCCCCCCAGATGTTCTGGTTTAACTTGGATTTAAACTTGGAGAGTGGTCAGTTTGGATGAGCTATTACCAGCAAGAGAGTGAGTTTGTGTGTGTATGGGGGTGGGGGGGTGAGAAAACCTGGATTTGTGCTGGAAATGGCCCACCTTGATTATCATGCACATTGTAGGGAGAGTGGTCACTTTGGATGAGCTATTACCAGCAGGATAGTGAGTTTGTGTGTGTGGTTTTTGGGAGGGGGGTGAGGGGGTGAGAGAACCTGGATTTGTGCAGGAAATGGCCCAACTTGATTATCATGCACATTGTGTAGAGAGTTGTCACTTTGGATGGGCTATCACCAGCAGGAGAGTGAATTTGTGTGGGGGGGTGGAGGGTGAGAAAACCTGGATTTGTGCTGGAAATGGCCCAACTTGATGATCACTTTAGATAAGCTATTACCAGCAGGACAGTGGGGTGGGAGGAGGTATTGTTTCATATTCTCTGTGTGTATATAAAGTCTGCTGCAGTTTCCACGGTATGCATCCGATGAAGTGAGCTGTAGCTCACGAAAGCTCATGCTCAAATAAATTGGTTAGTCTCTAAGGTGCCACAAGTACTCCTTTTCTTTTTGTGGGAACACAATCATTCCAACTAAAGACATTTAATCATTCTTTGAGGTTTTGAATAATATTTTTGCAAATACATTTCAAACCCACGATTATTGAGTATAAAGTTCATCTTGTAAATTGGAGCAATTTGTTTCAGAGTTTGAAAATGTCCTTTGGGGGAGGATCCAAAACAGCAAATAAGTGTAGCCATCCCTCTCTCCTGACTTGGAAAACACCCCCATTGATTTCTGTGTAAAGTAACTTGCCTCCTGCCACGTATTAAGTTAGTGGCACAGCCAAGATTACAACTCAGGAATTTTTTCCCCCTATAATCCTGGTCCTTCTCATCTCCCAGCATGTTGCCACTCACAATGAGATAGACAACCACCTCTGACAAAACCGCTAATTTTCCACAAGACATAGGCCTCAGTTCAGCAAATGCCTTTAGTATGTGCTTTACTTTAAGAATGTCAGTAGCCTCATTGAACTCAAGCATTTACTGAAGTCCTTTGCTGAATTGAGGCCTAAAATAGGAAATTCTAAATAATGCAGAGGCAGGGCCAGCCCACAACATTTTGGCACCTGAGGCGGGGAGCTCAAATGACACCCCCATTCCCCCTTGCTTGGTCCAAAACTTTGAAAGGTCTCAATTCTGCCTTCTTCCTGTTCTGCTCTTCTCATGGTACTGCTCTGCTACCTACCCCAATAAAGGAAAACTAACAACTTTAAATGCCTTGTCCAAAAATTTTAAGTAACACTTAACTTTCAAATGCCTAAACAGCAAATGTAACTTTTCTTGTCTGCATAGTAAACACTGGCATTTTTATCTGTTTGAATAATCAAAGTGGTGCTTTCCATGCCTTCTTGGTTGCAAAGATTTGAACTGCTTCCTGAAGGTCCACAGTCTGGGCCAGCTCATGCTCTATTGAGAAGGTTGCAAGGCCGACCAGCCTCTCCTATGTCATTGTGGAGCGTAGATGTGTTTTTATTAACTTCAGCTTGGAGAAGCTGCATTCTCCACTGGCAACTATTACAGGAAGTGTTAGAAGTATGCGCAGAGCAACAAAAGCATTTGGAAAGAGGGTGGTCATCTTATTTGTGCACATATATTCCAGAACAGCCTTTGGAGTTGATCCTGCTGAAATGTATCTTGAAAGGGCTTTCAGTTCATCACCTAAATCACTCGCATCAATATCGCGCACATCATCGTGTGTCAACACTGTCTCTAGTGCCCTGCATTGCTGGTGTAGGTCTTCTTCAGGTATAGTGAGGAGTGTTGGAATATCATACAACATCCCAAATATACTGCTGTGTTCCTTGAGCTGCATGAAATGTTCAACTGACTGTATTGCACAATTTAGCACGTGGTTAAATAATTCAACTTTGAATTGTTGGTTGGGGTCTCTTATGGGATTATCCCATGCCACATAATCAAAATGTCTTCTTCTTCGGTGACTCTGGTATTCTTGAATGGGTGGGAAAATAGCTTTAGTGGGAAGTTCCTCTGCCCACTTCTGTGCACTCTTCAGAATGTTTTGAAATCCCTCATCTGACCGGTAAAACTGTAGGTATGACTTTGCTTTGTCTAGTTGTTCCATTGCTCCAGATATATTAAAGTCAACACCTTGAAGTCTCTTGCTTACACCATTTATTTCAAACAGTATGTCATGCCACAACACTAAGCCACACAGAAATTTGAAGTTATGTATGTTTCTGGTGATTCCATTTCCCGCTGCCACTGTTCTCCCATGAACAGTTCCTCTCATAGCATTATCCTCCATAATGGCAACTATGGCATCATCTATCTTTCCAATTTGGTGTTTGATAGGCTTTATCACCTCCACTCGACTTTCCCATCATGTGACACTCAGTGGTTTCAGTGTCAGAGAGGATGTTCCCAGATGTTGCTTCAAAATTTGCCATCGATGCGTTGATGCAGAGAAAAATACAGAGCTGATGTTGCATCACTGACTACCAAGTTCAATGAATGAGAACTGCATGGGACAAAAAAAGCTTGAGGGCTTAACTCTCGGATCTGTGTCTGCACTCCTCTGTTCTTTCCTCTCATGTTGGCACCATTATCGTAGCCCTGACCTCTCACGTCAGCTATCGCAATTCCCGTATCTTTCAGCTTTTTAAGAAGCCCTTTTGTCATACCAGCTCCTGTAGTATCATCAATGTCAATACATTCTAGAAAATGCTCTTTGACAGTCACCATTGCAGGGACATTTCCACTAGGTTCTGTTGTTGTTACAAAATGCACCATTAAAGTCATTTGTTCCATATGCCTGATGTCAGGTGTGCAGTGCAGAATAACAGAGTAATATCTTGCTGACTTCAGATCTGCCACAATCTTCTGTTTGACTTTTGTTGCCAGTAACTGTATGATCTCATTTTGAATTGTTTTTCCAAGGTAGTGGTGCGTGTACATTTCTTGGGTGGTGACTCTTCTTTGATGCTCCTGGAGTACAGCATCAAACTCAGCCATCAGCTCCACAATTTTAAGGAAGTTTCCATTGTTTGGCACATACAGCTGATCTGAAGTGCCATGCAGTGCTCGGTTTTGGGTAGCAAGCATTCTCACAATGGCAATCAGCCTTTTCAGAACATTTTGCCAGTAAAGGGACTCTGATGCAATCTTCTCTTGATGCTGATCATCTGTGGTGGCCTTTAACCTTAGTCTCATCTCAAGCTCTTTCCACCTATGGAATGCTCTCTGGTGATTTGCTGCCTTCTCATGGCATGCCAGATTTCTAGCCAGATTTTCCTGTAGAACACCACACTGTTCTCTGATCTACACTTTTCTTCAGGAATGTGCCTGGTTACATCCATTTGAGATGGAGATATGGATGCTGCTGTAGCTGCCAGCTCACCTGCACTCTGACTAACTGGAAGATCAGGCATCTCCTCACCACTCCTATCCTTGCTGGGGCCGGAAGGCTCACCGTGAACATTTGTGTCTATGTATCTCAGCAGAGCTCCTTCCTGCTTAGATAGAAAAGCTTCCTTTGTTTGCTTTCTTTTTCTGAATGCTGTCCCAGAGGGGCGTTTTCTTCTTTCACTCATGACTGCTGTTCTGAGCCAGCTACAGTGGCTCTCAACACTTAATTGAAGGGGACAAATAAGCAGGCTGATAGCAGGGCCTGAGTGAGGGAAGATACCAGTGTCTTAAGGGCCTAACTGGTTCCAACTACTTCAGTGGACTGTCTGTTCTCCTTAAGTGGGTTCAGGGAAGCAGCAGGAAACAGGAAGCTCCCTGAGAAGCTGGTGTTAATGAGTCCAGGCTCCTGGGGGTTCTAGAGAGGTACATAAGAGGCTCCTCCTCCTCCTGTCTCTCCTTGCAGCTCCTGCTGCTTTCTGTTATTCCCTCTCACCTTTTCTCCTGCCTGCCAGTTATGTCTCTTGTGCCCTCCTTCCTCCAGGACAGCACTCCACCATCTCTGTGCATCTAGAGCAGAGAGGATACATATGCACCAGCAGCAGACACAATTTTCTACACTCTGGGTTCTAGTGGTGCCCCCGCACACACACATACACAGTCTGGCACTTGAGGCAGCTGCCTCAGTTCACCTCATGGTAAGGCCAGTCCCGGGCAGAGGGGAATTCAAGCCAAACGTTCCAAACCATTAAAAAATATGAACCATTTACAAATTTGCAATCTATCTGTATTTTTTAGGATTTTTCTTTGGCTCCCTGCACTATAGTATCCCAAAGACCCATTACAATGGCCACATTTTCTGCTTGAAGAGTGCCTGCAAACCCCATTGCACAGGCATTATCTTACTAACATTGTTCATTGGTCTCCGGACTGTCACTCGACTTAAAAGGGTGTTTTCAGTTTAAATATAATCCTTATCACGAACGTGCTGCTGCTAATGTTACATGAAACTACTAAGGGACGATGCAGTAGGAAAATGAATCAAATGAGTTGAATTAGTGTTAAGACACCTAGACATGAATCATCACTAACGTAGGGCTCAATTAATGCTCCTAGAGCCGAAGCTGCACAGGTAGGAGGCAGAAGATGCAAAGCTTGAGTGACAGTTACTGGAAGCATCATGCCTGGAGCAGGCATAATGCCTCCAGGCAAGCTGTGCTCAGTGGTGGCCCTTTCTTCACTCTTTCAAAAGCCCAGTGCTCCGGTTGCATGCAGTTTAGTAGGGAAGGGCATTGTGGCAATGCCCCCATCTCACCAGACAAACCTCTGGTGTGTTTAGCATTGCTGGCCGTGCTAGTGGTGCCCTTGTGCCCAGAGAGGGCAGTTAACTGTCTGCTGGGCAACGGAGAATTCTCATCTCTTCCCTGCCAATGCATCTCTTCTGGGAAGTCATAACTTGACTAACAGCATGTTTCTTCCCCCTGAAGATAAACTGTTGACAACGCTGACTCCTTTCCAGCATTTTTTGGTCAATGTTACTGACATTCTTCATTTTAGGAATGCATCTGGCATATAAATGGATACTGAGGAGTCATCACCCTAATTAAGAGTCTGTAACTCTGCTTAATTAGCAATGCAATACAGCTTGGCTATTCCTCAGCATCAGTTTTGTTTTTGTTTTGTTTTCATAGCAATAACATGCCCAATAAAAAGAGTTAATTAATATTCTATAACAAAACCCTGAAATCAAAGGATCCTATATGGACATGGTTTTAATCAGCAGTCACCACTATTTTGCATTTGGAAGCCAGCCTAGATCCAGCTGCCTTGTGTTTTCTGGGCCCCAGTCTCACATGGCTCTGACCAGCTTCTATTCAGTTCTAGAGTTTAGCTCCCCAGATCCAATGAAAACTTCATGGCCCAGGCACACCCCACTGTACATCTCCTTGGCTCTTTCATAGACTTTCAAATACTCTAAACCACAAAACACAGTGGAGTTTTGTTTTTTATTCTCAGGTGAGCTCTCCTATAGGCATTAATAGAGAAACCTTTCACTTTTGCAAAAAGAAAAGGAGGACTTGTGGTACCTTAGAGACTAACAAATTTATTTGAGCATAAGCTTTCGTGAGCTACTGCTTACTTCATCAGATGCATTCAGTGGCTCACTTCATTGGTTGCATTCAGTGGCCACTAAATGCATCCGATGAAGTGAGCTGTAGCTCACAAAAGCTTATACTCAAATAAATTTGTTAGTCTCTAAGGTGCCACAAGTCCTCCTTTTCTTTTTGCGAACACAGACTAACACAGCTGCTACTCTGTAACCTTTCACTTTTGGTTTTTCTTCCCTGAGGGCAGTCTGGTGTTGTGTGATGATGACAATATTAGCATATCATGTGAGTACTATCTACTGTGAGAGAGGCATGCAGAAAAAGTGGAAAGAAGAGCTCTATGATCTCTGAATTTCTCTCTCACATGCCCCTGCTTATATTGGTATACACTGAGCTACTTCATTTAGGCAAAATGAAGACAAGAGGTTTTTTTAGGTTTACCAGAATAATCTATCTGCACCTAATTACTGTCTGAAGGGGCATTTCATGCAAGTTTACTACATGCACTGTGATCAGGCTGAGATTTTCTGCTGAAAGATTAATCCCTTAGCTCTGTGTGAATGCTCATTAAAAGCAAACATTAGGTGCGGCTTTCAAAACAGCATCATGCCAAAATCCCTGTGTGACAGAATGCACCCTGTTGTCCCAATCTTTGTACAAAGCGTGCCTTGTGAGGTATCATTTGAAAACGCATACCTTGATGGTCAGTATTGTCATGGTGAAATATACTTAGGAACATTATATGTGAAGTTATAAGATTCCCCTGTATGAGGCAATTAACACATGTTCCAAGCCCCACAGCTCTGCCCAGGCAGAAGCTGGCAAACAGAGGATGTGTTTTTGCCTTTGTAACCCTTCTGCCCGTCAGAGTTGGCAGCAACAAGGGCCGGGTTCAATATCTAGGGGACCCATTCCAATAACACAATGCAAACCGGCTCGAGCCCCCACCCAGTGACCTGGGACAAATATATACCACCCCCACTGGGCGCCTCCAAGAGGCAATACTTCCCCTCTCGCAAGCACATTACTACACAAGTCTGAGTGTAGCAAAAAGCCTTTTAATAACAGAGAGAAACAATGTGGCATTAGGTTGGGGAAACACCACCAACAGGATTCATAACACAACCCATGAGCAAAAAAACCCCACCCCAAGCAAATTGGGGCATGCCCCTTTCCCTTTGGTTCTTGAGTCCAGCAACCCAAAATCACCCAAAGTCCCAAAAGTCCAATGACCCAAAAGTCTCTGTCCCTGGTCAGGGCAGCCCCAGAGTTCGAAAGTTTATCTGCGGAGCTTTACCTCCCAACCTGGGTGGAGATGGGACAGGGGTAAGAGGCACCTTACATGATCTGAAGCTGACCGCCCCACAGCTCCATAGGCCTTCGCTTCGCTCCGCCAGCCGCCCCACAAACTCCTTCGCTCAGCTCCGCGGCCCACAAGCAGCTCCCGCCATCCCACAAACTGCTCCACGTCCCACCAGCAGCTCCCGCCGTCCTACAAACTGCTCCACCAGCCTGTCCACAAGGCACTCCAGCCGTCCCGCAAACTGCTCCACAATATATCTTCAGGCTCCCCCACTACTTAACACAACACTCAGTGATTTCAGCTCTTAGTCAGTTCACTTCTTTGGTGAATTCAGCTTGTAGTAGGGGAGCCATAGTGCTGGTGCACCATTAGCCCAAAGTGAGCTCAGCAGCCTGTAACTAGACTCCTAATAGAATCAAAATTAGCTCTGATATTCCACAGTGGAGAGAGGAGGAAGTGCAATTAGCATATAAAGCCCTCACCAAGGGGCCCATGCCACCAAGCATTAATACTTATCCCCAACCTCTCTCCTTTCACAGAGTTTTAAAACCCATGACCCTTGCCTAGCGAGTGCTACTTAGTTGATGGTGAGTCCCTCCATCATAACAAAAGGCCAAGTACAGTTCCAAGCACAGTTCCCATAATCAGCGTAATAACAATTTATTCTTCCTGCCCCAATAACAGAGACACTGGGGATCCCACAGCAGCCAAAGTGACCATTTGAGCAGCTATGGCCTCATTCTAGGCGGGGTTGGTGTGCCTATGCAAATGAGATCAGCCCCTGAAGTTCTTTTCCACAACTTGCCACACCTCACCACCAGATGTCAGGGTGGAGCTCATCCTGACACTGCTTACACCTTCATTTGGATTTAAGCGGTAAACAGAGTCAACAAGCAGAAAGGGGAAAGGGAGGAAAGAAAAGGAAACCTGCATGTAAGCGTACTCAGGTGGAAAAAACTGAACAAGGAACATCCTTCCACACAGACTCTTTGTCTCCTGATTCTCATCTGAAAATGTGTTTTCAAGATTGGGACTGAAACCATAAAAAGGAGGGGCAAACCCCCAAGAAACTCCTCCTCTCTCTCCCTGTCCATCTCACTCTTTGCACATGAGAAGACAAAAAGAAGCTGCTGTTGGTTATGGGGTAAGAATCCTGACCTGAAGAGTTTGGTTAATAATGTTGTTGGAAGCATGTGGTGAAAAACTGTGCTTTAAATCTAATGTAGATTGTTAAATTAGGCACTAGAATTCATTTTATCTTTATTTTTCCTGTAACCATTTCTGAATCTTATGCCTCATTGCTTGTACTCACTTAAAATCTGTCTTTTTGTAGTTAATAAACTTGTTTGATTGTTTTATCTAATCCAGTTTGTTTAAGCTGAAGTGTCTGGGTAACTCCATTTGAGGTGGTAAACTCATGTATATTATTCGCTTAAGGCAGAGGCATGCACAAGGGGGGGCAACCTGGGACATTGGGCCCCCCCCAAATCTCCATGTGTTCCTCGAGCCCGGAGAGGGAGGAAGAAGCAGGGTGTCTGGCTGCCGGGTGAGCTCCTCCTCTTTTCGCCCCTACAGCTGCAGCCTGCCGCTTCTCCTTCCCTGCAGTTGGAGTCCCGTGTGTTGCCTCTGCCTCCAGCCCCTGACTCTGTAAAGCAGACAGCAGCACTGAAACTCCAGCAGCAGGGAAGGAGAAGCAGCAGGATGCAGCTGTAGGGGTTGGGGGAGGACCCTGCTGCCAGCTGCCCTGCTGCTTCCTCCCTGCCCAGGCTGCAGAGACACAGAGAGTGCCGGTGCAGGAAGAGCTGCTGCCTCCTCACTGCTGGGTGTCCCCGCCAGGGGTGTCCCAAGAAATGGGGAGGGGGGGTCACACAAACCTTTCATTTGTGTGTGTTTAACATGCCCCTCCAAAAGTTTTCAAATTTAAATTCCTGTGCATGCCCCTGCTTAAAGGAGTAACAAACTTAATATATTTGGCCTGTCTAGAAGAGGGCTGGGCAGAACACGACCTACATTTCTGGGGGGAAATCTGGGACTGGGACTGTGTGGGCCCTCCTGCAGTATAACCAGGGCTGGTAAAAGCCAGAATGTAGCCCACTGTAGGCTGGCAGGTTGCTGTCACACACAGACGCTCAGTGTGTGACTTGCATACTGGAAGGCTGTTTGTGAGTGGCCCAAGTGGGAACTACTGCAGCAAGGTATTGTAAGACACACAAGGCTGCAGTGCAGGGGTGACACAGCACCTCACTGGTCTAGATTGCACTTTGCTATGTCACACCATGAACCTGGCCTATAAGACTTGGATAGCTGAAAATAACCCTAGGAATGATAAAGAATCAGATACATATTGAATGATTCCTAAAAACTATAAATTCACATATTGTAAAAAAGAAAAACATAATATATATAATTGGTAACTTAAAAAATATTGGCCAAAATTTTCAAATGTGGGAGCCTCAAATTAATATCCTAAATCCTTATTTAGGCACCTACACAAAGGCAGCACATTTTTCAGATGTACTGAGCACCCAAAACTCCAGTTGACCCTTTTATCTCCTCACAGATTATTTCTGTACAGAGTTGGATTTTTACGAATTGGATGTTTGAATTTGTGCAACAACAGGTCATGTAAATGTTAGAGCTGGTAGGAAGGTAGCAAAAAGTATTACTACTTTCATGACATTTAGTTTCTGTTGTTCAACAAAATTTCATTTTCATCACTTTTTTCTGACCAGTTCCCAGGGTCTGAGAGTTCAGGCTGCAGCCCAAACCCGACGGCCTACGCCTCAATTAAACAGCCCCTTTGCCTGAGTCAGCTGGCATGGGCCAGTCATAGGTTTTTTATTACAGTGTAAACATACACAAACACAGGTTTCAGAGCAGCAGCCGTGTTAGTCTGTATCCGCAAAAAGAAAAGGAGTACTTGTGGCACCTTTGAGACTAACAAATTTATTTGAGCATAAGCTTTCGTGAGCTACAGCTCACTTCATCAGATGCATTCAGTGAAAAATACAGTGGGGAGATTTTATATACACAGAACATGAAACAATGGGTGTTACCATACACACTGTAACGAGAGCGATCAGGTAAGGTGAGCTATTAGGGAGCCTGGCCACCTCACTCAGGGCTGTGGATTCCACTAGTTGTTTGGGCATTTAAAGTTAGGTGTTGTACCACGGAGTCTAACATTGGGCTAGATCCTCCTTCGTGGATCTAGCCCATACTCCCCAGAGGAGATAGAGATCTGCTTTCAAGGAGAATTTTGTCAAATGAAAATAATTAGCATGAATGTTCGTACAAAACAGATGAAAAGGTTGTGAGTACCATCAAAGTTAATTTATGTTTTGTATTTGAACCTATGTATGTGAAATACTTTTTATAGAATTCACTGAGCTCTAACTACACTGGCTTTCTATTTACTTCCGGCTATAACTAAGCGGTTTGATATTTATCTTTAGAGTCCCACAGAGTTTGGGTCTTCTCTGCAGTGCAATGACAGTTAAGATTAATTGATCTATTGGCACATAAGAATATGAAGCATTATCTATAAGTTAGCAGGTTCAATAATTGTAATTTTTGTTATGCAGTGCAAATGACTTCCTGAGTGCAGCTGCTAACATGCAGCTCTTAAGAATGGTCACAGTTCCATGGACAATTGCACAATTGCTATGTACAATCTAGCCATATTAGATTTGTGGAAGCTAGTGCCCAGCTAGCTATCCCTCCAACTCTGTCACTGAGAGGGCTGGAAATTTGTCTACATATTCAAGCAATCAATTACATGGTTAAACAGTCATGTTCTGCAAGCCTGGGTTTGGGGGAAGAAATTCTTAATGATTTCTATTTGAAGTTTTAGTCACACATCCTCTCTATAGTTAATTACACAGTGCTTATTTGAAAGTCATTGATATATGAGAAAGTCCCTTCCAATGTGCTTTTATAATATTTTTGTTCAGTTACTTCATAAGTTTTTATATACATATATACACACATACATATTTATATTGTGAAATCAGTGGAATGACACCATTGTAAAACTGGTGTAATGGAATGGAGAATACAAATATTACATTCCATTTTAAATTACATCTTTATTTTATTGTTAAAGGATAAAATGATTCCCCTAGCTTGATTTGCTTATCTTTGGAAAGTGATCCTAGGAAACTGTATAGGTTGAATTCAGAGCTACACGAATTGATAGAATATATGTCTGAATAATATGAAATGCATACAAACCTTCTGGTAGCAGCTCTATGGAACATCAGAAAGACAACAGATATTTTGATAGGTTCTCTTTGTAATAATATTTTGAACTTTATGTTTGATTAACTATGCCTGTTGCATGAAAGATTATGAAGGATACATGCTTTCATTACCAGTGATGAAACTGCTATCAAACTCTTTGGATACACACACTTCTTTAATAAGGACAGATCAGTACAGGGAACTTAGATCCTATTATAATTCATATAAGATAATGGCACAGATTTAGATCAAATCTATCAGATGTCAAAGAGTTTCTTGATATTTCTTCATCCCTCAGAGCGCATTCACTTTGACAATGGAGGGCTCTTGCTGAACTGGGCTGTTTAAGGCAAGTTGGTTACACTCTCACAGTACTTTCATACTTCTCAAGACTGTATCTCCTCTCCTGATCACAGGAAGAAGGGGAGGGATGAAGGAGAAGCCATTCTACCTACATAGACTGTCCTTGCAACATGATGTGAAAGAGATGGGAATGTCAGGGGATTCAAGGAAGAGAAGTAGGTGGGAGAACCAAAGGACCCCTAGAGAAAGGGAATAAACAATAAATCGGGAAAGAATAGACAGCAAGAAGGATGTGGAAAGAAAATGGTTGGAGGAAAGAAATGAAGACATGGACCTAAATGTTAGAAAAAATTGTGTTCACTGACCTTCTTTCCCACTCTCAGGTTTCTAATGCAACTTTGGCTGGACTCCTGAAGTCTCCTACCACCACCACCACCACCCTCTTTCTCTAACTCCCTTCCACCCATGCCCTGAGCTTCCCCATCTCTCTTTGCTTCTGCCCTGCAAAAACAAAGGATGTATGAAGAGGAAAAGAGTGTCACTTTCTCCTCCTCACTTATAACCCTTTGAAGAAGCCACAAAGCCAACTTGTTGCAGAATAAGAACAAGGGAATGGCTCCTCCTGACCATGTGAGGAAGCCAGAGATGAGCTACCACACTCTTCCTCTGCTGTCATGAAGAGTGGGGAGGAAAGAAGCATCAGAACCAGCCCTGCTGCTGCTGCAGCCAGGTACTGTAGGAATGTTGAATTTTTTCCCTAAAGCTAAATATTGATATTTTAGCTGGAATTCCCAGATTAAAGTGGTTGCCATTAAATGTTCAACATTTTTCATGCCATGGATTTTGATTTTCCCACATTTTCTATTCTAAGTAAAAGAAAGGACACAAATATCAGCGGAAGATCAAATCCTAGGGATTGTAAATGCTCAGTATTTAATGTTGACCCACTCTTCCCATTCAAAGCCAATTTTCAGTGCAATCTTACTGATTAGCAAAATGGGTTATAATTTGTTCACCAAACTACATTTTCACTAGCCTGAAATTAATATTTATTTTTGTCCTCTCTCAAATCCCTCTTTTCAGCCAAACAGATCAGATGTTTGCATCTCAAAAGGCTTCTACAATATAAGTAAATGTAATCAATAATATCAGAGGACTAATTAGCTGAAGATCACTCTAGGATATTTTTAAAGCCTAAAACCATATAATTAAGCAGTGAGTTTGCTATAGTAATAATCCATGATTGTTATTAGAGTAAAACAAAATAAATAAACAATGTCCATGTCCATTCAGCACATGAGAGTTTAATCCTATAAAATTGTTTAACTAAGCTAAATTTTCCATGTAGAATAATGACTTAGAGCATGTCTATATTGAAATAAAAGACCCACGGCTGGCCCAGGTCAGCAGAATCAGCTCATGGGCCTTGGGCTGTGGAATTATAAAATCTCAGTGTAGACATTGAGGCTCAACCTGGAGCCTGGGATCTGAGATCCCACAAGAGGGGAGAGTCCCAGAGCCCAGGCTCCAGCTCACGCCTGAATATCTGCACTGCAATTGTATGGCCCCGCAGCCCGATCCCCAGGGGCCTGAGTCAGCTGATCTGGGCCAGCCACAGCTGTGCCATGGGTCTTTTATTGTTGTGTAGATGTAACCTGGAGGCTAATATTGCCCTCAAACTCTCATTTGGCCCCAGAGTTCCAGTCCTTGTTAAATTTTCCCATGGTCCTGCCTTTCTTTCAGGCTAAATGCACACTGAAGTCAACTGAAATTTTGCCTGAGTAAGGATGGAGTAAAATCTGGTTGTGAGATCCCATTCATTCCTGTCTTAAGGCTGCTTTGCCCCACTGCACAAGCACAAAGTTGCCATAAAGCTGGCTGAACAGGCCATGAAAGGATCCTTTCAAGTTAGGGAATCCACAGCTGTCTCAGAGCCATGGTAGCAGCCCCTGTGCCACACCCCTCCATAGCTGCTCGTACAGGCAGTATGGCCAGGGGAAGGAAGCTGTGATCTTCAGGGATTTGCAAAATGTTATGCATTGAAAAGGATACAGTTAAACAGTGTGTCTAAAGCTGAAGGACAACATTAACACTGGAAAGTTCAAGATACTGGGGGCCTATTTCCAACTCTGTGTTTGGGAACACATAGTATAATTCTCTGTGCATTCAAATTAAAATACACTTGAACAATCATAAATATATTGTAATGAACCTACTGAGCCATTACTATGTCTGTTACCATCCAGTTGGCTCCATAATCCCTCCAGCACAGGATAGGGAAGTACTACGAGAAGTCAGAGGAGAACAGGCTCAAGAAGAATCCAAAGACTATAGGAGCAGGAGAATAGGCCAAAGGCAGCTGCCTGGGCACTGAATGCAGAGGGGAGTACTGATAGCAATGAAGTGGGACTGGCGGGCCTTAGAGTTGGACAGAAATACACACCCTTGTTGGCAGGAGGCCAGCAATAGCCATAGCAAGAGAACACAAGGCTGCGGCCTGCAGGCAAGAGGATGATGCACAGGGATTATACCAGAACATGCTACCTTTATACTCACGGACTGTACAGGACTGCCCCTTGGGGCTGCGTTGTGCAATGTTGCATTTGTTTTCTAACCATTAAATAGGCTTGGAAGGATTAGACTTTTATCAGTAAATGTCAAGTTCACCTTACACACCCAAACCAATGAAATTTTTTCCCCATTAATAAGAACCAAAATTTACAGATAGGCAAAGGAAGAAAAAATGTTGCTTGAGAGCTTACTAGTGTCAAAATCCAGTGATTTAGACTTTTGAATAAGACTCATTACAAATAGACGAGGGAGTGAATAGAAACAAAAGGTATGATTAGCTGAAGGAAGGATACTGACTTTGTATATTTTGACATGTGATATTGACAGTTTGTGTTTTAACGATGTATAAAGCTTCAACTTGTTGAATCCCAATGTCTACTTTCATTAAATAATGGCTGAACCCCACCCTCTTGCTTTCCCTCAACTATGAAAATTTAAATTGAGAAAAATGAGGAAAAAATTACTTAAAACTCATAATTTTGCACAATTGGGAAAATTTAAATTGATAAAAACCTCTAAAACAATGCTCAAAAATAAACAATAATATTATCAGTCAGAATTATAAAAGAATACAAAGCGAACTCTGACAAGTTTACAACTAAAGCAGCTGTGCTGAGTGTGTTTGCCCCTTTCATTTCTGGTAGCCCCTGTAAAGAAATCCTCTTTCTTATCTGAAGTGTCTGAGTGATATTAGGAAACACTATTTTGCTAGGAGGGTGGTGAAGCACTGGAATTGGTTACCTAGAGAGGTGGTGGAATCTGCACAAAGCCCTGGCTGGGATGATTTAGTTGGTGTTGGTCCTGCTTTGAGCAGGAGATTGGATTAGATGACCTCCTGAGATCTCTTCGAACCTTAATCTTCTATGATTCTTGGGAACCTGCTGAGGGCTAGAGTTTGAAGAACCTAATGCTTGTAGCACCTTACAGGACTTCCCTCTGATTGTGTAGTACACCCAGTGCACTACTAAATATTTAGGGGACTGGCACCCCATGACACTAGCAACAGCAGCCCACAGTGGGATCAGTTGCAATATTTTCTTCTTTTCATCATATATGGAAAGACTCAGAATAATCCAAACATTCAGATGAAACAACCATATTGCGTTTTATTTTTAGCAAATAGGCTGCTGTAAAATTCTGCAATGCAACAAGCCTCTGAGTCTGAGATGAGAGGCATCTGGACCTTGAAAGGGAAAGGATCAGCAGCTGTAGTTTGTCACAGGAAAGAGGGAATAAGCCCAGTGACACTATTGAGGTGGAGAAGGCGTTATGGTTTCAGGAGTTCAGGTTGCCAGTTAGTGAGCCAGGTGGTGTATGTAACTGGGAAAGAGGAAAGAAGAATAGTGTTAAAAATTAAGGAGGTAAGATAAGATTTGGACTTGGTAAAGCAAAGGGAGAATTACTTACTCCCAAAACAATCTCATCACAATGTTTTGAGTTGCCAGTAATACGGGAGGCCAGAATCACGTATCACACAAGGGAAAATGTTTAGCTCATGGAGCCATGGGATCCATGGAACAAACCTGTTACACTATCCACCATCTTGACATTACTGTATTTATTACAAAGAAAAGAGAAACCAGCAACTGAAGGATAGCCCGTTCTTCTACACCAGCAAGCAGTGAGAAGACTGTGCGTTCCTACTTTCTTTCCCTCTCTTAAAAAAAGTTGTTTCATTTACAAATCAAAATGTTAAAGAAACTAAAATTGTTGTCCTGTCCATACACGTACAATTTTGAGTGCAGAAAACAACCAAAAATTGGGTGCCAGCACTCTAAGGGCCTAATTAGCATATACCTAATCTCCACAATTACCACAATTGTAGTTAGCACCATTATTTATGCAGAAGGTCAGGTAGATACACAGGGTAACACTGGGACTGGCCCTCATACAGGAGCATGGTGTGGGGAGGGTCACAGGAACTCCTCCTAGAAGTTGCATACTTTTACAAAAGCCCCAGTAGCAGTTTCTGCACTCCAGGGAGCACATACAACTAGGTGGTGCATATCACTCCTATGATGATGAGAATGTGAGGAGGTGAAGTCATATCCTGCCTGTCTTCCACAAGGGGCCAAAGAACAACCCAGGTTCAGTGGGGCACCAGGCTACAGCCTCTCTTAGGATTGTGGGTTCAATTCCGTGCTCCCATATAACCTTGGATGATTGGCTTGTCTTTCTGTGCCTCAGTTCCCCATCTGTAAAATGGGAACATCCTCTCAGGGATATTGTGAGGATAAATACATTAATGATTGTGAGGCTCCCAGTTACCATGGTAATAGGGGTGATATTATATAACCTTAGATAGATTGTTGATCCACCAGTTGATCCACTTTATACTTCCAAACCAGATCCAACAATGCAACAGCGTCCAATCGCCCAATACAATACTTTAAATAGATTAAACTCAGAAGCTGGAATATGGGCACACTGCTGCTATTCTATGCAGAGAAGAACTTTCATTCATCAATACTATTGCATTAGAATTTTTTTTAAAAGATCTTCTCTTGAAGGAAGAGATGTGGAAAGAATATTCACAAGAAGCATTGCACTGTATTTCGAAATAATGTTCTCTTAAATTGCCTAATTTATTCTACATGAATATATTATGACACTATCTCCCTGCACAGCACAGTGAGATGATATAATGGAACATAGAATACTCTGGAAAAAGTCTACAAAATATTCTAAAACCATACCAATTGTAGGGTAAAGCCTGCTGTACATAATAGAGAAATGCATATTTATAAAACGAAATAAACAGTGTGTCATGTAAAACGTGAAGAGCATCCACAGAAATTCAAAAGATATTCTCCTCGATTTTGGTGTGTGAAACTAGAGGTCTCTATTTCATTATTATGGAGCTCCCATGGGAAACTCTTTTTTTGATCAGCATATTCACAGTCCTGCAGGGACAACATTTGTTATTATTAAAAGTATCACAGCATTTGAAATCAGAGGTAAAAAATTTATTGCAAGGTTTATGAGGAGAATATGAATCTCCAGTGAATACACTAAATAGAAAAGTGAATTTATTATTTGCTATATAAAGGAGTCTTCTGAATAGCTGTAGCTCACGAAAGGTTATGCTCAAATAAATTTGTTAGTCTCTAAGGTGCCACAAGTACTCCTTTTCTTTTTTTCTGAATACTTAACACACTCCATTAAGCTCTGTAGTAAACTCTTTACATCAGTCATATGAAATTCCAGCATCTGGAAAGCAAGCTGACCAGTAAGACCTACCCTTTTGCTATATCTGTAAATAATGGATTATTCTCTTATGCCCCCAAATCAGCAAGTATTTAAGCAAATGAGTAACTCCACTGAATCCAATTCACTTGAAGTGCTCTGCTGAATGGGGGCCTTATTTTGTCACAATGCAGAGTTCTGTGGTTTTGAAAAAGGTTCTGAGAAATGGCAGTTTATCTCCTTGGCTTCATCAAACTCCAGGGAAGAGTATATTTTGATGCTGAGGATTTTTTTCCCAATATATTTAGAATGGCACCATTGGCCCTGCTCCTGCAAACAGTTAACCATGTGCTTATCTTTACGCACATGAATAGCCTTATGAAAATCAATGGAAGCTACTCATGGTTGTATGTGTTTGAAAGATCAGGGCCTAAATCTGTATGCGGAGTTAAAGGCTGAATATAGAAAAAGACCATACTGCTAGGTTTAAAAATTACAACTAATTCAGTAAACATGGACTGTTAATCCCCAGATGTATTCTATGGAAGAAGACAGTGTGAACTAATGAGAAAAAAAATCAGCTTTAATAAGGAATGCCCCTAAATCTTAAGAGCTGGCAATTAATCCTGATAATATTAAAAGAGATTTCAGATTAATTTAAATTAAGGATAAATTATGTATTCCCCACCAAAAGTATTACATTTACAGCTGGAAACAGATTAACTTTCTCAGAGACTCATGTTTTCTTACACATTCACTTCTGAGGTGAAATCCAGTCTATACTGGCAAAATTCTAACTGACTTCAGCAGGGCCAGAATTTCACCCAGAATTTCACCAAAAGCAGCCTAAACATACATCTAAGACCTGATACATTGTCAGACCCTGCAGCAGGGCACCAATAAGTGGTGCAGCAATACAACAGCCACACAAAAAGACAGCCAAGACACCCAAGAGCACAAGGACATTCAGGGTGAGCTTGAAAGTGGTATTGAGTGTGAGCAGGAGACAGAGAGATGGTTTCAGTTGCTAGGGCATTGGTTATCTGAGCAGCTGACCTGTCTTAGGTTTCTAACTCCAGGAGAGGGTTCATGGTTGAGGATCCTGAGAAGAGGGAGGTACCTATCCCTGGCCAGTCAGCTAGATACACCAGGTCTGCCACCTAAGCGCCTCTCCTCTCCCTTCTCCTCTCCCAGGCACATCACTCCTGGCTACTTACATGGCTTCCTTCTCAGCTGTATGTCCTCTGAAAATCCTTTTCTTAGGTACTTAACTATCCCCCTGCACTCAGCTAAACAATGCCTAAATCCCTATAAGAATTGGGCCCCCACAAGATGGAGTCCTATCGGAGCTGCTACATAGGTCTTATATCACCCAGAGATTCCCCATATGAAAGAAATTTCTGGATAGTCTGTTAATTCATCTTTGCATCTGCTTTGTACTGCCAGAATGGCACGCAGCAGCTGGGGGGATGGGGGGCAGAATCTTTATCTGAACCAGTTCTCCCATCATCTCCTTTAATGCCTCTGTTTTCAACAACCCTTGGTTTAGTGGGTACTGGTTTATATTTATTCTCCAAAGCCACTTCACATTCAAATTCTAAAAGAAATCTTCCCATTTTAAAATGAACTGTATGCCAGAGAGGTAAGTCATAAAATAATATACCTTTCCACGGAAGCCAAACATATGGCAAACACTTAAGGAAGGAGGTCAGGAAAGAAATAGCATCTTTTGCTACTGAAACAAAAGCTTTTAAAAAAATTACTGTTACCTTCTGGCCTGTAAAAATGATGCAGGTTTGAGCAGTGCTCTACAGTAAATAGTTTTTTCAGTTTCCCACAGAAGTTTTATAATTTTCTTCTTTTTATTACTTCAGAGGACTTGTTTGTTGAATCTCCCTGTATTTTAATATTTTATCTTTTGTGTAATAAAAAAAGATTTTGTAGAGAATGCAATTAAGGGTGCCTTGGTAAGAGTAGTGGCATGGCGTGACATTTTTAGTCAAGCAAGCAATTCTACACTTGCATACAAAACGGCATCCTCTATGTGGCATGACCTTATATGTATAGTGTGTGCAAGGTCACACTGTGTGGAGGACAACCATTTTGTGGAACAATATGGTGCCTTCTGTGTGAATTTGGGGGCCGGATGGAATCGTCCCAAGGGCATTGCTGATTATGGGGCAATCCAATCCATATACAAATTGCATGCAACTGGGAAAGAGAGAGAAAAATGCAGTCTTCCAAGTGTTCATATTTTCAAAGTAACCTGAGTTTCATGTTACATCTGTTATCTGCATAATATTGTGAATGAAGGTAATGAGTTTCTGAAAAGAGGACAATCAAAAGTGTCCTCACAAGGAGCTAATGGTTTAAGCATTGAATGAAAATGAACTGTAGCTGACCAGCATTAAATGCCACTGTATTGTGTTCTATATTGTAACACATTTATCCAAGGGGCTATCTTTCTGGAATCCATACTTGCCACTGTAATTCTGTTTATTTACAGTACTGGAATTTTAGTCTGTGTAAGTGGAGGAATTCCCACACAATTCATTCATGACTCACAAAGCTATCTGAATTTTAATGTTTTATGTCAGGACTCTATTATAACATGATAAATTGTCACATTATTATATTATATATTATATATATATATATATATATATATATATTATATTATTACTAACACGGCTGTTACTCTGAAACCACATTATTATTATTATTATTATTGTTGTAATTTATTTATTTATGTAGTGGTCTGCATTATTATTATTGTTGTTGTAATTTATTTATTTGTGTAGTGGTCTGCATTCTGTCATGTCAGGCGCTGCATAAACACATAGGAAGACAGGGTCCCAAAAGCTTACAATCTAATTTAAAACAAGGTGGAACTAATAGTGCAATTAACAATAGGATGGAAGGCAGGAGTAAAGATGAGGATAACAGTGGAGAGAAGACCTTGGTGGCTCTAGCCGGTTGATTTCAAGGGGACTGCTTGCAAAGTAAGGCCCTGTTCCTGCAAAACGCACATTTGCTTGAATTTGAACATGTGAGTAGATAACTAGTTCTGCTAGTTAGTTTAAACTTCTGCCAGAAGAAGGCCACAGCTGGCCCGGTCAATTGACTCAGGCTCACAGGCTTCAGGCTGCAGGGCTAAATATTGCAATGTAGACATTCAGACTTGGGCTTGAACCTGGGATCTGAGACCCTTGTGGGGGTGGGAGCCAGCCATGGGTGTTTTATTGCTGCGTAAATGTACCCTAAGTGGACAGAGAAAACTCTTCCCTAATTACCTAAAAGTGTAGCAGCTATTTATGTTCATTTTACCCTCGCTTTGGTAAGGGCTAAGATACACAGTTACCAATGATCATGCATGATCTCCACCATCTTACCTTTTCGCTGTTAATATGGAAATAAAAAACACACACTCAAGAGCAGCTGAAGTGAAGGGACCACATGCTTTCTTGAACACTAACCTATGGCAGTAAACAGCTATGGTAAAATGTGTCCTCAGTCAAAAGACTGGATTGGGCCCAACCAAAATAAAGAGAATAAATATAACATCTGGACCTGTTGGAAACATATCAAGACTAAGGCCGGCTTCAGGTTTTGCCTGGTGTGGAGAACTTTCATATTTTTTTGTAAACAGCATAATAGGAAAACAGTTTGTAAGTATGAAGCTTGTATTAAAAAATATGGTTATCCTTCTTTCATATTGTACTATGATTTTAATACTTTAAAATACAATTCCTCCTACTATCATCTATTCAGCACACATGAATGAGTTTTAGGAAGGGTTTTGTTTGTTTTTATGGTTTATTAATCAGAACTGACACTTTAATCTCATTTTAGGCTGTCTTGCTTGTGTACTTATCTGAGGTTGTCATACTCTTTAATGTGTTTATCTTTCAGATACCCCTGTAAGGTAGGAAAGTGCTAATACTCCTGTTTTACAGATGGTGAACTGAGTCAAAGAGTGAATAAGGCCTTTTCTTCACTATGTAAAAAAAGGTGTTTTCTTAACTCAAATTAGTTAGCTTGAGGAAGGAGGAGGGATAGCTTAGTGGTTTGAGCATTGGCCTACTAAACCCAGGAATGTGAGTTCAATCCTTGAGAGGGTTATTTAGGGATCTGGGGCAAAAAGTGAGGATTGGTCCTGCTTTGAGCAGGGGGTTGGATTAGATGATCTCCTGAGGTCGCTTCCAACCCTGATATTCTATGAGGTAAAATTCTAATGAAAACAAAGTAGTTTTTTGTTTTCATATAAGTTAGCAAGATGAGTTAAATTGTAAGCTTCTCCATAGTGTTTAACTCAAACAAAAAATTACAAACAAGCTTTATTTTTGTAGTGAAGACAAGACCAAAGTGACTTATATAAGGCCCCGCAGGAAGGCCAGGGAACTGAACATGGATCTCCCAAGTTCCAGGCTAACACCCTATTCACGATATCAGCTGGACCATGCTGCTTCTCCTTTTAGTATTTGCAATCCCATAATAAATTTATGGGTAGGATTTTTTGTTGTATCCTACTAAACTGAGCCCCCAACACTGTTATTACCTTTGGCCACATTTTGGGTCTGATTCTCCTCTCACATCTGCATAAATTAGGAGTAATTCCACTGAAATCAATGAATTCACACTGCTGTGAAACCAGAATAATGAGATCAAAATGAGGCCCTTTTGGATCCAAGTTCAGGTGCAGTTGGGTGGTTTAAATGTTATCATTCACATCTGCAGTTTCAGGCTTTTCTACACAAATGTTTAGTTCATGGCAAGTTGTAGTCTGAATCTACCTTCCTCCCAGCCTGCCGCATACTAACTGTCCATGTGGACACTGCTGCTGCGTATTAACAATTAATTACTGTGCTTTGATCTAGTCCTCTTTGAAACAGGAGTAGACCAAAGCACATTAACAAATTGCTAACGCTCGTCAACACGGTCCACACACATAGTTATTCAATGGCAGGCTTGTGTGGGGTAGAGTAACACTCCAGCTTGCCATGAACTAAATGTTTGTTTAGATAAGCCCTAACTGTACATCAGTGTGCATAATCAGAAGCAGTTAAAAGTGTGACCTTGTATATCTTAAATTATTATCAGTGGTCTGGCACATTTGAAAATCTGTACCACTCCTTAGTGGAAAATTGTAACTGAAACATGTAGACTCACCAGTTTTCTACAGTAAAATAGGCCCTATAAATCCAATGTGTATGACATCAGATTTGACTATTGCGACACAATCAAGGAAGATGCTGCAATGGGTGTTCTGAATCAACACAGTAAAATTGTATGCAAGTTAAAAAGAGATAGTGCTAGAATCAAGGCAAATGATATTTTTTCTTCTTTAATTCTTAATTATATGTATAATTCTCTTAGAGTGAAAGACATTTAATTTGTGCAGTCAGTATCTAAAACCATAATTATAAACTCATCTCAAATCAAAAAATTCCACTTGGGAATAAAGCTGAATAATAAATCAAACACACATGACATAAACAAGTGTTCTTCATTACAAAAGCTTTCAAGTATAACTTCCATCATAAGCCAATTCTAGCAAGCAGTACAATTTTGCTATATAAGGAAGACATTATATGTACTCATTTCTCCCTTTTTTGCCAAATTTATTTCTAAACTTATATAAAAAATAGGTGATACATGTTTTATAATAAGAAAAGGAGTACTTGTGACACCTCAAAGACTAAGAAATTTCTTTGAGCTTATACTCAAATAAATTTGTTAGTCTCTGAGGTGTCACAAGTACTCCTTTTCTTTTTGCGAATACAGACTAACAGGGCTGCTACTCTGAAACATGTTTTATAATGCATTACTAGTACCTAATGTGCTCTAGTTTCCATTGTTAAATAAGTTGTTGGGTTATTCCAAAGTGTTTCATCAGGGATGCTGTGTGATGATATCAATGCGATTAATAATGGGGCCAGGCCATGACTTTCATTTATCGTGTTTTTTTTTTTAAATATATCACCTATATTTTGTCCAATGATCCATCTTCTCTGGTTCTCTGGAACATTTCAAACAACTTCAAAGAGCTGCCATGTTTGGGGGGGGGGCACCAGGGGGAACAATTTACGACAAATATATTCCCTTTTGTCTCAGATAAATTCAGAGTTTCTTTCTCTAAACTACACCAGCTGTAGTGAAAACTAGTGACAGACAATAATCAATCTGGATCAACAGGCTGAAAGTCCAATGACATGCAACTACTCAGGACTAGAAATCAAATATATATAGCATTGGAAAGAATAGGTTAGGTTTTCTGAAAGTTTCAGTTTCATCTGAGGGGGAAGTAAAGGGGAAGATTTAAGGTTGTTTGGGTGCCATTAATTGTATATTTCCATGCCTTCCAATGTTTGTTTATTTAAGCAGAACCTTAACTGAATTTTCAGACCTTCCAGTGTTTATTTCTAAGTTTTGTGTTTTTGTATATTTTTTTAAACCACAATGTCCTTTAAAGTATTCTCCAAAAAGATTACAGTTAGTAAAGGAGCGTTATTCCTACAGTCTTTAAAATAACTGTTTGTTTAATTCTTATAGGAGTTATCACAGTGCAAGGCACACACCAATGCAAACATAAGCTATTCTTCTTGAACAGCTTTATTTTCTCTAATGGCTCTTCATCTTGTGGGACCGCCTTACAACTGTTTCTGGCATTATGCAGGAAGCCTTGCAAAACAGTTTTACGTCAAGCAATATTTGCTTTACAGCCAATTTTGTAACAGATTTTTCAAAAATAAGTAAAAACAGGTTTAGCCCAGTGCTTTTTTATTAAATGATGCTTTGGGTAAAAAGCTGTTTTCACTAAGCAAAAGCACAATACAAAGGGAGCTAAAGATCAAGGTTCAAATTTAGTATGCTGCATCCCTTTTAGCTAGATCATCTGCCTTGGACCCCCACTTGTGGACTGATCCAACCAAGTTCCACTGAAGTCAGTGGGATTTTTTCCATTGACTTCAGTGAGTCTTGTACTGGAAGCTTGATGAAGACCTTTCACATACAGATCCACATAAATGGGGTCCTCAAACATCTCCATGGCACCACCTCTCCTTCCTTGAACCCAAAAGAGCTCTTTCTCCTGCAACTTTTTCCATGGGAGCATGAGATTTTCTTAATCATACTTTCTCCATATGACAAGTAGCAATCATGAGCATAATGGAAACACCAAAACTCTACAGAAAAAAAGTCATAATAAATAAATATACTGAAAAAGTGTCTAAAATCTTGTATTTTGAGCCAGATCCTCAACTTACATAAATTGTCAGTGCAGTGATGACAATTTACACCAGTTGAGAATCTAAACCCTGGGCTTTAAAGTCCTTCTATAGTTGTGTTAGATCCAGAAAATAGTTTAATAGATGTAGTTTTGTTACTGAATTCCTTGATTATCATCATCATTATTATCAAGGGGTTTCTTTATCAGCACATCCTGGACTCCTATTGCAAGCAACTGGCCTGGAAATGAAAGTAACATAACCACCTTGTACTTTTATAATTATTTTGCCATGTCTTGTTTCATGATCACATATTTATTGTTTTCTTTCTTATTGTTTATTTGCAGATGAGAAATCAATATATTTTGTCAACATGAAAAACATTTGTAAGGCAAAAAATAAAAGCCTTTTTAAAGGCTTCTTTGCAAGAGCCTCTTATTATATTCATATACTGTATCAGTCCCAGCTTAGATGATGAAAACATACAGATAAAGCAGTTGGAGGAAAATGGAGTTTAATTTAATTGTCACAGTTCAGTACTTGGGCAGGCAACTGAAATTACAAAATACTAATACTAATATGTATAGTATTTTGTGCTTTTGTTACATTTTTCACCTGAGGATCCCATTGTGGTTTGCAATATTGATTAATCCCTATAGTAGCCCCACTAGACAAGTAAGTGTTGTAATCATCATTTTACAGATGAGACAGAGGGGGCAAAAAATCATCCATGGTGTAATTCCATTGAAGTTTATGGTGTTACATGATACACACATATAGGTCTGAGAGTTTATGGCCACACTGTGAACCAGTGGCAAAGATGGGAGACCTGACTCCTGGGCCAATGTTCCAGCCACTAGACAAGCCTCCCCTAAGTTTTAAATAAAAAGTAGATGGCAAACACCCTGATGTTCCTGGACAGAAATCAGGTCTCAGACAAGTGTGGAAGAAGCAGAATAGGAGTTGTCAAAATGTTGGCAGGTTATTGTTTTAGTCCCAAATCAGGACTTCTGCTTTGAAAAGTTTTTGATGGATGATTGTCTCAGTAGAACAGAATAGGTACAGTACAAGGATAAAAACTCATTATACCTTTGTAAGGGAATAAGGAGAAAACACAATCTAACACAGGAAAGGAAGGTGGAGAAGTAACGGGGTGTGTATGAAATAGGTAAGTGAATTCAAAGGCCCCAAAGTCCTCAAATTTCTTGCTGCATGTGACAGAAGTTTGCGGAAGCAACAGCATCATCTCTGTTCTCCAGGCAAAGGGAGAGTTAGGATGTGAATATCCTTCCCTCATCTGTGAGTCACACAGTCGCACAGAGCAATACTTAAAATGCAAGTAAAGGGAGATGCTGTCATTGTGGCTCTACTAATACAATTAACAGTTTTCCCTAATCATTCATATCAGACACTCAGAGGAAACAGTAAAGTCACCTACTGCCTCAGGTGTTCTTTCTCTAATTTTAGTTCGGGGCGGGGGGGAGGTTAACATTCATTTTGATTCACTGAACTGGATCCCTTTTCATGATTCATTTACAGTAGTGGTTTGACAAAGGTAACAGGGGAGGCTGTAGCTGGTACTTCCAGAAGTGTTAGGTGCTAATTTTATTTTATATATACC
Source organism: Eretmochelys imbricata (assembly GCF_965152235.1). Taxonomy (NCBI): domain Eukaryota; kingdom Metazoa; phylum Chordata; order Testudines; family Cheloniidae; genus Eretmochelys; species Eretmochelys imbricata. The sequence goes on along the minus strand of NC_135575.1, from coordinate 113,371,477 downwards.
AGTATTTGTTTCCAGCCACACAAGATCAGGAAGTAAGTGTTCCAACTTTTCTTACAGTATCTGTAACTCGTATTAATAAATAATTTGCCTATTTATGGGACCTTTTCTCCAAAAACCTCAAAATGCTTTACAGAGGTTAACGAACTAAACTTCCCCTAATCACCATGAGCTAGGAAAGGATTTTGCAGTAAATAAGGTAAGTAATTTACTCACTATGCTGATGAGGAAATGTAGGCATCAAGAGGTTAAGTGTCTTGCCCAAGGTCACACAGTGAAACAATGTCTGGCCAGTACTGGAATGTAATATTCTGGTATTTTTCATCAACCTTTTGAAAAGTTTGGATTTTCCAACCAGTTCTCTTTGCAATGTTCTTTATGATTTCAAAAATGTTTGTATTCACAGCAACATCAGCCCTTTACATAGGTTGGAAGTGGCTGAAACATGTTTTTGTACATTCTACTCCATTATGGATGGGTACATTTTTCCAGTCAGTTGAAAAAGATGACATGTGAAAACTAAACATAACACTACTAGACTAGTTGGGCCAGCTACAGCTTTATCCAAAGACCACGGAAGTCAATTGAAAGACTCCCATTCAATGGACTTTGGAGCAAGCCTGCAATGAAGACCGATAAAATACACAGTTAGGACAAGAGGAGAATTATCTGAACTTGTAAAGTTTTGGTATTACTTTCAATAGAGGCTTTAGCCTGTGATCAAATATCTGGTATATCATATGATTTTTCTCTCCCAGTTCAACACACAGTTACAAGAATGAATCTCTATATAATGTACCTTTTTAACACTTTCACTATGGTAGTGCCCAGATGCATCAATCAGAATCAAGGTCCTACTGGGCCCTTATTACAAACATAAAGTCTAGGACAGTGCCTGGCCCCACGAGCTTATGTGAGGATTGCCATCTTGGTCATGACCAGGGTATCACATAGTGCCTCCATCACTACCCAGTGAACCTCACTGCCTGGGCCGTTCAGATGGTTTCACAATCACAGTCACACACCAGACTTTATCTTACATCAAGGTGTGTATTTATTTCCCTCCTCCATAGTAATACTTTTGCAATACACACTTACAGCAAGGTACGCTTCCCTGCAGTCCTCGCTCCCTGGGCTTCCTTCTGAGCTCCTCTTGAGCTACTCCTTACTTCCTCTTTCCTCCTCTTATATTCTCCCCACTTATCTTGTTATCCCCATGACTGTCACCAAACAGGTGCTCACCATCCCCCCAACAGAAAGTGTATAACTGCCCTCAGCCGGGCCTGCAGCCTTCCTTAGGCTGCAGCAATGTCAGTGAGCAGGGTGCTGCTGATAGCATTCTGTCACACAGTGTTTGACCTGGACATCTCCAAAGCTAAAGGCAGAAGTGTCTATAGCTTGAGTTAAAGTACCAATTCCCACAGCCGGGAGCTGTAACAAACTTACACCCTCACAAAGTGGGCCCAGAGGGAGATACATAACATGCTAAATAGCGGGTTATGCTTAAAGGCTAAGAGTAAAATCCTGGCTCACCTCGGGGGCTTGATCCAATTCCCAATGAAGTCATTGCAAAGATTTCCAGTTACAGCTGGTCGGAAAATTGGGAGGTGAGGGGGTGAGGGAGGGAGGATGATACCCTCTTAGAAAATATCAAATGAAAATGGGGGGAAAGGCCAGAATTTGGATTTTCAGTTTTCCAACCAAAAAATCATTTTTTGAGGAAGAGCAGACACTTCACACAACATTTTTTGTTTAGCTGAAAAACCTAAGTTTTGGTTGGAAAAAAATGACTGAACAGTTTTAATTAACTCTGCATATAATGACCTCACTATGCCCCAGCTAAAGACAAAAGATACAAAAAGAATAGAGGCAGGGGGAAGATGAAATGCTTAGCCATTGCCCTCAGCCATTTACAGTAGGCATTACATTACAGGTGAGTCTGAGGGAAGAGATCTGCAAAGCCACTGCATTATCTGTAGTTCTACTGTAATTTTTCCCTTAAGGTTCAGTACTGCATAGGGGAAAATATGACACAGCTATGAAAAGAAAGGAGAAGAAAAATATATTTTGCAAATGGTCTTTAATGACTATTTTGTGACTTAATTTCCCTTTTTGAAACCTATTCTTTAAAAAGTAATCTCTGGGGAAAGTTTTCTTTGACTTTCTTTGAACATGTCTCTTTTTCTCCTTGGCTATTTCCAGCATTAACAATCCCCAACTCATCGTCTATGCCACATGCATCCATCCATTCTAACAATTTTGAAATATATATTGGGAAACTGGGACTGCTGCCTAGTTCTGATTGCTTCATCAAGTTAAAGACAACATTTTGCCCTTCTCTTTCAGATCCCATTAATATGTTTCATAAACAACAATAACAATCTCTTCACCCTCCCGCCCCCCCAAAAAAACAAAAAAACAAAAACCCAACCCTCTCATTCAGGAAAGTTACACTGTACCCAGTGTTCTTTGGAAGGAACCCAATCTGTAATTAGTAATAGGATAGATGTCATCTGACTTGAAGACCTATACCTCAAGAATACTTTCCCCTTAGGCAGAACATGACCTTGGTCTAAGGGTAGAATAACTATGAACAACAGAAAATGCACAAACTTTCGTGGTACTCCTTTATATCCCTTCTTCAGATTTACTGGTACTGCAATGCCTACAAAACACTGTATGTCAGCTGATAATTGCTAGGCTATGCTACTGATCTGTGGTTTTGGCTCACTTAAAAACTCTCTACCTGCAAATTATGAACATAGTCTATGAAAAAACAAGTGTATCTTATTATTACCCCATTCTCCCTTTCCTTACCATTGGTTTCATCCATCTGTTATATCTTGTCTTAAACTAGATTGTAAATTATTGGGGGCAGGGACTGTCTTTTTTTTTAACAACTATATAGCGCCTAGTACAATGGGAACCAACCTTGTCAGGGATTCTAGGAACCATTGTAATAATAATAAAACATAATAAATTAATAATAATGTTTAAAGATTTCTATTGAAACATTATACCTTTAAGATATACAGCTGTATAGTTGATCATAGTAAAATGAAAGGTTTTGGAAAGTTCTGTAGCATCCTGGAATATATCATGCTTAAATATTGTCCTTTATATTGTAAATTACTGATGTGTCATTACACACTGCCCCTCCCCCTCTTCCTAGACACATGCTTCTCAGGGAACACACTGCATCTTCGTGTGTATGTGAACAGTGCCTACACATTGTCAGCATTATTGTATATAATCCTTCTCTTGTTTGGCTAGTCAACATTTTGCGTTTATCATCACAACTTGAAGTTTGTATTAAACTAGGCGTGTTACCACGTTCTCCACAGTGCATAGCTCATAATAATAATTATAATGATAAATATCTAGTTGTTATCTAGCATTTTTCATCAGTAGATCTCCAACACTTTACAAAGGAGATCAGGATCATTACCTTTGGGCCCTATATGCAGAATGCCCTCCTTCTGGTGTGCCAAATGAACACCCGTTCTTCACTCAAAATCTTCCTTCAAACATATCTCTCCCTGTGACAGGGTGAATAAACCCCACACTGCCAGGAAAGGGGTTGGGAAGCTCTGTGTGCTAAGGTAGCCCCACCCCTCTGGTCCTGCCCATCATGCATCACAGGGAGGAGGGCTTTAAAAGGAGGAAGCTGCAGTCAGCAAGGGGGATGCCTTGAAGCAATGTGGGGGGACACCCCACACCAGATCCCCCAGCTCTGTGAGGATCCAGCAACCCCCAGGGCCAAGCCCAGCTATCTGGCCATAAGGACTCCAGCAAAACTGCTCCCCTGATACCCCTGAAATAAGGTGGTGCCACTGATCTTTTTGTTTTTTGTTGACCCTAAGAGGGGCTTGTTCTCTGTTGAATCTGAACTTTTGCTTTTCTCTCACTTGTGAATAAAGTAAGTGTAACCTATGCCTGCTTGGTGTGGTACTCTGTCCCCCTCTAGTAGCACCTAGCCCAGCTCTAGCTTAATGAGTTTGCTACAGCCTTGGCTAAGTTCCATGTAGCATTTAGCTCGAGGGGTCCCAGGTTTAATCCCACCTGCCGACAGCCTGGATCTGTTGATGTTACATAAGCAGATGTACAAAGGTGTGGCCCACTTCAGGGACTAAGGCCGTTGACTGGGCCAACTCTGTGGTGGTAACTGGGCAAGGCACCCAGCCAGGGAGATGCTCCAGAGAGACTCTTTTTATTACTCTCACAAACCTATCAATATTAGTTTACCAAAGAGATAAGAAGTAGTTGGGAACATCCTTAAAAGGGAGAAAGTTACTGCCCTAAACATTGGCTACATCCATATTATCTTGCTACCTGGGACCATTTGTTCTTTTTATTCAGTCTAACTATATGGCCTAAAACCATTGTCATGTGATATCTATTAAAAGTGTAGTGTTTGTTATGACATTTGTTTGTGTCTATATGTGGAAGTATTTCCTTCTTTCCAAATGTACCATTTTCCCAAAAAAATTACACTTGCTGGTGACACAGGATGACAAGATGTAGTCATACATTAGTGAATGCTTTTCTACACATAAAAAGAACAGTAACCAAAGAATATGGTTTCAGAGGGAGACAAGAAACTGTCCCAATACATTTTTGAAGATGATTTAAAACATTGCTAACAGTTTGCCTCCTAGCTGGCGTATTTTGTATAAAATAACAGGTTGTGTGTGTGTGAAATGAATACCATGAGCAGAATCTGGTCTTGGTTAAATGTATGTTGAAGACATAAGAACGACCATATTGGGTCAGACCAAAGGTCCATTTAGCTCACTATCCTGTCTTCTGACAGTGGCCAATGCCAGGTGCCCCAGAGGGAATGAACAGAATAGGTAATCATCAAGTGATCCATCCCTTGTCGCCCAGTCCCAGATTCTGGCAAATAGAGGCTAAGGACACCATCCCGGCCATTCCTGGCTAATAGCCATTGATGGACCTATCCTCCATTAATTTATCTAGTTCTTTGTACCCTGTTATAGTCTTGGTTTTCACAACCTCCTCTCGCAAGGAGTTCCACAGGTTGACTGTGTGTTGTGTGAAGAAATACTTCTTTTTGTTTGTTTTAAACCTGCTGCCTATTAATTTCATTTCATGACCCCTCATTCTTGTGTTATGAGAAGAAGTAAATAGCACTTCCTTATTTACTTTGTCCACACCAGCCATGATCTTAATCATGTCCCCCCTTAGCTGTCTCTTTTCCAAGCTGAAAAGTCCCAGTCTTATTAATCTCTCCTCATGTGGAAGTTGTTCCATACCCCTAACCATTTTTGTTGCCCATTCTGTTCCTTTTCAAATTCCAATATATCTTTTTTTGAGATGGGGTGACCAGATCTGCACACAGTATATAAAATGTGGGCATATCATGGATTTACATAAAGGCAATATGATAGTTTCTGTCTTATTATCTACCTCTTTCCTAATGATTCCCAACATTCTGTTTGCCTTTTTGACAGCTGCTGCACATTGAGTGGATGATTTCAGAGAACTATCCACAATGACTCCAAGATCTCTTTCTTGGGTATAACAGCTAATTTAGAACCCATCACTTTATATGTATAGTTGGGATTATGTTTTCCAATGTGCATTACTTTACATCTATCAACACTGAATTTCATCTGCCATTTTGTTGCCCAGTCACCCAGTTTTGTGAGATTCCTTTGTAATTCTTTGCAGTCTGCCTTGGACTTAACTATCTTGAATAGTTTTTTATCATCTGCAAATTTTCCGACCTCACTATTTACCCCTTTTTCATGATTATTTATGAATATGTTGAACAGTACTGGTCCCAGTACAGATCCCTGGGGGACACCCCTATTTGCTTCTCTCCATTCTGAAAACGGACCATTTATTCCGACCCTTTGTTTCCTATCTTTTAACCAGATACTGATCTATGAGAGGACCTTCCCTCTTATCCCGTGACAGCTTATTTCGCTTAAGAGCCTTTGGTGAGGGACCTTGTCAAAGGCTTTCTGAAAATCTAAGTACACTATATCCACTGGATCACCCTTGTCCACAAGCTTGTTGACCCCCTGAAAAAACTTTAGTAGATTGGTGAGGCATGAATTCCCTTTACAAAAAACATGTTGACTCTTTCCCAACAAATTGTGTTCATCTATATGTCTGATAATTCTGTTCTTTACTATAGTTTCAACCAATTTGCCTGGTATTGAAGTTAGGCTTACTGGCCTATAATTGCTGGGATCACTTTTTAAAAAATTGGTGTCACATTAGCTATCCTCCAGTCATCTCGTACAGAACCTGGTTTAAGGTTATCACATATAACATATCACAGTTAGTAGTTCTGCAATTTCACATTTGAGTTCCTTTAGAGAATTTGGGTGAATACCGTCTGGTCCTGGTGACTTATTACTGTCTAATTTATCAATTTGTTTCAATACCTCCTCTAATGTCACCTCAATTTGGAACAGTTCCTCTGATTTGTCGCCTGAAAAGAATATGAAGTGTTGTGATATATATTTAATAGAGCAATGTTATACCTTAAGCATGATATTACTGTGCTACCACCATAACAGCAAAAAAGTTCTTGCACCAATTTATCAACCACACACACTTTCATTGTTTCAGTGTGCTTTTTCCCCCGCTGAGGACCCCAGCACTGCTCTGCATCTGAGGGCACACCACTACCACTAACTGCCTCTTACTCAGGGCTAGTAGTAACTCCACTCTTAAAGGATACCAAACTTTCTCTCTGTAGACCTGATTTGGTAGCTTTTGCATTCTTTTTGTTGGTCTGACTTAATTTTAAATCACCTATCTATTTTTCCATTACTGGGAATATTATAACTTTTGCCAGCATCATGCCAGAATGGTTTTGCATTTACTTCTATGTCCGAGTTGTAGGAAATGTTTCTTCATCTTCTTCTTCTTCTCCTCCTCCTCCTCTTCTGGAATATCCCAGGGTAGAAAAACTGAACACCTATTTAAATAATTTATATTCAAAGTACTGGATTCAAAGTATGATTACATAGAATCACAGAAGTGTAGGACTGGATGGGACCATAATAGGTCTTCTAGTCCAGTCCCCTGCACCCAAGCAAGTAAGCATATGTTTTGCACCAGAGTAAGGTATATTTACTGTAGAAAATAATTCCATACAGAGTTGTATGAATAAATCCTGAATATTAAGGGTTAACCACACACACACACACACACACACACACACACACACACAGTTTCTAAGAGGAAAACAGCCACAAAAACCTTGGCCCAAAATAACTGACCCAAAGGCAACTCCAAAGCCACCAATTTAATGGCATCTGGAGCTAAGTGAAAAACCAGATGTTACTGCAAAAATATCTTCCATAGTTTGACATTTGGTTCTGTGACCAACATCCAAAATGCAGTCGTAAATATGATGGAATACACTGCCACTGTACCAGAGTCTTTTACATTATTGAGCGAAACACAGTATAACGTGATTTAAGACTAGCGACGATGGTTTGGGAGTGGGGATGGAAATGTCCAGGAAAAGTAGTGTCTGTAAACCAAATTCAGTCTTACTAATTAAACACTATTAGTATCCTGAAGAGGTTACTCAGCTTCTAGTCACTCATTACTTAGACAAACTCCTATGAAACTCAAGATTTGGCTCAATAATAATAAAATCAATGCTTAAGCGTCTGTGGCACCTTTCATATCAGGATTTCAAGCCACTCTCTGGAAAAGAGAAGACAGAGAGGGGACAGGATAACAGTTTTCAAGTACATAAAAGGTCGTTACAAGGAGGAGGGAGAAAATTGTTCTTTTTAACCTCTGAGGTTAGGACAAGAAGCAATGGGCTTAAATTGCAGCAAGGGAGGTTTAGGTTGGACATGAGGAAAAACTTCTTAACTGTCAGAGTGGTTAAGCACTGGAATAAATTGCCTCTGGAGGTTTTGGATTTTTTTAAGAGCAGGTTAGACAAACACCTGTGAGGAATAGTCTAGATAATATAGTCATGTCATGAGTGCAGGGGACAGGACTGGATGACCTCTCGAGGTCTCTTCCAGTCCTATGATTCTATGATTTATTAGACTTTGGAGCACTTGTTTGGGCTAGGCACTGTGATGATTATTAACACAAATGAGGATGCTGAAGCACAGAGAAGCTAAGATCATGCATGGCCCTACACAAGCAAACAAGAGGTGGGCAAAGGGAGCAAGGGCCTTTCCCCAATCTGGCCCTGATTCAGGAAAGCACTTAAGCAATTTCTTAACTTTAATCCTATTGACTTCTGTTCTGCTTAAAGTAAGCACCTGCTTACTTGAATCAGGGCTCCTCTGCAGACGCTTTGTACAATCCAGTTCATGAGCTCAGGGAGAATAAGGACTACACTAATTTAGTCCTGATACCAATGTAACAATGTCTGATCAGTTGTGCTGTGACTGCTTCTTACTACACTAATCATAATCGTCTCACTACTTGTGCTTTGTGCTCCCTGCATCTGTTTATTGTATCCACCTGTTATCTCTTACACAGTCCTGATTACTGCTCTAGGTGCTACTGCAATAGAAATAAATAATAACAGCAGCAGTACTAATAATGAATACTGATGAGTTTATCGTGGAACACTGAGCATGTGTTGACAGCATTCACTTTCAGAAGAAGAACAGCTTTGATAGTGTCTACACTTATTAAGAACATAAGAACGGCCATACTGGGTCAGACCAATGGTCCATCTAGCCCAGTATCCTGTCTTCTGACAGTGACCAGTGCCAGATGTTTCAGAGGGAATGAACAAAACAGGGCAATTTTGAGTGATCCATTTCCTGTTGTCAAGTCCCAGTTTCTGGCAGGTGGAGGTTAAGGGACACCCAGAGCATGGGATGTGCCCCTGACCATCTTGGCTAATAGTCATTGATGGACCTATCCTCCATGAACTTATCACATTTTTTTAACCTAGTTACACTGTTGGCCTTCACAACATCCCATGGTATGATGTTTCACAGGCTGACTCTGCATTGTGTGAAGTATTTCCTTTTGTTAGTTTAAAACCAGCTGCTTGTTAATTTCATCAGGCGACCCCTAGTTCTTGTGTTATGTGAAGGGTTAAACATACTTCCCTATTTACTTTCTGATATCATTCATGATTTTATAAACCTCTATCAAACCCCCTTAGTCATCTTTTTTATAAATTGAACAGTTCCAGTCATCTTAATCTGTAATCTCTTACGGAAGCTGTTCCATACTGCTAATCATTTTCACTACCCTTCTCTGTACCTTTTCCAGTTCTAATACATCTTTTTGGAGATGAGGTGACCAGACTGCACACAGTGTTTAAGGTATGGACATATGATGGATTTATAGAGTGGATTTATGATATTTTCTGTTCTATTATCCATCCCTTTCCTATCCCATTCAGCTTTTCTCTTCATTCCAAACACTGGTGGTAACAGTGAATGCTCCTTCCACCACACTGTTTGTAGCTGGTAAACACAGGCACCAAGATTTTCACAAGCAACTAGTGATTTTTGGTATCCAGTCTGAGATCCCACAGAGAGGCCTGATTTTCAGAGTGCAGATATTCAGCACTTTGTTAAAAAAATAGGCCCTTTTAAAGGCTGGAACTCAATATCACTAACCACTTTTGAAAATCTTGGCCAGAACAAATTCTCTGTGTAACAGTCAGTCTTGAACTAACAATTTGTAGTTTTAAAAAAATCCAAATGCTTTCACTGATTAAATGAAAAACTGGGATGTTCTAGGTATTCCTGGGACACAAATATCATATGAAAAACTGGCATAATCTCGGTAAAACCAGGATAGATGGCTGTGTCCTTGCATTCCTCCTCAGCACCCTCTATCACGGGCTGTGACAAAAATGCATAGCTGAGACCTAAGTGTCTTAACCAAGTTCTCAGAAAAAGGCATGACTGTGCCAAGAATAACATTCAGTCTCCTGTCTGAACCACAAGACCACATTAAAAGTTTTATTTGCTTGCTTGCTTGCTTTTGTTTTTGACTTGAGCATTTTCCTCTTTTGTTAATAATTAAACAGATCTATTATTTGACTGTAAATTCATTTTCTCACTTTAGTTTTGTGAGTGATGTGAACACATTAGAACATAACACTAGAGCCACAGCCAGCTTTTTGAAGTAAAGCAAACTCCTGCAAACAAGCACTCCGATGTTAGAGCTAACAGTCATCCATTAGAAGTTAAAGTCTGAAAACATGCTAGTGATAAAGAGCGACAGAGTGAGTGAGCCTAAAATATTATGCAAAAAGAAAAGGAGTACTTGTGGCACCTTACAGACTAACCAATTTATTTGAGCATAAGCTTTCGTGAGCTACAGCTCACTTCATCAGATGCATACTGTGGAAAGTGTAGAAGATCTTTTTATACACACAAAGCATGAAAAAATACCTCCCCCCACCCCACTCTCCTGCTGGTAATAGCTTATCTAAAGTGATCACTCTCCTTACAATGTGTATGATAATCAAGTTGGGCCATTTCCAGCACAAATCCAGGGTTTAACAAGAATGTCTGAGGAGGGGGGGGTAGGAAAAAACAAGGGGAAATAGGTTACCTCTCTAAGGTGCCACAAGTACTCCTTTTCTTTTTGCGAATACAGACTAACACGGCTGTTACTCTGAAACCTAAAATATTATGGAAATTGTACCAGCTCAAAGTCCATTTAGACCAGAAGGTAGTATAGTTCATATAATGCTGGGAATGGTAATGACTGAGGACATTGTTACAGGAAAGTGCAGTGTGGTTTAGTGCTCAGGTGGGAGGGGGTTCTTGGCTTACTATGAGGCGGATGCAAGGGTAGAATTAGAAGGTTCCCTGTTAGTTGGTTTAAGAGTGTGCGGTACCCTGCATCATTTTTCTTAATCCACGCCCACAATGGCCTTCACCAGCCCTTGTGGTTGAGAAGGGTCTGCCTGCTCCTCCTCTCTGTCTGAGATGATGGGCCAAATCCTGGCTCATACTTTGTCTGCTTTACCCAGTCTGGTGGTCCAAAGCAGCCAGAAAGCCAGTTTACTTGTCTACTTGGGAATTCCCCCTGTGTAGAAGGTATTCATGAGTGTCACAGAGTCATTTAAACCTGACTCATGATCATACATTATTAATATAAATATTACATATATACTTGTGTCTGAGTTTTTAAAAGCAGTTGTTTGGGAAGATGGGAACACAAACCATGGCAGCTAGTGGTGGGAATATCTTGCCAAGTCTCTGTGGATTAGCTAAAATGTAGATCCCAGTGTATGGAGTCAGAAATGCTAGTTAGGCCTTATGATGAGAGGCCTTATGCTATTTCTGTCCAAGAACTTGCAGCAATCCCTGTGTAAGGGGAAACAAATAGCTGTTCCTCCTGAGGAGCAGTGCAGGAAAGGAATTCTATATATAAGAGCAGAGTTACTTCACTTTTACCATCTAGCTCTATAGGGGAAGGAGGAGGATCATTTATTACTCATCTATATGAGCAGCAAATTACAATGCCAATACATTGTGAGAGCAGAGCCAAGGCTCCACCCACTCCCCAAACGTTTTTGAAAAGTCAGGTTCTAAATGTTAAGTTATAATATGCATCTCCCACTCCTGCTCACTGGGTCTCTCTCATTCTCCTTTCTGCATATATTACACTGAGAGAGAGGATTTGTAAAATTCACTACTTGGGATGGATGGACATGAAAAGATTCAGAGGTTGTAATTATTCAGCAAAAGCCTCTGCAAGTTAGAATGTTTATGCAACGCTTATTTGAACTTGACCAAACCTCTTTGGTTTGGAAACTAGGCTGGAAATACTGTGAGAACAGTCATATTTTGTGGTATTTCTGCCTCCAGGCCCTGCCAAAACTAAATGGTTCATGAAAACTGAGAAAAATAACAAAACATTTGAACCTTAGAATAGGTTCAGGTCAGTTCTTCTTGTAACCAGACTGGTTGACTATTCTACTCTATAGGTAAACTAAAAAGGGCTTGGGATCCAGGAACAGGATAGCTAAGAAGCCAACAGCTTGGAGACCAGATTCTCCAAGTGGAGCAGTGGTTCTCAACCGGGGGTACATGTATCCCTGGGGTACACAGAGGTGTTTCAGGTGGTACATCAATTCATCTAGATATTTGCTTAGTTTTACAATAGGCTTCCTAAAAAGCACTAGCAAAGTCAGTACTAACTGAAATTTCATACAGACAATGACTTGTTTATCTTGCTCTACATGCTATATACTGAAATGTAAGTACAATATTTATATTCCAATTGATTTATTTTAGAATTATATGGTAAAAATGAGAAAGTAAGCAATTTGTCAGTAATAGTGCGCTGTAACACACTTGTATTTTTATGTTTGATTTTGTACGCAAGTAGTCTTTAAGCAAGGTGAAACATGGGGGTACACAAGACAAATCAGACTCCTTAAAGAGGTACAATAATCTGGAAAGGTTGAAAGCTCCTGTTCTGGAAGATCAGTTGAAGTCAATAGAATTACACTGATTTACACCATCTTAATATCTGCCCTGGAGCCTTATCTAGAACTTTTCAGGTCTTTCCCTGCCAGCCTCTCCAGCTGTGAGTCCCTTTTTCGCAAGTCCTCACACAACACAATGACTCCAAGAGACCCCATTTTGTTATTCTATTCTGAAAGATTTAGTCATTCAGTTAAATGGAAGAAACAATTTCACATGATTTAGGTAACCAGTTTGTGAGTATCCAATAACTTGGAAATAATTTTCATCAAAAGTATTTGTTGAATAGTTACGAGTAAATTGATGCATTCAGAAAAGCAAGACTGGATCATGAATGATTCACTAACATATGTGCTGGAACTAATGGTTCTGGGGTTGTGGCAGCACCCCCAGCTTGAAATAGAAAAAAACCAAATACATTGGTAATAGTTTTCACACCCCCACTATAAAAATTGTTCCAGCACCTATGTTCACTAGCCAAAAAATGGGCTCCATTTATAATGAATATTATTAATAATGAATGGCTCTATTCAAAACTTTAATTTTCCCTTCATTATATGTTAACTTCCCTTGCATTTAAAACCTGTAATAGTAAAATAATTTAAAATATAAAATGCACTCTGAAAAGAGGAAAGGGGACTAAATATAAATATAGTTAAATGTCTTGAGGAAAGGTCTTATTCAATCCAAAAAAAAGTTGGCCTTCAAAGAGCGGAATGGAAACAGAAAATGGTTCCAGTAAAACGGAACCTAAATTATGGCAGGTAAAATATGAAACTGAAGGCTAGGAAGATACCTGCAGAGCCAAATAGCTAAGGACATATTAAAGAGAGATATATCAAAAGTAAAAAAGCTGGGAGAAAATTAGTGGATCTGGAGAATAGCACAACCAAGGAGGATAAGGATATTACAGAGAACCTAAATTACTTCTTCCCAGCAGCCCTCAATGAAAAGGATGATGGGATGATACTTAACCCCTGAGCTACTTCTCACATGTAATAAAGATGAGGCATTCTCAAAGATGAGGGAAGTGGTGTTGGAACACTGTGGTGATGACAGTTTTATTATGTGCTCAGGTATTCTAGTGATGTGCACAGTTGAATCTGAATCCTTCCCAACACTGCCAAACATCACCTAGAGCACAAACAGGGCTCTGCTATTTCTGTCTACTCTTTGCCCTCCTCATTAATTCACATAAGGTTTCACTCTCTAAGAACTGTTAATCAGAGGGATTTTTTTTTTTGTTGACCCCTTTTTCTATGTTCCTCCAACTGTCCAATGGCACTTCTGCCATGACAGATATTCTGGCTCCATTCTTAACTCATGCCCCAGATATTTCCACCTTCTTTTCTGGATAACTTCAGAGATAAGAAATCGTTGGTTTCAGAGTAGCAGCTGTGTTAGTCTGTATCCGCAAAAAGAACAGGAGTACTTGTGGCACCTTAGAGCCTAACAAATTTATTTGAGTATAAGCTTTCATGAGCTAAAACCCACTTCATCAGATGCATGCAGTGGAAAATACAGTAGGAAGATATATATATACACAGAGAACATGAAACAATTAGTGTTATCATACACACTATAATGAGAGTGGTCAGTTAAGCTGAGCTATTACCAGCAGGAGAGAAAAAAAACCTTTTGTAGTGATAATCAAGATGGGCCATTTCCAGCAGTTGACAAGAACGTGTGAGGAACAGTAGGGGGGAAAATAAACATGGGGAAATAGTTTTACTTTGTGTAATGACACATCCACTCCCAGTCTTTATTCAAGCCTAATTTAATCATGTCCAGTTTGCAAATTAATTCCAATTCAGCAGTCTCTTGTTGGAGTCTGGTTTTGAAGTTTTTTGTTGTAATATTGTGACTTTTAGGTCTGTAATCGAGTGACCAGGGAGACTGAAGTGTTCTCCAGCTGGTTTTTGAATGTTATAATTCTTGACATCTGATTTGTGTCCATTTACTCTTTTACGTAGAGACTGTCCAGTTTGACCAATGTACATGGCAGAGGGGCATTGCTGGCACATGATGGCATATATCACATTGGTAGATGTGCAGGTGAACGAGCCTCTGATAGTGTGGCTGATGTGACACCTATGACGGTGTCCCCTGAATAGATATGTGGAAATTGTTGCTCTCTCTCTGATGAAACTCGGCAATTGTTATAAATTCATTCCATTTAATATTTAGAATTTTCCTGAGGCATTTTCTTTAAAAGGCATTTAGATGTCTGTACCTTTGGCGGATTTCCAGCCTTCACAACCATACATTAAGGTGGAAATAACATTTTAGTTGAAGTATTGTAGTTTGGTTATAAATTGTACATTTTCAATGACCAAATCTTGTTTAAGCTGGTGAATGCAGCTGCTCACCTGGACATTTTGTGACATTATTTCCCTCTGGATATCCCCAGGGGCTTGCAAATTACAGGCAAGGTATGTGAATTGACTCATCTCTAGAGTTTGTTTGCCTTTTAACGTAATGACTGAGTTGGGAGTTGCTAGGGTTCACTTTAGAGTTGTTTTTTCAGTTGTATTTTCAGCAAAATCTAAATCTTCTATTGTACTGTTGTTAAACCATCTGCCACCTGCATAGTATCGATCTACACTTCTTCTCATAATGAAGAGAATACCTCTTTGTATGACACCACTGTCTATATTAAACCATTAGCTCAAGTCTGCATTAACTTGAACTGTGTAAGCTGCACCGTGATATAGAGTCTTGATTATGTAAATTTTTTTGCCTACCGTAACACTTCAAGATGTTTCAGAGTGAATCATGATAGAGTCTGCCAAATGCTTTCCTAAAATCTATGGAGCTTATGATTAGTGGTTTTTGCCATTTGATGAGCCCAATCTCACAGTATTAATGCACAGAGAGATGACATTGCTAGAACATCATGATCTTTTAAATTATAGTTAAGTCAGCAGGATCCAATGATATTAATCTAATATTTTGGAGGGAAGTTATGAATATTGTTGGTGTAATTCTAAGAAAAATATGCAATCCATCATTAAAATTAGCTACTGTGCTAGAGAATTGGAGAGTAAGCATGTACCTAGCTTTGAAAAATGTGCTAGCGATTATCCTGTGGATTATGAATCAGTAAACCTTTCTTCAGTCCCAGGTATTTTTTATTGAAAAAAATCATTAAAGGAAGAGTTATAGGACACACACATAAAGAATTCTAATAATTTGGAGAGGGTTTGAGGGAATCAACAAGTCAGTAGACAAATGAGATCTAGATATAATGTGTTTGGACTTTCAAAACCCTTTGATAAAATTTCTCACAGGAGGCTAGTAGCTCAGTATCCACAGGGTGAGAGGTAAGATTCAGTTCTGGATTAGAAACTGATTAAGATATAGAAACGAAGACATGGAAATTAGCAGGCCTGAATTTTCTGCACTTTAACCTGCTAGAGTAGACAGTAAATTTTATTGTCTGTTGACATCATAGATTCATAGATATTTAGGTCAGAAGGGACCATTATGATCATCTAGTCTGACCTCCTGCACAACATCAGTAACAGTAGCCAACACTACCCAGGCAAGAATCACAGATCATTCTTTTCTACGAGGATGACTCTGAGACAGAAACTAACAGTTGTAGATCTGTGACCACTTTATAAATGTTGCCCTGTTTTCTGAGTGTGTGGGGGGATATCCGTTAGCAGGCCACTGAGAGTGTTTCGTGAACATGGCTCAGGAAACTATCATCAGAAACACTACACAGAAACAGCTTGGACTGATCTGACATTTGAACTGCCAACACTATGACACAGTGATATTGCAGATAGAGAGCACTGTAATTATCATAGTTAGAGTATCCCTTTTTTGACAAAGTATGTTTTTAGCAATTTTTTAAAATATTTCAGGAAGTATTGAAGACAAGAGTTGGGTTTAGCCTGTATTCGTTGCTGAAATTCAGTGTGTAGCCATAGATAAATATATGTCATTTGCAACCTCTGGGATTCAAAAATTTAGTTCTTCTGAGTCTTATCAACATAAGTACCTAGCTACAATACTAGCTACAGTTATTGTTTACAAAAGTGCTCACTACTATTCCTACAAGCATTTGTCAAAATAAACTGGGATGTGTAATATGAGTCTTGACTGCTGCTGCCATCAATGTACTACTTGAAGCCTGGGTTAAAGCCTCGGTCAGATATTGTTGCATTACAATTATTACATGTATGTCCATAGGAATTACCTGGGGAACATTCTAAGTTCCCAGTAAAACTTCCATTGGGAGTCTTTCTATAACCTTCAGTGTGTGTTGGGTTGGGCCCTGAAAGAGTACACTGATTTACACAAACCAGACAATATTTACTGCAGAAATAAGGCAATATTTTCATTCTACTCCTTCCACTCCTGCTTTGTTATTTAAAAACATTTGTGCACAATAACAGGTGTTTGTTTTTGTTCCAGAATTCAAAAGCTATGTTATTTTTGACAGTCTCTGAACCAGATTCTATCACACTCATTCACACTGAGTGGCAACTTGTTCCATAAGTAGTCTCATTGATTTTAATCGGAACAAGGGTGGTAGAATCTATCCCTCATTAAGGCTGGGTGTTCTTGCTGCATTGTCAGCATATAGTTTGCAAATTTCTTTAAGTGCCATACCAGACAATTCATTATTGCTACACAACGAAGCTCCACTCAGAATGGGCTACTTGGAGTTCTCACCTTGACAGATATTGGTGTTATTATCAATTCATTAACCTCTCTGAGCTAAATTCTGCCTTCACAGGCATCCTGTTAAAATTCACTGAAATTTTAAAGAGTGCCCAGAGGGGCAAAGTATAGTCTGTATGCCTTATTTTATCCATTGATAACACAGTGTTTAATCATTTTAAATATGTGTACAGTGCTTTACATTTTGTGTAGTGTCCTCTACAAAAATAATATAGATGAGTATAATACTTGTCTGTCTCATGGGGGTGTTGTGAAGCTGAATTAATGTTTGTGATTTTCTTTGAGATCCTCAGATGGAAAGTACAATATGCATTAGCAGCCAAATTCTGATTTCACTTTCACTAGTGCAAATCTGTAGTAATTATATTTACTATGACTCAATAAAGCCCTGATCCAAAGCATACTGAAGTCAATAAACGTCTTTCTGTTGACTTCACTGGACATGGGATCAACTTGAAAGGCAAACTATAATTATTTCACATTTTCACCTCAGCTATTCCATTATTCATAGCTATATATTATTGTAATATCAGAACAATTCCATTGTGGTTCTATCTTATTCCACTGACGCCATTACTGATTACAATAACTGGGGATTTACCAGAACAATGTTAGCCTTAATCAAGGCAGAATCCAGGAATAACGGTCTATTATAATCTTCCACCAAATATTGCTTTATGAAGAAATCTATACTTATTAAAACTCTGAGGAAAATGTATGTGACTGAAATAGAGTCAATAGGTTGTATTTGGACAGAAGTAGGAACTGCATTGCAAGTATGATGTCATTGTAACACCCAGGTATGTAGTTCTGGCATAATTTTGGTTAGTTTTTAACATGAGAATTGTGTGGAAACTGTCAGGAGAAGGAAGTTGGAGGCATGGGTTGAAATGTTTGTTCCCCAGTGGATTGGGAAATCACTGAGAATGGTAACTTTGAGCTCCCTCTACAATGTGCTATTGTCACATCATAAACCTCAGCAGGCCTATCAGTATGTTCTATTATTGTTTATTATTTCCTAAACATCATCATTGTTCTGGGTACTGCCCAGAAGAGTTTACTATCTTAGCAGTGCTGCTAAGAGTTCTGATTGTATAATCTGCAACTCCGAGAAACAGTATACTGAAGTTAGCACTTTAATATTAATGTTCTTTTCAAGGTTCGATAGAGTAGGTCTCCACACCTTCCAAAAGAAAACAATGCAGTAGGTAGGGGAATCCAACCTGTTTGAGGAAGGATGCATTGTTTGCTGATGGGGACTGGGGAGGAGCACAGACTTGGTAGGACCTGGTGAAGCATGTCTCAAACTTTTGGATAAACTGCATATATGTATATGACCTTTTGGATACTTAACCTCAGTCTCTCATCATCTTCATGGCAAATCCCTAAGTGACATAGCCTCCTTGCAGATCAAGCACCAGCTGGATTGATCTGTATCTAGGAACCTCAGTCTCTGAACCCTTGCAATTTGCCCATCATTTTTAAAACCCCAGCATAGACCTAAAAAGAAATATAAATTTGCTTCATTCAAATATGAATGTTTTATTTTCCTAACAACTTGCTTGGCAGATTACATACATCTAACTGAACCTAAGAATCCCTCACTGCCAAGGGGCAAAGGGTGAACTGTTCTGTAACAGGCCTGACAAAAACTCACTATGCCTTACATATTGGTTCCATAGACACCTCACACAACACCTTCTGGTTTCAACTCAGACAAGGTGGTGTGAGGTGTCTATGGAAATTTATGTCATACTGATCCTCGTATTCATTCTGTGATGCAAGTACTGGTATGTCAGAGGGCACTTCTTCAGCTATCTGGTGACCAGCACTGCCTAGCCTCTTTCCATGGTCTCTCAGTCACACACAGTCCGTTTAGTTTCTGGAAAGGATAGGTGCTTCCAAATTAAGAACTCAAGTGTCAGCTGTCTGGTTTGCAATGTGGGAAGGGCACACAGAGTGCCCCAGTCCCTGTGTTGGATTTTGGAGGTCAGGCACCACTCCCTGACAGTGCTCCTGAGGAACTAGCTGTCTGAAAAAGGAAGAGGACTGGGCCCTAGTGGGAGGCAAATGTATGCTTGAAAGGGCAGCAGAGCCCTCACTGCAGCAGAGTTCTTTGGAGCCTCCTGAAGGTATCAAGCCAAATCAGTCAAAGTTGTTCATGGTGGCTCCCACAGCAGAGTGGCCATTCAACAGCACATCCATAACGTGTGTTTTCTTTCATGTTATAAATCCTTTTCTGGTCAACTTTGATCAACAAATAAATCTGCCTGTGCCCGCATCCTGTGCAGCCCTCTAGCCTGTCATTACATGCATCAGCACATTTTAGCCATGGTGGCCGTCAAGTTCTCTATTCTCCTTCACTACATCTTTTATATAACTTGGTGAAAAACAGCTTCTCATTCAATTCTCAATCCATTTCCTTGGTCAACCATTATCTGAATCCAATGAGGCTGCTCTCACCCTTTTTCTTATCTCTGTCATTTTACATTATGGCTTTCTTTTTCTACCTTTAGAATGCCAGCTCCCTGAGGAAGAGATCCACAGTTGGAACACAATTATAGGAAGTGTTTCTTGCCATCTGGTAGGAATATGCTGGAGAATCTTCAGCTATTTAATATCTACAAAAGTAAAAATAAAAAATGTATTAATTCACCTCCTTGCTTGGTTGAGGGATAAATTCCACAAGTCTCAAACTGTATCTGGTTTACTATGTCTGGCTCCAGCACATACAGTAAAAGCCAGATAATTTGGAAGAAAATGCCGCTCCTCTCTTAGCTTTCAGCATTTGGTGCACAAAATGATGTTATTCACTGTTTGATTTTTATACTCTGTAATGGAACGCTAACCTGTATCATACTGTTCAGCCACTAGCTAGCACTGTGTGTAAAAATCTTATTTAAACCAAGGTATCTCAGCCATACCTGACAGAGCATTAAAGAGTCTTATGATGAACAAATCTGGTGTGTGTGTAAACAAGCTCTCTGACCATATCTGATACAGAAGTACATGGGACAAAGAACAGAAATAGAAGGGAAACAGCAACAAGTTTACAGACAGAAAGTACAAAGCAACAAAGGTTGCAAGATCTCATCAACATGCTACTTTAGTGTCCCAAAGACCTTCAGCTTCCACAAACCTTCACAATGGACAGACTGGGAGCAGTATTTTGGAAGATTTCAAATTGCAAGCAACCTCTACGAAGAAACTGGAGATATACAGGTTTCTTTTTAATTTATGCGTTGGGGAAGCAGGCAGAGCATATTTTTAAATCCTTTGACTTTACTGAAAACAGTCACAAAGGTGACTGTAAAAGGGTTCTGGCTATGTTTGATGGATACTTTATATCTCAGGGAAATGTGGTTTATGAAAAAGCATGTTTTCACCAGAGAATTTGTTGCCCTTCTCTGTACCTTTTCCAAATCTACAATATCTTTTTTTGAGATGGGGTAATCACAATTGCAAATAGTATTCAAGGTGTAGGCGTACCTGGATTTATATAGAGGCATTATGATATTTTCTGTCTTATTATCTTTCCCTTTCCCAATGGTTCCTAACATTCTCTTAACTTTTTTGATTAATTGAGCGGATGTTTTCAAAGAACTATCCACAATGCCTCCAAGATCTCTTTTTTGGGTGGTAACAGCTAATTAAGACCCCAACATTTTAAAGGTATAGTTGGATGTGACAGGGCACACTCACCCCTCATGAGCATCTCTTGTCACCTGGATGCGATCCTGCACTCTTTTTCTCTGCTCTCAGCACCCCCCATTGGCTGATGCCCCCTTCAGGTGGGTCTTCAGTGGCTCAGCCCTCTGGCTAAGTGACACATAATCTAAAATGGATAAACCCCTTCTGGGTTAACAAAGTTCCAACAAGGACTATCACTGTGCCCTTGTTGGTACCCACAACACTGTCTCTGGGCCAGTTCTCCGGCCCTTCTGAACCTTGTTACAGAGCAATGCCCCCAGAGCTTTCTCCCTGAAGACTCTGTCTTTATCGGTTCTCCATGCCCAAGCTCTCCAGCCGGGTCATCTCTTAACAAAGCCCAACAAATAGTTAGCCCTCTCCAGGTCTCCAGCCCCATCTCTGGGCCTGTTTAAATTTTGCCCCTTTCTCAGCCTTTTAGCACAAAGCCTTATCCCATCCTTATCCCAACCTAGGGACCTTATAAACAGCAGCCACATACTGCTTCCCTTAATAGTTGCTGCTGCTTTCCATGGGCTGCTTCCCACTCAGTTACATCACCTTCACCCATTACCTTAGGGTACAGTCCTCGGGTTCATAGAATCATAGAATATCAGGGTTGGAAGGGACCTCAGGAGGTCATCTAGTCCAACCCCCTGCTCAAAGCAGGACCAATCCCCAACTAAATCATCCCAGCCAGGGCTTTGGCAGGCCTGACCTTAAAAACCTCTAAGGAAGGAGATTCCACCACCTCCCTAGGTAACGCATTCCAGTGTTTCACCACCCTCCTAGTGAAAAAGTTTTTCCTAATATACAACCTAAACCTCGCCCACTGCAACTTGAGACCATTACTCCTCATTCTGTCATCTGCTACCACTGAGAACAGTCTAGATCCATCCTCTTTGGAACCCCCTTTCAGGTAGTTGAAAGCAGCTATCAAATCCCCCCTCATTCTTCTCTTCTGCAGACTAAACAATCCCAGTTCCCTCAGACTCTCCTCATAAGTCATGTGTTCCAGTCCCCTAATCATTTTTGTTGCCCTCCGCTGGACTCTCTCCAATTTTTCCACATCCTTCTTGTAGTGTGGGGCCCAAAACTGGACACAGTACTCCAGATGAGACCTCACCAATGTCGAATAGAGGGGAACGATCACGTCCCTCAATTTGCTGGCAATGCCCCTACTTATACATCCCAAAATGTCATTGGCCTTCTTGGCAACAACGGCACACTGTTGAATCATATCCAGCTTCTCGTCCACCGTAACCCCTAGGTCCTTTTCTGCAGAACTGCTGCCTAGCCATTCAGTCCCTAGTCTGTAGCAGTGCATGGGATTCTTCCGTCCTAGGTGCAGGATTCTACACTTGTCCTTGTTGAACATCATCAGATTTCTTTTGG
This sequence comes from Eretmochelys imbricata, assembly GCF_965152235.1. Classification (NCBI taxonomy): domain Eukaryota; kingdom Metazoa; phylum Chordata; order Testudines; family Cheloniidae; genus Eretmochelys; species Eretmochelys imbricata. The sequence continues at coordinate 113,349,269 of NC_135575.1, read as the reverse complement.
CCCAGTCCTCTAATTTGTCTAGGTCCCTCTGTATCCTATCCCTACCCTCCAGCATATCTACCTCTCCTCCCAGTTTAGTGTCATCTACAAACTTGCTGAGGGTGCAATCATTACCATCTTCCAGATCATTAATGAAGATATTGAACAAAACTGGCCCGAGGACCAACCCTTTGGGCACTCCACTTGATACCGGCTGCCAGCTAGACATGGAGCCATTGATCACTATCTGTTGAGCCTGACAATCTAGCCAGCTTTCTATCCACCTTATAGTGCATTCATCCAGCCCATACTTCTTTAACTTGCTGGCAAGAATACTGTGGGTTCTCTGTGTCTCTTCCCTGTTTGTGCAGGATCTCCCCCCGGCCTTCTTGCCTGAAGAGTTTCAGAGTCTTCCAACCCTTCCTCAACCTTCTGGTCCCAGCCAGCAACTGCCCTGCTCAAGCCCAGCAACTTCTTTTAACTAAGCCTGCTGCATTCTGATTGGCTGCTTCTCTGCAGTCTTCATAGGCAGGCCTGGGAGACCCACCTTCACTGTTTCTTTCCTGGATTAGGGTATGAGGCCTCAGCGTGTCTGGTATACGCCATCACATTGGGATTATGTTTTCCAATGTGCACTACTTTGCATTTATCAATGTTGAATTTCATCTACCATTTTATTGCCTAGTCAACCAGTTTTGTGATATCCCTTTGTAATTCTTCACAGTCTGCTTTGGACTTAACTATCTTGAGTGATTTTGAATTATCTGCAAATTTTGCCACCTTGCTGTTTACCCCTTTCTCCAGATCATTTATGAATATGTTGAACAGTACTAGTCCCAGTACAGATCCCTGGGGGACACCACTATTTACCTCTCTCCATTCTGAAAACTGACCATTTATTCCTACCCTTTGTTTTCTACCTTTTAACCAGTTACTAATCCATGTGAGGACCTTCCCTCTTATCCCATGACTGCATACTTTGTTTAAGAGTGTTTGGTGAAGGACCTTGTCAAAGTCCAACTGTGCTATATCCACTGGATCACCCTAGTCCACATGTTTGTTGACCCCCTCAAATAATTCTAATAGAATTCTAATACAACTGCTGAAGGGAAGACAACTCAGAACTATTGTTCGAACTTTGGAAAAGAATCTATCTCAAAAATGGCCAGACATGAAGAGAAGAGACAAACTGGATAAAAAGTCTAAAAGAACCTGAACACTTTTATGACTTGTGACATTACACCCCATATTCTTCATAGAAATATGGTTATGATATGAGTATCGCCTAAGATATATTTTATACAAGATTGGTCTTGTAAGTATCATTGGAAAGGTTATGATTTACTGAATGTGATTATCTAATTTGTATGCATGTATCATTTATGTATCTAAAGGTAGAAATATTGACTATGTAACAATTACAACTGTGTGTGTATTTGGGAGATACTCCCTAGACAACTGGCCATCACAACCTTGAAGGGCCATTAGGAAGAAATGATAAAACTGTGAAGATACTAATCTTTCTCCTTCCTGAGAGGCATCCTGGGACGTAGCTGTGACATAACCAGGTCAGGTGATAAAATCACCAGATACCAAATACCACTTTGGACACTGCTGGTACTTTTCCTCTATAGGAGGATGGGGATCAAACAAAGGTTTCCTGCCTTAGGAAAATCCTTTTTAAGGCTGTGGAGGGGGTTAATCTTGACTCTCCTCCATTGTCTACCCAAGAAGAAAGATTTCTGAAAGTATCTGAGGGGAAAAGCAGGGGTGAGTCAAGACTGAGACAGGGGTCCAGTCTGTAAGAAGAGATAATTAGAACTCTAAGCTACAGAAACTCTGCACCCTGCCTAATTCAACATTTAGGGTAAGAAATTACATTTTGTAACCTGTTTCTTTAGTGAATCAAGCTTAGTTTGCATGTTTTGTTGTATTTGCTTAGTAATCTGCTTTGTTCTGTTTGCTATTGCTTATGATCACTTAAAATCTGTCTTTTGTAGTTAATAAACATATTTCTTGTTTATAACATAACCCAGTGTGTACAATCCATATCGGGGGGAGAGGGGTGGCAAGAAGCTGTGCATATCTCTCTTCACATTGAGGGAGAGGCCAAATTTTTATGAGCTTGCACTGTGCAGATTTTTCTATACAGCTCAAGACAATATACCTTTGGGTCTGCACCCCAAGGGAGTGGGCACCAAAGTGCTGGGGCAAGTCTCCTAAGCTGAGTCTTCCCAGAGCTGATGTCAGTGTCTGTTTCTTTCTGCAGCTGGGTGTGACCCTGCCTGTGTGTGACAGGGTAAAGGGGGCCCAGGCTGACAGAACAGGTGGGCTCAGTTGTATCCCAGTACATTATGTGGCACCTTACAGGGGGACAACCTGTCACACAGTGGATGTTACTCAGTTAGAGAAATGCCAGGTCTAGAACCTGGTGACCATGTTCATGTCAAATTGGATGGAGAAAAAGAATGGACAATTCTAGCTGTCATAATGAAAAAGAATTCAGTGCCCAGATCACATGTAATCAAGAGTGACAGTGGAGAGTTCAACAAACCATTGTCATCTACAGTTTGTTCCTCAGAAAGAACAATCAAGAGCGCAAACTCTATAGATGGCAGATGCAGACCAAGAGACAACTCAAAGATTTCAAACTGACCACAGCCAGTTTTTGCAACTAATGGACAGCCTAATGACCATGTTGTTATGAGTTTGGGTAATGTAATTAGAAAACCAGTATGTTTCAGAGACACTTAACAGACTGATGCATACTGAACTTCAAAGACAGCATGATGTAAATACTGTAAATAGTAGGAATGTAGAATTTAAAGGGGGAGATGTAATGGAATGCTAAACTGTACTGTACTGTTCAGCCACTAGGTGGCACTGTGAGTAAAATACCTTATGTAAAAAAACCTCAGCTATACCTGGCAGAGCATTAAAGGATCTTATGATGATCACATCTGGTGTGTATAAGCAAGTTCTGTGGTTAGTCCACATCTGGTACAGAAGTACGTGACATAGTCACTCTCATTGATCTGAAACCCATAGTCTGTTTGTTTGGGAGGGAAACCTTTTGTCTTGGTATTAGGCTTAATTATGTGGTCATAAAAATCCCTCACCACTCCCAGTGAAAAACAATATTAAAATAGATCCACTGCACTTTATTATCCCACACATGAAAACAACTCAGTTCTGAACATTTTAAATGTGATTTTCCATTTCAATCCTCGGACTTTAGAAACATTTGATTTCTGTTATAACTGTCAGCAAAATGCTTAGGGTGGGGCAGATTACAATGGTTAAATGATAGATTCCAGGCACTATGGAATTCATAGTTTTGGGAACAATAACATTTTTAAATAGTGAAAGAGGCATTTAAAGAAGGAATGAAATACATTTACAATACAGTGATCATACTATTCCAAGTTACTTTGGCATTGTATTACTATCAGTAAATATAAAGGAGACTGAGTAGCCAAAATATTTCATCCAGTAACAGTTTCCAACGATACCTATGTTATTAGAGGTAATCACATTTTTATGATCAAGTCCAGACTATCTCTGATGTTGAATGTGGAAGAGGAATGAGATTTCTCACTGATCCAGTGTCAGAGAAGTAAGTCTTGCTCAGAGTATTTTCGTTAGCATTTTATATTTAGCACCCCAGGTTGTATTTATTTAATGTGCCCAAAGTCAGAAGAAATCATAGTTCTATAAAGCAACGTGGTGATAAATAACACGCCTAATGGAGTTATAAATTGAGACTAATTGGTTTACGTGATTGTTATTAAGTCCCATTTCAGCTGGTTAATGGAATTTTGTTTGGCAGGGGAATAGAACTGTTATCAGATAATTTTCTTTTGAAATCAGCTTAAATTTCAGTCTTTTGGATCCATACGTTCTAAATAAGTCAGAAACATTCCCACTTAAAATGCTAAAAGTGGGGGGAAAGTATCAACATGGGAAAATTACAAACTGTCAATAAAGTGGCCTTAATATTTCAGTACACTTTCACACCTTTTCACCATACTTTAAGTGGCCTCCAAAGATGGCCAATACATTCCAGTCAGTGAAACATTTTAGTGGAGACTTTAATTCCATCTCACAACTGCTTAAATGGTTTCAAATGTCACATAATGAACAAATAAATTGTTCTCATGAAAACCAGATTTGGCAGGAATGCATGAGCGCCTAGTTAAATAAGCAAACTGGGACTTAGGGGTATTCTACCCAATTTGTTGTTTTTTAATGTGTAATTGTTCCTAAATTGGTCTCCCAAACATGGACTTGTTGAAATTTGAAATCAGTATTCACATATATGGTTTGAAATCTGATGGCTTGCTTGACTATATATGGGATTTTGATGAATTCTCTTGTAAATTATCAGTGCATTCCAACCATAAACACTACATCATACCTGTACTGCATTTCATCTGTATCAACTATCTATGGATCTCTGCTAGGGATAGTCATTTAAAGACACTGTAGAATGCAAATTGCAGTTATACTCTGAAAAGTGGCTTTATAAATAAGATTATGGAGTTCTATTCTTAGAAGCCTCTACCAGGTCTATACTTGTGCACATGCATAACAACTAAGCTGAGCAGGTACCAACACCAGTGCAAATACTAAAAAAATATTGACACCTGAGTTTATAATTTCTGAGGATTAACAGCTGTGAGCCCAGGCACATGTTACAATTTCTATCCACAAAACCTAATCTAGCTAAAGTACAGCTTTTCCAAATAGAAATGGTGGAAGGTTGTTGGTTAACACAGTGTCTAGCCCACTGCTCACTGACACTGGAGGCAGGCATGTCCACAGATGGGGAAATCAGGGATAGCATTCTGGGTGGCTGAGCAAAGGTACGTGTGGGCCCTGGAAGAACAGTGCTTAGGTGGCCCCGAACGTAGGCATGAGTGCAGCTGTTCTCTATTGTGATGCTGGTGCAGAGGGAGACAGGAGGTTCTCAGACAGCTAGGAATGAAAGCATGTAGGGATTTATAGGTCAACAGGAACATACTGAAAGGAAATCTGGAGCCAAGACAGTCTTTGGAACATTAATGTATTATGCTCTCTGTAGCTATCATCACCAAGCAACCTGGCCTCTGCATACTGCACCAGCTGTAGCTTCTGAACGGCCTTCAAGTGTAATCCCATAGTGAGTGAATTACAATAACTGAAACTGGAGGTCACAAAGACAAAGATAAGTTTGAGAAAGAGAGCAAAACAGTTGTAATTGTCAAACAAAATGCAAATGTCTATTTCAGTAGCACCATTAGGGAATTCAGCAGCAAGGGGCGGGGAATCCAAAATATCCTAAAATTGTGATATTCATTGACAAAGCTATGGTGGACGCTCTAAACCTTGGGATCAGACATCATTTCTGCCATATGTATTAGAGTATGATAAGAGATCAACCATCTCTTACCTGCACTGAACCTCACCCAGCCCCCTCTGTATTGACGAGGCACAGGGAAAGCACTATTAATGTGTTCTTACATCAGAATACCAAACAGATATATCTTTAAAAAACATTTGGAATTTGATATTTTCTGGAATTTATTAGCACGCAGCATGGCTATCAAAGCTAACAAATACTAAATAAACTCTGACTGTTCTTCCTTGTCTCCTCCCCTCTTTCCTGGAGTGTAAATGTTCTATGAACAATGAGAATTTATTTAGAAGACAGACCAGAAAAAGACACCCAAAAGATACAGTAGAAGTTACTTTCTTTCCCTCCTGCTACCCAAAAATCCCCTCCCCTCCCACTGACCATTTCAATAAACTGTATTAGCTCCCTTTGCAGTGTGGGTTTTGCTTCCTTTCTGTTTCATCTCTTGTTTCCTGCTGCCATAAGCATAAATATTATTGTTTTCCTGATATAGTCCCTGATCCTGTACTGAGGACTACACAGGAGCACTCCTCTGCCAGTGCAATTCTCAGTGCAGGACTGGGGACATAGGAATTAGAAGAATTGAGTTACGGTAGATGTAACAAAATACAGAAACTGATTACGGATCAGAGAGAGAGAGAGATCAGTCACGTAATGACTGCACCAGAGCCCAAACCAGACAGATATTTCCCACAGAGGCCTCCCAAACTCGCTGAACAGGAGTGATGGAATAGAACTCTCCAGGACCCCACACAAATATCTATTGCTTTACATGAACAGTCACCCAAGAACATGCTATGAGATGTCTCAGAAAAGAAGGACGGAATCATTGATGTGCAATTCCAACCATCCCAACTAAGGTCTGCAGTTGAGTTACCAAAAACTTGTGGACTAGAGTATTAAAGACTCCAGACAGATCAACAGGAAACAGCATAGACCTTTGCGCACAGTAGAAGGAAATCGTCAGCCGATGAGAGCAGTATAGTTTCTGTGCCATCTCCAGGCTTAAGCCCTGATTTTCAGAGGTCTCCAGGTGTTATCAAACGTGCTTAATCATTGCCTTTTCAATAACTGTTCCAAAAAATGGCAAGTAACTGGTAGGATGACAGTGAGATTGGTCATGTCAACAGATGGTTTCTTGAGTAAGAGGCTGACAACACCCGATCTGATGCAAACTGGTAGGCTGGCTCCCTTTAAGGAAGTGTCAGTAATCTCAAAAAGCAATATACCCAATGCCATTCAGGTTGAGTTTACTGACCATCAATAACTTATGTCCAACTTCCCTGTAGCACTCCAAAGCTCCTTTGTTCCCTCTAGAAGCCTAGTGAGCAAGTCTAATTGAAATTCATCCAGAAAAAGTTTGACATAAACCAATCTAATCTGAATCTGATCAGACGTATCCATGAAGCAGGTAGAGTACACTTCACAGTGAGAAATATTCAGCTTGTTCTCCAAATGAATCCACCAAGCCATCAGACACCCAGAATAATTTAGTTGGATAAGACGTAAGGGATGTTGTCATGGAGGAAAAGAATGCATGCTTTTTCTCCACAACAGCCTGTCACCATGGTATGGAAGCACTCAACAACTGACAGTTGCTTGGAGTAATCCCCCAAAATGCTCTACTGCCTTCATTTTTCTCATCTGTTTCTCTTGCACTTCCTTATCTTCCTCCCCTCCATGGTGCTTCTTTCTTTTTACTCGTCTTTTCCATTTTCACCAACTCTTCCTATCATGAAATAGTCATGGGGAATTGCTACGACTGAGGAAAGGCTTTATTTAAAAAGATAGGTCTTGCATGTAGACCTGAATGTGCTAGGATCTGAATTTAGTCTAATCTCCTCTATGAGACAAATCCAGAAGAGCATATCCTTTAATTTTGAATTTCACACCAAAATTCAATGACTCGCAATTAGCAATGGGGGAGTTGGGCACAGAAACTGCCATTAGCCCTAACCCTACTATCCCTGTAAGTTCTGTAACATTTACTATAGCTGAGTTAGAGATCAGTGCATGTCAGTTAGAAAAATCTATCAAAGAGATGGCTAACTAATCCAAGATATCCACACCACAAAAAATGTTGAACAAGACAAACAAATACAGCTAATAACATTGTCTGCATCTAATTAATTAATGGACATTAAGTTACAGTTGTAGAGAGCTGTGATATTAAATTACTGTACTGTGAAACACTTCCGTGTGAGAACATTTAAGAACTTTTTTTAAAAGTGCATTCTGAAAAATTATGCTTTTCCAATGAGAATGTAGTCTCCCTCCTGGCCCTTTCTGTACCTGCACCATCTGCTGTTATTTTAGTCCAAATTATTTTATGACCTTCCTTAAAAGCTTCATATATACATGTAAAAATGGTAAGGGAAAGACCCTTGTGAATACCATAGGATAGTGCTTGGGAAGTGGAAGAACAATTGCCCATCACACCACTTGAGTATGTTCAAAGAGGAAAGCTATGAATTATTTTGGTATGTTCCCACTAACTCCTTCTACATCTGTCAGATGAGACAGCAGCATTCCATGATCAACAGTGGATAAATCTTACAGTCTAAGTATGCCCCTTAAAATCAGTGAGGCCTACAGTGTTTAGCATCTCCTTTGAAAATCCTACAAAAAGTTAGGAGGAACTGGAGCTTCCTAGGGACAGGTGTAGCAAGGCAGAAAGTGGTCAGATGAGATAGAATCCATGTTTCAGACACATTATTTATGTATGTATTTTCACTTGGACCCTGTTGCCTTGGCTCTTAAGCTCCACAACAATAATTAAATCCAGCAACTTAAGTGTAGTTAGTACAGATAACCTTTGGATAAACATCCAAGGTTTTTGCTGCTTCCCTGAATCAAACTAAGCTCTGTACCTTTTGAAGTTTAACCAGCACATCATTGCACGTTGTTCATTTTTTGATTTTGTAATGTATGCCTGCTTAGTTGCTATTTGGTCTCTGACAGAGGTGGAGAGTGACATCAACGCTGAAAGCAGAATATATTTTGCTTTTAATTAGAATTTAATATTGATTTCCTTTTAATTTGTTTAGAGTCATAATTTGGTAAAATCTGCCTGTCCATAACATTTAATTAGATTGTGGGGTATGAATTTTCTAGTTATTCTGCACTAATGTATCTTTATTTATAAACACGCATAGTCTTAGATGAGTGATCACTATACAAATATACAGAATTGGGGGGGAGGGCATTGGGATGACTCTGTTGCGTCTGTTGTCTATTTTCATACATAATGTTTAAAATATTAGCTCCACATGTTTATCTTTATTCATAACTGTACCACAACAAAAAGTCAGATATGATTAAGGGTATGTTAAGGCATATGATAAAATTATTACTGGAAGAACATGAGATCATTAAATAATGTATACTACCCTGTGCCAAAAAAATAAAACTCATATTATATCAAATCCAAGCTATTTAGTTTCAGCATATGGTATATATATGGTAATATATTTTAAATGGCATGAAAATTGTCCAGTTACAGTATGTAAGATTGAAAATATACACATTCTTTATTGACATTAAGACTGAGCAAATAATTCATATAAAATAATTTCTTTAATTAACTTCTCTTTTTCTCTACTCAGGAAATATCTTTGAGTAGATAATGATAAGTCTTGAATTTATTAGTTATTCAAGATAATTCACAGAAATTTTCATAAAATTCCTTGGAGGCTTGCTCGTTAAACTGAGTTCTTAGTTACAATCAGTCACATAAATCATTTAGTATCGTTTATGTTCTCTGACTGGAAGAGCAATGTTCTTTTATACTCAGGTTTCTAGTGTCAATGGTCAGAGACAGCGAATGTAAAATTAGCTTCCTGTGAGTATTCAGGTTTAAAAATACTTGAAGTATTTGTGCTAGTAAACTTGGATCACATCACATGGATACTGGAGGAAAGTGAACATACAAGGGGCACAATCACGACGGAAGCAAATTCATTTACAAATTTTTGACTAAGAGCTCAATAACAAAACCCTCTTCTCTTCTTTTTGCCTCTGTTTTCACTAACAAGGTCAGCTCCCAGACTGCTGCGCTGGGCATCACAGAATGGGGAAGAGATGGCCAGCCCTCTGTGGAGATAGAGGTGGATAGGGACTATTTAGAAAAGCTGGACGTGCACAAGTCCATGGGGCCGGACGAGTTGCATCCGAGAGTGCTGAAGGAATTGGCGGCTGTGATTGCAGAGCCATTGGCCATTATCTTTGAAAACTCGTGGCGAACCGGGGAAGTCCCGGATGACTGGAAAAAGGCTAATGTAGTGCCAATCTTTAAAAAAGGGAAGAAGGAGGATCCTGGGAACTACAGGCCAGTCAGCCTCACCTCAGTCCCTGGAAAAATCATGGAGCAGGTCCTCAAAGAATCAATCCTGAAGCACTTGCATGAGAGGAAAGTGATCAGGAACAGCCAGCATGGATTCACCAAGGGAAGGTCATGCCTGACTAATCTAATCACCTTTTATGATGAGATTACTGGTTCTGTGGATGAAGGGAAAGCAGTGGATGTATTGTTTCTTGACTTTAGCAAAGCTTTTGACACGGTCTCCCACAGTATTCTTGTCAGCAAGTTAAGGAATTATGGGCTGGATGAATGCACTATAAGGTGGGTAGAAAGCTGGCTAGATTGTCGGGCTCAACGGGTAGTGATCAATGGCTCCATGTCTAGTTGGCAGCCGGTGTCAAGTGGAGTGCCCCAAGGGTCGGTCCTGGGGCCAGTTTTGTTCAATATCTTCATAAATGATCTGGAGGATGGTGTGGATTGCACTCTCAGCAAATTTGCGGATGATACTAAACTGGGAGGAGTGGTAGATACGCTGGAGGGGAGGGATAGGATACAGAAGGACCTAGACAAATTGGAGGATTGGGCCAAAAGAAATCTGATGAGGTTCAATAAGGATAAGTGCAGGGTCCTGCACTTAGGACGGAAGAATCCAATGCACCGCTACAGACTAGGGACCGAATGGCTAGGCAGCAGTTCTGCGGAAAAGGACCTAGGGGTGACAGTGGACGAGAAGCTGGATATGAGTCAGCAGTGTGCCCTTGTTGCCAAGAAGGCCAATGGCATTTTGGGATGTATAAGTAGGGGCATAACGAGCAGATCGAGGGACGTGATCGTTCCCCTCTAGTCGACATTGGTGAGGCCTCATCTGGAGTACTGTGTCCAGTTTTGGGCCCCACACTACAAGAAGGATGTGGATAAATTGGAGAGAGTCCAGCGAAGGGCAACAAAAATGATTAGGGGTCTAGAACACATGACTTATGAGGAGAGGCTGAGGGAGCTGGGATTGTTTAGCCTGCAGAAGAGAAGAATGAGGGGGGATTTGATAGCTGCTTTCAACTACCTGAAAGGGGGTTCCAAAGAGGATGGCTCTAGACTGTTCTCAATGGTAGCAGATGACAGAACGAGGAGTAATGGTCTCAAGTTGCAGTGGGGGAGGTTTAGATTGGATATTAGGAAAAACTTTTTCACTAAGAGGGTGGTGAAACACTGGAATGCGTTACCTAGGGAGGTGGTAGAATCTCCTTCCTTAGAGGTTTTTAAGGTCAGGCTTGACAAAGCCCTGGCTGGGATGATTTAACTGGGAATTGGTCCTGCTTCGAGCAGGGGGTTGGACTAGATGACCTTCAGGGGTCCCTTCCAACCCTGATATTCTATGATTCTATGATTCTATGAAGTGCTGTAAATTGCAGGAATCAGTGGAAACTGAGATCACTGGCATAGGCACAGAACCAGGCCAGAAGAGCCTGATTGGTGAGGGGGCTCAGCAACATAGAGAAGGCACACTGCATCTTGTAGGATCAGACCTTTGGTTAGCAGGCAGGGAAACTGATCTTGCAACCTTAGTCTCATGACCTGAAGGATTCAATCACATATTGACTGGGTGTCTGTAGCACCTATTGAGTTTGATAGGCATTATTGATGTTCAGCACCTCTGAAAATCAAGCTACTGGAATAGAAGCCTGATCGGTGGAATTTCATATGGCTTTTTTCCAGCTAAGTAAATACTGTATGATTTTAAATGGCAGACACCAAAAATGAGGCAGGTGAGGTAATATCCTTCATTGGACCAACTTCTGTCGGTGGAAGGGACCAGCTTTCAGGCTTCACGGAGCTCTTTTAGAAGAGCTTGAACAGAGGTTAGAAGAGCTCTGTGAAGTTTGAAAGCTTGTCCCCTCCACCATCAGAAGTTGGTGCAATAAAAGATACTATCTTATCTCTCTTATAGCCTGGGACCAACACAGCTACAACAACACTGCAGACAGACATCAAAATATCATTTTAAACTGGAGGGGAGGGGAAATTGCATCAATGTATGCACTGTGCAAATATTTTTTTAAAATGAATTGCCTTTAAATTTTCATATAAACTCTGATATTGGTTCAGAGTGTTATGTGAATAACTGATGTAGTCAAATTCTCAGGGCCAAAGTATGGTACGAAATGCAAAATCACAGTAATGTTTCTTAAATGCTTGAGACAAGCGTATGTGCTTATGGAAGTTGAAGGTTTGCCAGCCATCTTGAAAACAATAAAATGTAGTTCACTTAACATGTGCAGCTGTATTTTTATTGCCATCTGTATGGTAAGTGATTCTCAAAGAACATTGGAGGGAAATGTAGAAATAATCCAAATCAGCAAATTGCGGTATCTAATTTGATGAATTGTCATAATTATGTTAAGTACTAAAATAATTGTGCACCTGGCCTACAGAGTCCTTCTTGCAAAGTGTCACATACCTCCTGTTCAATATGAAACATGAGTCGGTTAAGAAGGAGATATAGATTGCAGTATCTTCTGTATGCTGATGAGTCCCAGATCTGTGTGTCTATCACTTTCAACCCTGTTGGTTCAGTGAAATGAATGGCATAGTGTTAGCATGAGACTGGAGTATGGATGAGGGTATGGCTAAAGTTCAATCCAGACTTCACTAGGACAGCATTAATAGGTTGGGGATAAGAACCAGAAAAAAATTGGCAAGGATTACATCACCATTTCTGACTGCAGATGGTGTGCCCTGTTTGATACACAACTTCACAATTTAGGAGTCTTGTTAAAACTTGCCTGTTCCTAGGTGCCTAGGTACTGTAGTCCCAGGAGCCAAGAACTTGTTTTCTCAGATGTGTCAAGTCATATAAGTGGGGCCCTTTCTTTCAGGTACAGTTTATCCATGTCTTTGTCATCATGAACATAGACTACTGTAAAGCACTCTACATGGGGCTATACTTTAACATTATCTGGAGCTTACAGCTAGTGCTGCAAGCTTATTAAATGGAGCTTCCTACTGAGAGTACTTCACAACAGTTTAACCTGATCTGCACTGGATGCCAGTTAGTTTTCAGGTGAAGTTTAGAGTGTTGATTTTAAAGTATAAAGTCATAAATAATTTGAAATCTGTGTCTCTCCCCATATGATACTACAGTTGCAATCAGAGAAGGTCAGAAGGAGGCTTCTGACAATGCAGTTTCCATGAAGTCTGCTATTGTGTAACTGGTTTCCCTGCTTGTTCCTGGATTTGTTAACCTTCCAGACATGCTGCATAGTTCATCTTTTTTCTCAGATGTTTGAAGAGTGGAGTGAGTTGAAGGATGTGAGTTTGTGGATTTGTTAGATGCATGGTTTTTATAATTATTACTGTTCTCAAAGTATGCAATAGAACTGTTGTCTCTCTATCTCTTTATCTGTGTTTTTATAAGATCACTTATCATCATGGAAGCTGATAGGTGATTATTTTTAACAATTGTGTATTTGAAACTTTGATAAAAAAAAGCAACCAACAGATTTTCACTTTGATAGAAATCTAACGTAATAAAATAAATAAATAAAAATACTTATCTCTGCTGTTAATTTCCTCTCTCCCAGTGTACAAACTTCACATTTATTTACACTTGCCCCCAGTCTCCATCTACTGTAATCTCTTCAGGTAATTTCATGTTTTGGCCCTATGCTCATGTGTTTTTGCTTCCCTTCCAATATTGGTGTCACCATCAACATCATCATTTTTATTATTATTGAAGAACCCAAAATGTGGCAGGTGTGTTCACAACCTACATGAAGACACAGTTTCTCCCTTAAAGTCTTTACATTATAAGGAGAGACAGGAAAAGACCAGGGGAGACAAAACAGAGGAAATGGGTAAGGAAAATGGAGAATACAAAATTGGGAGTTAGTTCAATGGGACTGCACAGCTCTTGGGTTTTTTGTTTCTATTTATTTATTTTGCTTTATGTTTTGGAGGGACAGCTCACAACCCTTAACTATAAAATCAGCCACTACCCATGACTACTTCTTCCTGCATTAGCTCCACACAGTCACCCCTCACCTCACTTTGCTCCCCGCCTGCTCTATGCTCCTCCCACAAAACTGTCTCCCTCTAATTTCAGCTGGAGTGAAAGTTCAGAGAATTGGCAGTGCTCATATTAGAAAGTTCCTTGCCCTCTGGTTGCTTCTGCACTGCCTTACCCCCCACCCCCCCAGTGAGACCCTTCTTCTAGGGGTAAGGCTTACACACTGGGAGATGTTGGAACTTCTACGCCACACCTGGTGGGTGGGTGGTTAGTGGATGGCACCCCATATTGGATCAGTCCTATGCTCCAAGGAAGGAAAAAAAAGAAGTTGTCTCAGGCCCATACAAACCCACTGCCCTGTTGGAGCTTCCCCAGCTGCTGTTTCATTCTCTAGCTACCCCACCCATGGCAGAACTTGTCCTGGGGGAGGTCCTAGGAGTAAGGTGTCTCATGTAGCTAGTGAGGCAGTAGTAGAATTTTCACCAAACCCCCAACAAAGAAGGGTTGGGGACTTCCATTGGGTTCTAGAAACCCGAACAAACCGGCACATAAGGGAGATCTGGCAGCCACGAAAGGGAATTCTGCTTGAAGGCTGATACATGTGCATTTGTAATTGTCTGCCTAATCTATCCATGCATTTCTGATATGTCCTTCACCACAGTACCTGAGAGCCATGCACCATGATATGGTTCATGTTGCAGTCACTTCTATTGTTCACTAGGAAGGCTTTTCATGTGAATAGATGATTATTGTGAAACAACATTTTTCATCCATTCTGTTCCCTTTTCTTCCACTTTCCTGCCACATTATTGAGAGAAGAGAGATCTTATGTTGTGTCCAAAGTGACCTAAGGTTGGGGCACATTCAGATATCTTGTAGTAAATTACTCAGGTATAGAAAATGTTTGCAAAAGATTACATTTTCTTCAATCTGCCCTACATGGGAAGAATTTGTTGTCACCCTGTGAAGGGATATACTGGTTCCTTAGAGGTCCCCTGCTGGAGGCCTCATGGTCCTACCACACCTTTCCTCAGAAAAGGAGCGTTGAAGGTGGGTCCTTCAGGCCTGCCTAGAGAAGCTGCAGGGAAGAAGCCAATCAGAGTGCACCAGCTCCAGTTAAAAGGAGCTGCAGAGCCTCAGCAGATTAGTTGCTGGCTGAGAATAGCAGGGTGAGGAAGGAGAGGAGTTGAGATCTTTGGCCCTGAGGTAAGGGTGAAGTGGAAGGGGCTATGTGGGAAGTTGCCTAGGGAATAGCAGCAGCAACTATTACAGGAAGCAGCATGTGGCTGCTATGTATAGGGTCCCTGGGTCAAGATCTGGATCCCCACACTGGCCACTGGGGTGGTGACCCAAGCCCTGAAAAGGGAAGGGGCTTGTTCAGAGGCCCAAGTGAAGGGCAGGACTTAAAGGGACACCAGAGAACTGCTAAAGGACTTAGAGTCTCTAGGGAGAAAGCCCTGGGGGCACTCTTCTATCCCAGGGCAGACACAGACTTAAAACTAGCCCAAAGACATGGGATAAAAATGGTAACAAGGGCACAGGAACAGGTTCTGTTGGACCTTTTACCCTGGAAGGGGTTCCTTTGTCTGTTTAGACTGTGTGTGACTCGGCTGGAGGGCTCAGTCAGTGAAGACCTGTCTGATGAGGGCAACAGCTGACAGGGGGCACGACGAGCAGAGAGAGTGCAGGTTTGCACCCAGCTGACAGAAGTGCTCAGGAGAGGTCAGTGTGCCCCATCACACACCCAAACTATTATTATTAGTCACAGCTTTGAAAGAGTCCAACAAATGGCAGCAGCTAATGAGCTTTTGACATCAGGTGAATGTATGTTACTGTCCCTTGTCAACATGCCAGAAGACTCCCTACTGTTGTAGGCAGTCAGAGCAGATTGGCTTATCTAAGAATAAAACTAGGTCACACTTAATCTATCCTGGGAAACAAGGAGGACAATTTTTGGACCAATGTGGGTGGGGTGCCAGTGGGAACTCTGGTAGTGAGTGTGGGCTCCACACCTCGCTCTTTGAAGGTACTTAACATGCTGAACACTCACTGAGAATCCTCCTCTCCCTAACCCCAACACTTACAACAATTTCCCCACATCAGGATGAGGCTTCTTGCAGTCCTCATAGCCTTGGTGAGCCCAAATTCACTGCACTGAAGCAATGTCATCAAACATTAGGAAAAAAGAAAAAGAGTACTTGTGGCACCTTAGAGACTAACCAATTTATCTGAGCATAAGCTTTCGTGAGCTACAGCTCACTTCATCAGATGCCTCCGATGCAGTGAGCTGTAGCTCACGAAAGCTTATGCTCAGATAAATTGGTTAGTCTCTAAGGTGCCACAAGTACTCCTTTTCTTTTTGCAAATACAGACTAACACGGCCGCTACTCTGAAACCAAACATTAGGAAGTGAACAGTAAGGAAAGTTAGTGGGTCAGACTTTCCATGATCCCAACTGACAAGTGCAATTTAAAGTTTAAAATACGATGAATGAACAATCCCAGATTAAGCACAGTGGTGATTTGCCTGTTCCCATACTTCCCTGCTGTCGTGATTTTACACGTTATGCCATGGCAGCCATGCAAATCAATTACAACTGGAAATGACAACTCTTCCAGTAATGCATATCACCATTGTTTCAAGGAGCAAAAAGCATTCCACAAGTAATATAAAATCTCTTACTTCATCATGTAGTCGCCATTGAGGAAAAGAACATTTCTGTCATGCATACAATTAAACTCATGAGATTTGCACATGAGCACTCACAGATAAGGCACTTTAATGCGTTAATGTATTGTGTGATTCATGTGATTCTGTTTTACAATATTTAGCATTCTACTACGTATGAAATAAATAACATACCGACATCAAATATATTGAAAAGAACCAGAATTTGGTATATAATAACTGGTGCAACAACTATCAGACTTTAAACTATGTTCTCTTGTTGTTTTTATGTTGAATGGGTTCATTTTCAGTTAATTTAGGAGATAAGTTACAAATAGAAATCTCTCTGTTTCATTATAATTATGCATAGAAAGTTCAGATGTCCAGAATTTGGAGTGGGAGTCTTTCTAAAGGAATAATTTAAGGGCTAGTTGCATCATTAGGTTTTATGTATGCTATATCTAAATATGTCTGGTTTTCATTTCCATTATCCATAGCATAATGAGTAGAGATGCGCAAAACTAACAATATTTGATTTGTCAAATTTTGCCTCCACAAAATTGGCCATTTAATCTTGTGTGATTTTGCAAATCCTCTAAATTTTCTTTATTTGCAGTTTAGGTTTGATAGTAACATGCAAAATGGTGAACATTCACATGCATAGCTTCAAAGTCCTCTTTCCTTGAGAACTGGGCCCATTTTTGCTCAAAATTTGGCTCATTTTTACTTAAAAGTTAGTCCATATGCACAGGATATTAGACCCATTTTTACTTCCAAAAAATTGCAAAAAAGTGTCAGGAAAATGGGTCCATTTTTCAATTTGTAATTAAATGAAAACCAAATACCTTGAATTCTGAATTTTACATTTCATTCAGATTCTTTTGTACATCTCTGGTAGTCAGAGTTTATAAAAACCTGCCTGATAAGTAACCTCCAGCAAGATTAAATAATGTCATATGCTGTTATCCTCAAGTACGTCTTGTCCTGCTTTGTTGGTATTTTAGAAACCCGCTATTCTGACGCTGCATAGTTAGAGGAGGCTACAGTATTTCAAAGTGACAGGCTTAGAATATACAATTCACCACTTGCCCTTCTCCTCCCAGATAAGAATCCCAGGCCTTCAGTGAACTCTGTTTTTATCCCTGACGTACATAAATATTTTAAATAAATATATTGCCTTTCCTTTGGCTTGTCTTCCAGTTGCAGTTGCCAGCCCTGATCTCTACTGTAAGACGTGATGATTAAATAAATATGTTTGGCCTGTCTTGCCATTGCCTTTCACCATGTACTCTTGGAGGCAACTTCTGTGCCTACGTTGACTGTTTGTTAAACTCTCAGATTCAGAATCCAAAGCTCAAGAAGCCCCAAAAAGTTGCATTCTTTACTACCCATCCATCTGTACAATAAACATAAGGAGATTGGCTTATGGCCTCATAGCTATATTCCTCCCTCACTTGTCACCAATAAAACAACTTCATTGTTTGTACACTGTATCTGAGCCTAGACATGAAAGCCACTTTCTTTGGCTGCTCTTATTGTCCTAAATGTTTTGCAAAGCAATTTTCTACACAGAAACAACACGGAGCAGAGCGTGCAATTCCCAGTGAATGTGCATATGTAGAATATTTGCTGCCATCAAAGCTTAGGGATGGTGTAGCAGATCAGTCCAAGGCCAGCTGGCCTAGGGGTCAGGCCATGGCTCCACTGTCCTTTTCACTCTCTGTTCCGGAGAGAGACCCTGCCATATCATATTTGGCGGGCATCCGCCCCTTTTGTGGTTCCCCTATTCTCCCCTTGGGGCTTTTTCATGACAGAGGAATGGGGAGACCTGAGCCTCCCCCTCCACTGGGTCCCATCCTGATGTTCTGCAGGGGCGTTGAAGTGTTCAGATCCATCAGTCCATCCCCAAATTACAGTCCCCCAGAGTCTCTTCCTACTAGGCTGGAGCTCCTCTCTAGACTTGAGAGAAGGCTTGAACAGAGAGCACTTCTTCCCAGTTTCTCTCCATCTCTGCCCTTAAGTTTTGTCCCACCTAGATTTTTTTCCATTGAAATCCAGGTCAAATGGAATTTGCTCGCAGCAGGATGAGGCCCTAATTCTGTATTCAAAGAGGGCTTGTGATAGGGGTTCTATTTCATAGAATCATAGAACTGGAAGGGACCTCAAGATATCATCTAGTCCAGTTCCCTGCTACCTTTTGCTACCTGTTTTCCATTAGCTTTATCCTCTGTCTTCTTATTTCTCTTGAAAAGAATAACATAATTATGGGAGCTTGCGCACAGCTTCCCAGTTTCATTTGGTTCCCCGTTTTATAATATGACTTCGCATGCCATGAGATTTTGGTAGGTTAAGAGAACATGTCCCATCCAGTGATGCACAGTAGGAAGAAAAGTCCATCTTTTTTATTCAGATTCTGTTTCTTGTGTTTAGTAATGCATCTAATCCCCATACTCAGCCAGAATTTTGCAGAGGACCTAAACCTCAAAGAATGGGATTAGTGCATATTTCTTGTAAATCCATTAATATCCAGAGATCCTGCTTCCTTGCAAGATATTTGTGAGAACTTAGTAATGTCCACAGCAAATTATGCAAATGTGCTGTTCAACTTCCCAACACAGCTCAGCCCAGCACAAATCCTGACCTTCCGATACTTCTGCTGTTCCAGCCCTGGGATTCTCCTGGTCAGCCTGCCAATCATATGGTATGATGCCATACTATTTGGTGGTTTTGCAGTTTGGATAAATGTCCACTTGGGACTAGGATAACATCAACTAATTTAGTGACACATGGGACCTAAAACACGATCTGAAGACCAGCATTCAGAAGTGAAAGTGTTCTGAACTAAACTCAACCACAAGTTCTTGGGCCAGACACAGGAATCCCTAGGTGAACTATATGACTTGTATATATATGCAGGAGGTCAAATTAAGTAGTTATATGGTCCATTCAGACCTTAATATTTAGGAATCTTTGAAACTGATGAACCACTTAGCTCCTTGGGATCTCCTGTTAAGAACCAAGCTATTATTATTATTAATTTATTATTTATTAGTATTTTTATTTATTTATTGTTATTTCATATTGAATTCATCTACTGCTAAGAAGGAAGCGGGGTAAATTTGTACACCTTTGTATATGCTGTGCAAGACTCACATGGTAGCATCTGGATCAAGTGGGCCATAAAATGTCTAATACACGAGGGTTGTACACAATAAGAGTTGCAAACATCTTTATAAATATAACATTTTTAAAAGTGTTTTGCCTATTATAATACATTTTCAGACTCACAGGAAGATACCCAAAGGCATTCAAACATTAAAAACAATAGCAGCTGTGCAGAAACAATGCTACACTGTGATAGCTGCAATTAGGATAATTTGCAGTGGAAATGTTAATCAGATCTAACATTCTGACTGGAAAATGGAAATGTATGTCAATTTCAGCTGAATAGTTGGCAGAAAAGGAAAGCAATCCATTACAGTGTTGAGTGTGTAAGGATTCAAAAAAAACAATGTCTAAAAAGACCTTGGGAGACCCTCATGGTTTTGAGGTCACACCTTTGCTTTCTTTCCAAGGGAGGCCATGGAGCCTCATTGGAGAAAAGTACAGAAACTAAAAGGGACCTGGTGGTGTTTCCTGTCCACTGTCACTACCATCCAGGAAGAAAGATAAGGTGCAAAGGATGTGGTTTCATGAGGCTGCAGCTTTTTAACTCGTCTGGGAAATACCCAACAATAATTGTACAATACAGGTCCATTTTTTCCTTAAGCATTTCCACTTATTGGAGTAGTATTGTTGTTAGTCCTCCCCACTCCCAGCTTGATCCCAGCCCATTGCTGGGATCCCACCGCCCTCCCCTGCTATGAGGGCTAAGGGGAATCTTGGGAAAAGGGGTTTGTCTCCCTGGTGCAGTTTCCTGCCCATTATGTGTGTATTACCATGCAAAGGAATGATCTGTCCCTTAGTTGTTCCCATCTTCTTTGTCTTTTCTTGCTCATGATAGGTTATTTTGCTGACTGAATTTGCCTTTACACTCAGAACTCTCAGATTTTATTGCTGTGTTTACCATGATCAGTAGCAAACCAATTCTTGTGTTTTAAAGAGAGGTTTTTTGGTTTTTTTACTTATTCCAAAATGGTAAGCAATAATCAAGTTTAGAAACTTCCTATTCTGAGCTCAACAAGCATAGACCACTGACAGCAATGACATCTACATTCTTTAACATCTTTTTGTTATTGTCTGCCAAGTGTATCTGTTGTGACAAAGTTCCTCCTCTCCCTTGGTGGGTCCTGCGCTTATTGGCAGATTTGCTCATCTCAAAGATCCACGGCCGCCCTCAGTTTGGCCACTTTTGCTAGTGGCTCAAACCTGCCGTTCACTCAGCTAACCTCATCACTGGCCAGCATGGGGAAAGGAAGGAGAACAATCCCCGCAGTCTCTGCTGACCCACCTAAGTGGGTCAGAGGATATGCCAGGGACCTTCACCTCTGGTGGGACCCACAGTCCAGGTCACCTCCTCTTGTCTTAAATAGGGAGTTGAGGGGGAAGAGAGGAACCCAGGCCCGCCCTCTACTCCGGGTTCCAGCCCAGGGCTCTGTGGATTGCAGCTTTCGCGGTGTCTCTTGTAACAGCTGTGTGACAGCTGCAACTCCCTGGGCTACTTCCCCATGGCCTCCTCCCAGCACCTTCTTTACCCTCACCACAGGATCTTCCTCCTGAAGCCTGATCACACTTGTACTCCTGCAGCAGCACACCTTCTCACTCCTTGCACACACACACACACCCCTAACCGATGGGAGGTTCTTTTTAAACCAGGTGTCCTGATTAATCTGCCTGACATAATTGATTCTAGTATGTTCTTAATTGGCTCCAGGTGTCTTAATTAGTTTGCCTGTCTTAATTGGTTCTATCAGGTTCTTGATTGCTCTAATGCAGCCCCTGCTCTGGTCACTCAGGGAACAGAAAACTGTTCATCCAGTGGCCAGTATATTTGCCTTCTACCAGACTCCTGTACCCCACTGGTCTGAGTCTGGCACACTGTGCACTGCCCTTTTGCCTCTTAGGAACCTCTGACTCTCTTTGTAAAAGGAAAAAACTATAGTACATAAACTTAGTTGTCCTTGATAATGCCACAACACAAATAATAGAATCATAGAAATGTAGGGCTGGAAGAGAAGTCATCAAGTCCAGCCTCCTATGCTGAGGCAGGACCAAATAACCCCTGACAAGTGTTTGTTCAACTTCTCTTGTGTACTGATGTGTTTTGATGATTAAATTCTCCTTAGAAGCAGTCCATTTACATTAGCAGAGGAGGACTTTTTTTTTATCAGTTTCACCTCACATTCATTGCCACTTTCACCTGCCATTTTGCAACAACAAAACCTGTACTGATTTCATTAATTATAAAATACAGATAATGATCTTCATTCCCTCTCCCCCAGTACAGGAGCTTGCTAAGCAACTAAGTAGTATTGCAAGACATAGAGTAACATTAGTAACAGAATATTGTCACGTCAGTCTACACAAGTAGATTTTTGGCTAAATGTAATGCTTGCCTGTTTAATGTCACAGTGCTTGCAAATGGGAAACAGGTTAAATTCATATCACTTTTATAAACAATTGCATGTAAATAAATGAATTGATTTGCTTTTCATTATAGTCTCGTTAAGATGAGCATAACAACTCACACGGGAAGACATTAAAGAACAATTGTGATATGGTTACATTTACCACATGAAGACCAAGATGTAATTTTAATTAGGTCTTGGAAAAGGTATTTCTGTTAAAATAAAATGAAAATACAGGTGGTTGTTACTTGTAGTGTGTTCACTCTAACTCCCAAAAATGCTATTTAAAGCAAAAATTAGAAGAATCATTTTCTGCTTAGCCCTCACTGAGTAGACAAACACCTTCTCAGCTCTGAGTAGTCAAAAACATTCATAAACCAATTTGCTTGGAATTGGAGCAGCTGGTCTGTATTTTAATGTTTTTGAAGTCTAAAAAGGCATAGGTCACCTTAAAAAATTGAGGCAGTTTTCAAGAGTGATAACAGTTCTACTTGGTTCTTCTTTAGCTATATTTGATATGAGTTTATCTCGCAGATAATCTCAGCAGCTAAGAAGGCAAAGGCATTGAAAACGCTTGGATGCAAGCAAAGGATCAACAAGGAAACTGTGAATCTGATGGGGAGGAGGGCACGTATTAAATTAGAAGGAAAAATGGGCAAAGAATACAGAACACTGTGCAAAGAAATTCATGTGAAGATCAGAGAAGACTACAAAGACTTTAGAAAGAAAAAACTGAGAGAGGCGGCTAAAAAGAATGAGAGTCTGAAAAAGGTAGAAAGAGATGTTAGGCTGAAACAGATTATCCCGGCAGCGCTGAAAGATGAAAATGGTGAAAGGATATCGGAAAGGAGCAAGATGAATGAAATATGTACAAAATTCTACAATGATCTCTACTCCTCACATGGCAATGCCCAGCATGCACTCTCAAGGCAATAGGTTATAGCAGAAGTTCCCAACAGTATGTGGGAAGAAATTGAATAAGAAGTCCAGGAGTGGATGATGTTTGGCTGGAATATCTCAAAATAGAGGAAGATACTCTCTTCAAAGCGTTGGCTCCACGGTTCACCATCAACATCAATAGCAAGTATGTTCCAGATGCAAGGAAGAAATCAGAAACAATACTATTGATGAAGAAAGTCGATCCAGAAGAACTGAGCAACTACCATCCAACCACACTCCTCTCATGAGTGGTTAAAGTCTTCGCCTGCGTCATACTCAATCAGATTAAGAATGATCTTGAAATGCACGGAAGCAGAGAACAAGCTGGTTTCTGCTCAGGGTATTCAACAACTGATCACATCCACTCAGTTCGGCAGCTCGTCGAAAAATGCAAGGAATACAAAGTACCATTGTGTATTGCATTTGTCAACTATAAAAAGGCATTCGACTTGGTAGAGATTAATGCTGTACCCAACGTGTTCAATGAAATCGGAATCGACCTGAGGTACATCAAGCTGCTGGAAGAAATTAGCCACAATTGCTTCACAGAGATAACATGATTAAATGTCCCCTGCATTATTACTATACACAGAGGAGTCAGACAAGGTGACACAGTCTCACTGAAGCTGCTGGCAGAAGTCCTGGAGTCGCTGTACAAGAAATTGAACGGGGAAGAAGGAATCAGAATTGACAGAGAACAGTTAACACAACTTCTCTTTGCTGACAACTATGTAATATTGGCAAAGGACATTGCAGAACTGGAGAACAAATTGCAGCAACTGCACACACTTTTGCATTATATCGGATTGGAAGTGAACACATCGAAGATGAAGTGGATGCAGAATGAGCATTGTGCAGCAGGAATCATCACTGTAAACGGGAAAGAAATTGAGGCAGTCAACAAATACATTTACCTGGGTCAGCAGCTGAGCAGAGACAACTCATTCAAAGGGGAATGCAGTAGGAGGAGAAAGGGAGGGGCAAGTTTCAAGAAAATAAAGATATCTCTAACAGATGATGAACTGCCCATGAAGAAAAGGAAAGAACTGTTTAATTCCACTGTTCTGCCAGCAATGATATACAGAGCAGAAAGCTGGTCAATGACAAAAGCGGAGGAAGAAAAATTCACTGTCACTCAGAGAGCAATGGAAAGGCGAATGTGAAGTATATCACTCCATGATCATATACCGAACGAGGAGATCAGAAGGCGTACAGAGGTGACCGATGTAGTGCAGGCAATGTATGATGCAAAGTGAAGATGGGCAGGTAATGCAGTCCGTAAGCAAGACAATAGGTGGACAACATGCATCAGGCTGGATTCCCAGGAACCACAAGCGACTGCTGGGCAGACCAAAAACGCTCTGGGCCAATCCCATGATAAAACTCTTTGGCCAGAAATGGAAAGAACGTGCTCACAACAAAATAGAATGGTGTGACATCGACTTGCATTCGTGGAGGGATGGACGAGGACAAGCTCGACAAAGGTGACAAAGGTGAGATTTGACATTTTAAAACAGTTATAATAGACTATATAACTGACTACTTGTCAAGATTGAATCACATCCAATTTCTAATTAACATTACCCCTATTGATAGCACTGTCCATCTTTCAGGGTCATTCCCTTGTAAGTGTTTGTGCTACTGTATAAACTCTTGTAATTAGTGATGGTCAAACTATAAAAGCTTCAGAGGTTTGGATAAGTACCAAAAATGTCAATGCTTCTGAGACTTTTCTAAATGATCTGCACTCTTTAGTTACTTAAAATGGGACAAGATATCACATAAGAACAGGTTTCAGAGTAGCAGCTGTGTTCGTCTGTATTCGCAAAAAGAAAAGGAGTACTTGTGGCACCTTAGAGACTAACAAATTTATTTGAGCATAAGCTTTAGTGAGCTACAGCTCACTTCATAAGAACAGGCTTTTTTGTGAGCATATAGATATCTTTTACTCCAAATCCCACACATAGGAGGCTGTGTGGCATCATATCATGATGAATAAGCATTTCAAATTGATTACAAAGACTAGGGTACAGATATATCTGAATGAAAGCAAAGATCAGGACAATATGTATACAATCCTGGAGCGGTTAAATGTTTTACATTAAATACGTACAGGGTTTTTTCCCTCAGAAGTATCAAAACAATTAGTCACATCACTATGTCCAGCCAGTCTGCAGGATCTGAAGGGGCAGCAAATATGAATTTATGTCACCTTGGTGCTCCCTTGATTCTAGAGTCAGTCAGTGGCCAGTTTGGCCCCCTGCACAACTCAGAGAAGCCTTAAGACTGCTCTAAGTTACAGCTAACTGCAACTGTCTCCTAGGGGGAACCATTGCAAAATTTGAGAAGACAGCAGAACTCAGGCATTTACCTTGTTAATACCATCAGCATGCCTCCTATGCATGTAGGGGGGTGAGGTAGACTCTGCTATGGGGAAACATCAGCTGGCTTTTTGTGTTATTACAACCTCTTTTTATGCTGGTGATGCACAGGAACCACAGCAGGGCCAATGAGCCTGACCCAGTATCTGGATGAAGTTGTTATTACTATACCTCAGTAAATCATTTCTATACTGTGGCAAATATATGCTTATCTATGTGTATTTAATTTAGATTAAGATTCCAACCCAACACCCTTAAATTGTGGCTGTCCCTAGTGAGACATTACACTATTGTCAATACAAAAAAGATGTTCTGTTTCTTCTTATCTTTAGCAGAAAGCCACACAGGAGGAGCTGGGGAAGTTTGTAGGCAGATGCTCCGAAGTGAAGGAAAGATGAAGAGAAAATAGGTTTAATGTTTTAATGGCAAAACTCCCATTTATTTTAATGGTGCAGCATCAGGGCCCCAGCCATTTAGGAGAATTATAGAGGGTTTAATATAAAGGTAAGTTATAATACAGGAAAAGAAAATTACATATGAATGTTGATATTGTCACAGCAGCCTTCTAGACCCTGCCAACTTTAGTGAATTACACAAGGATTATTCTTTGTAAAAAAATTCACATGACTACTCTGACAGCAGACATGAAGTGTGAGCTACCTTTCTACAAACCAAGGACTCCTTCTTGCAAACACTTAGGCATAATTTTCATATTAGTATTTCTGTAGACTACTCATATATTAGGGTTAACTGAGACTGTTTGTGTGCATAAACTCATACATATGTATAAATGTATACCAGATCAGAGCCTAAGTGAACTTATTTTTTCCAATCTCATTTCACTAATTGTTCTACAAGTACCATATCATATACTTCAAGCTCAGTTTTGTAGAAAATTGGTAAGCAAAGGGACACAAGGAGAAATATATGGGAGCACAGTTAAGTATAATTAGAGCAGGTTTTTAAAGTTTATTAGGAACAAAAAGAATCCTAACAATGGTATTGGTCCATTCAGTAGATCAGTATGGTATAATTATCAAGAATAATGCAGAAAAGGCAGAAGTGTTCAATAAATATTTCTGTTCTGTATTTGGGAAAAACAGATGATGCAGTCATATCAGATCATAACTCTAGTATCTCAGGAGGATGTTGAACAGCAACTACTAAAGTTAAACCTTTTAAAATCAGCCAGTCAAGATAACTTGCATCCAAGAGTTTTAAAAGAGCTTGCGGAGGAACTCAGTGGACCATTAATGCTGATTTTTCAATAAGTCTTGGAATACCAGGAAAGTGCCAGAAGACTAGAAGAAAGCTAATGGTGTGCCAATATTTTAAAAGGGTAAATGACAACACTAGCAATTGTAAGACTGTCAGTCTGACATTAGTCTTGGGCAAGATAATAGGGTGACTGATATGGGACTCCATTAATAAAGAAATAGAGGGTTATATAATTAATGCCAGTCGACCTGGGTTTATGGAAAACAGGTCCTGTCAAACTAACAATATTTTTGATGAGATTACAAATGTGGTCGATAAGGGAATAGTGTTGATGTAATATACTTAGACCTCTGCAAGGCATTTGACTTGGTACAGTATGACATCTTGATTAAAAACCTAAACCAATATAAAATTAATATAGCTCATATTAAATGGATTAAAAGCTGGATAACTAATAGGTCTCAAAATGTTGTTATAAAGAGAGAATCATCAAACGTGTGTGATTTCAGAGGAATCCTGCAAGGAATGATTCTTGGCCCTATTCTATTTAAAAATTTTAAATCCTGAACCTGCAGCTGCTCCCACACCACAACTCTCTGCCCCAGCCTGGAGCCCCCTCTGACACCCTGAACCCCTCATTTCTGGTCCCACCCTGGAGACTGCACCCAGAGACCATATCGCCCACATACCCCAACCCCCTGCCTGAGCCCGGAGCTGCCTCCCACAGTCCGAACCCCTCGGCTCAACCCCCCAGCCCAGAGCCCCCTCCTGTACTCCAAACCCCTCATCCCTGGCCCACCCCAGAGCCCACACCCCAAACCCCTACCCCAGCCCAGAGCCCCCTCCTGCTCTCTGAACCCCTCATTTCTGGCCCCAGTCTGGAGCCCACAACCCCAGCCGGAGCCCTCATCCCCTCCCACTCCCTAACCCTCAGCCCCTGCCCCAGCCCAGTTAAAATGAGTGAGGGTGGGGGAGAGCGAGGGACTGAGGGAGGGGGGGTTGAGTGAGCGGGAGCGGAGGGAATGGGTTTTCGGTTTTGTGCAATTAGAAACTTGGCAACCCTAATATCAAGTAGGAGTAGAGAAGTTATTTTACCTCTTTATTTGGCACTGGTGTGACCACTGCTGGAATACTACAGAATGTCCAGTTCTGGTGCCCACAATTCGAAAAGGATGTCGACAAATGGAAGAGGGTTCAGAGAAAAGCCATGAGAGTGATTAAAGGATTAGAAAATCTGCCTTGGAGCAATAGACTCAAGGTGCTCAATATAGTTGGTTTAACAAAGAGAAGGTTACGGGATGACTTAATTACAATATATAAGTACCTGGATAGGGAACAGATTTAATACTGAGGTGTTCAATCTAATAGAGACAGGTATAACATGATCCAATGACTGGAAGTTGAAGCTAAACAAACTCAAAATAAAGCATACATTTTTAACAGTGAGAGAAATAAGCCATAGGAACAATTTACCAAGGGTTGTGCTAGATTCTCTGTCACTGACCATTTTTAAATCAACATTGGATGTTTTTCTAAAACATATGCTTTAGGAATTACTTTGGGGAAGTTCTATGGCCTGACTCAATGATCACAGTTGTTTCTTCTGGCCTTAGAATCTATGAATTTTCTTGCTTAACTCAAAATGAAATATTCAGCTGCATTCATGAAAGGAAGTTGATACATATGGACACATCCTCTCTTTTTATTTCACATGAACTTATGACTTGAATAGAAGGGTGTGAAGCACAGACAATCATCTCAGCTTGGCTGCCTGTTTTAGTTAAGGGTTTCAGAGTAACAGCCGTGTTAGTCTGTATTCGCAAAAAGAAAAGGAGTACTTGTGACACCTTAGAGACTAACCAATTTATTTGAGCATAAGCTTTTGTGAGCTACAGCTCACTTCATCGGATGCATACTGTGGAAACTCCTTTTCTTTTTGTTTTAATTAATCATCCCAACTCATATTTTGCCTCCCTGAGAACCTGAAACTCTTTTCAACTGTAAAACCAAGCTATTTCAGAATGTTTGAAATGCAAAAAGGGCTGCAATCCAGTGGAATTTTTACTGGAGGGAGCCAGACAATAAAAGACTCCAAGGGAATCACCTAAATTTTTCCTCCCTACCTTCTTTTAAATTGGTTCATCTATGCGAGGGGGTGAACTGTCCATCATTTATTACTCTCAGTCCTTACTCATGCAATCTCCCATATTTTCAGTGAGATTTGGCTAGAGTAAAACCTGAGTAAAACACTAAGACCTCCAGAGTTTTGGTCTTTGGTGCTATGGGCTGTATGGTAGGAACAATACTGTGACTCAATGATTCTGTTTGATATTCCCTAATTTATAGTACTGATGCAGCCCCCATTTCATTTTCATTTTCTTAATGTGCTATTTTTGCTATAATTATATTTTTGCTCCATTTACTTGTGTTGTCGGTTCATAGTGAAACCCATGACACTAAAAAACAAGTTGTTTAGCAGATAAGGATAGAACTTTAACAGGAAAATATTTATTTCATAAGGTACAATTTGTGGTAACATTGTAGTAGACAGTAAATTGGGTAAATTTGTTTAAAAATATATTGAGAATTATTGATTCCCTTTAAGGTAACAATAAAGCAATGTGAAAAGAAAGTTACTAATCATATGCACTATTGACAAGTGTGTTTTCTGTGTTTGACAGTAAATTTTATTTTACATTTTCTATTAAAAAAGCCACACTGTAGTGATCCAGGAAGAAATCTGCACTGATTTATTCTCTGACTTTCCCAGAAGAAATAATGAAGAAAGTGGTGTTCGTGAATATGATGCACTCCATTAATCAATGCTGACTATCAGAACTGTGAACAGTTTGTTGGGGAATTTAATCCCTTTTATTTCGCTAGTTATTTTTACAAAATTTGTTGATCATTCAAAACTGTCAAACCATTGTTATAAACATATTTGAGATATCGAACATTCACAAATTGTTAGCAGTGAACAGTCAATTAATTTGAGGTCATAATCTGCTAATACTTTGTAACTGGACTCCTGAGTTACATGGTGTTGTATCTGTTCCCTAATTGGATGACCTAGACCTAGATTCAGCAAAGTAGGGAAGCACATGCTTAACTTTAAATGTGTAAATCCATCCCTATTCAGAAAAGACACATGCTTCAATCCCATTTAGGTCAATGGGATCTAAGTACATGCTTATAGTTCAGCATGAGGTTAAGTGCTTTGCCAAACTCAGATCCTCAACTACTTCTACTTCCACCTGAAACAAATTTTGTTTTATCACAAAATAATTCCTTTTCTTGATTAAATGAATCTTGGTTATGCCCTAAAATTCTCATCCAGAGACCATTTGTATGACTCAAACATCACTCATGTGACTTGTGAGCAACTAACAGTATAGGGGTGTGACTAGACAGAATCAAAACACATTTTCTAATATGACAAGCTACTTACACACAGGGTTTTTTATTATATTTTATTTTTTGCTGTTTGAGCAGCTCCCTTGATTAGATACTGTGGCAGATCATTGGAAGTGTGGTAACAGAGGCTGTGTCTTTAAGGGCTGAGGTTCCCAAACAGAGAGAAAGAAAACTATTCACGGCAATACATGACAAGCTTCTTTCACTGATGATAACTAGCAGCTATGGGTATGATGAGTAGTACATGTATTTCTTATCTATTCATCACCATTTTATCTACAGCTTTAAATCGCTTCAAGGATTTTTTTTTTACCCCAGATGGGAATACTCTTCCTCTAAGCTCCTTTTTCAGAACTGCTTTCTTAAATGGGGATGTTCCAGGCACTGCAAGGTCAGCTTCACACCTGAGGAAAACATCTGAATGAAAAAATAAGTCTTTCATCATGTCATAAAGCTGGCAAGATTTTGACTCAGTCTAACCTCTGCACGTGGCAGTGGGTCCCAAAACCTTTCACAAAAAAGCTCTCTGCCCTCTGCTCTCCACAAGATCCACTCTACTGAAGCATCCCCACTGATCACTCTGTTAGGTTAGATGTCAAATTTTCAACAGTATTTAGGTGCTTAAATATGCAATTGAGGTATCTAAATATGCGTAGTGGGATTTTCAAAAGCATCTACACAAGACAAATACCAACTCACACTGATGGCAGGATTTACTCCGGAAAGAACTCAATGGGAGTTAGGCACCTAACCTGCTTAAGTTCTTTTATAAATCTATATTCTCTTCATGTCATGTGTGGAGGAAAAAAATGTCTAATGTGTTGAGACTTTAACATTACCAAATATTGTCTTTCTTACCCTTTGTTTATAATTCTGATAATCAAATCAATGATTAATCTAATCTGGTTGTTATCCACACCTTTCTGTCCTCAGATGGTGTCAGGAGACTGGGTCCTGGGCAATCGGGCCTAATGGTCGGCCCAGGAGTCAATCTGAATGCCAGGGCCAAGGTTTGAGGCAGAGCCAGGAATTGGAATCCAAGATCAGATTACCTGGAATTAAGGAAGGCAGGAGCAGGACAGGTTTAAGGCAGAAGCAAGGCTGGGACAGGAGTGGAACAATGCCAGGTGCAGGCAGGGTCGAGGTTAGAGTAAGGCAGAAGCAAGGCAAGCACAGGGAGACAAAGAATATATAAGCATTTGCACTGAGCTGCTGCTGGCCTTAAGAACAGGCCTGCTAACTTCCTCAGCCAAACCAGGAGGGTAGTCAGTCAGCCAGCCTAGCTGATGCTGTGCTCATTAGGCCATCAGGAGACTGAGCAGGTGCAGCTGCAGGGCTTTATTCCTGACTGATCTGAGTGAACCTTGAAAACTGAATGAACAATAGCTCATCCAAGCCATTGAGATAAAAGAGAATCTTGTTTAGCTGTTAGCAGTATAGGAACTATGAAATAGCTGAGCAATTGTAATTCCAACCGGTAGAGGACAGAGGTACACAAGTACACTTAGCTCAACATGTTCAGCAAAATGAGAGAAAGAGAATACTTTCCAAGCTTTAAAACAGGTTTAAGCCCTTATATACATCTTTCCTATCATGTCTGTTGCTTTGTTTCAGACAGAGCACACTTCATATATTACCTTTGTTGTGTCAGTTGTTAACCTCAGTATTAAAGCACTGCAACTTTTATTCTGTGCTCTCATGACAATGATTGTTATACTGAGGACAGGGAATCACAGAAAATTAATTCCATTCCTTTGACAATAATTGTAAAGAGACAAGTAAATGGTAGACACCAAATGCATTACCATAACAATTCTCATACTGTTCTGATTACTATCATATGGTCCTTCCGGATGTCATACCTCTGCAAAGAAAGGAGATGTAAGTATTGCTAGAATCTGTGGTAAAACTCTTTCCACAGCTCCAATAACCAACAATTTAAATGCATTACATCAGGAAAAAGTTTTTTAAAAAGGAAGGTGTTCTCATCTGCAAGATTATATGTTACCTCAAATACCAAGGTAATGATGGAACATCACTGTCTGAATACCCAATATTCAGTCATCTGCTGAAACATAGAATCTTAAAACTTTGTTTGTTACAATGTAGCACTTTTTTCTGTATTTTAAGGCTCATCACACTTCAAAGTCATGGGAAATGATTAAATATCCTAGAGTTTGACATCTCTTGCCTCGTGAAAAAACACCAGGGTTTAATGGTTGGATGCAACTCTCTCAGCAGAAAAGAAAGGACAAGCTAATCATTTTTTCCATGTGTATTTGAAAGCATTTTAACAATAAAGAGAGAAAATGTAAATGGTACGAAATAGATAAACTGTTATCATGCAAACTTGGAATTTAACAACCATGCATAGAAATTGAAATGTTGGGAATACCTTAATTGTCCTAACTTGTTGATAATATATAACCAGTTTGATAAGGAAACAAAATGAAGTATTTCTTCACACAATGCACAGTCAACCTGTGGAACTCTTTGCCAAAGGATGTTGTGAAGGCCAAGACTATAAAAGGGGTCAAAAAAGAACTAGATAAGTTCACAGATGATCGGTCCATCAATGGCTATTAGCTAGAATGGACAGGGATGCAAAACCATGCTATGAAGTGTCCCTAGCTCTGTTTGCCAGAACCTGGGAATTGGCAATAGGGGATGAATCACTTGATGATTACCTGTTCTGTTCATTTTCCCTGTGGCACCTGGCATTGGCCACTGTCAGAAGACAGGATACTGAGCTAGATGAACCATTTGTCTGACCGAGTAGGGCTGTTCTTAAGTTCATTTGCATAGCTGTACACAAACAGCAAACTATAAGGGGTATAGAATCATAGAACTGGAAGGACCTTGAGAGGTCATCTAGTCCAGTCCCCTGCACTCAAGGCAGGACTAAGTATTATCTATACCATCCCTGACAGGTGTTTGTCCAACCTGCTCTGAAAAATCCCCAATGATGAAGATTCCACAACCTCCCTAGGCAATTTATTCCAGTGCTTAACCACACTGAGAGTTAGGAAGTTTTTCCTAATGTCCACGCTAAACCACCCTTGCTGCAATTTAAGCCCATTGCTTCTTGTCCTAACATCAGAGGTTAAAAAACTTTCTCCCTTCTCCTTGTAACAAGCTCCTTTTATGTGCTTGAAAACTGTTATCATGTCCCTCTCATTCTT
This sequence comes from Eretmochelys imbricata, assembly GCF_965152235.1. NCBI lineage: Eukaryota > Metazoa > Chordata > Testudines > Cheloniidae > Eretmochelys > Eretmochelys imbricata. Next base: position 113,316,224 of record NC_135575.1, on the reverse strand, counting down.
CTCTTCTCCAGACTAAATAAACCCAATTTTTTCAATCTTCCGTCATAGGTCATGTTTTCTAGACGTTTAATCATTTTTGTTGCTCTTCTCTGGACTTTCTCCAATTTGTCCACATCTTTCCTGAAATGTGGTGCCCAGAACTGGACATAATACTACAGAGGAGGCCTAATCAGTGTGGAGTAGAGCGGAAGAATTACTTTTCGTGTCTTGCTTACAATACTCCTGCTAATACATCCCAGAATGATGTTTGCTTTTTTTGCAACAGTGTTACACTGTTGACTCATATTTAGCTAGTGATCCACTATGATCCCCAGATCCCTATCCTCAGTACTTCTTCCTAGGCATGAATTCTAAACAGTCATTTGGAATCCATGCATTTTTATCAGATCATTTTACAGTATTTTCTCAGCCCTGAAAGTGAGTGACAAAAAGCAGGCATGTGCACAGAAACAATATCCCCGTCTTGCATTTTAAGGCATGTATGTTGTACAGTTCCTAGCACAGAGAGGCCCTAATCCTAGTTGGGGCATCTCAGGGCTACTGCTAAGTACATACAGAAGAGGAAAGGAAGAAGGCAAAGTAGTCAGATTAATGCTTTAGTTGCTATGTTTACAAGGTGTCACTTTCCCTATCTGCAGTCAAGTGGCACTGAAGAAGGTGAGATTAATTTCCCACCTTTTAAAACATCAACAAAATTATTGCTAATCTGATCCTTCCAATTGACCAAAAACCTACTAAGTCATATAAGCAATAGACAAATACACAAGCATAATAGGAGCTGGGGTTTGGAAAGTAAATTGGCCTATGTAGTTGAATGATAGTTGAATGACCACTACAAACAGTGAGCACTAAAACTGAATTACAATATTCACAAGATTGAGAGACCGAAAGCATTATCATTCATAAATAATTATCCCTAGACACCCAGGACACATTACATGGCTCATGCACCCTGTTCCCCTGGTGAAAATAATGGGACTCTAGTAAAAAGTAAAGTTTTTAGTGTTACAAAGTGGCACAGCGCCCCTGGGGGTATTGTACAAAAAATGAATCTGTAGCAACAGAAAATGGCAGCTATCTCAGTTCTCATTCCACAGTAGTAAAATGTGTAAAGTGTTATTGCACTTAACACAGAGCTGTGTGAATTTTGAAAACAATTTTATTGGCAAATAAGCATGTATAACATTCACCAGGCTTTTTGTGTGATCTCTTAATGCTGAATGGTAATTCAGACAGGCTTCCTCCAAAATAGAATAAATATAAAATAGGACCTTCGGGCTAGTCATAAATGAAACTTCAAAGCAGCTAAACTGGATCTCCTTGAGTGCAAACCTCTTTTTACATTCCCCCCCCCCCCACATATGTAGATCCCACCCACTGAATTTTCTCTAAGGACTGCATCCATTTGTTCAGTAGACTACAAAGTCAGAGCTATTTCAGAACCTGAAATATACTAAAAAGAAAAGGAGTACTTGTGGCACCTTCAAGACTAACAAATTTATTTGTACTCCTTTTCTTTTTGTGAATACAGACTAACACGCCTGCTACTCTGAAACCTGAAATATACTAATAGATACATATGGTGGTAAAAACATCCATATAAATACCTAAATATCTCTCCCTGTTAAGAAGCCAAAAGGACATGCAGTAGATTTAGATGATATATCGTGACTCAATATTTATTAATATTTAAGTGCAACTATATATTTTAAGTATGGTGTCTTGTTTAAGCTTCACAAAGAATTCCACCCAAACCAGTAGTTGAATGGCAACAAACGCAACCAATGAAACACACCAAATCAAGTAATTCAGAGGGTAGAAATTTCTGAGAGTTATTTTCATGGTTGTCACAAACAAGACTGCAGTAACAAAAGATAGTTCAAAGCATTTTTATGCTACTTTGAAGGTATTAAGCAGCATATATTTTCCCTTGTGTGCTTTGTTATGAAATTAAAATATATACTCTGAATGTAAATACATTGTCACTGAAGGTAAGTAATATGAAGCCTTAGTTACTTAAGCAAATTCCAAGTAAATCTGACCTGAACATGAGGGGGGAAATTCAGCCTTGGTGTAGGAAGGTGCAACTTCTTTGACTTAATTATGGAAATTTAGGAGTGGAGCAACTATGGCAATGACTGTGTAAATCCCCTGAGAATGCTCTGTGTGTACTATCGCTCAGATTCACTAGAGTGCCTGTGAAGTTAATAAAAGCTCTACGTACTTCCCCCTAAACTGAATTCTGGTTATGTAGTCTTGATAATGAATTAAAAAGAAATGTGCTTCATGAGTAACATTTTTCCTAAGGTGATAGTACCTGCCCCATTTATTCTTCATCTGTTTCTTATCCTCTTTGCCTTCTTACTACTCTCATTTAAGGGCAATCTCACTGGAAATTCCAATGGAACGACTTCCATTAAAGTCAATGGAGTTGTGCCGCTGTAAATGAGATCAGAATCAGGTCCATTATGTACCTGCCGTGCTGCAGAGCCTCCCATGTGAAGAATGTCGCTTCCTGCATTTTTGGCAAATATCATGTGAAAATATCATTGCCTGTGTTCGTCATTGAACTACAACATATTGGCTTTATTTATGAAGAAAAGGACATTTTAAAAAATGACATTAGCTGCACAAACAGTAGTGTTAGAGAGCTTATTCCTTCACTCTCCCACTTCCCTGGTCCTTCTCGGATGAACAGAGAGCAACAATACCCGAAGTCCGAAGGTGCAAACAATTTGATGTTTATAGGGGTGAACTTCCAGCAAGCTTAAATACAAGTTCCTTTTTCCTTATTTTCGAATCCCAACTTACTTCATGTTTGCCCCTAATTTATATAGTAATATTCTTAGCTATACCTTAACCAATCATTCTACTGAAATTTAACTAACCAATCCTAACATATTGTAACATGATTAGCTAACCAATTATATCCCACCACCTTAATTAGTTTACACCCAGCAAAATTAATTATACAGCAGACAGAAACAATCACAGAACCAGACAGAGACCATGCCAATAAACAATAGCAAAGTGGGAACTACATAATGACAAAACAATACAGAAGTGAGGATTTCACAACTACATCTATAAGACATAAGAGTTTCCCAGCTGTGTCTATTGATAAGTGAGTTCTTACCAGACAGAAAACTATCAACCTCAATTTCCTTTTACATCTTCTAGGCACTTCCCTTTCTCTAGAGGTGATAGGCACTATCAGGACAGGATTGTATTCCTAACAGCCCAATAGCACCTTTTTTCAATGTGACTACTTTGGAATGTGAGGATGTGACCGGTCGCTTCCCAGCTTATGGCTGCCTCTGTCGCTTAGCCAAAGGCCTTAGCCTAAGAACAGGGCCTCAGACTGTCACAGTAAGAGAAGAACCTTACATTGGCAGAGAGTGATTTTGATTCTTTCTTTCTTTTACACCTCTAACTAGCCAAGTGATAAGAATACACCTAAATTCTTAAAGTACAGGCCTTTGCAGACAGGCCTGAATATCTATATCCTAACAAGTAGAGCTAGTCAGAATTTCACAAGGAGTTTGCAGAGAATTTTTCACAAAATATATCACTATGTTTTGACTAGATCTAATTAACACACAGCTCATTGTCACTGCTCAGGTTTCTGGGAAGATATAGTTCTCATATGGACTTCAGTGGGACCACTCAGTGGCTTAAAATTAAGCAAGCGCTAAGAGCTTTGTTGGATCAGAGCCAGAATGTGTAGAATCTATGCAAGGCCAAGCCCTAAATAATTCTGAGTCATCTTTTGCAACCTCACTATTCACCCTTTTTCCAAGATCATTCATAAATACATTAGAATGGTGTTACTGCTTCAGAAATTTGGGGCTTCCCACAATTAATCTTTTTCCACGTTGAAAATTAAACATTTATTCTTATTGTATGCATCTGCTTCTTCATGCTGCTATAGCAGTTTTATACCCTGGTAATGCTGAAGCCAAAGGCTTTATTCCATATAACCAATATCTTATGAACCAGTGATGTGGTTCATAGACCGTGCTTGTTATAAACTCTTGAATGCCGATATGTTCAAGGAGCCATGAAACTGATCAAAACATAAAAAAGTGAAGTGGCAAAAAATAAAAAATGACAGTTGCAACGGTTGTGGAGTAGGAAGAGGTTAAAACAAAATCAATGTGTTTGTTCATTAAAATAATCTGAATAACTAGGAGTAACCATGGCACCAAATTGGTAATTAATGCCAGTTTGTCTTCTCTTCAGCAGAAAAACAAAACAGAAACTACCCTTAATTTTTCAGTTCTAATTTATAGTGTATCTACTGCTTTACTACCATAGCAATTATTCAGCTACTGTCAGAATATAAAAATGATTTTTTTCTTTCTTGGTAACCCTTAGTTCAACATTTCAAAATAATTTACTCACTTTAGTAGAATTAGACAGAGCAAATATTTGAGTTACTGCTCTTTGATTCTTTTCATGAAAAAAACACATTTGAGAAGGAAAATTAAATACAATAAGTAACTGTCATTCCTATCCGCAAATGAAGAATCTCAAAAGTTTGGAGAGGCAACTATGGTGGATAAACACTCTAAAGTTAGCCAAACATACTGAATCTGCAAATTTGAACTAGAAATCTCATTTGAAAAGGTTTTCTTCTAAGAGTTTGAGTATAGTGGTTTCCATTAAAAAATCACTTTTGCCAACACTTACTACACCGTGGTATCCAATATATCACATTCTTTCCCTAGGCTTGTAATAATGGTGATCTTTCAGATACCACTGTGTGGTTCCTGTTGGGAAATGGTGGTGGGTTTTTTTTAATGGGTTACCACTGTCCTTCCTGCTTCCAGTCAAGTCACAAATCCCATGACATCAGGCTTTTTGTGGTTTTCATTAGTTTTGTTTCTGTTTCCAACTGGAAAGTTCAGAGCAGCAAAAGGGTGGAAAAGAAAGGGGAGGGAAGTTATGAAAGTCACTTCAAAGGAGCAGGTTGAATATGCCTATTCAGGCATTGATCAGCTAAGACTCAATTATAAACAGCCTATACTTTTTGTTTTCCTGTCTCTCTTCCCATATTGTAACCCATCTGTTTCTCCCATTCACTGATTAGGTCTTGTCTGTTAGACTGTAAGCTTTTGGGGGCAGGAACGGGCATTTTCTATATGTTTTTACAGAGCCTGGAAGAATAGGACCTTAATTTAGTTGACTTCTGGGCCCTGCCACAATATAAATATTTAATAATTAATAGCAATAACTGGCACCAGACAACACTAATATTTACTGACTGGAAGCCAAGTTACCTGAGCAGGAGCAGCAAACTATTGGAGTAGTTAAGAAGGCTGAGCTTGTTTTCTGTGTTCATACCTTTCCTCACATCACTTTTTTACAAATTTCCTCATCATATTGAAAGTTACAGCTAATAGCAGAATTACCTAACAGCCTATCCCTGTTTGGTTTATCAAACAGCTGTAAGAACAGCAGTGAGGACTTTATGCACTGTCACTCCAACTCAACATGCTAGAAAGCTTTCTTTCTTAGTCTTTCCCAAAACCCTGTTCCTGCAAAGTACTAAGGATTTCCCTATGAGCTGTAGAAGTCCCTCTGTTTCCACTGATCTTTCGGACTGGGCCTCAGACAACTAGTCCTTGTCAAGCTAAACAGTACATTGGTAAATAATAACTCCTCCCTACCCTTGCTTATGACCTAGATAATATTCCCTAGATCAAAGCACAGAGATGCCCATCAGCTCACATATTTCCACCTTCCCACACAGAAGAGGTCTTAGCTGCCTCTTCTGAATCTGTGAGCTATGCTGGGAATAGGGGAAGAGAGTAGGAGAGAAGTGGGAAGGCTCAGGGCTTGGGGAAATCCCTATCATCCCTGTGAATCTTAGATGAGAAAGCTGAATACGCTGCAGGCTCTCCGAGTGCCATCTTCAGCCAAGGTCAATCAATGACAGAATGGATCCAGTGGCTGGGGTCATGAGGTCCCAGATGTGCAGACAGCCTATTTCTTTCTTTTTTTAAAAAAAATAAAAATAAATGAATAATTTTTAAACAAACAAACAAACAAAAAGCTGGAGCCACAGTAACAATCAAAAGAAAACAATGCCAAAGTATGTGGGTAGAATTCAGTGGTGCACAGAGAAAGAAAAATGTGCAGTCATATCCAGGGATTGCTTAGCAAAGGGAAATAACAGAGTAGCCCTAAGGAACTGATGTAAAGGCCATTGAAGTCAGTGTGAGTCTTTCCATTTCCTTTAATGGGAGTTGAATCAGGCACCCAAAGAGCAAATTAAAAAATGGGTATGACAATTCTTCTGAATTGTAAAGAGTGAGGCCCAAATTCTGCCTTTTCCCCAACCCACAAATGTCCTGTAAAAGCTGCATCCAAATGGAGCTTCTCCAAGCCATTCCTTCTGCACAGGGCGCTCTCTAGAAGAATGCTTCAGGGAAGGCTCAGTGAAACCCTTGCATTTCTTCACAACTGAGCAGCATTTACTCTACTGGAATTTGCTGCTGTATGCAGGTGTGGCGTTCACTATTTTGGTTGACACACTTGGTATTGAACCAGGGATATCCAGTGCTAAAAATACAAGCTGATACAGCTTGAGCTAAAGCTTTGTATTTGGAGCTGTAATAACTCATATCCTCTGCAGTTTGGGCAGAGGGTGACCTATAACATTATCCACTACTGGGTTACGCAGGCCTGGACAAGGCCAGCCATACCATCTACTTCGCTGATCATTCCCCTTTGAGGTTGTAAAGCAACACTCAAAGTGTTATCCAGGGGCCTGCCCATCTGGTTCCTGCATGGCTGAACTGAGGAAGAGGACAGTGTCTCCCTGCCACCACTCTATTCCCCATCACAACTGCACAAGGCACAATTTACCCCTTAAAGTAAATATCCAAAGAGGTGCACATGGATTTAATTGTGTATCTGCCCTTGACATTCATGTGATAACAGCCCACAAAGGTCATTGAAAATGTGCCACTAGAACTAGCTGACACACTTGGTACTGAGGTTTCTAAAGTGTCAGAGGCACATGAAGGACTCTAAATGGGGTCTGGCAGGAAAGGGGTTAAAACCCCTTCCCAAACAGGCTATCACCTCTTCATTTTGCTCACAGGGCTTGGGGGATTAGCACACAAATGTCAATGACTTTAATTGTCATGAGGGGCATGATACATGAACCTGCAGGGAAGGTGTTATAAAGAAGATTTGCTGTAAAAAAAAAATGCTACTATTGGCAATTTGCCTAAGGGAAGCCCTGCCTCACGTGTTTAATTTTCAGCTGCCAAGGTCTTAGGGAAACATTTCTCTTTTCCTCTGACTGAAAGTAGCTTGGTTTCCTTTTTTTTAGGCCTTCAATGGCATGGCTACACTGCAGCTAGGAGTGAGCCTCCCAGCCCAGCTAGACAGACTCACCACAGTACTGGGGCTCAGGATAGCATGCTAAAAATAGCAGTGTGGATGTTCCAGCTCTGGCTCTCAAGCCCACCCAATCCTCTGCGTGTGAGCTGCAATGTCCACACTTTTCAAAGCGGTAGTCATGTTAGTCTGTATCAGCAAAAAGAATGAGGAGGACTTGTGGCACCTTAGTGACTAACAAATGTATTTGGGCATAAGCTTTTGTGTGCTAAAACCCATTTTATTGGATGCATGCAGTGGAAAATACAGTAGGAAGATATATATATATTTATGTACAGAGAACATGAAAATATGGGTGTTGCCATACCAACTCTAATGAGACTCATCAATTAAGGTGGGCTATTATCAGCAGAAGAAAAAAAAACTTTTGTAGTGATAATCAGGATGGCCCATTATAAACAACTGACAAGAAGGTGTGAGTAACAGTAGGAGAAAAATTAGCATGGGGAAATAGTTTTTAGTTTGTGTAATGACTGATCCACTCCCAGTCTTTATTCAAACCTAATTTAATGGTGTCCAGTTTGCAAATTAATTCCAGTTCTGCAGTTTCTTGTTGGAGTCTGTTTTTGAAGTTTTTTTGTTGAAGGATTGCAACTTTTAGGTCTGTAATTGAGTGTCCAGGGAGTTTGAAGTGTTCTCCGACTGGTTTTTGAACGTTATAATTCTTGACATCTGATTTGTGTCCATTTATTCTTTTGCGTAGAGACTGTCGGGTTTGGCCAATGTACATGGCAGAGGGGCATTGCTAGCACATGATAACATATATCACATTGGTAGATGTGCAGATGAATGAGCCCCTGATGATGTGGCTGATGTGATCAGTTCCTATGATGGTGTCCCTTGAATAGATATGTGGACAGAGTTGGCAACAGGCTTTGCTGCAAAGATAGGTTCCTGGGTTAGTGTTTTTGTTGTGTGGTGTGTGGTTGCTGGTGAGTATTTGCTTCAGTTTGGGGGGCTGTCTGTAAGCAAGGACTGGCCTGCCTCCCAAGATCTTTGAGAGTGATGGGTCATCCTTCAGGATAGGTTGTAGATCCTTGATGATGCACTGGACAGGTTTTAGATGGGGGCTGAAGGTGACAGCTAGCGGCTTTCTGTTACTTTATTTCTGGGAAAAGGCTAATTTAGTGCCGATCTGTCATAAATATAAAGGGAGGGGTAACCCCTTTAAAATCCCTCCTGGCCAGAGGAAAAATCCTCTCACCTGTAAAGGGTTAAGAAGCTAAAGGTAACCTCGCTGGCACCTGACCAAAATGACCAATGAGGAGACAAGATACTTTCAAAAGCTGGGAGGAGGGAGAGAAACAAAGGGTCTGTGTCTGTCTGTATGCTGCTTTTGCAGGGGATAGAACAGGAACGGAGTCTTAGAACTTTTAGTAAGTAATCTAGCTAGGTATGTGTTAGATTATGATTTCTTTAAATGGCTGAGAAAAGAACTGTGCTGAATAGAATGACTATTCCTGTCTGTGTGTCTTTTTTGTAACTTAAGGTTTTGCCTAGAGGGCTTCTCTATGTTTTGAATCTAATTACCCTGTAAGGTATCCACCACCTGATTTTACAGAGGTGATTCCTTTACTTCTATTAAAATTCTTCTTGTAAGAAAACTGAATGCTTTTTCATTGTTCTAAGATCCAAGGGTTTGGGTCTGTGGTCACCTATGCAAATTGGTGAGGATTTTTACCAAACCTTCCCCAGGAAGTGGGCTGCAAGGGTTGGGAGGATTTTGGGAGGAAAGACATGTCCAAACTACGTTTTCCCAGTAAACCCAGTTAAAGTTTGGTGGTGGCAGTGGAAATTCCAAGGGCAAAGGGTAAAATTAATTTGTACCTTGGGGAAGTTTTAACCTAAGCTGGTAAAAGTAAGCTTAGGAGGTTTTCATGCAGGTCCCCACATCTGTACCCTAGAGTTCAGAGTGGGGAAGGAACCTTGACACCATCTTTAAAAAAAAGAAGAAGAAGGATCCTGGGAACTACAGGCCAGTCACCTCAGTCCCTGGAAAAATTATGGAGCAGGTCCTCAAGAAATCAATTCTGAAGCACTTAGAGGAGAGTAAAGTGATCCAGAACAGTCAGTATGGATTCACCAAGGGCAAGTCATGCCTGACTAATCTAATTGCCTTCTATGATGAGATAACTGGCTCTGTGGATGAGGGGAAAGCAATGGACATGTTGTTCCTTGACTTTAGCAAAGCTTTTGACATGGGCTCCCACAGTATTCTTGCCAGAAAGTTAAAGAAGTATGGGCTGGATGAATGGACTATAAGGTAGATAGAAAGCTGGCTAGATTGTCGGGCTCAACAGGTAGTGATCAATGGCTCCATGTCTAGTTGGCAGCCGGTATCAAGTGGAGTGCCCCAAGGGTCGGTCCTCGGGCCAGTTTTGTGGATTGCACCCTCAGCAAGTTTGCAGATGACACTAAAGTGGGAGGAGAGGTAGATACGCTGGAGGTTAAGAATAGAATACAGAGGGCCCTAGACAAATTAGAGGACTGGGCCAAAAGAAATCTGATGAGGTTCAACAAGGACAAGTGCAGAGTCCTGCACTTAGGACGGAAGAATCCCATGCACTGCTACAGACCAGGGACCGAATGGCTAGGGAGCAGTTCTGCAGAAAAGGACATAGAGGTTACAGTGGACGAGAAGCTGGATATGAGTCAACAGTGTGCCATTGTTGCCAAGAAGGCCAATGGCATTTTGGGATGTATAAGCAGGGGCATAGCGAGCAGATCGAGGGATGTGATCATCCCCCTCTATTCGACATTGGTGAGGCCTCATCTGGAGTACTGTGTCCAGTTTTGGGCCCCACACTACAAGAAAGATGTGGAAAAATTAGAGAGAGTCCAGTGGAGGGCAACAAAAATGATTAGGGGACTGGAACACATGACTTTTGAGGAGAGGCTGAGGGAACTGGGATTGTTTAGTCTGCGGAAGAGAAGAATGAGGGGGGATTTGATAGCTGCTTTCAACTACCTGAAAGGGGGTTCCAAAGAGGATGGCTCTAGACTGTTCTCAGTGGTAGCAGATGACAGAACGAGGAGTAATGGTCTCAAGTTGCAGTAGGGGAGGTTTAGGTTGGATATTAGGAAAAACTTTTTCACTAGGAGGGTAGTGAAACACTGGAATGTGTTACCTAGGGAGATGGTGGAATCTCCTTCCTTAGAAGTTTTTAAGGTCAGGCTTGCCAAAGCCCTGGCTGGGATGATTTAGTTGGGGATTGGTCCTGATCTGAGCAGGGGGTTGGACTAGATGACCTCCTGAGGTCCTTTCCAACCCTGATATTCTATGATTCTTTGTTGGGTCTGTCCTGTAGTAGGTGACTTCTGGGTACTCTTCTGGCTCTGTCAATCTGTTTCTTCACTTCAGTAGGTGGGTATTGTAGTTTTAAGAATGCTTGATAGAGATCCTGTAGGTGTTTGTTTCTGTCTGAGGGATTAGAGCAAATGCGGTTGTATCATAGAGCTTGGCTGTAGACAATGGATCGTGTGATGTGGTTTGGATGAAAGCTGGAGGCATGTAGGTAAGTATAGAGGTCAGTAGGTTTCCGGTATAGGGTGGTGTTTGTGTGACCATCGCTTATTAGCACTGTAGTGTCCAGGAAGTGTATCTCTTGTGTGGACTGGTCCAGGCTGAGCTTGATAGTGGGATGGAAATTGTTGAAATCATGGTGGAATTCCTCAAGGGCTTCTTTTCCATGGGTCCAGATGATGAAGATGTCATCAATGTAGCACTGTCAGAAGCCTGGTCCCAATTTCACCACTGGACACTGCCTCTCCTACACAAAGTTTGCTCACTAGTAGTTGGTGGTTAGAGTGTTAGGGTACGAGAGCTGAGGAAGTGTTGTTCTAAATCAGCCATAAAAATGTTGGAATACTGTGGGGCCATGCAGGTACTCATAGCAGTGCCTCTGATCTGAAGGTATACATTGTCCCCAAATGTGAAATAGTTGTGGGTGAGAACAAAGTCACAAAGTTCAGCCACCAGGTTTGCCGTGACGTTATCGGGGATACTGTTCCTGATGGCTTGTAATCCATCTTTGTGTGGAATGTTGGTGTAGAAGGCTTCTACCTCCATAGTAGCCAGGATGGTGTTTTCTGGAAGATCATTAGTGTCCACACTGCTATTTTTAGCATGCTAACTTGAGGCCCTCTAGTGCAAGTTCGTCTATATCTGCTGGGATGCTTGGTCCCATCTGTAGTATAACACATCCAAAGTGGGGAAGGACTTTTTACTATAATGTTCTGTTTTTAAACATACATGATATATTTAAGTGTTTGTATTAAAACTGGAAGTGTGTACCCTCCCTTCCAGGGAGCAGAGTCTGTTGACATTGCTGTTACCAAGTAGTGAAAACAGATTCACAGATAATTTGAGAAGCAATTTTGATGCATCAGCAGTATAAATGAGAAGTGAGCAAATACCCTGTTTCAAACTATCTTATGGGGTTATTAGAAAATCAGTATCTGATTTAAACAAAAATGTGAGATGACAGAAAAAAAAAACAACCCTAACATTGAAGTATTGGACAATTGCAGAGGCTTGTTCTTTTAGTGGGCAGTTTTGATTAATGAGCCAGACATGCACAGTCCAATGTAACATTAACAGTTCATGCACAATGAAGGAAGAAGAGCCTGTTTTGACAGAAGCCTGAAATTCCCAGAGATATTAACATTTCAACAAGTCAGAGGGCAGTGATGAGCAAGGGGAGAATGAGCTGTTTGAAAGGTTTTGTTGGGAATAGGAGATTTAACTTGCCCTTGTTCCTGGCTTGCAGCTCCTTTCATTAAACAAACTGGAACTTTAGAGGCTGACTAGTATGCACTGGGTTGTGTTAAGTCCAAATATTCACATTCATTGACACATACGAAGTTGCGCAATGCACTGGAAGCTAATAAAAAACATATCATTCTTCTGTAATGAGTACTAAAGTCCCACTCACAGATTAGATGAGGATGGTGGAGCTATTTTTCTAACGAAGGCTTTAAAATATGATTTTAAGTGACTATAAAGGGAGGTAAATGTAATTCTTTGTCTACATATAACATACTCAGCAGAGGCAGGGCTGGCTCTACAGTTTTTGCTGCTCCAAGCAATGAAAAAAACTGCCACCACGGACGGCAAAAAGGGAGAAGCTGCTGCCGATTTACCGCCCCCGTGGAAAAACTGCCACCCCTTTCTGACTGCCTCCCCAAGCACCTGCTTGGAACGCTGGGGCCTGGAGCCGGCCCTGGGCAGAGTTAGTCAATAGGAGGTGGCTGCAGAATTCAGATCTATATTCAGGTTTCAGTGTCTTGGAGTGTTTACATCTGGGGGTTTGGTTTAGGCCCATCTCTACTATTGAGAATTGAAAGAGACATAGTTCCCAACAATTAATACTGACTAGGGCACAACACATTCAAATTATGTACACAGTGTTTCTCTGTCTAAATCAAACCTTTTAAAAATACCTACATACTTTTATATGGCTTGCAAGTAGTGAGCAAAAGTTGTGACTGCACAATTAAGGTTGGAAATCACTTTTTATTAAAGCTTTCAATTTTCACCTTCTTCCCTCCAACCTTCCTCTCTCTCTCTCTCTCACACACACACACACACGCAAGAAGAAGGAGAAGAGGAGAAAAGAAAGGAAACAAAAATTCCTTTTGTGGTAAATAAAACACTGCATTTCTTGGAAAAATTAGATATATTTCACTTTCTGGAAAGGGTTCAGCTACACTGAATGATAGGGGCTTCAATGGAACTTTGACAATTTACAGCAGCTTAGGATCTGCCGCCTAACTTCATAGGGAAGAGCTAGACCATGATAAATATCCAAACCATGGAAAAATAAGTAACCTAAGTTCCCCCAAACTCTGCTAAAAATCACAGAACATTTAACTCCTAACAGCATTGCCTACTTAACTCACATTTTTACTTCAAACACATCTATTAACAAAATTTGAACAGCTTAATCATTTTCAAAGTGAAAATATTGCCTCTGGGCATGCAAAGCTTTCTGTTGTGAGCCAAACCTGTCTTGTGTGTGTGTTCCAGATACCATAGCTCTCAACTTTCTGGTGGGAATTCTTTGGCACATGCAGTTTTTATTAAGGTTCGGAATTATTGGATCACATGTTGATGTAAACCATCATCTTAAAAATAATTAAGAATGCTTATCTGAAAAAAAACACTTATTTTATTTTACTGGCACCTCATTTGTTCCTCATTTAAAATGTTTTGGTGTTAGATTGTTCTGCCTCATGAAGGCATACTCAGCTTTGACCATGGCAGCATCCATTTTAAAGTTCTTTTACTAGCCTGTATTGGAAAAATCTATTTGTCTGCTCTAACACCGAAATTGATAGGAAGAGCTAAGATCCACCAGTGCCAACCCCTGCGGTTATAGGTAACCAGTCATGTGGGAAATGCTCACCTGATCCTAACAAATTACCTCTGAAGGTAAAAACCCTAAGGTCCCTGCCAGGATGCCCCTGGGGAAAATTCCTTCTCAGCCACATATTTGCTTATCACTTTAACCCTGAGCATGTAAGCAAGATTCATGACAGTTAAGAATCTAATCTAATTTATATTCACACCTCAAAATAACACTGGTGTCCAAGTTTTTGTTCTGGAATCTTTGCAAGGTGTATTGTGCCGGAAGCTAGAGAGAGACTTTCATAATACAAGCATCATCATTTCATTTTTATTCATATTTCCATATTCCAGATGGTTTGGCAACTCATAGTTGTGGGAGTAATACAGCAAACTGGATGTGAGAATGCTAAGGGAAGTAGTGAAGTGATTTGGGTTATGAGGTCATCAGAATGCAGATGACACACACTGTAGTCTATTTCTTGTTCTTTTCAAATTCCTATGGGGACTGATCCAACTATCATTAAAACTAATGGAAAGACCCCATTGGCTTTAGTGGGATGGGAGCTGGATGGGCCCGTGGTGTGGTGTCCATTTTGCATCTGGCTAGATGTTGCTGTATTGACGTCTTCATAGAATAAGTGTTTAAAAGGTTTCAACTTGTATATTGAATGTTTAGATTAATTTAATTTAATTTATATGGTCTGGTGTTCTCCAGAATGCATAATGGTAGAGGCATGACTATGACAGTGTTTGTTTATTAACTGAATGATATCAAGTTAGTTTTTAAAATTAAAAATGACTAACTATAATATTAGAATGTGCTCAAATGTGGCAGAGGGAGGGTGTCAGATAACTTCCATCCCTGTATACTGAAAGAACTGGTGCCTGATATGGCTAGCCTGATAGCAAAGATTTTTAATAAAGCTATCTATTCAGGGGTACTGCCATATGATTGGAGAACAGCTAACATTGTGCCTATATTTAAGAAAGGTGAAAACATTAATCTGGGTAATTACAGACCTGGCTGTCTGACCTCAGCAGTATGCAAGGCTTCAGAACAAATTATTCAGGAAAGAACAATTAAGTTCATAGAGGTAATTGGTAAATTTAAATTAGGGAAGCTGGGGATCAGTACAAGTGTTGTAAGGTAGATGAGGAATTGGCTAAAGGGGAGAAGGCAACGGATCATGCTGAAAGATGAATTATCGGACTGGAGGAAGGTTACTAGTGGAGTTCCCCAAGGATCGGGGACTTGGGATAAGTCTTATTCAATATTTTTTAATGACCTTGGCACAGAAAGTAGGAGTGTGCTAATTAAGTTGCTGAAGATACAAAGCTGGGAGGCATTGTCAATACAGAGGAGCATTGGAATATTATTCAGAAAGATCTGGATAACCTTGAAGACTGGAGTGATGGAAGTGGGATGAAATTTAATAGTGCAGAGTGCAAGGTTATACATTTAGGTTCTAATAAGAAGAATTTCCTCTACAAGCTGGAGGCTCATCAGTTGGGAATAAGAGAGAAAGAGAAAGACTTGTGTGTGGGGTCAATCACAGGAGGGTAGTGGTGGTTGGTGACTTTCTTCTGAGGAGGACGGAGGCACCCATCTGTCACCCTGACATGGCATCCCGGGAGGTGTGCTGCCTGCCAGGGGCCCATATCCGAGATGTTATGGAGGGATTGTCAAGGATCATCCAGTCCTCTGACTACTACCCCATGCTACACATCCATGTGGGCAGTAATGAATCTGCAAGGTATGATCCTCAGAGGATCAGAAGTGACTACAGGGCTCTGGGAGTAAGAGTGAAGGAGTTGGGAGTGCAGGTGGTGTTCTCTTTGATCCTTCCAGTCAAGGGTAGGAGCCCAGGCAAAGACAGGTGCATCCTGGAGGTAAATGCCTGGCTGCGAAGATGGTGTTGCCAGGAGGTCTTCGGTTTCCTTGACCACAAGATGCTGTTCCAGGAAGAAGGACTGATAGGTATAGATGGGGTCCACCTATCGAGGAAGGGGAAGAGCATAGTTGGATACTGACTGGCTAACCTAGTGAGGAGGACTTTAAACTAAGTTTGAAAGGGGCAGGTGACCAAAGCCCACAGGTAAGTCAAGAGACCTGGGATAAGGTTTGGAATTTGGGGGGAGCATGGGCTGTTATAGCAGGGATAAAGGAGAGACAAGACAGAACTGCAGGGCGGGGGGAAATCAAATCAGTGTCTTTGGTGTCTGTATACTAATATGAGAAGTGTGGGGAATAAGCAGGAAGAACTTGAAATGCTAGTAAATAAACACAACTATCACACAGTTGGCATCACAGAGACCTGGTGGGATAAAACGTCTGACTGGAATATTGGTATAGAAGGGTACAGCTTGCTCAGAAAGGACAAGCAGGGGGAAAAGGAAGGAGGTGTTGCCTTATATATTAAAAATGTATACACTTGGATGGAGTTCGAGATGAAAATAGGAGACAGACTTGCTGAAAGTCTCTGGGTACTGATAAACGGTGTAAAAAACAAGGGTGATGTCATGGTAGGGGTCTACTACAGACCACCTAACCAGGAAGAAGAGGTGGGTGAAGTTTTTTTTAAACAACTAACAAAATCTTTGAAAAGTCATGGAAGACGGGAGAGATTCCAGAAGACTGGAAAAGGACAAATATAGTTCCAATCTATAAAAAGGGAAATAAGGACAACCCAGGGAATTACAGACCAGTCAGCTTAACTTCTGTACCCAGAAAAAAATGGAGCAAATTATTATGCAATCAAGTTGCAAACATCTAGAAGATAATAACAAGATAAGTATCAGTCAGCATGGATTTGTCAAAAACAAATCATGTCAAACCAACCTGATAGCTTTCTTTGACAGTGTAACAAGCCTTGTGAATAGGGGGGAAGTGGTAGACATGGTATATCTTGACTTAAGTAAAGCTTTTGATACTGAAACCTGTCTCACATGACCTTCTTATAAACAAACTAGGGAAATGAAACTTATATTTAGTAGTTATCAGTGGTTCACAGTCATGCTGGAAGGACATAATGAATGGGGTCCCACCAGGATCAGTTCTGGGTCCAGTTCTGCTCAATATCTTCATCAATGGTTTAGATAATGGCATAGAGAGTACACTTATAAAGTTTGTGGATGATACCAATCTGGGAAGGGTTGCAAATGCTTTGGAGGATAGGATTAAAATTCAAAATGATCTGGACAAACTGGAGAAATGGTCTGAAGTAAATAGGATGAAATTCAATAAGGACAAATGAAAAGTACTCCACTGAGGAAGGAACAATCGGTTGCACATGTACAAAACGGGAAATGATTGCCTAGGAAGGAGTATTGTGGAAAGGGATGAGGGGATCAGAGTGGACCACAAGCTAAATATGAGCCAACCGTGTAATGCTGTTGCAAAAAAAAAGCGAACATCATTCTGGGATGTATTAGCAGGAGTGT
The DNA here is from genome assembly GCF_965152235.1 of Eretmochelys imbricata. Classification (NCBI taxonomy): domain Eukaryota; kingdom Metazoa; phylum Chordata; order Testudines; family Cheloniidae; genus Eretmochelys; species Eretmochelys imbricata. The sequence continues at coordinate 113,299,021 of NC_135575.1, read as the reverse complement.
TGTAAGCAAGACACAAGAAGTAATTCTTCTGCTCTTCTCTGTGCTGATTAGGCCTCAACTGGAGTATTGTGTCCAGTTCTGGGTGCCATATTTCAGGAAGGATGTGGACAAATTGGAGAAAGTCCAGAGAAGAATGACAAAAATGATTAAAGGTCGAGAAAACATAACCTATGAGGGAAGATTGAAGAAATTGGGTTTGTTTAGTCTGGAAAAGAGAAGACTGAGGGGGGACATGATAAGTTTTCAAGTACATAAAAGCTTCTTACAAGGAGGAGGGAGAAAATTTGTTTTTCTTAACCTCTGAGGATAGGATAAGCAATGGGCTTAAATTGCAGCAGGTTGGACATTAGGAAAAATTTCCTAACTGTCAGGGGGGTTAAGCACTGAAATAAATTGCCAAGGGAAGTTGTGGAATTTGAGTTTTTAAGAGAAGGTTAGACAAACACCTGTCAGGAATGGTCTAGATAATACTTAGTCCTGCCATGAGTGCAGGGTACTGGACTAGATGACCTCTCAAGGTTCCTTCCAGTCCTATGAACCTATGACTATGAGTCACCAATGTGAAACAGGTGTGAAAAAGGCAAATGCTATTCTAGGATTTATTAGAAGAGGCCTTTTCAGTAAAGATTGTACAAGACACTGGTAAGACCTCATTTGGAATATTATAGACAAATCAGGCCATCCATGTTCAAGAAAGATGAATTTAAACTAGAACAGGTGCAGAGAAGAACCATGAGGATGATCAAGGGAGTGGAGGGTCTATCTTATGAGAGAAGACTGGAAAAGCTTGTCTTGTTTAGCCGAGCAAAAAGAAGGCTGAGAGGGGATATGATTGCTCTCTATAAATACAATGGGGAAGGGAGGACGGTAAATACCAGGAAATGAGAAGAGCTATTTAAACTCAAAGACAATGTTGGCTAAGAACAAATGGGTATAAACTGGCCATGAATAAATTCAGACTGGAAATTAGAAGGTTTCTAACCATCAGAGGAATGAGGTTCTGGAATAGTCACTGAATTTTTGTTGTGCGGGTAAATAATTAAGTTTTATGAGAGAGCTGGACACATTTCTGATTGTAATTGTATGACACGGTTGCTTGTGATTATGAGGGGCAGGGCCCAGCAGCCCTGAGGCTCACTTCTACTTTATGTCTGATGTTCCTAAATCTCATGCTTCAAGGTTTCAGCCATCCAATGGCAGAGATTAGGAAAGTATTCCCTCCCACCCCCCAGTGTATTCTGGAAGGGTTTTTTATCTCCTTCCTCTGAAAAATCAGGTATGGCCATGGCTGGAGATTGAACTTTGGGAGGGGTGGACTCGGGATCTGATGTGGCACCGAGCATTCTCTTTCTCAGGTGCTTGACTAGCTGGTTCTTGCTCACATGCTCAGGGTCTAACTGATCACTATACGCAGGGTCAGGAAGTAATTTTCCTCGAGGTCAGCTTGGCAGTGACTTTGGGGAGTTTTTCCCTTCCTTTGCAGTGTATGGGTGCGGGTCACTTGCCAGGATTATCTGGGCATATCTCACTTAACCATTTCCCTGCAACTGCAGGGACTCAAGCACTGATGCACCTTGGTCCTTCCTATTCTCTGCCTGTGGCAGATAATAATCTACTCTCCTGTGGTCTGTAATACTTTAATCCAATTTCAGCTGTTATGTTTAGTGTATAGTTGCTGGGTGGTATTGGTGGCTTAGACTATGATCTGGTGATCCCTTCTGGCCTTAAACTCTGTGACTCTATGGCCTAGTCGTTCCTATCTAGGACCTAAATAAACAGTCAGACTTTCAAAGGAGATTAGGTTTTATATAGGGTCCTAAATGATGTAGTCAGATTTTTCATAAGTGCTCAGCACCCAGCAGTTCCCACAAAAAGCAATGAAAATTTACCCTTAATTGTGGGTGCTGAGTTCTTTTGAAAATCTGGCCCATAAAATATAACAAAAGCTTGAAAGTGTTTCTTTTCCACATATGTTATTTGAATAAATTTATGAATGAGAATATTATTGCTACAAAGAATTCATCAACTATAACATACATTGGATATCTGATGTCTTTCCTGTATTCAAGTCATTTATCTATGAAGACATTGGAGACAGGAAAAACCAGAGTGCTTCTATAGTTAGAACAACTGTATAGAAACTTCTCATTAGAAGAGAAGTCAATCTTAATTTGTGCTTAAATTTGATGAAAGGTGAAATTAAAGGACCTGGAAACCGTAGGATACCCCAGAATCACATTCAACATGCAGAGATTCATAAATCAATCGTATATTTAATATGAATTACCAAGATGCAGTATACACAAAACACATATTGAACCAACAATAATTACATCTTTTGTAAAAAAAAATATGGTATTGTACATGATGAACCATAAGGTTTTTAAGTTTGTTACAAGCGCAACTGATTGAGATTTCAAATATCCGCTCTTTTGATGCAGATCCTGTGTATTGTAAATCAACTTCACTTGTTCCCCAAGCTAATTTATCCAAGTGCTCTATGGGACTCCTGCCATATAAGAATTTCACAGGTCAGAAAAGCATTGTGAAGAATCCTAGAGGTCATTTAAAACATGTTAGCTTTCTAACTGGTAGGCAGTTCCATCCAATCGGGGGGGAAAAAGAAAGAAATATTTTGCCTCTGATAGTCCCATTCCATGGGGAGATAAGATCTGACAAAAGCAGTAACAAAACATTACAATATGTGGACCTGAACATATGTTGTTTGTTTCTGCTTAAGGCAGAGAAGGAGCGAGCGAAAGTCTATCTATCTATCTATCTATCTATCTATCTATACAAACACATAAAACATATATCTATGAATCATCTATCTATAATGTGTATGTATCTCTATATACAAAATATCTATCTATAGATATATATAAATAACAGAAACAATAGTGGTTTGTTGAACAGTACTGTAAATATATTGTGCCATGATTAAGGTGAAATGCAGGCACCATTTTATAGTCAATGCAGATCTCTCTTTATGCATAGGAATGCAGAGAAGGAATCTGATGATATGAACATACAGTATTCTGGTGAGCAAGAATAATTTAAAGCTAGCAAATAGCATAAACTGTATTTCCTAAAATACTTTTTAGCAAGAAGTAGTACTTTGCCATGTGCCTGCGGGTGTTTAAACTCTTTGCCTCTGATGTCCAAGGGGTTGATGCACATATAGTCCTATAGCCTTATATTGAATTTTAAAGCTATAGTACCCTAGCGCAACCAGTCCCTGCCCTTCCACTCCCTAAACAAAAACCCCATGAAGTGCAGATTTTAAAGATGCTGGACAGGAAGATTCCCACCTTCCATGCTAACAATGAGACATCTATACATGGAGGGGCTCCCAATGTGCAGATCCTTAGCAAATGATTGGAAGGCAAAATTCCCAAAGTAATAGGAGTTTTCCCTGATTAAGGAATTCAGGATCTGTCTCTGTATTTAAAGGTAGTGATTCCATTCTGAGAAATACATACTATGATTTTTAATGTACATTTAGTCTCTGTCTAAAATTATAGATGGGACCAAACCTCAAAGCTGTGATTTTGCTCTGAACTTAGCCAAAGCCGGATCTGAGGTTTTGATTCACCGCATTACAGAGTTCAGATCCAGGTCCTATTTTCCTCACAGTGTTTGGGTCTGGAGCTTTTGATTCAGGCCGGTATCTATCTAAAACCAGAATGCTTCAGCATTTCTGTGACCTCTTTGCATTTTAAGTCTGCTAAAGTCCACGGATTCAAAATGACTATAAACTAGCTGACTGAAATTAGATCCTATGAAAATGAGCAGCTCCCCTGTTCCCACACAGAGAAACTTTGAAAAGGCTAAATAGGTGAGGAATGTTTGTCAAAAAGTAGAATTTTAGGGGTAGAAGGGTTCAACAAAATCAGTTATACCAAGAATATGACAAATTACAAAATAAACAAAAATAAGCTTTGGAGTGACCATTGAAAGCAAGATAGTATAAAATAAGAGAATTGGTAGAAAAGAATGCTTAAGCAGTTTATAACAATCATATGAAGACATTTTTCATTACGTTCAGGGTCCTCTATAAAAATATAGGATTCCTGCTCTTATCAGCACAGATCTTGCAGTGTATCAGGCAAACAGCAAAAAGTGGAATGTGGTTCTTATCTCAACTTGCAACAGAAAAACCTATAAATCTCAGAGAAAAGGCTACAAGTGAATTATGAGGGCCTTACCCTCTTATTTATACAGTGTATTTTTCTTTTTCTAAGAATAATGGTGTTGATTTAAAAGTGTGGAGAGAAAGATAGAGAGAGGGAGAAAATGTGGTGGAGAGTTTTTATAAAAAAAATACAAGAAAATAATAGTTCTACACTTTCTGTTTTCCCTTCTCAGAAACATACAAAAACACCCCCTCAAACAAACAGAAAAGAACGCCATTTTATCAGCTGGGAAAACAACAATGAATCTGATGCAGTGGAAAATATTTATAGTGTTCAAGATGTTCAGAAAGCAAAATGCTGTAGATATGATGTAGACATAGAGAATGCCAACCTGTTCAGGGGAGATGCTGAACTATAGGTAACAAAACCCCAACCCTAGCATGTGGAGTTGTGGAATAGCTGTGGGGGGAAAGGAATCTCTATCCTGGATTTGTCTTTCTCCTCCTTTACTAGCTACTGAAGCAAGGGAACATACACACCACAGGAGTTCCGATAGCTTTACATCTGGGGGAATCCTAGCGATACTCAAATCTCAACAAAGTTAACCAAAATCATCACAACACCTCTCTGCCCCCATGTTCATCTAGAAGAGAAGCTATGGCTTGCCTAAAAAGTGTGCTTGAGATGAAGGTAGCTTGTCTACTTGCTGCTGCTGCAACTGGAATGAGACCATTCCCACAATCTTCTAAGCAGAGGTTCCATCGGTGCCTAATTACTGTTCAGGTTGGTGGGAAGGGGAAAGGGGATGGAAATCTTCAGCCCCTTTCTTCTGTCTGGTTAAGACCAGTTCTGTCAGCAGTGAAGAGTTAATTTGGGGTTAAAATAAAACCTTTTAAATAACAAGAATGTTAGTCAGCTAGAGAAGAACCCAGACTCTTCTTCCCTATATGCTGTATGTCAGAATTAAAGTTGAGTGGAAGATAGAAATTCGTTTTTGCAAAGGGTTTTGACATTTCTATGTTTGGCTTTGTTTCAGATTGGAACAAAACCCTCACATTTTTAAATTCTCCATGAAGGAAAATTAAAAAAATAAATGTGTTGAATCAATTAATATGTTTTGGTTCAATTTTGACTTTTTAATTGTATAGTATATTATAATTTATAAGATATTACATAATACATTTTAAATGAAAAGTCATTTTAAAACAAAAAATCAAAAGGTTTCATTCCAAAAAATGTCAAAATGACATATTTCAACACGGCTGGAAATTTTCTGGGGTTTCTTCCCCAAAACAAAATTTCTGCAAAAATGTCAGTTTTTCAAAGTGTTTTAATTTCTAAGGACCTGCATTTTCCAACCAGCTCTAGTGAGAATGTTGGAAGACCTGCTGAAAAGCAGTGCATACCCCGTCATTCCCATTTGGTGAGTGGGAAAGTAGGGTTTAAACTGGCATTAAATAGCCAGTAAGAAAGTGGGTGAATCCATTTGAACTAGGAAAGAGCTTCTGGACTCTGGAACTATAGAAGCCAAAAGTTATAGCTGAAGATGCTTTCTAAAGGGTGGAGCTGAACGTTAGGGAAAAAAGTGCAGTTTAAAAAGTACTGACATCCCTTGATTTGCATCTGATTTTTATTGTTGTTACTACAGAGGATATAAATAGGATCAGGATTTGACCCTTCAAGCTATTAGAATAATTACAGTTTGTTTTTAAAATAATAGTATATTGATTCAATTTATTAAGAAACAAAACTAGGAGTCAGACTCTCATCTGGTGTAATGCAGCATAACTCTATTAAAGTCAGTTTATACCCTCTGGGGATATGACCCAAAATAACTAACTTCTAAAATCCAAATAAAGAATACTATATATTTGAGACTCTAATGAACTGATTGTCATAAAGTAAGCTCTGTGAACTTCTCTGCCTTCAAATTAGCCACTTGCACCTGCAAATCCGTTACTGATCTCTACAGTCTTGATTTGCAAATACAACTATGATACTTGTGTACACTAAATAGTGTGTGCACTTGTGTGCTCCCACCTCTCAATTTGTGAAACTCGGGTCCTTAAATTCAAGCATTTGATTACTTTGAGTTTAAAAACTATTTTCTAAGGGATATGCCCTTTTCTGATTTCCTTAACTCAGAAAAACCATTGTGATGTCCCTCAGGATGGTACTTGTGTATAAAATGCTAAGAAGGCCACAAGTCTGAATTTCCAGGTCAGTGTTTCTCAGCCTGTGGGCTGTGGCCCCTTCATGAGTCAGTAACAGGTATTGTGGAATCCTTTTTCCCATTCCTTCGTTTCCAGCCCTTTGCTGAGATAGGTTTACATAGTAACGTTCAACCAGCCTTGCACAGATGCCAGAAATACTTCATAAACCACAGTGGGATAATTTTAGGGTGCATCTGAGGAAGGATTGGTTGAATGTGAGGTCAAGATATGAAATATGCTGAGAACTCCTGTCCCCAACAAGACAGCTGACCATTTGAAGCATAAAACTTGTGGTTCTTACTGTTGTTTTATTTTTAATTTTATTTTAAATGCATCTTTTGTGAGAAAGACAAGCTGGCCTTGTTTCATAGTCAAACACTCCCCCAGAACAAGCAAGCCTTTTTGTTAAATGACAGGAACGCTGAAAGAATTATGATGCCATTGGACAAAATCCTTTTGTTTTAAATAGTTGCCATTTTTCCATGAAGAAATCAGACACCTTGTTGGTGTTTTCTTATAGTAAACATAAGGTCACCGAAGGGAAACAGGCTAGATGAAAGATCACCAAGCTATTAAATTACTTCCATCTGCAAACGTAAATCACATAGACATAAAAAGAGAAGTTATGGTAAGAACTCTCTAGTGTCATATATTTGGACTTAAAGATGTTCTACTGAAGACTTTATTCTACTGCCAAAATTAAGAAACATGAAGTCGTGACTCAGGAGCTGGACCAGGTCAAAAGCATTTTACTTCAGAAATATACTTCTCCCTCTCAGAGTCTCCCTCTTTCATCTTATGTGCAAAAGAAGTTCTAGGAATATTGACGATCCAGGGTGATTTCTTTAGTATTTTTGTATTCTTACCTACTAGCTTGAAACTTCTTCCTCTATAAGTTGGGTTCTTTTCCTGATAACGATTAGAGCTACGTGAACTATTTACAGCAAACAGTTTATTGCCTTTTTCTGTTTGCAAATTATTCATGAATTGGCTTCATTATTTTACAGACGTTTCTTACTCACAATTAGTCAGTGAATGGTTAAAGCATACATATTTCAGACTATGGATTTCTTGCATTTTCACTGTGTTGAACACTCTGGCTCTGAAGCAGCAAAGCACTTAAGCCTGTGTTTAACTTCAAGCATGTGAGTAGACCCACCTGGAGTCACCTTCAATTTACATTATAGACCCCCTAAATCTGTTGCTTTCAACATTTGCTTTTAAGATTTCATTGTAGGTGTGTGGTCATCTAGGTCACATGGGAGTGTTTATGCTTCCCTATTGGATGACTCCCCAAACCAGAATGACTTTCAAGGTGGCTCTGTAAAATATTTCCGGTGTAACTACTCATGAAAATACCTATTTGTGACAACTGCTCTTCCCACAAGTATGATCATGGAAAGCTAATAAAAGTAGTAGTGAATGTTGTTTAAAAAAAATCATAAACATGTTTACGAATTCTTTTTTTTAACTATCCACCCTAACAATGATATACAAGTGTACATAAAAGGAGTAATTATGTTTCTTTGGGAACCGAATAATTTCAATATTGTTGAGAGATTATTTTTTTTATCTCCAGAGCTATGTTGCTCCTTTTACTGCTGGACATTATATCTCCTTATCACAAGTATTTTCCCCCTAGTTTATTGGATTTTCTGCCTAGTTTCATTTAAGTTTAAGGAAGGAGCCCCTACTTATTTTTCTTCCACTGCATGTTTTTGTAACAGAGGCTTAATATGTTTTTGTGGATTTTTATTTGTTCAGTACAGGATATTCATTGCAGGTATTGGCTGCACTGAGAGAAGTTGAAATGTTGTGAGACAGTATTGTTCTCAAAGAGTCCCTGCATACTTGCTTAACAAAATACATCACAAATATAACAAAGATATATATGCACAGACCACAAAAATAAACTTTTAACAAGGGTTAACTCCTCTTCCCATTTGTCTGTTCCTTATGTGTATCAAACACATTATTTTATATAACAAAGGAGAGGATGTTCCTGAAGTTGCCTTTCAATTGGATCTTGTCTTTATCCATGCATAGAGAGAACTAAAATGTTTATTTATACATGTGGATCTTTATATTCATACTCAGTATGTACTGCATTCAAGCATCTAGGATTTTCTTTAGCAGAAGGAATGCAAAGGCACACACTGAAGATAATGACAATAGGTGAAAGTTCTGTTTGGCAGTTGTCCATGCAGCCTGAAGATATTAACAAGGGGACCATAGAGAGGAATGCCAGATTTTTGTTCATCATTGTTATTGAGAGGTCTGGCTCCATGTTCAAGAATTTGTTTCCAACTAAAAGGACCTCCAGGAGTTTTCTTTGATTCTGACTTTGATGAGATCTCTCTAGCCCTCCCAAGAAGAAGATGGTGAAAAACAACAGTGAGGAAGAGTTCTAGAATCCTTCAAAGGAAAATGTCCTGTCTCTTTGGGCCATCTGTCTCCAAGGCTATGTCCAGAAAATAAGATTGCTTTTTGGGGAAAGAAAGACCCAGACCAATGTGGCCAGCATCTGAATGCCAGGGAGTACAGTTTATGGGGCACTAGAGTTATGTAACCCTAAAAATATCCTATTTATTTAAACTATTTTTCATTTCAACTATTTTCTGCTTCCTAGAAAGATGTGCCAATGGAAAAAGAAATAATATTTTCCTTTACTTACCAGAATTTTATAAATTTGACAAAGTTTTCCCCATCTTATTTTGTCCTGTAGTGGAGAAAAGAAGGTAATCTGAAAAGAATTCAAAGTGGAACTGTTTGAAACTTGGAATTTTTTTTCCACTGGAAATTTTGACATTTAAAAAAAAAATTGTTCCCTGTTAATAACTAGATGTCTGCCATATGGCTAATGTCTCTCCCTTGCCTTCTTACCCTTTGCTAAAGGACCAACACGATCTGTCCTAGAGGCATCTAGCATTGTGACAGATTTGTCTTCAGGTGACAACACTTCAATTAAACTAGTAACTTCAAGATAGACTACTGGCTCTTTCCTTCCTGTGAACTATGATGTAGAAAACAGAGGAATAATTTAGCCTCACATATCTCAGACTTAATTGAAGGAATAAGGACAGAACAATTATAAACACACAGAGTGTCATCCTTAATTCACCTGACCAATCATATACCTTCTCCACAGATGTACAAAAAATCCTCTCTAGGGCTAGATTTAAGGCTGGGGATAAACACTGTAATAAGTTGCTATTATCAGCAAGGTAAAATGGGGCTAAATTGTGAAGGACTGTAAAGGTAAAAACAAGAAGCTTAATCTGTCCTCACAAATTGTATGTGGGTTGTGGGGGTTGTGAGAGATGTAGTCAAACGTACTCAAGCAGAAATAACAGCTGATGTGATCAAATGAAATGTTCTATCTTTCTATTAGTGAAGTGCAGAGGAGAAAGGGAAACTATTTAGGGAAGAAAAGGAGGACTTGTGGCACTTTAGAGACTAAGAAATCTATTTGAGCATAAGCTTTCGTGAGCTACAGCTCACTTGATGAAGTGTAGCTTCGATGTAGCTGTAGCTCACGAAAGCTTACGCTCAAATAATTAGTCTCTAAGGTGCCACAAGTCCTCCTTTTCTTTTTGCGGATGCAGACTAGCATGGCTGCTACTCTGAAACCTGTCATTTAGGGAAGGAGCCTCTTACACCAACCATCAGTTCTTTCTATGTTTGACTCCAAATCTTGTAGAACACTATGCCCATTGCTCATTCCAGCGATCAAAACAAGTATTATGGCAGAATGTGTGCTTCCTCCTCTGAGCCTCCAGCCAGGCTGTTGGGGAAGAAAGGAGGCATGTGAAGAGAGAACATGCTTTTTCCGAGTGGGGAAAAAAATCACTGGTGGACAAACACTGAATTTTAAGGGAAGCCACTCTATTAGAAAAATTCTGTGGAAATTGCTAAAAGAGCTAATATGGCCAAATCACCCTAGGTAAAATCCTTGTCCCACCAAAGTCCAATGGGAGTTTGGCCATTGACTACAATGGGACCAGGCTTTCCACCTCTGTTACCAAGAGCTGCTCCCAAGCGCTCTGTGGCAGTCAGAGGACGGGAAGAAGAGTTGTTGTGATATAATAATCATCATCCTAGTCCCTGGAGCTTCCATAATATACAAACAGTTTTGAGGCCTTGTCCAAACCAGTTCCTTGTGGACTAGAGTGCACCTCACAGAACTATCATCACAATTGGCATTCATTGGTATCCTTGTTTACAGTCTCAGTAGGAAGAACAAGGACTGAATGAAGGTGGGGAAAGAGTTGTGATAATAGGAATGTCTCATTATTAACTTGTGTTCCCCTGGTCTGTTTGTTGCTGACTCTGATGGTCTTCTGTCTTATACTTAAATTATAAATTCTTTGGGGCAGTGACTGACTCTCTGTTCTGCATTTGTGCAGCACCTAGCACAATGTGACCATGATCCATGATTGAGACCTCTAGACACTACTGCAATACAGATAATCATCATAATCATCATCAATCATCTAATGAGCTATCATGCCTAGTGGTGACCCTTCAAGAATAGGGTAAAGTAACACTTATAGGCTACAGTCAGTTTAAAATGTCACAGCTCCCTCTAATCCATTCAAAGTGTTGCTACTTGGGTTCTCTGCTTGGCTTGCCTCTCTGATCACATCAGCTCCCGCTTTGAGTCCACTGACTCGACTGATTCTCCCTGCACCCTTGCATCAAATGCAATCTCCTTGTTTTAACCTTTAATGTCCATCACAACTTAATCCCACACTACCCTGTTGATTTAGTAACTCACTGCAGTGCCAACTCCTGACTGTCTTCAGAAAACACTTTCGCTCAGACACCTTCATGTTTTCTCTCAAACAATCTACTATATACGAGAAAAACATCCTGACACAATCCATACAACCCCTCCTTTATCTTCTTACAAATCCCTCCTTAAGACTCACCTCCACTAGAATGCCTAGCAAACCCTGCTGACATATCATCAGTGGGCAGATGGTGAGCTAAAACTGTCCCTCTTCCCATTCCTTCCATTCTCCCTTCCTCACTCTTACTATCTCCCCATTTCTAACCCTACCTCTAATTCCAATTTCCAAAACTTAAAAAGAAAAACAACAAACCATATAACTCACAAAGCTGCGCCAATTTGTCATCATTTCCATTTGCTTGTATTTTATATTGTCATCCCCTTCCCTTCAGCTCTTTGGTGTCTTTTAGACTATGCATCCTCCAGGACTGGGATCATCTCTCATCTATGTGGAGTGCATTATCCAGCACAATGGGGCCCCAGCCCCTACTGTCTTTGGTCACTACCAATAATAACAGTTCTGTATATATATTCTATGGCTAACCAGTGGTATGATTAAACAGAGAACTTCATTCTCCAGAGCTGTCAATCCAATTCTTTTCATCAGTACATTTAATCGTTAAAAAAACATTTTAAAATAAAAATATTTTCTTTTTTCCTTCTTTCTGTAATCTCATGTAACAGGGTGATGAGTGCTATGGAGATGACTATAAATAAAATAAGAGTTTATTCATAATATATTTGGCTTCAAGGGTATTATAAAGAAAATGAAATCAAAGGCATACAGTGTTCATTGTGCCAGGTGAAAGTCACTACAGAATATTAAAACCAAAAAATGTTTCTCTTTCCCTTTCTTTCTTTTTTATTTATTGAGTAAAAGATAAATTATTTGGATGTCAAGGAAATATAGCAGAGAAAAAAATGTTAGCAGTGGCAAATAGTGCCCAGTGTTGGTCAGTTGTGGCTAACATTGTTTAACCATGGATGTTACAAAACTTTCAAAAAAAATCCTTTATCTTAGCTTTTCAAAGCCTATCCTGTGGACTTTATGGAGCTACTGCAGCAACTGGAATTCGTCTCTGCCCACTCTGCTTTAACAGTCGTGATTTGGTGCAATACTGAGTTCAGTCCAAACTTAAAGAGGGGTTCAGTGCCCACTTTGGCAAAGTGCACCTCTTTGAACCAGTGAAGGCTGCTATCATTCAGTGGACTATTACCAGCACTGGCCTCCCTTGAGGACTCTGTGGGGTAAGGACATCTTTAAGTTGACTCTAAACTTGCTGTTTAAGGACATCTTGCTGTTGACTCTAGAGGATCCCTCGCAGAGAAAATTGCTGCAGCAATGTGTATAATCAGCATATCCCATGGCTGCTCTACCCATGCACCCTCCCTGGCCAGCACTGACCAATGTTTCAGGTTGTGCCAACAGACCCGTGTTTGAGGACAGAATGCAACCACTTTGCTTGCTGAGGTCAGGGACCCTGCGTAATAGTTTACATCAACAGAAGTTGGTATGGAACCTCATATGATTCAGGCCAACAGTCAATAAAGCTAATCCAGCCTATGCATTGCAGGCACAGAAGGCAACAATTTCCACAGAAATTCTTCTCTAGATATCTTGGTCCTCTGGCTTCTTTATTTTTGTCACTTTGCTGCTTTAGTAGCCTACTTTGAAGTTGCTTTTTTAAGACACCCTCTCAATTTACCAGTAGGAATGAGGAATGGCTGCCTTCCATCCTCCCCCCAAAACTAACCACTCCTACTCTATTGTATGACACTGGCAAAGTTAACACACTAGAGTTTGTTTGTAGACCCCCAGGACTCAGGAATGCCATATTTCCTTACATATAATTAGTGGTAAATCAGTACTGCACAGTGGAGTTTTGTGTCTGAGCCCACTACCCGTTTGTTCTTCAGTTTGATATATTTCTGTTTAAAATGTCACTTACATTCTGCATTGGAATAAGATTCTTTGTCCTGATATGCACTTTTGTTGTTCTACTTTGGGATTAGAGAGGAGGAGACAGTGACAGTGACAAAGGAGGACAGAATAGTATCTCATGAATTGTTTACCGGAGCACCTGTTTCCCAGTAGCCACTATCTGAACCTGATAGAAATATGTCTTTGATTTTTCTTTTATAACATGAACCATGAAATGTTGCCAGCCTATATTTTTTTCTGCCAAATATCTAACATATTCTGCTGTTCATAGGATGATTGAAACTGATATCATCTCCCTCGGCTACTGGGGTGATGTTCCCTACATTTTCAAATTGAGTTTGGATTCCTTCCATAAAGATGTTATCTGATTAATGCAGTACCTACTGTGATGCATGTTAGGCACTGACTTCCCACCTGACCATTACAAACAGCTGCAGAACAGTAACTAAACTGGCAATCTAATTCCAATGAGTGGGAGGTCAATGCAACATCTGTCTTTCTTATCTTCTGCTTATTTGCACATGACTGCACTTTTTTTTATTCTGTTGGTTGAAGAGTCTCTCAAGCATGTAAGTGACTCCTGCTTCACTATGTGTTTTGTTAAGTCATCAGACTTCTGCAACTCATTTAAAACTTGTTTTATTTCAAACTGAGTGGTTAAAGTGGACACAGACTTTATGGATTATGCATTCCTAATAAAGTTCCACTGTTTTCGTTATGATAATGAAGTCATTGGGCAGCAGGATTATGGAATTTATGTGTGTGGTATGATACATGAATGTAGTCAGGCACCAATGTCTGACACAAAAATAACAGCACTAAGAAAGATAGGAGTAAGTGACAGCATGAAGTTTTAGTGATACATGAATTATATGTTTTTTCCCCCTCCAGTGCCAACAGTGATTAGAGTGGCCTTCAAGAAATATTAGTGTCCAAGTTCATTTGACAAATTTGGAATAACCAAGTCCTAGAATGCAATACTCTTACTCACAATGAGTAGTAGCTTGCTCCAGAGAAGAGACACTATTTTCAGTGGGATTACTTAGGGTGTAAACTACTATACCAATATGGCCCTAAATAAAAATGTTTTAAAGATACAAAGAAAAAAGTAGGAAAGGAGACTAATGATGGGATTTTCAAAAGCACTTGAATGACATAAGGACACAAGTCCAGTTGAAAAAGGCAGTGGGATTATTGAGCTCCTAATTAGAACTGGATGAAATTTTTTGGCCAAAACATTTTTCAGCAAAAAATGCATATTAGGCAACATCAGAATGTTTCATGAATTCATGTTGGTTATGTGAGTTGTTGATCTAAAAAAATGAGAAAACTTTAAAATGTTTTGTTTCTACATTTTCTAAAAGAAAAGTTTTGATTTTTCAAATCACAGTCTATTATTGTTTCTAAATGAATATAAAATGCACTTGAAATCTAAACAAAATATTTTGTTCAATACAAATTTTTTTAACTTACGGTTTACTGGAAAAAATTCTCTTTTTCAGAATTGCCAGCAAACAAAAATGTCAATTATTCACACAGCTCTACTCCCACTTAGTTATTTAATTATTTAGTTGCTTTGGAAATTACCAAACTAATATCATACTCTGAAATGAAATGCCAATTTAACACTGATTAAAATTAAATAATTATTTTTTTAAAAAGCCATGATTACAGATGACATATTTCCAAAATGTTGCTGCTCGTTATCTTCAATCTGGTAATTAACAGCCATTATCAAATACAAGAGGGAGAGGAATTTACTAGAGATAAAAGGAAGACAGGTGAGTGCAAAAGATGGAAACAAAGCAGGCAAGAAATACAAAGTGGGTTAGAAAATTGAAGAGATTATCCCAAATTAAAGAAGAATAATATACTGTGGAGTGAAGATAATTTAGTCAGTAGAAATATACATATGAAATTATATTGATTAAAAAATGAAGAAACAGCCAGACATGTTGTTGTTGTTTAGGGTAAAAATAGCATAGTGAAAACAAGTGGGCTGCTCTGCTCCCTTTTAAGCTCCCTCCAGACTGTGAATGCCTTGCAGATGTGGCAGGGTGGAGCTCGCTGAACCCAGAGCAGCTCTTTAACTCCTTGCTGTCCAGTGTGGGGTTTGTATACCGCTGGTAACGAATATGGGAAATATTTAAGAATTTGATTTGATTAAATGCTAAAAGAGAGTTTGCCTGAGTAAAGACATCAAAATAAGGCCTATGAAAGTAATTTTTAAATCACAGGTGAATATAAAAAACAAAAGAAGAAAGGAAGACGAGGCAAGAAAGGAAGTGATAGTCAGCAAGGATTTATAAAAAGAAGGTGCTGCTTAACAAGATAAGCAATTTCTGAGGCACCAGAAATGAGAGTGATAGAGAAGCAGGATAACAGACATCACTTCTTTGAACTTCAGATAGGATTTACTCAAGTAGCATAAATGGTTAGTGTATAAGGTTAGCAAAATGATGTTGACAGTGAAATACTCATCTGGAAGAAAAACTCAATAAGCAATCCTAGAGAATAGTGGTCAATGTTTAGAGAGCTGGTAGGATGGAAGTGACAATGGAGTGTCACAGGAATCAATGCTGAGTCCAAATTTATTCACACTGTACATCATTGAATTGGAGGCTAGAATGGGCCTGGCTCCAAAACTCACTGAAGTCAACTGGAGTCTTTCGATTAACTTCACTGGGTTTTGGATCAGGTCCAAAATGCAGGAAACTGTGAATATTTGTGCATAATATAGATCAGGCAAGGATGGCCAATGTAAAAGAAATGGGAGATTAGAGCCAAAGAAACCGAGAAAACATAGGACCAAGAGCAGAAAATTGGCTTATGCAATTTACTGTACAAGAGAAAAATGGGAGAAAGGACCATGCTCTGAGCAGTCCCCCAAAATGCAAAACATAGACCTGGAGACAGATAAATGGGTCTTGTCACCCCAGTTTTCTCAGTATGATGATTCCCAAACCAGCATCATCCATGTGTAGCAAATCAGTCTGGCATTAAATGTGAATCATACTTTCAATCATCTCCACAATAACATCCGTGTTAAATTTTGTTTAAACCACATCAAATAAAGCCTTGAGCAAACTAATCTACTCTGGGTAAAATGTTGTATGCTTTTATTGAGAAGCCAGAGTTGATGAACAGAATATTAAATAACGTTCAATAATTTTCCCACTCATGAGTTAATCTCTTTTCTTCCTGTTGATATATCTCATGCCTCACTTATCACAAAGTCAGGCCCTTGATATAAGTTATTAAATCATTTTGCACATTTTTAAGATTACTCAATCAAAGCTTGCAATTGCTTTATGTCATGTCATTTGTTTGATGACAGCTGTTACCTTTACAAAGTGTGGATGACTCTAATTACAAAGTCAGGAAAATTCTGCAGTAACCAGTAATTAGCAACAAACACCTGGTCGGGTCTATGAAAGACAGGAAAGTAATCCTTCAACAAGTTGCCCCCTCACCTCCCCACATCCAAAGAGTGGGAATTATGTGAATATCAGGTTTTGCTGCTGGCAAAGCTTCTGAAGTGAGCTGTAGCTCACGAAAGCTCATGCTCAAATAAATTGGTTAGTCTCTAAGGTGCCACAAGTACTCCTTTTCTTTTTGCCTAGAAGAAGAGACTGTTGGGAAAAATGGGAGGAGACTTTACAGACAAGAATATATTTCAGTGTATTGAATGTTCTGTTATGTTAAAATATCATTAACAGTATTAAAGCAACAACGAATAGATATATACACAGAAATGGGAGTGCGGCATAGTAGGTAGGTACAGGGAGAAGATTAAGACACAGGTAAGGCTGTTTCATAAAGCATTTCTAAAGAGTGAGGTTAGGTACATTATTTTCCAGAAAGTTTCTGTAATATTTATTCATGTTAAACAGGGTTAAGGGAGCGGACCCACTTACTATTACACAATTTGAATAAGGGCAGCAGAATCTTGCCCTAATTTTGGGGTGGGATTCTCAGATACTGAATATCAAATTACACCGCATTCAGCAATCTGATCCACTAGGCCTTCCTGGAGCCCCACTGAAATGAATCAGGCTCTGCACAAGCATAACAAACCCTGTGTTTGAATCAGATTGCAGAATTGGGGCCCTACCTCTGCAGGAACATTATCTATCTATCTATCTATCGAGAGTGAGATGAGTTCCCCATGTTACTTATTTATCAATCAATTAATCAATCAATCCCAAAAAAATCACCTTTGGTTGGCTAGCATCTGAAGAGCTCTCATATACAATTTAACATAAACAAATGGTGTTTGCACTGAAAAGATTGACTCTGGAGAAGAAATGGGTGTGGGCTCCAGGCCACTGGAAGCTAAAACATGGTTATGTCAGCCTTGCTTCATGTTGATTCAGTCACGTGGTGAGAGAAGGGAGGGGGCAACAGAGAAGAATGATTGACACTCATTACTCATATCACTATGCATTTCTTTCTTCAAGGCAATTCACAGAGCAGCTAATATTGCTTCCAGAGAGAAAAGGAGGAGAGAGAATGACAGAGACATACTAACCCTTTATCCCTCTAGACACTGAGTCAAGATGCCATAATTACAATATAGAAGAAAATAATAAAAGCAGAAAAGTAAAATAATATTAGAAAAGCCATAATAATAATGACTAATACATTTGACATCTGGCACTACGTTGCATCTGTATAAGGTAATTGAGCTGACTAATTGAATTTGTGTTTCTTAATTTTCATAGCAAGGCTATGTTTAGTGCCTAAAATTTAAACACAAGAGAATTTCTGAAAATTCAAAAACTCTCCAAGATATTATTTCATGACATCCAGGAAATAGCTGGAATGAGACTTTGGAGGCTTAGCAATAACATGGCCACTATTTCCTAAAAACACATCATTTTACTATTTAGCTAGAAAAAATTAAGGGCCAAACTCTGCTCTGACTTGGCTTCCCTTCTCCTCCCATTGCAAATTCTCTTATGACTTCATTTTTGTGTCCCTTTTTTACCTCTTGCAGTCACACATCTAGTCCAGCAGATAAGTGTAATTTATTTCTACACGAATAAAGCCAAAGTTGTGATCATGGCCAGAGGAAAATTGTCCTACATCCCAAGCCAGAAAGGGAAGACAGTGGAGATTACAAGTTAATATTGACAGAACCTAAGGAAGGCAGCACCCTTGGGAAACTTTAGCAAACAATGACTGACCACATCCTGGGAAAGCACATTATTGCCCAACTTTACACACAGATATCTTGCATAGATGTGACATATTCTCAATGGAGATAATAAGTTCAGTCCAGTAACTCTTATTATTCATTATTTCTTTGTTTTGATTTAAATAATAATCAAAAGATGTCAAAGATGAGACTCTAGTAGATCCCACATAATTAGTGTTACAAGAAAACCCCAGCTGCATTTAAATAATTATGCAAACAGAAACTCAGCCAGCCTGCCACTTATAAAAAATTCCTTTCCACTCCTTCAGCATTCTGAGAAGCATACCCTCCACCCTCTACAACAGTCCCATCCTATAGATGCCTTTTGTAGTACACCAAATCTAAGCTATTTCAGACAAGGGGGGAACAGGGGTGGGAACAAGTTCCAGAGTCCCAGGGTCTTCAGAGAGAGGGGAGTGCAGCTTGAGTATCCCTGCTGACAGCATCTGGGGAAGTATGGCTGGTCTCAGGCTTTATAAGTCATAACCAATACGTTAAGCTCCCCCTGGAGATCCATGGCAGGCAGGTTTGATTCCCTTTTATGCACCTATTCCTTACACCCACCTATTTCTGAGACCATATTTTATTTAGTTTTGGCCTTTTGTCCATATTTGTCATTCCCAATATCCATTTTTGGGGTTCCAATAATTGTCATAAGCTTTCACACAGGTAGAAGATTATCTATACACATGGATAAGGCAGGCTAAATAAAGTCTTTGCAGTCTAGACAGTTTATCAAAAGATATATTTTACTAAATCTTCTGACCCAAGGTTATTTACTTATGCTAACTTTTATTAGGCCTAATGTGGTCTGATGCTAACTATTACCACCACTAGTCTTTAAGCTAGATACTTGGCCTCAGGTTCACTGCAAGGTTTAATTTAAAGTAATCTTTAAGTTTCTTTGTTTACTCCTACTTGCATTGTAGCTTTAGTTTCATTTGCACTAATTTAGCAAGCAACTAATTTAAAGTTTCTCAGATATATATGATTCTTTACCTAATTATATGAGCTCAGGTCATCCGTCAAGGTTCAACGTTACAAACCTGGGGGAAGTATAGTAATTAATAGACTTCTGCAGATTCGACAGAAGATTTGTAAAAAAAAATTCAAAGAGCAGGCAGTGCCATTACATCAGCTAACTAAGAGCAACTTATGACCTGTATCAGGCAGGAGGTCAGACTAGATGATCACAATGACCCCTTCTGGTCTCAGAATCTATTAATCTATTAACTTTGTCTGGACAGAAGAACACCAAAAGGTGTTTTGAGTCACTGAGGGAAGGACTTCTAAACCACAGAATCATAGAAATGTAGGGCTGGAAGGTGTGACAGATTTATGTTACCAATCTGCCTGGGGCATCAGGTGATCAGGCTGAGGCCACAGGATCTTTAAGGGAGGAGATGAAGGAGCACACCAAGTGACTAAGTTTTAAAGCTTTATTTATAAAATACCAGTTGAGAGTGCTGGGTGCTCCCCACGTCACTCAGAGGAAGGAAGAAAGCGTTAGTGCCCGCGCCCTAACCCACTTTCATACTCACTCACGTACAACCCAAGAGTGGCCAAGCCCGGGCGTAACATAAGAAGAAGAGGGGGAAGGCTGGATGAGAGTTCTGTCCTGTGCCGTCTGGGGTCTGCTGTTGATCACCGACTTGCTTCAGTTCTCAGGAGGGTTTTTTAAGTCCTGGGGTCTTTTGGGGGCGTTTTGTTCAGGGGCCTCTGTCCCCCATACTCTTTGTACAAGTCCAAACCGGCCTTCCATGGCTTCCTCAGCTTTCCCAAAACATACCAGCTTCAGGGATGCAAAACTGTTGTTTTCCCCCTCACTGACCTTCACTGCCTCACTAGTTTTTGCAAACCCCTGCAGTCTTGTTCAGTTTACTGCTCTGTTCTCATGGATGGTTGGGGTTGGAATCCAGGCCTCCGTCTTTCTTGGCAGGCAGCCAAGAGTCAGTTGTGTGCCATGGCCTTGGGCTGGAGTCAGTGTCTTCGGACCTAACTGAAACGTCAAGTTAACTCATTCCCTTCTCCTTTCCTCCCTCTACAGCCTTTCGTAACCTGCAAAGGAACCTTTCACTCCACACTCACACCTGCAACCCTTCCCACAATATATTTCACCACATATACAAGGACTAGCAACATGCAATGCTAAACTGCTTACCCAGGGGTCCCCATAGGGGGGGCAGTTATATTGTGACAAAGGGACCTTGAGAAGTCATTAAGTCCAGCCCTCTTCACTGAGGCAGAACCAAGTAAACCTAGAGCACCCCTGACAGGTGTTTGTCCTAGCTGTCCTTAAAAGGCTTCAGTAATGGGGATTTACAGCCTGCCTCGGAAACCTCTTCCAATATTCCCAGTACTAACCTTATAGTTAGCAAATTTTTCCTAATATCTGTCCTAAATGCCCCTTGCGGCATATTAAGCCCATTACTTCTTGTCTTACTTTTAGTGGACATGAAGACCAATTTATCACAGCCCTTAATATGTTTGAAGATTGTTATCAGATTCCCCCCTCAGTCTTCTTTTCTCAAGACTAAACATGCCTAGTTTTTTTAACCTTTCATCATAAGTCAGGTTTTTTAAAACTTTCATCATTTTTGTTGCTCTCCTCTGGACTACTTCCTATTTGTCCTTGTCTTTCCTAATGTGTGGTGCCCAGAATTGGACTCAGTACTCCAGCTGAGGCCCCACCTTGCCTTACAGATGACATTCCCATTAATACTCACCAGAATATTAGCCTTTTTCACAACTGCATCACATTGTTGTCTTATATTCAATTTGTGATCCACTAAAACCACCAGATCCTTTTCAGAAATGCTATTACCTTGCCAATTATTCTCTATTTTGTAGTTGTGCATTTGATTTTTCCTTTCTAAGTGAAGTAACTTTGCATTTATCTTTATTGTGCTTAAATTCCCAGATTGTGCTTAAATTCCCAGTTCCATTCCATCTATTCATGGCAACCGGTGATCTTTTAAAGCATGCTGTTGGATTTGCATTTGAACAAATGGATGAGCTCATAAGTGCAGTAGGCCTTTTGGACATCACTAGTTTAATGAGAAGGAAACTAGGTATTCAGCTATAGAACTAGAGTGACAGACTATTGTGGAGGCCCTCAAGACTTATTACCCCTATTTACTAGGTAAAGAACTTATAATATATACAGACCACAATGGCTCTTTACAAAGCACAACCCAGAAGGCCACTTATGGGAATAGATTCACAAACTGTCTGAATATACATTCACAGTTCACCGTAAACCTGGAAAGGAAAATGTGGTTTCAGATGCTCTCAGCTAGGTGAGAGCAGTGAGAATAGACTCACCCTGGCCCTGTGAGGGCTTCTGGCAACAACAGTCACAGGACCCCAAAATTACATTGAGTGTGCCAGAAGATCTACTGAAGGAGACCCGGACTGAGGAGGTTCAGCACAGTTCAGGAACAATTATCCATTGATCCTGCTACCAATGTGCTCATATATGAAGGTAACAGGATTGTCTTGCAGCAAGATTACTGAGAACAGTACTGAAGTGTCTTCATGATAACAAAACGGCAGGCCACTTTGCGTATGAAAAGACACTGAGCCAGGTATCTGACAGATTCTTCTGTCTGGCATGGTTGCAGATGTTAATGTCTGGGTCTTCTGTCTTATCTGTCAAGAACGGAAAGTGTCAGCAAGAGGAGGCAGAATGCCTTTAAGGGAAATTCCCCAACTTAGTATGCCCTGGGAATTCATACGGATTGACATGAAAGGCCCAGTACCAGAAACACTAGCTGGAAATCTCTGTTTCCTGGTAGTGTATGACACCTCAAAGTATGTGGTGGTGCAACCACTGAAGGATAAAAGGATTGAGACAGTTATGGATGCACTGATAAAACATGCAGTGTTGCAGTTCAGCCCACTAGGCTGCATTTCCAGTGATCAAGGGAAGAAATCTGAATCACAGTTGTTACACAAGGTTTACCAACAACCCCAGATAACCAAGGTGAGGACCAGTGTTGGCCACCCTTCAGGTAACAGGGGAGTGGAAAGAGAAAACTGCATCAGTGGTTCTCTGCTTAGACTCTAGCCGGTGAAGACCAACAAGACTGGAATACAAAGTAACTTTTCGTCATCTTTGCGTATAACGCCAGCCAGCATTCAACTATCCATTACTTTTCTTATTAGATTATTTTTGGACACCACAAACCCATGTTTCTGTGTTCAGGCAGCAAGAAGTGGTAAGGCTCCCTGCACCTGCACTGGTGGGTGATGTGGCAGAGTCTTATATTAGTCACCCAAGGGCAGCATTCCAGGCAGTGGAGGAAGAGAGAAGCTGTAAGTGAGTATGCCAGGCACAAGATGCCAGGATAAAGGAAAATTACATGCTGATTCAGGAAGAGAGATGTTGTGGCTAGGCAACTGGAAAAAGCAGCCTGAAAAAAATTCCAAACGTAGTCGTTTTTGGAGGGGACCTTACACAGGGGTTAAAAAATTAAACAACTTATCCTTGCTGATATAAAAAGCAAGAGCTTGCCCCTTTGTAGTGTATCAAGAACTGGTTCACAGATTCACTGAAATAAAGGGGCAGGCAAACACTGGGGATGCTCAATAACTATCCCATAGGGATGCAGAGGAGGATTTGGAGCTAACCCAGCAGGTTCCTGTGGCTCGTAATGGGAGACCTGTTGTGGAGGAGTTTTGGGACTTCAGCACACTGCCATCTTCAACAGTCAGTCCACCACAGATAGGCCTGTCCCAGAGGACATGAACTCTGTACTCACTGATAATCTAGATCCAGCTATAGGTCTGGAAGGGACAGACAAACATGGAAACCTGCGTGGATGGCAGACTACCTGGATTCCTAGTAGTTACCATCGAACTTAGGGGGAGAGAGAACGGACTTGTAATGATTAGTGTAGACAGCACCTCCACCAATAAATGGTGTATATCCTTATCTTAGTATGAAGTTGTTGGCTTGTATGTTAAATTGCTGATCTGACTGGTGTGGGTTAGCAGGAAGTTCAGCCCTGCCTGTGTGTGGTGGAGTTAGTACTTGTACTAATGAGGCTGTGTTTGGCTGCTGACAGGCCCTTAACATTAAGCTGAAGAATTCGAAGTGCCAGTCGAGTGCACACTGACTTATTTCGATGTCAGACTACTGCCTCTCCACCTGGCTGATGATGACATCATTAAATGGCTGGGCATACATTACTGTCCCAGTAAAACACGGCCAAATTCTCTGCTGGCCTATATTCACTGAAATCAGTGGGAGCCACACAAGGGCTCAGTGTCTCTGAAACAAAGCCATTTTTATTTAGGTGCCTAAATATGGATTTAGGAGACTACCTTCAAGCACCAAGGTTTGAAAATTTGGGCCCCTGTGCTTTAAGTCTGGTGACATCTCAATTTGGGTTGCAGAACATTCCTCTGAGGACACCATTTTAACTGTAATCCACATAAGAAGGACATCACCACCCTTTATTTGGCTAGACAAACTGTCTATGGTGGTTTGAAGAAAATACATTCTGTCCTCCAGGATGCTGACAGATTCCCTTTTTCACCTCACTTACAATTTGCCTGACTGTTGAGTAAAAGGTGGAATCTACTACAGCTGCTCTCTCACCTGTGACCATGTGTCCCACATCAAATTTGGGCCAGTCCTTAGGTCTCCTGGAGTTTCTTATTCTACTGTGATTTTTCTGGAATTTTTGTAACCCTGCCCTTTCATCAAAAGTTAAGGTAAGAAATTGGTATTTTGAGTAGTTTTCTTATGATGCATCATGTGACCTCACTCCTCCTGAAGCTTTTTATTTACAATGTATTCACTCCTTCTCCCAAAACACATATGTCTCTGTACAGTGTGAAACACCAAAATGAGAAGGTAGCTTATTGCCACTGGCCTGTGACTGCTGAAGTAATGGAATGTTTGTCCGAAGCATTTTTGCTGCTGTTGTTGTAAGGGGCCTTTAAATATAATCTTGCTAAAAGAGTTTAAACTGTATCCTGACTAAGATGAACTGTTACCTCATAGGTTTCAGAATATCAACCGTGTTAGTCTGTATTCGCAAAAAGAAAAGGAGTACTTGTGGCACCTTAGAGACTAACCAATTTATTTGAGCATAAGCTTTCGTGAACTACAGCTCACTTCATCGGATGCATACTGTGGAAACTGCAGAAGACATTATATACACAGAGACCATGAAACAATACCTCCTCCCACCCCACTCTCCTGCTGGTAATAGCTTATCTAAAGTGATCACTCTCCTTACAATGTGTATGATAATCAAGTTGGGCCATTTCCAGCACAGTTCCAGGTTTTCTCACCCTCCGCCCCCCCCCCCCCCGCAAACTCACTCTCCTGCTGGTAATAGCCCATCCAAAGTGACCACTCTCTTTGCAATGTGTATGATAATCAAGGTGGGCCATTTCCAGCACAAATCCAGGTTTTCTCACCCCCGCCTTTTTTTTCCCCCAAAAACCACACACACAAACTCACTCTCCTGCTAGTAATAGCTTATCCAAAGTGACCACTCTCCCTACAATGTGCATAATCATCAAGGTGGGCCATTTCCAGCACAAATCCAGGTTTTCTCACCCCCCCCCCCACCACACACACAAACTCACTCTCCTGCTGGTAATAGCTCATCCAAACTGACCACTCTCCTTACAATGTGTATGATAATCAAGGTGGGCCATTTCCAGCATAAATCCAAGTTTAACCAGAACATCTGGGGGTGGGGGGTAGGGAAAAACAACGGGAAATAGGCTACCTCGCATAATGACTTAGCCACTTCATAAAAAGTCTAAGAAGTAAAAAGCGTTGCCTGATAAAAGGCTCAAATGTATGCCAGAGAAATGGCAAGAGGAGAAAGAAAGACATTGACTTCCAACAGCTTCCAACAGCTGCTGAACACTGAGCCACTTAAAGCTTCATAGCTCAGAAACACCACTCTTAGGCATGCGTGCTCCAGGGGTTAGCAGTAGAAGTGCTAGGAAAAGAAGACGGAAAGAGATTTCCATAGAGCCAAAAAGAACCCAGAACACATAGGGCAGTGATATTTGATTTGTGGCTCTTCAAGCTCCAAGTAGAGCTCTTGCCACCAGACTGATTAAATGAAAGGAGGGGCAGCTGTGCTGTTTCCACTCACATTAAACTGGCAGAACCAGGGCTCAGGAAAGTACCATTCTTCTTCTCGAATGTCATGTGCACCAATCCACCTGTCTAGCCCTTTTCTCTAAACATTAAGAGCATTATTCCAAGCAGCATATATACCTCCCTCCTCTCCTCAAGAGTTGGATCAGGTGGTGGATGCTGGTGGCAGGGCATTTTCAGTGTCAGGGTCCTCCATTCTGGAATTCCTTTCATTCCTTTATGCAAAAAAACACTGCTCTGTTGAACATCAGGGCATATTACAAGACTATCTGGCTTCCGAGGCTTTCTCTGAATGGATATTCAATCCAGTGATTGGGGCATGTGATGGGCTGAGGATGGTGATTTTATTTTGGGTAAGCGGAGGCAATTTCTCTTTTGCAAATCCTTTTTTATTTTTGTAATTGATCTGTTTACGTGGACTCCATTTCTGTGTTTTTATAAAGTTAGTATGTATGAAGGAGCCGATAAACTGCTGTCTGGCACAGTAGGAGTTAAAGAAAACCTGTGGGCTCAGCTAGCCCCGCCCCGCTATACCTGCAGCCAATGCCAGGCCTGGAGGGGGGAGAACGACCTACCCCCGTACAGAAGTGACATTCACAGTGGGGAGACGGGAGGAGTCCCTGATGGTCAGTCAGGCCCTGACGCTCACCTACCCAGTTATTCTAGGCAGAGATTGGAGCTATTCTGGGGGGCTGTTAACTGAGCTAAAGTGGGACCTCCTTCTGATAGCTGGGGCACTCTTCCTCCAGCCACAAGCTGGCAGGAAACCATGACCCTTGCGGGTGTGGGGAGGTTGCAGACCCTGGTGAGGGGATATCTCAGTCTTCTGCACCAACCCAGCCAGATCAGCCCCCATCCCAGACAGGCGAGGAACTCTCCCTGCTACCCAAGTCAGAGATTCTCACTCACCTCTCTGACTTTGTGGAAAAGCAATGGGCTGACGACACACTGAGCTGAGCATATGCCCAGGTGGCAGCGATAAATGGGGAAACCATTGAATCCCAGCAAGCAGGACGGTTCCCACACTTTGAGATTCAGGGTGACCATCTATATTTCTTAGAGAAAGACCAGCAGACCAAAGAGTTTCAACATCAGCTCTTGGTACCCCACCCCTACTGCAAGGAGGTCATGAGACTCGCCCATGTCATAACCACTGCTGGACACCTGGGAAGAAAAAATACACTAGCCTGGGTTCTGTCTGATTCTTTTGGCCAGGGATCTACCAAAACGTGGTGGATTTCTGTGCCTCCTGCCCAGAGTGCCAGCTGACCGCACCTTGGCCAGCTATGAAAGCCCCATTAATCCCCCTCCCCCTTATAAGTGTACCTTCTGAGCAAATTGGAGTCAATATAGTCGGTTCACTGGAGAAGAGTGCAGCTGGACACCGGTTCATTCTCGTGGTAGTAGACTATGCAACCAGATACCGGGAAGCCGTGCCATTATGCTTCATTCATGCCAAAACAGTAGCTACGGAGTTTATCAGTATCTTCGCTCAAGTTGGGGTGCCTCGGGAGATCTTGACAGATCAAGGAACAAATCTGATGTCTCAGACGATGAAACAACTCTGTCGCCTACTAAAAATCAAGATGCTACGAACATCCATATATCAACCCCAAAGGGACGGCCTGGTGGAGCACTTTAACAGAACCCTAAAAACAATGCTCCGAAGGTTCATCCTGCTGGATGTCAAACACTGGGACCAGCTACTTCCTCCTGTTCTGTTGGCGGTCTGAGTAGTTCCCCAGCCTTCCACTGGCTTCTCACCATTTGAGCTTTTATATGGGAGGCAACCCTAAGGGATTTTAGACCTAGTTCAGGAAATGTGGGAAGAGCAGCCATCCTGAGCCAACAACATAGTTCACTATGTCTTATACCTGCGGCAGAAGCTTGAGGCTTTAGGTTCATTTGCCAGGGGAGAACCTCTTACATGCCCAAGACTCCCAAGAAGTTGCCTACAATAAGCAAGTGCACCTCCAGGAGTTTCAGCACGGTGATTGGATATTGTTGTTATTGCCTCGTTCAGAGTCGAAGCTCCTAGCCCTATGGCAGGGGATCTATGAGGTGATCCAAAACGTGGGACAGGTGATCTATGAAATCAGGCAACTCAATAAGTGTAAGGTATGACAAATCTACCATGTGAACCTTTTAAAACCATTTAAAGTCCAGGACAGCTTATTAATAGCTCCTTACCCACCAGAGCCCAAACTAGGCCCTCAGTTGCAGAGGTCTTAATGCTGGGTGTGGTCAAGATTGGGAACAACCTTACCCCTGAGCAGAGAGATCAAGCACAACTGATCACTGCCTTCTCTTCTTTGTTCTCTACTCAATCAGGGCAGACTCACTTGATAACCCATCAGATTCAGACAGAACCAGGAATTATGGTCACGGAAAACCCTTGGTCCCTGCACCAGAAGTTAAGGGAAACCACAGACTGGGAACTCCACTTGATGTTAGCCTTGAGGGTGATCAAAGAGTCTTTCAGTGACTGGAAAAGCCCTGTAGTAGTGGTCCCTAAATCTGATGGGACCACTCAATTTTGCATCGACTTCCACAAGGTCAATGCAGTGTCAAAATTTGTTGGGCACCTGATGCCACACCTAGATGAGCTGCTCAACCAGCTAGGATTTAACGAAGGGATATTGGCAGATCCCCCCTCATCCCAGAGTCCAGAGAAAAGACAGCTTCCTCCACCCGCTTTGGGCTCTTTCATTTCCAGACCATGCCCTTCAGTTTGCATGGGGCCCCAGCCACATTTCAGCAACTAATGGACCAAGTCCTTCGGCCCCATAGCCAGTACTCAGCTGTGTACCTAGAAGATGTGGTGATCTATAGTTGCGACTGGCAGACCCACTTGAACCATGTGACCGTGGTGCTACAGTCCCTCAAGGACTAATCACTACTAGTAGTTAAGTTATAGTCAAAACAGAGCACCGAATGCTGGCAAAGCCATGGACTCGTTTGAACCACCCTGTGGTAAAATTAACCTTCTGTGTTTCCAGTGCCATCCCTTTAACAGCCCTAACCAGAGGAATTCATAGAAGTGAGGAGTCAGCAGAACACAGTCCATCACTATTCCTTTGGCATAATTTCTTTTTAAAGACAGCAAAAGCAGATGATGCAATTTACTGGGGGAAACCATTACAGTTTCTTTTCAAACTAATTTAGGATGAAAATTAAACCAGTTGAGATTTAAAAAAATATGTATTTTATCTGCAGCATAATTCCATGGATGTTAATCACCCTTTTGCCTCTATATTGTAAATGGACAGACAAGTTCAAAAATTCCCTACGTAGGAAATCAGCTGGGAACTTACTGTTGAGACCCACACGTTATTTCACATTTCATTAAGATCTAATGACAGATATGAAGAAGAGAACTTAGTCTCATTGTAACGCAGATCACATGCATGCTCTGTCTGAAGTCACACTGACAAGTGCACTGGAAACCACACTGAAAACCTTTGTTTTCATTCTGAGAGCTCTTGTCATGATCAGAGAACATAACAGCAAAACTGATTGCCCAAGCCTGCTCTCACTGAAGCCAATGCAAACACTGAAAGCAGGAACAGGCCCTAGACATATCAATTTGAGAATCGCTCCTCTCCTGTAAATGAGGCTTTGATTTAATAATCCTGCTTATCTTCTGATCCTGTCAGCTAATAAATAATATCTGATAAATGTGACACAATGAGTCATCCACTTCGTAACACTTGTTTTAGTATAATTTGAAATGTTTTTAAATGGTAATGTTGAAGGCTTTATATTATTATTTATTAAAGGGATCAGAGGTGTATTAGGCAATTCACAGAAGACATGGTCCTTGCCTCAAAGAAATCATGATGTCGCCAGATTCTTTTCTGTGCCCAGAACCATTGGACGCACAGAAAGTGGGGGGAGGAGGGCTGCCAAGCAACCGGTTCTGGCCACCAGCTTATCAAACTTCCCCGCCCCCAGTTGCAGCACAAGTTAGTAGTCTGGTCTTCAAAGGTCCTTATGGCATTTGAGAATCAGTGAAATGTAAGTTGACTCTGCCCTGCTGCCAACATGCCCACTATTGACAACTTCCTGTGGCTGCTACAGAATTTTTATAAATGAAGAAGATCTGAATGTGTGGTTGTTGTTTTTTAACTTTAAAAATATCTGATTGTCCCAAGTTTTTTTCAAGGACCCTCTCTCAACGTTGTTCAGGCCAACTGAACTGAACTGGTAGTGGGGCTTACCATTTAACAAACCCTCGTTTCCCCCAGTAGTCATTGAACTTAAATAGGTATTAACAAAACTAAACAAAACAGTGTGACTAAAACTTTATTCCCCACTTAATGGTTCAGTTTCCATGTTTGTGGCTCTTGTAATGTCATCACTTCATGGCCTCTCATAGTAGAGCCTTCCATGGCAGGTATGACCTGAAATTCTAGGGTAAAAAAGCAGCAATTAAAAAAAAAACAAAAAACTAGCAAGCCAAAAAGGTCATGAGCCGCAATTATTTTTCCCTTTGCAGATGACCTTTAATAAATTTGAAGTGTAAATGCTAAACAATAATAAATAGAAATTGACACTGCTCAAGATCGTATAGTAGCAAACCCAATATATTATATTACACAGCAATCTTGATGCAGAAATTGTGGGGTGAAGTTCTATGACCTGTGTAATGCAGAAGATCAGACTAGATGATCATAATGAACTCTTCTGGCCTTATAATCTGTTAATACGGCGATCATATTTTTAAACTGTGTACTTTTTAAAAAGAGGAGCTTGTAGAGCTAAAAATACAAAAAATATGTTTGTTTACATATCAGGTTTGTTTTAAAAGTAACCTAAATTATGTTTCACAAATGTGATGGTATTTGTCTTTCAGGAACTGACAACAATTTCACATATTTGTTTTGGAAGTTAATAATACAACATATGCTTCTGTCAGTGACATATCAACAAACTGTATTTATACACTGCATTATATGCTTTTCTAATGTACCACAGCTGAGGCCTGATTGAGGCTGTAGCCTTAAGTGACTGTAAACCAAACAATTATTTTTGAGACCTAATGTGCATGCTTCCTAATGATTCATAACATTAAGATCTCACTTGGCCAGGCACAAAAACTTTCCTGTTTGCTCCAGGCATAAAAAAATGTGAAGGAACATTTTATTAAGTAGTTGTGGGTGACCAAAATGCAATTTAAAATATTAACAGTATTTGCTCAGCATTGCTTACCTACTATTAATTGTTTCCAGGATGTTTGTTTGGAAATTTATTAGATTATGCATCACATGCAATACCAGTGTAGGCCAAATTCACTGCTGTATTACTTGGCACTGCAATTGGTTATGCTTATTTCAGCACCACTTAACAATAGCTAGTTCTTTATGCAAGCAAGAATAAAGGTGATTTCAATCTATGGTTCTTTCTTCCACATGCATCAGCATTACATGAGTGCAACAGGAGTTATTTATCTGCCTTGCAATTTGTTATGGCCATTTTTTTTTCTTCTTTCCTGCCACTTCCACATTCAGGTTTGGCAACTTTTATAACCTTTCTTCAAAACTTATGTTTGTATGTCTGGCTGTTGTGGTAATTAATCTCTCTAAAGCCTGCTGATATCTGGTCCATGGGTTGTCTTCCGTCCACCTGAAAGTATCATTTTAGGGATTTATTCATTTATTGTATTGCTGTGGCAGCCTGAGGCCTCAATCAGGGATGAGGTTCCTTTTGTGCTAGGCATTGTACAAATACAGATGAAGGGACAGATACCCATATATTTTACATGGAAGGGTACATGAGGGATAGAGATGCATGTACAAGTGTCTTCAACTGTAAACAAATCTTGTGCCACATGGATTACTCTGCAGTGCCACAGCACTGTCTTGTCAGGTTGAGAGACTATAGAAGTAAAGGAGCACATAATTTCAATAAGTGTTATTTTTAGCATAGGTTCTGTTCTGACAGGAGAAACAGTTCTTCACCTCTCTGGAAGGAAATGGATTTCTTAAGTACAGTTAGAATAGTTGTAGCAAAATAAACTGTTGAGGTTCTTTTCTAGGGGGAAAAAGTACTGGTTTTAGTTCTACTGCTTCCATTTTTTCAGAACATTTTGCTTATCAACATAACCCAAACCAGTCTATAAACTGCACTGGATTACAGGTGGAGTTAAAATAACTACTCAGAAGTTCAGAGGCAAAACTCCCATTGACTTGAGTAGGGCCAGGATTTTAACCAAAATGGTTCTGCTTACTTTATTTGAAGCTCTTGAGTGCACAAATTTGCATGAAAGTCTCACAGACATAAGTTTTCTTTTGAGATTTCTGACGCGTCCTGCTTTCTCTCAGGCCTGAACAGATAATTACGAAAAATCCTCTTTAAATTTTTTTAGGACACTTCTTCTAGTCCTTGATAGAAAAGTGAGTCCATGTTCTTTCCTATGATATGGCCACTTTATGCTACTCTGGATCCAGCTAACTGGGAATGCCACAATTATATTCATAAAAACAAAACATGCTTTTCATGTGCCAATATATACTTAGGCCTGTATCTGTAATTTTCACTCCATGCATCTGAAGAAGTGGGTTTTTTACCCACGAAAGCTTATGCCCAAATAAATCTGCTAGTCTTTAAGGTGCCACCGGACTCCTCGTCGTTTTTGTGGACACAGACTAACACGGCTACCCCTCTGATAATTATATTCGTAGTCCATTATAAACATTTATTAAACAAAACATCTTCAAAAGCAGACAGATAGATGTCCACATAGCTTAAGTTCTAGCTTTGTCTCACTTTTTTACTAGAAACCACAGCCTAACTGGAATTTTAAACACCATACAGAGACATCTAGTGGCTGAATGATATATTGCAAATAAACATCATTACTCTGAGAGACAAGGCAGGTGAAGTAATATATTTTATTGGACCAACTTCTGTTGGTCAGAGAGACAAGCTTACAAGCTCTTTCAGCAACATAAGTTAGTCCAGTAAAAGATATTACCTCACCTACCATGTGCCTCTAATATCTTGGGACTGACACGGCTAGAACTGCAGTGCATACATGTAATTACTCCCTCAGAGTAGGGTGTGCGGAGGTGGAGGAATGAAAATAATAAAGTTTGTCTGGAGCCCAATGTGCTCACGGGTTGGCATATTGGTCCCTTGGGGCCACAGCCAGTCCCAGGACAAGGAAGTCAAAATGTCTCCTTTGCAGCACAAGCCACAACACACCACCCCCATCAATACCCAGGTTGGGCAGATCTATGAATTTGGCCATAGAATTCAAAGGTCTGGCCAGAAATATTTTTCATATTAACAAAAAATAACCAAAATTTTTCCAAGAAGTTTGAGTCACTTTTTATTTTATCAAAACCCAGTTTCCCCAACCCTACATAATATATAGTCTGACACAGTCTGAAACTTTGAATTGTATTAATCACTTGTATCCTGACACTCTTTTACCATGAGCTAATGGCATGAGGTTTCCAGTTTTATATAAATGATAGATTCTATTCAGACAAAACCAGATTTTTTAATTACAGTAGAAAGAACAAAGACTTGTCCGTCGTTAGCTTATATGTCACCTATGTACAGTATCAAGAGAGTTTACTTTCTCTGTCAAAACACCTCACTACTATATAGACAATTTACTGATGTGATTTGCATAACTTTTCAGAATATTTAAGATGAATTAAATATGTATTATTCATGATAATCTGTTTCAGAAACATTATTCTCAAATAATTTTCTTCTGTTGATCTGCTACTGTCATATTCACTTTCAATACCAATCCACCTGTAGAGAAGTTTAATACTCAAAAGCAGTGCAAATGATTTAATGAGATCCAATTGCTGTAGCTGTTTAAAAAATCTAGAACTTCAGCAACCTTACACTGCAAAGACAGAAATTCTGTAAAATAGATTATTGGATCAGGTACATCTAGCCATCCCATAAAGTTATCATGACTGTACAAATCAGACCATAAAAAGTATGGTATAAAAATGGACAGATCACAGTTTATTTGGGTTCACGGGTTTGAATGTGACACATAAATATTGAATTCCATCAGTGTTCTAGGTACTGTACAGACATACAAGAAGATAACAGTTCTTATCACAAACAGATTAATGTCTACTTCAGAGATAAAGAAAACAGTTCAGATACATAATACACCAGCTGATGGTACAAAGCTTGAGAGGATGGAGATATATTGCATTGTTAAAATGTTTTATCGTGGAATAATTTTTGTGTCAGAAGGAATTTGAAAGAGAAGAGGCAGGTCATTTGATGCATAAGAAGAGGAAGACAGATCCAAGTGCAAAAAAGTATGAAGATGAGTAAAGAAGGAAGATACTGATTGTGCCCTGTCATCTCTCGAAGAGCAGAAAGTTTGCAATTTCCAGACCCTCCCTGCTCACAAGAGAGCAGGCATGAAACATGGAAGGGTATGTAAAGGATAGAGATGCATGTGCAAGAGTCTTCAACTGTAAACAAATCTTGTGCCACATGGATTATTCTTTTGTGGCAGAAAGTGTTTCACCCAGCATAGAAGCTGGAATTCTCTGCAGTGTCACAGCCCCGTCTTGTCAGGTTGAGAGACTATAGAAGTAAAGGAGCACATAATTTTAATAAGTGTTATTTTTAGCGTAGGTTCTGTTCTGACAGGAGAAACAGGCTGCCATTCTATCTTTTCCTAGAAAAAAACCAAGAGATTTGAGGATGACTTTTAGTTCTTTGTTCTTGGCCATGAGCACGAGTGAAACCCAGGAGAATGGGAGGTAGGAACATTCAATCAGAAGCAGTTCAGGATTCTACTTGGTGAAGAAATGTGGGTCGGAAAGAGCCAGGAAAATATGACAGAAAAGTATTCACAAATATTCTTCTGAAAGAAAACCATGAACTCACTTTGATGGTATCTACAACCCTTTTTATAATTTTCCCTGATGAGAGATTCAATATGGCCATGATTGTATCCTTTTTTATTCACTGTATCACTAACATTTGTGTAAACAATTCTTCTTTGCACAACCATTTAGGGTGTAGATTGCATTCATGTATGCCTGGGTATTCTTGCATGAATGAGTTTATTTATATGTGGATTCGTGTATTTACATTGGATATTCACATTGCTGTGTATTTACCTGGTCCTCTGATATAAACATGCAATTAACTGATGGAAATGTAACACGAGAAAATTGCATGTAAAGTCAGCTGATTTACACATTTCTCTCTTCCTTGGTCAAGAAGGAATCCAGCCATTTTAAAATATGAAATCTGTAAAACACACAAATGTAGTATTCTTTTTATGCAGCAGAGGAGAGGAACAATGTGTTAAATGTCCTAATATTCCCAATGCTTGCTTATCTCTTACTATGTCTTCCTCCGTAATGATTTGTTCAAGCGCTGCTCCTCTTTACAGAGATTTTTGAGATTAGGTCATCCAATCAGGAAAAAAAATAATATATCTTATGATTTAGGTGACTGATCACACAGACTGAAATGCCAAATTCCAAGTACTCAAAGGAACTCTCTCTAGGATGCAAACACTCTTAGTCCCAAATACGTTTGCAATAACTAATTTGTCAAACAATTATGAACAAACAAATGTATAAAATACATTTTCCCATTGTGGAATTTGTGAACAGAAAATTAGTTGAACAGCTTCAGTTCTCAGTCAACATTTCCTTTGGGGATCCCATATGTCTTGTCAGAAGAACAGCCATATGGGTCAGACCAAAGGTCCATCCAGCCCAGTGTCCTGTGGCCAGTGCCAGGTGCTTCAGAGGGAATGAACAGAACAGGCGATCATCAAGTGATCCATCCCATTGTCCATTCCCAGCTTCTGGCAAACAGACGGTTTGCATCCCTGCCCATCCTGGCTAAAAGCCATTGATGGACCTATCCTCCATGAACTTATCTAGTTCTTTTTTGAACTGTTATAATCTTGGCCTTCACAGCATCATATCTGTGTCATATCTGTGTCTATCATTTAAAATGTAAGATCTTTGAGGCAGGGATTATTCTTATTTGCCTGTTGTACAGCACCAGGCATATCATCCACCCTTAATAAATAAAATACTATAATAATAATTGGAGATGGACAGTTAGTAATTCCTCATTACCAAGAGTTTATGCTATATAGGCACCAGTGTAATCTATTTGTCTAATTCAGGTGTTTATAACACATTGATCAATGTGATACATTATTATTCTTATTTATTAGTTCTATTACAATAGCACTTAGGAGCCTCAGTCATGGACAGGGATATCTTTTTGCTCTTCTTTAAAGTTCCTGGACTTAACCTTGCGAGTCAGGATCTTTGCCAACAAGAAGTTATCAAGCATACTTCATCCTATTTATTGAGATGTATTCACAAAAATAAATGCCCCACAGAGATGCTGGAGCAGGGGGATCCTACTGCACATAATCGTTAACATGCTTTTAACATATCGTTTTGGATTTCTTCTTGGTTCCTACATTATTTCACTGCAGCAAATCATAAACAGCAAATACAATGTACAGTACTTTTAGAAACAATTTATGCCTTTAAAGTGCAAAATTGTGTAATCTTACCAACTTCAGGAAAACAAAATCCCTGCTAAGACCACTTTTCATTGCTTGCCACATAGCTTTATACACAAAGGTAGGATTTGAGAATTCTTTGTGCTCAGAGCAAGCCTATCACAGCCCTCTGCTATCTATTAGCTAAATCTGAACATCTGCATTGTAATTAACTTGCTAGTGTGCAAGTGTATCACTGCTCTCTACTGGATAGCATCAGAACTGCTCAACAGTGTGTCATGGGCTGTATGCTATTATCAACTTACTGATGTTCTCTTTCAGTTCAGTGGTAGAGGCCTGTGCTTTTGGAGAAGAAAAATCAGAGTTTTCTTCCAGCTTCTGAAATTCCAAGTGGGCAAGATCTGTAGCATTATTCATTTATTTATTCATGTATTGATTATAAATGCCATTTCTGCAGTGAAATGCAGCAATTATTTAGTATTCACAGCAAAGCTACACAACTGGTGAATAAATAAAAAGTACACAGGAAATAAATAATACTCTATCCATTTGGAACTAAAGAGATAAAGGGAGGTAGAATGTAATTGCTTATACTGTGATTTAGCTGAAATACTGATATTAATGCCACTGCTCTTGCTAAAAGTGGCATGGGATCATTAATGACACCAAGTGTTCAGGTCTTTGGTTTCACAGCTTGTCTAAAAAGACAGGAAACACCATGCTGGGGCACTGATTCAGTTCTTTCACACATAGAAGTATGCCACCTATTGAATCAACAGCCCTACTGTTTTTAGCCTCTTCGTGGTCCTTGAAGGTCTCCCATCCAAGTAACCAGTCTTGACCCTGCATTGCTTCCAAAAGCTGAATAAATCACAACCTGTGGTGGTCCCTAAATAAGATGAGCTGTAACAAAACAATCAGAAGTCCGAAGCATCACTGTATGGGTTCCACTTCACATCATGGCAAACCTAGAGGTTTGGTATATTAGGTACATGCTATTATTTATTATTATTCAGTATGCTTTTAAGAGTGCTATGTTATACATGCTGATGTTGATTATTATAGAATATTTCCTGAATTACGGAGTCCACATATTTAACATATAAAGAGGCTGAAAAACTATTTTGGTATTATAGAAAATCCTGGCCTAATTTCTAATAATTCAATAATTTCCTGGCCACAAATCAAGGGCCCTGATAGTTATCAAGGCCTGATATCTGCCTTTAGGAACCAAATGTTAAGTATATTTGTTCTTATATTAAGAATTTAAGATGCTGTCAACAAAAATTGGGTAGTCAAAGCACATGCTTAGCAATGGCCTGATCCATTGCTCATGGAGTCAAGGGAAGGACTCCCAATTAGAGAGAGAGAGTGCTGGATCAGCCCCAAAGATTCCAGTCATGGAATGATTCACACACATACTTAACTTTACGCATTGTGAATAGTACCCAATGAACACTGAAGTCAATGAGCCTGTTCACAGTGTGAAGAGAGTTGTCACTTTGGATGGGCTATTACCAGCAGGAGAGTGAGTTTGTGTGTGGGGGGGTGGAGGGTGAGAAAACCTGGATTTGTGCTGGAAATGGCCCAACTTGATGATCACTTTAGATAAGCTATTACCAGCAGGACAGTGGGGTGGGAGGAGGTATTGTTTCATGACCTCTGTGTGTATATAATGTCTGCTGCAGTTTCCACGGTATGTATCCGATGAAGTGAGCTGTAGCTCACGAAAGCTCATGCTCAAATAAATTGGTTAGTCTCTAAGGTGCCACAAGTACTCCTTTTCTTTTTGCGAATACAGACTAACACGGCTGTTACTCTGAAGCCTGTTCACAGTGTGTAACATTAAGCCCATGAGTAAGTCATTGCATGTCTGGGGCCTGAGTTAGGAAGGGCCCCTCATCCAGTCCATAGCACTTTATCTGAAAAATAAGTTAACTTCTCTTTAAGCCAAAATAATCCTTTTGCCACACTGCCACAATCTGTGTGGCAAAAGGATTAAAAAATGAAAAAAGTTAGTGAGCAACTCACCTGTCATTCTAGAGACCTTTGAGAATTTTGATTATTACCTTTATATTTTGATTACTGGGGACAAACTTGATTTTTGTTACTCTCAGCCAATAGAGTAGCAATGTGTAATTTTCCACAACATATAATCTGTGACTTGAGTCATCAAAATTTGCCCCATGGAAATACTTATTCCTATTGAAAACATACTATTTGGGAGGCTCTTTACATAAATGCTCAGGAGATGGCTCTTGTCTGAAACACAGTTTCCTTTGAATCTAATCGTAACTTGAGTCTCAATGAGCCTGCTTGCCACTATGCATTCAAATTTTCATTTCTAAGTCCCACTTTTGTTCTTTCACAGCACAGTATTGATGGGTGGTTGGGAGAGGGGGGAGTCCTATATTTAGCAAGGTAAAATCATTAAAATGTTAAAAGGAAAACACTGAAATAGAAAGACTATCTGCATGAGCTCCTCAAGCCCAGCTATGGCTCGGCAGCTTGAACAATATATTTCATTTTCTTGCACCCAACTATTTCTGATCAGTGGAGCTTTGAAAATCCACAGAGAGCTTCTAATCTCTTCATGTGATTGCTTTCCTGCTGGCTCCTTAAACTTCTGGCCTTTAGAAAACTGGTGGCAGTTTTTTGGGCCCTGAGAAGCTTCACACAGCCTCACTTCAAGGAATTTATTTTCCCTCTCTTCCTAATCTTTTCAGCCACCCAAAAAAATTCCATATCCTGGACCAAACCCAAAACTTCTGGTGAAGGTTACAGTTCACTACACTCACCTGGATCTCATTGAAAAGTCTTAGTTGGCTAATGCTTCCTAATGTTTCCCATCAGGGGAGAACGAGAAGTGGAAGGGAGAAAGGGTGGATCAATGGAAAGGATGGGGGAGAGGAAGAGAATGGGGGGAAAGTACTTTGGGCAGCACATAAAAGCTCTGTTTTCTTTTAATTGAATTATTTAATCTCCTGAATTAGGACAGCCCTGAACTTTTGGGGCAATTTGGATCCAAATCTGGCTTTGAACTTCACACCTTAGGCTCAACTCTATTGCAAATGCTTTGTCCCCTTTCCATATTGCACATGATTCCTGGTTCTCCTTTTTTTGTACCTAAACAGAAGGTGAATATCACTTTTCATTGTTCAGCATTGCCTGAAAAGCATGATGGTGCCAGTGTGAAGGATCATGAGGTAAATAGCTGTTATGTTCTTCAACATGGAAAACAGGGATGACATGCTGGCTGCTTTTCCCCCAAGGCACAACACCATTGCCAAGTGATAACTAACAGGGGGGTGGCTACAGCTTGTCAGTAGGCTTTGCCCACTCAGCCCAACCTCAAGGTAAGCTACTGCTTATACATCAATCAAGTGAGACTTGATTGTTCTACATTGTTCTACATTGTTCTGTAAACTGCATCTCTGTCTTTAATTAATAACTTGGAAATGACAGCCACAGTACCGCATTAGTATGCTGGCAGTACATACATAAATACAAGTTATAAAATGTCCAAAAGTAATAGAAAATCAGATTAGAAATGACTTTTAGCTACAAGTCTTCCCTCAGGCAAAGGAAGGCAAAATGTAAGACTTTAGTTTAGTGGATTTAATTAGTTTGTTTCTGCCATTTGGCTGATATTTATTATTTATTCATTTCAGTTTTATAGATGTTTAATGGCTTTCCAAACAATATAAACATTCCAAACCATTATTTTTTTCTCTCCCAAGCTTTGTGTACAGTCTTTTAAAATTTTTCTGTAATTATTAATCATTTTTATTGCAGTAATGCCTAAAAGCCCCAATCAAGAATTAGTCCCTATTGGGCCGGGAACTGTATACAGATAGTAAGGATATGGTCCCTACCCCAAGGACTTATTTAATATATGAAAGTGGGATAAAGCATGTTAAAATAAATTATTCTGTACTAGGATGAGTAGTTTAGCATGTTCATTACATCAAAGTAGTTGTTTGGTTTAAACTCATCATCACAAGGCTAAAGAATTATAACTGGGAGAATTGCCAAAGGTGCCGGTTCTGTAAATTTCTCCCTGAAGCTGTTGTTAAAAAGGGAACTTTCAGAACAAGAGCTATCTTGAGTTGTAGTGATTGTTGTCATCATGAAAGTGGTGCTGATGTTGGAGCACCCTCTCTTTGTTTTTGTTCCTAGGTTGTGCACATTATGGCCACTCTCTTCATTCTCTTCCCTTCCCATCTGCCATGGGTTCTCCAATTCTCCTGATTCCTTACTCATTTTCTCTTCTGTTTTTCCCACCAGCCCCTCATCTACTCTTGTGAAATACCATAGTCAGTTTGAAACAAGAGAGTTTACAACCAAAGCACACAACCTTTTTTGAGCAAGAGTCTTCAGTAGAATAAATCTTCACCAGAGTAATTAATTGTACCTTAATCTTTGCCAGAGTTTTAATTCAGGTTATGGAATGTTTCATTCTCTCCAGTGTATTCAGACAACCGATGCAGGAATTCTTTTGACAGTAATTAATAAATTACTTAAGATATTACTTATGTCACTTAGGAGACTTGAAGCAAAAATATGGGGTTTAATAATAGATATATTTCCCATCTTATACATCATAAAATTGCCCTGTCATGCAAGACTTATGTATAGAACATTAAAATATTATAATATATACATTACAGAACTTGTGCAGTTCCTGAGACTAATCATAATCATCATCTCTAATTTCCTCATATTGATTTGTGGGGGTTTTTTTCATTGTCAAGCCTGAACAATCCCTGCCCAGACTGATCACTGAATGCCAGTATGAAACCAGGCCTGAGTCAGACCATCTTGTTTTTTCATAATTAGATTGCATTATCTATGTCCTGTAATTTTCACAAGGATACTTGGTAGACCTCCAGATAAGAACTATGAGTTTTATCTGTATGACTAGCACTTTATCTTTGGTTGGCTTTATAGATGTCTCCTACTCATCCCCCAGTTTATAAGCATAATAAAACTGGTATCCTTCCAGAAGGTGCCTTTCTTTAATAACAGCATAACGCAGGGAAGAGGTCACTGGAATGTCAGCATATTGAAACAGTGATGCTCTACCAACGTGATTTGAACCTTGATGGAATAAATATTTCTTATATCACGTGACAGCAAGGAGGAAATGTCATGCAGTGCAAAAATATGGAGAAAAATTCAATCCCATCTCTTTACTATTTTAAATTACGAAAGTACAGATAATTTAATCCAGTTTAGGCTTTATCTTGATCTGTAAATATGTAACTGGGGAAAGAATGTAGGTCATTAGGTGATCCACGTCACATTGTTTTTGTTTTAGATGCATAACATTTCACTGATTGGCCATGAATCTGTGCTTCATTAAGATCAGGTTGTAGAACATGTGATTTCTTCCAGTAATGGTGTATCGTTTGCCAGCAGCAAAAGAAACATTATGCATGAAGGAGAAGGGAGAAGGAACTAAAGTTGAACCCGTGAGGAACAACCCTTCTGTTCTGAACTAAATCAGACGTAATTCAGTGTAACAAGGCAATCTGCTTCCTCATCATGGGGACTTGAACAATGAATTATTGATGTGCTTTTGTTAATCATTCTGAGCTTTTTTTAGGTGACAGGAGAGTATGATATACCTTGTCATATGCCATAGTCAGGTAAAATAACAATATTGTAATACCTTCCTCTGAGGATGCTATCAAAGAGCAAATGAGAAATTAATATGTAGCTGTAATATATGCTAATGTCTCATATGCAGCAGTTAATAGACAGAAGACGAAAGTATGGAGATCTGCAAAAACACCAATTTTCACAGGTCATGTTAATAATTGTTTCTTCATGTCACAGCATTATCACTTTATAAAGGTTCCAGGCTATTCTTGTACTAAGATTTTGTTCCATCTCCCTAAAACTACTGGTTACATAAAAACTTTCTTGTCCTTTTTTTCCCTCAGCTTCATGGACAAATTTCCACTTAGTATCTTTTCCTTAAGCTTGTCCGAATCTATACCAGCCTTATAAATATTAAAGGAACTCTTTCAAGACTGGTCAGCCTAAAATTAGACCTACCAACTTTGGTTTCGTTTGCAAGATGACATATTGTCCTTCTGCTCTGCCTGTCTACTCTGTTCTTGTGAGCAAATAAGATACTGGAATTTACAAGAATCCTCTTCTTGCAGCAGGATTCTTGTAAATTTCAATTTACTGCCTGATCACTAAACAGAACGCAGAGTGAAAGGTTGCTCCATGTCATTCAGGGTGAAGGTTTGGAGAAGAATTCAATCCAATTTCTTTACTCTTTTAAGATACCAAAGTAAAGATAATTTAATCCAGTTTGGGTTTTTCTCTATCTGTAAATAAGGAACTGAGGAAAGAATTTAGGCCATAAGGTGATCCACATCACAGAATGGAACAGAATGACAGAGTGAAGGGGGTCAGTGTAGTCTGCATGTGCCAGTGACCGCAAAGTAACACAATGCTCAGGAATAATGACTGTTAGTCCCAGAACAGTCCCATATTTTCAACACACACACTCCTATCCCTGTCCCCCTGTGCATTTAATCCATTGCGCCCAAAATCCAGCTCCTATCTCTGACCCTCTTTGCTCCCATCCCCTTCCCCCCCGCCTCCTGTCTTTTTCTCCCTTCTATTCCAACAACCTTCCTCCCACATGGATCCTATCTCTGTTTCCCCTCTCTACTCCTCACCCCTTTGTATTTGAATCAGGCTGAATCCTCCTCCTCACTGCCTGGACACCAGTGTAGCCATATGCCACTCAGTGAAAGTCTCTAAATGGTGCACAAAAATCTCCAAACTCCAAAGAGCCTGTATTATCAGAGTATAGCCAGCTGGGTGACCATTTTCTATCAGTGGATATAGTCATAGGATAGGAAGACCCTGTGTTTTGTTCAAAGCTTTCACTATAGGCAAGACTAAAGAAAGAGGGGGCTGGGTGTCTGGGAGATGCAGGGGGCTGGGTGGTTGGTGCCTGCGAGAGGTGGGGGATGCAGGAGGCTGGATCCCCCCCAGGGAATGAAAGGTAATGGAAGATGCTGAATGCCTAGCAGAGGAGACCATGCAGGGGGCATGCGGGGGCACATGCCCCACCAGATTTCTGCCAGAGTTTATATGGCCTGCCCTGAACACCACTACATACCATCAGAAACTCTAAATTGTGCCTCCCCACACCACTATCAATAGTTACACATCATCTCTGGTGCCCTGGGGGATGCAGAGAGCTGGGGAAATGGTGGGGGCTGGGTATGGGGCTCGGTGGTGGGTACTGTCTGTCTAGGAAATGCAAGGTGACTGGGGGAGTGGGTGCCTGTCTGTGGCAGGGGGGATATGCAGGAGGTGGGGGCAGTGTCTGGGGAAGACATGGGATGGGTGCTGGGATGCCCCCGGTTCATTCTCACCTCCTCCCCTGCGTACACCCCTGTTGGGGCAAATACCAGGTGCCCTGCCACAGGGGCACAACCAGAAGTTTCCTAAGGAGGGGGACCAAGAGAGCATGCACGTGTTTGGGGATCCCCCCCATTCACATTGTCATGATCTCTGTCCCCTCTCCCTCCCCTCTTCCCTCGCACTAGAAAGATTGGAACTGGCTGGGATCTCTCCCCTCACTTCACTCCCTTCCCATGAAAGAGACTCCAACAGGCTAGGACCTGTCCCCACTCCTCTCCACTACCCTCCCACTGGAGAAACTGTGATGAGCCAGGACCTTTCCCTCCACTTCACTTCCCTCCTGGCAGAGAGACCCCAACAGCCTGAGAGTCACTCCGTCTGTGGCCGGGGTGGAGTTCTGGGTTTCCCAGGTCCCCTCATTGCACCGCTGCCTGTCTGCATCCACTTCTTGCCTGCTGAACCCAGAGAGATCATCTGCACCCAGATATACGAGCGCCCACCCTGACCCCTCCTCCCACTCCCCCACTAAACCTGGTGCCCCTGAAGTGCACATATGCAGGTACCTGAACTCCAAGCAAGCTGCCTGAACTGCCAGAACTGAAACCCCCTGTCTGACCCAAGCCCAGGCAAAGAGCAAAGAAGTCATCAGACTGTTGACAGATTTATTTAAAAGTCACTATTTAGCAACTTGTCACAATAACCAGCAGTGGGTGCACTGCTTTCTGCCCTCTTTGTTCAAGTGGCTGGCACCAAAGCAGCCTGCGGTAGAAGGAGCAATTGCAGGTAAAGTCCTGCTCAGCCCCTGAAGTCCTGGGATGGAACATGCCCAGTCACTCTGTGGGAAAAGAGATGCTGGCTGGCAGAGAGAATGCTCAGGGCAGATTGACTCTTCAGAGAATTTCGGTGCCAGCATCTAACAAAGCTCTACTGAGCATGTGCAAACTGAGATTTGGACAAATTTTCCCAGGGACATCAAAAGACATCCCTGGCATCAGCACATACTCCATCCCTGACAAATTTTCAAGTTCCTACTCCATAGCATAGATGTGCTAAAGCTTCTCCATGGAACAGTTGTAGGAATGTTTTAACATAGGCAAAACAATGCGTTATTCCCTAACCACACTCTCAGATATGGTAGAACAGATTTTGCTCAAACTTTCAAAACAAACAAACAAAAATTCAGCTGGAAGCAGACACCCAGTGTGGAAAATTTCAGCATGAATGGTTAAAGTTTACAACCTACTTTTGCAACTCTAAAGATACTACTATAAAAGTGTCCCATTATTTGATTTTGAAAAAAAAGTCCACCTTATGCTCAAGGTTTGCTCTCAGTGGATTACCTACTTCTAACTATTTGGGTGGGGGGGGGGCCTAGTTGAAGAGCACAGGAAAACATTCTATCTCAGGAAAGTCTCCCTGATCTCCCTTGTCTGCCCATTGCTTCTCATCTTTATGAGATACTGTCTCCTTCCCTTGTGTACCAATCCCATTTTCCAAGCCAGATTGGTTAGAACCACGGCCCTGTCTCCTCTGTTTCCTTTGGAGTGCTCGTGTGCTCCTGAGTGATTAGAGCAGTTGTTC
Source organism: Eretmochelys imbricata (assembly GCF_965152235.1). Classification (NCBI taxonomy): domain Eukaryota; kingdom Metazoa; phylum Chordata; order Testudines; family Cheloniidae; genus Eretmochelys; species Eretmochelys imbricata. Next base: position 113,254,126 of record NC_135575.1, on the reverse strand, counting down.
TCAACCAGGGGCAGCCAGGGGTACCCTGGGGGTATGCAGAAGTCTTCCGGAGGGTACATCAACTCATCTCGATATTTGCCTAGTTTTACAACAGTCTACATAAAAAGCACTACCAAAGTCAGTACAAACTAAAATTTCATACAGACAAATGTTTGTCTATACTGCTCCATATACTATATTCTGAAATGTAAGCAGGGTTGTTAGAATAAGTCCTGGGGGAAGAACAATTAATGGCAGAGGGCAGGTGAGGAAGTAAAAGGAGCATAATTCATTTACCACATGGCTGTACAATTTATGTAAGTACAATATTTATATTCCAATTGATTTATTTTATAATTATATGGTAAAAACAAGAAAGTAAGCAATTGTTCAGTAACAGTGTGCTGTGACACTTGTGTATTTTTATGTTTGATTTTGTAAGTTTTTTAAATGAGGTGAAACTTGGGGGTACACAAGACAAATCAGACTCCCAACGGGGTACAGTCATCTGGAAAGGTTGAGAGCCACTGGCTTAGAGTTACAGCAGTCTGTGTACTCCCTCTAACATTGCCATTCTGTCTGACCTTTACACCACTCACCCACGGGAATAGGAGACTTCCTTCCCTTCTTCCCCTCACTCAGACCCTGACTAAGGGTCCAGGCAGAATCAAACCCAGAATAATTTTATTAGAGCAGCTCATAAAATGGCTTCAAAAGTTCATGACCATTTTTTGTGAAAAGTTTGACCCAATTTTTCACTGAAACTGTCGAAAGTTTTGCTGCTCTAAATTTGTATTTAGTTTGTTTGTATAATAATCTTCTCTTTTTCTGCCCTTCTTAGGAAGACATTTATATCATTGCCAGATCATGTAAGTAAGGGTACCAGGATGAGATCCTTAAACATCAGTGGAACTATGACAATTTACACCAGCTAAAGATCTGCCCTTTTGTCTTTCGCTGATTGTTCTTTCTTAAAGATAAGATTTAATGACAGGTCTGGCTGGTGATTTTCCAGTCTTAACTTCAAATTAATTCCCCCTTTTTTTAGATAGAAAAGATAAAACGTTTTCTTATAACAATAATGAACCGAATTAATGTCCCTGTACTTTTTTACAAATTAAAGGTGTATTACACTGTACTTTAGTAGATGTTACAGGGAATAATGATATTCTTGATTGACATCTTCAGCCATTATCAGAAGTTTTCTGCAGCAGCCTTTGGTCATTTGGTCAGTAATTTATAAGGTATTCAAGGCATAGCTTTTTATGAGAATTCTGATTCAGAGGCGCTAGGCTTCAAGCGATGAAGTGAGCTGTAGCTCACGAAAGCTTATGCTCAAATAAATTTGTTAGTCTCTAAGGTGCCACAAGTCCTCCTTTTCTTTTCACTTTCTCTGTATGAGCTACCTTTTTTCCTGCTCCTTCTATGTTTCTCTGACTCTTCTAAAAGATCTGTTTTTCTCACAAATCCAGAGCCTGGGGGATTCACATTCTTTCCAGTGGTTTTGCTGTTTATGTATTAACTTTTTTTGCTTCTATTGCTTTGGCATCAAAGTACATTGATTCAAAATATTAAAAACATACTCTACAAATAATAGAATGTTATCATCACTGTTGGTAAAATGTTAGAATATACGGCCCATTTTTGCAAGGACCATTAACAACCACAAATTAACCAAAACCTAATCTAGTAAATGCACCTTAGATTGTGCTCTGAAGACAATCAACTTGGGATCTGGAAACCCACAAAGCGGCATGATTTCCATAGGTGAGAGCCCTTCTTGCTGCTAGTTCTGGAGAATTAAATTCCAGGAACTGATGGCAAATCATCCCAGCAAATCTTAAATTGTGGAAGGGTGACTGTGACAAAGTTTAAGGGAGATAACGGCATCCCAGACCATTGAGAGCTTTAAAAGTTGTTAACAATATCTTGAACTGCAACCAAAAATGAACTGGAAACCAATTCAGAGTTTTGAGCACAGATCTCATGTACTCATAATGTCTTCCCCACTTAGAAGGTGAACAGCTGTGTTTTATATGAGCTGAAGCTTCTAGAAAAGACTTCAAGGGCAGGTCTGAGCAGACCACATGGTTTAGCACAGTTGGGTATGAATCTAACCTGATGGTGACAAAGTTACACTATCCACATTAGAGCGAATCCAGGCTACAACCAGTTAGCCACCTGTAGAAAAAGGTTGTAAGGGCCATGGTTGCTATCTTTGGCTGCAGGATTGGGTCTCAACAATTCAACCTTACTGGTGTCAGGCAGAGCCAAAGAAAACCTATAAAATAGCCTTTTTATATCTCAACTTTCGAGCATGTCTACCATCTCAGGCCTTTCTAGGGGGGAAAGCAAGTGCTGGCTCAATTTAAGAAACTACGAGTCTCCTCATACTAACATTATAAAGTTTTGCTTCCGTTCACCAGGCAATGGGATATCAGACTTAAACTAAAAGGGAAGGAGTACTTGTGGCACCTTAGAGACTAACCAATTTATTTGAGCATAAGCTTTTGTGAGCTACAGCTCACTTCATCAGCTGCATAAAAGTGAAAAATGCAGTGAGGATGTTTTTATACACACAGACCATGAAAAAATGGGTGTTTATCACTTCAAAAGGTTTTCTCCCCCGACCCCACTCTCCTGCTGGTAATAGCTTATCTAAAGTGATCACTCTCCTTACAATGTGTATGATAATCAAGGTGGGCCATTTCCAGCACAAATCCAGGGTTTAACAAGAACGTCTGAGGAACGGGGGGGGGGGGGGGGGGGGGTAGGAAAAAACAAGGGGACATAGGTTACCTTGCATAATGACTTAGCCACTCCCAGTCTCTATTCAAGCCTAAGTTAATTGTATCCAATTTGCAAATGAATTCCAATTCAGCAGTCTCTCGCTGGACTCTGGTTTTGAAGTTTTTCTGTTGTAATATCGCAACTTTCATGTCTGTAATCATGTGACCAGAGAGATTGAAGTGTTCTCAAACTGGTTTATGAATGTTATAATTCTTGACATCTGATTTGTGTCCATTTATTCTTTTACGTAGAGACTGTCCAGACTGAAACCAGACTTAAACTGTGATAATGTAGGTTTAGAAAAGTTGTCACGGATGTTGCCCATACTGGTATTCCAGGAGGTGTGAGACTGGGGGAACTCCACATTTGGGGGAGAAGGAATACACACTGCTCCGAAAGCTAGATTTCAAAATTAATGGCTGTTTGAAGCCTCTCAGGAAGCAGGGTTTTTGGAATAAGTCCTGGGGGGGAAGAACAATTAATGGCAGAGGGCAGGTGAGGAAGTAAAAGGAGCATAATTCATTTACCACATGACTGTACAATTTATCACAGAGATATCACCTACCTATATGTAATGTGTTTGTGTCTCTGTATGCATATTTAGATAGATAGATAATATGGTGTGGGGACAGAGGAGAAAGATAGAAAGAAGCAACAATCAAAAACATCTACTTCAAATGCTGAGGGTTTTTGTTTAAGTGGAAATTTTGTTGTTGTTGTTTGGTTTTCATTTTTTTGTGTTTTGTTTTGTTTGGGTTTTTTTTTTTTATTCCTTCCATTTCTCTCTTAGAGTAATAATCCTATCCTTCTGAAAAGATAAATGGGACCATTTATGACCACAAAGAATGAGAACCTTAGTTATAGATCTCATTGTAAGATGGCATCTCCATTAGAACACTGCAACTTAACATCATGCCATGGCAGTGGATCAGTACTGACTTCGAGTTAAGAATACTTACTCCATCACACAGCACCTTGTCCATGACATTGTTAGTAATGGCTCTTAGTATTTGGCCCGGGTTGTACGTTTCACATGTAACCTTTCTGCCACGTGCAGTCGGCAGCAACCAGTGCTGGGTTCAATATCTAGGGGGTTCCTTTTCAACAATACAACAATACAAAAACAGCAATTGTTGTTCCTTTTCAACAGTACAACACAGAACCGACTCAAACCCCCACCCAGTAGCCTGGGAAAATTACACACCACCCCCTAGACTCCTCTAAGAGGCAACATTTCCCCTCTCACAAACATAGAGTCTTAGTGTAGAAAAGAAACTCTTATGAAAAGAGGAAAGCCACCTTTGGGAATTTTCACAATTTGGGAAAATGCTGCCAGCAGGATTCAATCATGAGCAAAACACCCTCCCCAGAGTACGTTGGGCAGTGTCTTTTGCCCCAGGTTCTTGAGTTCTACAACCAAAAGTTCCTTTAACATGCCCCTCTCTTCTCCCTCCACCACACCCCACTCACAGTGGTTATCCTGGTCAGTGAAGACCCAGAGTTTAGAGGTGCATCAGTGTGAGTTCACCTCCCACCCGGGGGGAGAGAAGGCACTTTGCCCTCTCTGATGGACCATGGTGAAGAGGCTTGTGTGAGCTAAAGACCCTCAGCTATATCGTCCAGAGCTTTTATACTCCTGGTAGGGTCCCCCTTGGTGAGCAGGTCTGAGGCGAGGTCCCTGACTAACTGTGGTCCAAACTTCAAAAGACCCCAGTGATGGATTGGGCGCATACAGAGGACCTTCTAGAACTCTGCAGCTGTGAAGGCAGATGTTAGGGGGCTTATTCCTTCACCCACTTACTTCCCTGGTCCTTCTCACATGAACAGAGAGCAACAATACCCGAAGTCCAAAGCAAACAATTTGATGTTTATTGGGGTGAACTTCCAGCAAGCATGATTCCAGTTTCCTTCCTTAGTATCCTCCTTCCCAGCTCTGACACCACAGAGCCTTACACCTGTGTCCCTGTTCCCATTCCTGCCCTTAGCAAAACATGATTCCAATTTCCTTACCCCCATTCCCTGTTCCATTTCCCCCTTTAGCAAAACTTGATTCCAATTTCCTTACCTCCATTCCCTGTTCCCATCTCCCCCACCCACACACTCACCCACTCACTTCCTGATTGACTGCAGACTATATAGTAAAACTTGAGTTCTACTTAGCTATATCTTAACCAATCATTTTCCTGAAATTTAACTAACCAATCCTAACATATTGTAACATGATTATGTAACCAATTACAATCCACCACCTTAATTAGTTTACACCCAGCAAAATTAATTATACAGCAGACAGAAACAATCACAGAACCAGACAGAGATTATACAAATAACAATAGCAAAGTGGGAACTATAATGACAAAACAATACAGAAGTGAGGATTTCACATCCCAGCTATTGATAAGTGAGCTCTTACCAGACAGGATGCTATCAAACTAAGTTTCCTTTTACATTTTCTAGGCACTTCTCTTTCTCTGGAGGTGATAGGCACTATCAGGACAGGACTGTATTCCTAACAGCCCAATAGCACCTTATTTCAATGTGACTAGTTTGGAATGTGAGGATGTGACCGGTCGCTTCCCAGCTTATGGCTTCCTCTGCTGCTTAGCCAAAGGCCTTAGCCTAAGAACAGGGCCTCAGACTGTCACAGTGAGAGAAGGCCCTTACACCGGCAGACAGTGATTTTGATTCTTTCTTTTATACCTCTATAACTAGCCAAGTGATAAGAATACACCTAAATTCTTAGAGTATAGGCCTTTACCGACAGGCCTGAATATCTATCTCCTAACAGCGGATGAGGGCTGCAGCAGGAGGGAGGCCCCTGATTGTCTTGGATCTCCTTGCCACTGGGTCAGGGTTTTCCTCCTGTCAAGTTTTGTGTGGTTACCGCCTGCACACCAGTTTTCCCACGTTAAAAGATTTCACACACATGCCTCTGCCAAATGATTCATGCCCACACAAAGTCCTGCGGCGGCAGACAAGTGGCAGGGAAGACAGGAGCAGTGATCTCTGGGAGTCTTAAGTCACAAATCTGCATGCAGGCGGCAGCCATGTGATGGTCGTTTTATGCTTGGTTAAGACAGAAGTGCATTTCGGCAGCAGCAGCTGTGACTGAGCAGGCCTTTTCAGGGTCCCCTCTGCTCACCCTAGATGGGGAGGCAGCTAGAAAAGGTGCTCCAAACATAGGCTGTCTCACACTCTTCCGACTGGATGGCTGTATCCAGTGGGATCATTCAACTCCGCGGCCAAAACAGGAGATATGAGACAATGAATTTCGCCACCTGGAATGTCCACACCCTTATGGACTCTCAGCGCAGTGAATGCCCAAAAAGAAGAACTGCCATAATTGCCAGAGAACTGGCAAGCCTCAACATTGACATTGTACCTCTTAGTGAGACCTGACAGGACAATGAGGGCCAATTAAAAGAGGACGGAGGTGGCTACACCTTCTTTTGGAAAGGAAAGCCACCTGAAGAGAGACGCATTCACGGGATTGGCTTTGCCATCAAAAATAAGATTGCCAGTCAGCTTTTGGAATTTCCTATGGGGATCAACAAGTGTCCTCATGTCTCAGGAGTCCAGGAGAGCTGGCTGTATTTCAAGGAATCCCTGTTGAGGTTACAGGGACAAACCATCCCGATGTGTCGAAAGAATAGTAAATATGGCAGGCGACCAGCTTGGCTTAACAGTGAAATCCTAGCGGATCTTAAACACAAAAAAGAAGCTTACAAGAAGTGGAAGGTTGGACATATGACCGGGGAAGAGTATAAAAATATTGCTCGGGCATGTAGGAATGAAATCAGGAGGGCAAAATCGCACCTGGAGCTGCAGCTAGCAAGAGATGTCAAGAGTAACAAGAAGGGTTTCTTCAGGTATGTTGGCAACAAGAAGAAAGCCAAGGAAAGTGTGGGCCCTTTAATGAATGAGGGAGGCAACCTAGGGACAGAGGATGTGGAAAAAGCTAATGTACTCAATGCTTTTTTTGCCTCTGTCTTCACTAACAAGGTCAGCTCCCAGACTGCTGCGCTGGGCATCACAGCATGGGGAGTAGATGGCCAGCCCTCGGTGGAGAAAGAGGTGGTTAGGGACTATTTAGAAAAGCTGGACATGCACAAGTCCATGGGGCCGGACGAGTTACATCCGAGAGTGCTAAAGGAATTGGCGGCTGTGATTGCAGAGCCATTGGCCATTATCTTTGAAAACTCATGGCGAACGGGGGAAGTCCCGGGTGACTGGAAAAAGGCTAATGTAGTGCCAATCTTTAAAAAAGGGAAGAAGGAGGATCCTGGGAACTACAGGCCAGTCAGCCTCACCTCAGTCCCCGGAAAAATCATGGAGCAAGTCCTCAAAGAATCAATCCTGAAGCACTTACATGAGAGGAAAGTGATCAGGAACAGTCAGCATGGATTCACCAAGGGAAGGTCATGCCTAACTAATCTAATCGCCTTCTATGATGAGATTACTGGTTCTGCGGATGAAGGGAAAGCAGTGGATGTATTGTTTCTTGACTTTAGCAAAGCTTTTGACACGGTCTCCCACAGTATTCTTTTCAGCAAGTTAAAGACATATGGGCTGGATGAATGCACTATAAGGTGGGTAGAAAGTTGGCTAGATTGTCGGGCTCAACGGGTAGTGATCAATGGCTCCATATCTAGTTGGCAGCCGGTGTCAAGTGGAGTGCCCCAGGGGTCGGTCCTGGAGCCGGTTTTGTTCAATATCTTCATAAATGATCTGGAGGATGGTGTGGATTGCACTCTCAGCAAATTTGCGGATGATACTAAACTAGGAGGAGTGGTAGATATGCTGGAGGGCAGGGATAGGATACAGAGGGACCTAGACAAATTGGAGGATTGGGCCAAAAGAAATCTGATGAGGTTCAGTAAGGATAAGTGCAGGGTCCTGCACTTAAAACGGAAGAACCCAATGCACCGCCACAGACTAGGGACCGAATGGCTAGGCAGCAGTTCTGCGGAAAAGGATCTAGGGGTGACAGTGGACGAGAAGCTGGATATGAGTCAACAGTGTGCCCTTGTTGCCAAGAAGACCAATGGCATTTTGGGATGTATAAGTAGGGGCATAGCAAGCAGATCGAGGGACGTGATTGTCCCCCTCTATTCGGCATTGGTGAGGCCTCATCTGGAGTACTGTGTCCAGTTTTGGGCCCCACACTACAAGAAGGATGTGGATAAATTGGAGAGAGTCCAGCGAAGGGCAACAAAAATGATTAGGGGTCTGGAACACATGACTTATGAGGAGAGGCTGAGGGAACTGGGATTGTTTAGTCTGCAGAAGAGAAGAATGAGGGGGGATTTGAGAGGTGGTTCCAGAGAGGATGGTTCTAGACTATTCTCAGTGGTAGAAGAGGACAGGACAAGGAGTAATGGTCTCAAGTTGCAGTGGGGGAGGTTTAGGTTGGATATAAGGAAAAACTTTTTCACTAGGAGGGTGGTGAAACACTGGAATGCGTTACCTAGGGGGGTGGTAGAATCTCCTTCCTTAGAAGTTTTTAAGGTCAGGCTTGACAAAGCCTTGGCTGGGATGATTTAATTGGGGATTGGTCCTGCTTTGAGCAGGGGGTTGGACTAGATGACCTCCTGAGGTCCCTTCCAACCCTGATATTCTATGATTCTATGTCTCTTCGGCTCAAGCTTACCAACACCAATATGCCCTGGTCATCAGCACATACGCCCAACACTCGATGATGAGGAAGACAATAAGGAGCAGTTTTATAGAACTCTTGATGCAGTCCTCACAATCTCACCTAAGGCAGATAAACTCATCCTCCTGGAAGATTTCAATACCAGAGTAAGACAGGATTCCCAACTCTGGAGAGGCACAATAGACAAAAAAGGGGTGGGCAATGTAAATCCCAATGGTATTCTCCTCCTCAGCAAATGTGTGGAGCATGACCTGCTCATCACAAATACCATCTTTTGTTAGAGTAACAAATTTAAGACCACCTAGAAACATCCTCGGTCCAAACACTGGCACCTCCTTCACTATGTCATAGTCAGAGCCCAAGACTTTACTGACATCTGTATAACACGAGCTATGAGAGGTACCAACCACTGTTGGACAGACCATAGATTAGTAAGATCATTCATGTACCCGCAGCTCGCTCAACCACACCGCAAACACCCAAAGTCTAAGCAAAAGCAGTACAACATCAAAGCACTTTAAGACCAAGCCAGCTATGAGACGTTTCAGCAACATCTGTCTGAGAAACTCTCTAACCTGCCTGACAACATTATTTACATTCAAGAGCACTGGGATCAACTTAAAACCATCATTCACAATGCATGTGCTGAAACCATAGGATATTCCACTCATCAGCACCAAGACTGGTTTGATGAAAACAATTAAGAAATCCTAGCATTAATGCATCAGAAAAGAAATGCATTTTGTAACTGGCAAAATGATTCCTCTAACAAATGAAAACATGAGGCCTATCACCTGCTTAAAGCCAAAGTCAAAAGGAGGCTACATGACATCAAAAACAAGTGGTGGCAAAAGAAGGCCTCTGAGATCCAGGGTTTCACAAAACAGGATGACATGAGAAGCTTTTTTCAAGCAAGAAGAGCTATATATGGGCCAAGCTCCAAAGGCCCAACCCGCTTACATTTTCAGGATGGTTCCTCAAGAACAATGCAGCCATTAAACACTGCTGGAAGGAACACTTTGAGAGCCTACTAAACCACGAATCCACGGTCTCTGAAGACACCATCGAGTTTATTCCACAACACTCAGCAATGGAACACCTTGCTGATCCCCCTTCTTTTAAGGAAATCCGGCATGCCATCACTCAGACTAAAAATCATAATGCACCAGGCCCAGACAGCATCCCAGTTGAGGTTTTTAAAGCTGGTGGAAGAATGCTCCAGCACAAACTTTGCCAACTCCTAGACAAAATCAACCTGCAAAGAAATTCCATGTGACTTTAAGAACGCCAACATTGTTTCAATATTCAAGAAATGGGACAAATCTTTGTGCAGGAACTACAGAGATATTGCTCTCCTCTCCATCGCAGGGAAGAGTCTTGTCTGGATCATACTAAACAGCCTCCTCCCCTCACCGAGGAACTCCTCCCCGAATCACAGTGTGTCTTCAGGCCATCCCAAGGCACAACCGACATGATCTTTGTGGCACAACAGATTCAGGAGAAGTGCAGAGAGCAACACCAGGAGCTGTTCTTGGCATTCATTGGCCTAACCAAGGCCTTTGACAGTATCAATCATGATACCCTATGGAGGGTGCTGTGTAGATTTGGCTGTCCACAGAAATTCATTTCCATCATCAGACTACTAATACGATGGGATTGTGACAGGTTGGATCACAGAAAACCCCTTGGGAACTGCCAACGGATGTGCTGAGACTACCTCTGAGCCCATTTTCCCTGAAAGCTTGGGACTTCAGTGCCCATCTGGTACGAGCCAGACAAGCTAGGCTGCTACAAACACAGACCCAGGTCTGAACAACATCCCCCAGAAGCTGCAGGCTTAACTGAAAACAGCTTAAGAAGTGTTCTTGTCTCCAACACTCAGATGCCCAGCTTCCAATGGGGTCCAAACCCCAAATAAATCCATTTTACCCTGTATAAAGCTTATTTAGGGTAAACTCATAAATTGTTGGCCCTCTATAACACTGATAGAGAGATATGCACAGCTATTTGCCCCCCCACACACACACACACACACAGGTATTAACACATACTCTGGGTTAATTAATAAGTTAAAAGTGATTTTATTAAATACAGAAAGTAGGATTTAAATGGTTCCAAGTAGTAACAGACAGAACAAAGTGAATTACCAAGCAAAATAAAATAAAACATGCAAGTCTAAGCCTAACACAGTAAGAAAACTGAATACAGATAAAATCTCACCCTCAGAGATGTTTCAATAAGCTTCTATCACAGACTGGATGCCTTCCTAGTCTGGGCACAATTATTTCCCCTGGTACAGCCCTTGTTCCAGCTCAGGTCGTAGCTAGGGGATTTCTCATGACTGCAGCCCCTTTTTTTTCTGTTCCACCCCCTTATATATCTTTTGCACAAGGCAGGAATCCTTTGTCTCTCTCTGGGTTCCCACCCCTCCTTCTAATTGGAAAAGCACCAGGTTAAAGATGGATTCCGGTTCAGCTGACATGATCACACATCACTGTAAGACTTCATAACCCACTTGCCAGCACACAGGTATACAGGAAGACTTACAAGTAAATAGAGCCATCCACAGTCAATTGTCCTAGCTGATGGGAGCCATCAAGATTCCAAACCACCATTAATGGCCCACACTTTGCATAATTACAATAGGCCCTGAGAGTTATATTTCATATTTCTAGGTTCAGATACAAGAGTGATACATTTATACAAATAGGATGACCACACTCAGTAGATTATAAGCTTTGTAATGATACCTTACAAGAGACCTTTTGCATGAAGCATATTCTAGTTACATTATATTTACACTCATTAGCATATTTTCATAAAATCATATAGAGTGCAACGTCACAGGGATGACTGCCACCATTTTGTGCAATGGCTCAGAGATCGAACCATTCACTATTCGCACCAGTGTCAAGCAGAGATGTGTCATTGCTCCAACTCTCTTCTCCATTTACTTTGCCGTGAGCCTGTTTCTCATTCATGACTGCCTTCCTGACAGAATCAGGATTGAGTATGGTAAGGATGGCCAACTCCTCAGTCTTCGATGTCTCCAAACAAAATCTAAGATCACAAGAATTGACATCACTGACCTTCAGTACGTAGATGACTGTGTCATTCTTGCACACATAGAGGACGACCTGCAAAGCACCCTAAATCTTTTTGCAGATACCTATCACAGCCTGAGTCTCTCTCTCGACATCGGAAAAACCAAGGTACTCTACCAGCCCTCACCTGCATAAACTGCTCTTCGTACTTCACAAATCACCATCAGCAAAGAACCCCTCAAAAACGTGAACCATTTTCCATACTTTGGCAGCCACCTCTTCCAAACAGCCAACATTGACACAGAAATTGAATACAGGATCCGCTGTGCCAGCACATCTTTTGGAAGACTGCTCAAACAAGTTTTCAATTATAGGGATCTATGAACAGGTACCAAGATCTTGGTTTACAAGGCAGATGCTATCCCCACCCTTCAGTATGGGTGTGAGACCTGAGTAACCTACAGATGACATCTCAAGTGGCTGGAGTGGTTTCAGCAGTTTACTTATCCCTCAGGATAATTCTCAGGATCAGCTGGGAAGACCGACGCACTAACATCAGCATTCTCTCTGCAGCCAAAATCAGCAGTATAGAAGCGCAGGTCATGAAATACCAACTCCATGGGGCTGTCCATTGTGTACATATTCCTGACACGCCTCCTGAAGCAAGTACTCTTCTCTCAGGTAATTCATGGAAGAAGGGTTCACAGAGGGCAGCGGAACCGTTCAAAGACATACTGAACGTACATCTTAAAAAAGGAGGCATCAACCGAACAAACTGGGAGGACTTGGCATGGAACAGAGCACAAATACACCACACCATACACCAAGCCACAGCTCACTTTGAGGAGAACACATGTGCTCATGAGACAGAGAAACAACAAAGGAGAAAAGAAAGAGCACAACAGTCCAGCCAACAACTATGTCTCCTCCAAGATTACACCTGTCACTTCTGTGGGAAAATCTTCAGGGCAAGAATTGGGCTCCTCAGCACTTAAAAACTCACCAATGAACCCTCTTGGCAGACATCATCCTCGCATCGATGGGTAGCCGAAGAAGAAAAAGCTCACTCCACCATCCGAGCCCCCTACTTATTGAGTTCAGTTCAGTTGAGGATGACCCCTTCAATCAGGAAAGGCTAAGCACAGTTCGGCTGCCCTTTACTCATACAATAGGATAAAAATGTTTCATTATCTTTGCATTCAATACTAAAGTGATTTGTAACCCAACACCAAGCTGAAGTTGATCACTTTGCAACACAGCTCTGTCTGCTGGATACCTAGGCAAATACAATATGGTCCTGAAGCCTTTCCCCCTCCCCAGCTAACTGTCAGAGGAGAGCTCATTCAGACTATGCTTACACACACATCCATAGTCGGCGGATAGCATAGGCTGGGGAAGGCTGTGCCTCCCCAAACAGCCGGGCATGGCCCCACCCACACTCCGCCCCCAAGTCCCTTCCTGCCTGGTTTCAGTTCCCTTCCCGTTCTTCTGGCAAAGAGGCTGGGGCCGGCTGGGGCCGATGCTTACAAGACCCAGGGCTGGGGGTGCTGGGGCTGGGGCCACACTGCGCTGCCCACCCAGAGCTAGGGTTGGGGACACTCCAGCCACTCTGCCCACCCAGTGGCACTCCGGCCATGCTGCCCGCCCAGCACTCTGGGGCTGGTGGTGCTCCGGCCACGCTGCCCGCTTTTTCAAGTTGAGCTCCCCAAACTTGAGGCACCCTACCTCAACAGTTATTGTTTTAAAATCTTGCTCTATATTTACATCTTAATACATGGCTATCTAAACACTTAATTCACAGCAATGCTAGTGACGGTTATGCAAGTAGAACCCCATGTACTAAGATAAGAATATATTCCAAAGTATTAGAAAGAAAATGTGGTTTGCAACTTGTGTATTTATTTTGGAAAGGGTATCATGATGCAAATGTAACAAATGCCATTATGTTCAAAGAGCTGAACAGAGACACTGGATTTATTACTTATTACAACAACCTGTAACCCACTAACCCCTTCTTTTGTCCTATAAGTGCAGAGGGGTTAACAGGCCTTGAATGGTCCTGTGCAATATGTGCTAATGACTTTTGCTAAACAATCTGCTCCACCTTGCATTTTGCTGTGATGCTGGGAGTTCCTCTCCCAGACCTGAAGAAGAGAGAGCTCTGTGTGGCTCGAAAGCTTGTCTCTCTCACCAACAGAAGTTGGTCTAATGAAAGATATTACCTCACCCACCTTGTCTCTTTATTATGTTCAAAGAGTCAGATGAAGACCACAGACTTTGTGAAATATTCCAGGATTTAAAAGTAATATGGACATTAGAAAACATATTAAAATCCATGTCATTTGTTTAATACATTATTTACATATCAGTAGAGATGGAATGTGTGACACACAAGCTTTCCCATCCACTGGTAATACCAAATGCCATGAGCCTAAATCCTATTTACACAAAAGCCTCTTTATACCACTCTGGCAGTGTAAGGGGTGTCTTAAAATTACATTTACACTTGCATTCAGGCCCCTTTACACTGCCTTGGGCTTAGTATGAACCAAATATCTAAGATCCAGTAAAATACCTATCAGGGAAAAGAGGATTAAATACTATATTGTACTTAAAGAATAAATGATTGTGTCAACTGCAAGTCTATGTCAGATATACTATAATATGCATGGCTGGCTGTAAGAGTGTCAGCCTTCATCATTTCCCAGTGTATTTTAGCGATGGTGACTTTATAAAGTCTAGCAGCAATGCCATGAATATTATTCAAAGGCAGGGGAAGGTACATTTGTTGAAAGACATACTGTGGTTCATATGAAAAAACCACAATACTTCTGAATGATGTCACTAAATCAGTAATAAATCTGCCACTGCTGTACATGTATTAGACCCATTTATCATTATTTGAATTCCAACTGTATTCAGCCCAAAGTATTATTTTGCCCAAGCTCTACATTATTTTCTTCATGTACCAGCAAGTGCAATAGTAAGATAAGCAATGATGGAGTTTCCATGTATTTTCGTTAAAAATGAGCCCCTTTGGGGTCTATTCTTCCACTTCACTACAGTATTCACAGGAATTCTGGAAACAAAGTGGGTTCCTTTTAACAAAGATAGGAATTGTCCAAACAATCTCGAAATCTACAAGAAAGCCATTTTGCAAAATAAAATGACTCACTATATGGCTTGGCCTATAATTTAGGAAATTATGACCAGAAATCATTAATGTAGCTGTTTGGCAGATGTGAAGAGGAAGGAACATAGACATGGAAGACAAGAGGACTGGTCTGTTCTTGGTTCTGCCACAGACCTCCTGTGTGACCTTGGATGAGTCACTTAGGGCCTTCTCAGACAAGGTGAGCACCCAAAGCTCCCAATGGCTTCAATTACAATTCTAGCTGCTTAGCACATCTGAACATCAAGCCCTTACCCTCTCTGGGCTTCAGTTTTCCCATCTATGCAATGGGATTAGAACTGGCCAAATAACTTGTTCAATTAATTATTTTTCCATTATTCATCCTGTGTACACAGTAGGGTTAATATTTCATTAATATTTATTTTTATATGAACTATATCACATTTTTGAATAAAATGTTCATTATTTATTCCATTATTCCTTAATGAGGTTACTAATATGCAACTATCCTCAAAGGGTGTTGTTGAGGCTAAATTCGCTAAAGGTTGGCTAGTGAGGTACTACAGAAGTGTTAGATTCACCTAGCTACCTTGCCCACAACCTAGCTAGGTTGATACCTAGCTATCAACCCCCCCGACTCAGAACCAGGAGGAATCAAGCTTTGCCCAATTGGTGTCGTTTACACTGTACTGGGATTGCAGTCTCTGTGAATATCTGTTGTGTTTGTATTCTTTTAAACCAACATACGTTGTGTTTACTTAAGCTAATGACACCTTCAATTTTAAATTTATTTTCAATGCAGTCAGTCATGCTAATGTATATGTCTTCTATTTAGCATCCTAAATTGTTTCTCACAAACACCCATGGTATTGTGTTTCTAGACATGTAAACATACATGAAGGAATCACTTCCTCAGCACAGAAAATGAACCCCCAGTGGGATTGCTCTGATTTACACCAAGCTGTAGAGATGCCCCAGCCGTGCACACTTCCAGACACCCTCCTTTCACTGTAACTTGTGCTAAGAGATGGTGTAGGAGCCACTTTGTCAGCTCTTCGTCACCTCGGAATTTTCACCAGCTGGTACTGCAACTTCTTTGCCAAGAATCTAACACATTTTCTCAGGTGCTGCTTGAGCATCTGCATATAGAGTATTTAGTATGTTGTCGATTAAATTACTAGATTACAAATGTGTCTTCTCCAACTTCCAAAAGATTGCTGCAGTTTCCATTATCTTTATTTGTAAAGATCTTAAAATATGGAATAATATTTTCGACACCGAAAAACATTTCACTGCCTAAACACAGACTTAGTCATCTCAGCACTTGATATAAGCCTCTCCTGAGGAAAATGTAATTAATAAATGTAATTAATTTTCGTGAGGCAATATATACAGAGATATGCAACAGTGAACTCATTAATTTATTTCCTAATAATTATTTAAGAATATTCATCTGTTTGCTAAGACATGTTAATGAGTTGAATACAATGTTTATACTGTATTATTGGCTGAAAAATGGCTACTGCCTCCAAACTATTACTCCTCAGTTCCTACCCTTGTCATGTTTTTGACTGCAACTGTTCATATCATCACTAGTGAGAGTCATTAGCTATGTTACCCCATATTTTATTCCATGACTCTCGTTCCTATTAGACATAACATTAAGGTTGTTTTGGTATATTTCAGTTTTGCATGGTTTGGGTCCTTCTTTCCAAATCCTGTGTTTGCTTTTCAGAATAGTCTTAAAGTAGTCTACTCTTTCAGCTGCATTCAGCAGGTGCAAAAACATTCATTTTCAGAACACACAAGCTGTAGAACTTTCTTCTAAAAGATGTAAACTTGTTAGCTCTGTAGAGAATTTTAGGATAGATTCAAAAGTCTCTTATTTGGATAGACTCGGATATGGGCCAATACTCTAAGATCACATTTTAATTGTATTTTTCTGTATAATTCTTTTATAAGTTCTTTTGCCTTTCCGTTTCTTGACTACTAAGCCCACTATTGAGTACTGAAATATGAATGCTATTTCTTTCTTTTTGCTTTTTTGGCCTCTTGCTTTGTGTTGCCATTTTACTCACTGTCAGGGGTAAGGCCCTAGAGCAGGGGTGGGCAAACTACAGCCCACGGGCCACTTCCCACTCATCAGATGTTTTTATCTGGCCCTCGAGTTCCTGCAGGGAGACTTGCCCTGCTCTGCTCTGCCCACCCGGTGCTCCCCAGCTCCTGACTCACAATTCCCTTGAGGAGCACCATCTTCCAGCACTCAGAGCCACCCTGCGCAGGTGCAACTTCACCGCACTGTTTCCGGGATTGGAACCCTGCCCCTATGCGGCAGCCCCCTCCCCACACCCAGCAGCTGGCCCAATCCCCTCTCAGACTCCTATGGCCCCACTCTCAAGAGCCTTGAAACTGCCCAGGGGCAGCCACCCATCCCAGCCAAGATGCCTCCATCCATGGTGGTGCCTGGTACTGCCACCTTGGTGTTACTGCTGGCAGGGCCCCTAGGAGTCCCCAGTACCACCCCTGTAGAGCCCCCCACCCAGTGCCACACCCCATGAGTCTCCCCCCCACCTAGGTAACATCCCTTATAGAGTCCCCGCCATGCTAGACCCCATAGAGTCTTCCTCTCCCAGCAGGCATTCATGGCCAGCCATACAATTTCCATACCCAGATGCCAGGCCAAAAAGTTTGTCCACCTCTGACCGAGAACTAGCTTGCTTACCTAACAGCTTGACTCTCAGGCAGTCTCATGAGCACAACTGGGCCCCAGCTGAGCCACCTGATTGGCCAAGCTGCCCAATTGGCCGAAGGGATCAGGAAACCTGCTCTTAAGCCCACCACCAGCAGGGCATTGGCTGCTCAAAGCATTCACCTTCCGCTGTGTTAGCTTGTGCTTCAGTCCTGGCCTAGCCTCACTCCTGCCTTAGACTCAGTCCTGCTCTGGCCTTCCCTAACTCCAGGTAACCCATTTCTGATCTTCAGCTCCAGTTCCTGGCTCTAGGCTCTCAGTCTGACCATTTATTTTGTTTCCCTGCTCCGGATGCCTGCTCTGACCACTAGGAAAGACTGCCCATGTCCCAGTCCCTAACACTTGCATTGGGTCAGGTAACTTGATTTTGAGGAATATTGACCCAAACTAAAAACACTGTCCAGGGCTTTGTGTAGACAGATAACAATTAGATTTGGAGAAACTGGCTAAATGGGTTAACCCCACCTCACCACCCGTTCTGCCACCAATATCATTCAGTCTCTCTTTCCATATAGATGACCTCTAACTCCCCTGCTACAAACATTGTATTTCACTGCTCTGACTAGTCTGTTAAACTTGTTTATATCTTCAGGACTTCTAATGTTGCCTCAGAGTCTGGGCCAAATTCAGCCTTGTTTAAGTGAATGCAACTCCCATGGAAATCTCTGGCTCAAGTTCACTATGGATGTAAATGATGACATAGTTACGAGTCAAGTTAGTAAACTGGTGCAAGTGGTGAAATAGTGCAATTTGCATAACTGGTGTGTTTGTACTCTAAAATGGAGTCTTTATGGCAGCCATTATAAGTGATCTTCCTTCATAAAACTTTCTGGCATTACAAGGTCCCTATCCTTTTATATATTCTCTTTAAATGTATATCATTATGCAGGATTGTGTTCACTAACAAACAACAGCCACAGTTATATAATGGTTTTGTAGAATAACAATAAAACAAGACACAAGAAAACTATTTGCAGATGAAATGTCATTAAGTTGCTCATCCATAAGGCAGAAAATGACTTTAATAGCAGGTAGAAAATAAGATATCAGGGGTGTAATAAATGTAAGCCACACTGGTTATGTTGAGTTTTTCATATGTACTGTAAGTTTTGTGAATTTCAGGCATGAACGGAATGCTATGCTTGGTTAATTGGGACTTCAACTGGCCAAAAGCCAATATGGTCCATGGGGATTCAAAGCTAATAACTCTACAGACCCTTCTATGTTCTGCAGTACTTAATATCTAGTTTTAGAAAATGATCAAAATATTTTGAGACAGCAATGGAGTGTTCTAGTCTTCTCTTGACATTTAAAGTTAGATGCTATTCACTCCATGCTTTTGTGCCAAGTATTTATTCCATTTCCAAATTCTTTATTCTTCATGCCAAAAATTTTATAGGCTCCATTAAAATTAAGAGAACCCCTCTGGAAAAGTCTGGAAATTTTTAGGGTTTTAGACTACTATTAGACAGAAAAACAAGAGTAAAGGGTCTAGTATTTATCAAAGTTGTTAACTGAAATCCAAAATGAGTTTTCTAGCTAATTTCTTTAAGATTATACATAAATCAAAACAGATTTTTATTTTTATTTTCTGCATATGTGTTAACATGAGTATAAGAGCTACTGTTGGTTAAATATATAGCACTCAATAATTATTAAAACTAAGTCTTTTAACCCTAAAGTGTAAACAAAGCTACTCTTTATTTAATTTTCAATTAAATATAGGAGAAATTTTTGTAGGCTAGTGTCTAAAATATGCTCTAATTATACAAACCCAAATATTGTATTTTTCTTCAAAAATCAAATTGTTAATGAAAAATTTCTTCACTCAAAATTCAGAAAATTTAGCTATTATATATAGAGCTAGAAATAGAAAATAGAATAATAGATTCTATCAGTAAAAACTTTAGCTTTGTTTATTACAAGTACACATATTTCTGTCAAAGAATACTCATAACCTTACACTGGCCCTGATTTTAATCCACAATCCAAAAGTCAGTGTTGTTTGTCTATAGCAAAGTCCTTGATGGCTTCTCCATATCCATTATATGATTGTGTACTGATTAATATTCTTTTAAATACCTGAAATAGTTCAGACTGATTCCAATAGTTTTGTTTAGGGATAGATCAGAAGAGGGGGGTTGGGAGGGAAATGAGAGAGGGCTTTAGGGTATTTCACACAGATACATCTATATAAAAAATAAAACATCAGCAGCTGAAGGAAACCACGCGTGACAATTCATGAGTCCAGCAGGTACACTGGGGGTGGAGAGATAATTGCAGGATTGTGGTGCTGGCAAAGGAGAAGTAAAGAAACAAACATTCTCCTCCTCCCGCAAGAAAAGGATTAGCTTGAGGTGAAAGAAGGGTGTCTGTGTAGGGTGGATTTATCTCATGTTATCCAGGTTAATTCATGCATCCCTACCCTACAGGCTGAAAAACATTGGTGGACCAGTGCAGAGAATCTTTTGTTGCCACTACGTAAGCAGTATTTGTTCTGGGGATAGAGGATTTCTGCCTCCTGATCATCATCCAGCCTTTCCCTTGGGGACACTTCATGGGTTATTTGGGGAAAATGTTAAGCTCTGTATTTGTATTAAACGTTAATGTTGCTTGCTACAAAATGTGGATGAGATTTCCAAAACACAACCATATGGGCCAAATCGTACTGCTCAAGTAAAGGCAGTGAATGGCCCTTCAGTGCAGTGCAACCAATATAGTCTTTCTGCATGAAGGCAGGATGTCTACACCACTTTGCTCCCTGAGGAGATCAACTCCATTACTGTTCTGTGCAAGGTAGATGTAAGGTGGGGCTTAGGCGCAATCTGGGGAGTAATAGAGTGCGCGATCTGCATGGTTGTGAATCAACCAGCCAAATATCCCTATGGTTGAGAGATTCAATGATGACAAGCTAGAGTAGCTGCACAAGTACTTGAGAAATGATACCTCAGTTGCGCTAGGAGCATGGTCTCCACCCTCCTGCCTCCTCCACAGCAAACAGCCTATTTACTGATACCTAACTAGGAGCTGACCCTTTATTGGCTCATTCAGACTGTTATATGGTGATGCTGATATCCCTATCTTTTCCTGCACCATACTGTTTTCACAGAATTACTAAATCTTACACTTCTGATATTAAAATGTATCATGATTATAATATAATCAAAAATCTATAGGCGGAAAAGGGGTTCCACAGAGGGAGCACAAATCAGTTCATAATTTTTTCCCCTGAAGAAACTAGGAAGATAGACACAATGATTAAACCTCCTCTGCTCCCAGGAGTCGAGAAGAGGATACAATGACATAGAACAAACAGGCACTAAAACTGTAAGGTACAGACAGTGCAGTGTCTAAACTGTGCCTGGCAATGGCACAGAAAAAGACAACAGGATTAATTCTATCCTCTGTTCACTGAATCCTCTAATCCTTTCAACCATGAGGATTATTAGTTTGATAGCTAAATGTTCAGTGAGTTCTGCTATTATTGCTGCTTTATTTTACAGAAAAAGATAAAACATGAGCTCTCTGGTTATAGCTGGAAGGCAGCATCTTGAAACAGAAAGTTTTAAAGAGAAACCATTTCACAACAGCTGTGTTTCAAAATCTTTTGTGTATTAATGTGTGGTAAAAGATGCAATCTCAGGGAATAGATAGTTAAACCTTGAGGAAACCAGATACCCATAATAAATCTTAAGGTATATAGAATGAAGTCTTAAGCCTCGAGTAAAACAGCAACATCTCACTGGATTACTTATGTTACAAAAAAGAAAATAATCAAGTACAACACACAAAATGGCTTTGAAATTAAGTACTTCAGAAAGGTAATAAATTTAAGGTTTTTTTAAACTGAACTAGAATTCAGTGTATCAAAGTTAGAGATTAAATGTATCTGAACTATAGTTTCTGCCACAAGAGGAGGTTCTTCTTATAATAACTGGAAGTTCTTCAAAATGTGTAGTCTATCTGCATTCCACTGTCCATATGTATGCACTCCATGTGCCTGGAGTTGGAGAATTCTTGCAAGTAGTGTCCATTGGTCCATGCACATGCCCTTGCCTTCCTCATGCTTCCAATCAAAGGAATAAAGGGCAGAGAAGACCACTTCTCAAGTCCCTTGTATACTGTGAATACAGTAAAGATCCAAAGCAGAGAGGAAGGAGGGCTAGTAGGTCTCCAAGTCTCTAGTTCCCGTGTGTATTCCATTGTGGATGATTGACAAGCAACACTCAAATAGGAAGAGTGTTTGAGGATGCAGATGACAGAGCCATTTGGAGAACTACTGTCCCAAAGTAAATGTTGGCTGAGGAGTTCTGCACTAAAGCATATTGTCTCATGAACGTATTGATGGAACTCTATGTAGCTGCTCTGCAAATGTCAAGTAAGGGTATTTCCTGAAACAATGCCACTGAATTTGCTTGTACTCTTGTAGGGAAGAAATATGCAACAACTGGTAACAGAGCAGGATATAGCCCAAGATCCATGTAGATATCCTGTGGGAGGATATAGTTTGACCACAGACTCATTTCACTTGGCTGAATAGCATTTCCTAGTAGACTCTTTCCTGCTGTTAAGGATAGCTTGTGTGGCTTCAGAACAGGAATGTTCTAATCCTGATGCCCATCCAAAAACCAAACCATGAGATGAAGTGATGCAGGGCTGAGAAGCTTGATCTTGCCCTTTTTTCTGGGTCAAGAGATTTGGGAAAGGCCTGGTTGGTGACTGGAGGATGAGATAATCGTTGTAGGATATTTGGGAATCAAAATGTCTGGGCCAGTTGTGGGACATGAAGATGACTTATGGATAATTCATCAGGACAGGGCACAAGACATGAGGTAGGAGCAGTAAGGGAGGAAAGGCATGGCTCAGATAGTCTGGCCTGAGGGAGGAGAGTATTGCCCTGAGTGTAGCCCTTGAGCTCCTCTGGAGCAGTATATTTTGTGACATTCTTGTTCATGATCGATGGCTCAAGGCCTGCTGACGGTTACTGCCAACACATCCACATCTGGAGTATTGCATCCAGTTTTGGCCCCCCACTACAGAAAGGGTGTGGACAAATTGGAGAGAGTCCAGCGGAGCAACAAAAATGATCAGGGGGCTGGTGCACATAACTTATGAGGAGAGGCTGAGGGAACTGGGCAGAAGAGAAGAGTGAGGGGGGATTTGATAGCAGCCTCTGAAGGGGCGTTCCAAAGAGGATGGAGCTCAGCTGTTCTCAGTAGTGGCTGGTGACAGAACAAGGAGCAATGGTCTCAAGTTGCAGTGGGGCAAGTCTAGGTTGGATATTAGGAAACACTATTTCACTAGGAGGGTGATGAAGCACTGGAATGGGTTACCTAGCCAGGTAGTGGAATCTCCACCTTTAGAGGTCTTTAAGGCCTGGCTTGACAAAGCCCTGTCTGGGATGATTTAGTAGGTGTTGGTCCTGCTTGGAGCAGGGGGACTAGATGACTTCCTGAAGTCTCTTTCAACCCTAATCTTATATGATTCTATGATCCTGAGTCCCTGGAATATAAGCTGCCATCTGGGTGATTCGATTCCTTGTACACCAGTTCCACAGGGTGACAGATTCTACACACAAGAATATTGATCTTGCCCCTCCCAATTTTTGTTGATGTAAAAGAGTTGTCATGTCTGACATAGTGAGGACATGGTTGGACTGGATGAATCATAACCCTTGCAAGCTTCTCTGGCTGTCCATTAACCTTCTGGAATTCTGTGCACCCTGGTCTCTCGGTGTGTCCAAGTGCCTTGTGCCATCTGGCAGTCCATGTGGGCTCTCTAGCCTCGGAGAGGCATCTGTGGTGATCATCTTGTCTGGCAAGGATGTAGGAAGGGGATGCCAAACATACCTGATGAGCATTCTTCCACCACATGAGGAAAGACATTACTTTGGAAGGATTGTACCATGGTATTCATACTGTGTTTGGTTGGTGAATACACTGTGGAGTTATGCCTGAAGGCATTGTAGGTGGAGCCTAGAAAGTAGGATAACATAAGTACATAAGGCCATGTGCCCCAGGGGGGAAAGACAAATTTGGATGGAGCTCAGGGGTTGCATGTTACCTATCTATTAGGCCACTCATGGAGCAAAACCTGTCTGAATATAGAGTGGCCCCTATGAAGTCTATAGTCTGCTTTGGCATGATGACTGACTTTTCCAAGTTCACACTGACTCCTAGGGAAGAAAGCAGTTGAAGCTTTGAGGTCAGCTCATAGATTTCCTGATGAGTCTCGGCAACCAGAAGCTGATCATTGAGATGGGGGGAAATAATGAAGCCTTTCCATCTGAAATGAGCTGCTACTACCAAAAAAGACCTTGGTAAAGACTCTGGGAGCAGTAAAGAGGCCAAATAGGTGCACCCTGTATTGAAAGTGCTCGGGGCTCATCATGACTGAGAGCACCTGTGGATGGGGTGAATAGCCACATGAAAGTGAGCATCGTTCATACTAAGAGCTGTAAACCAATGTCTTTTTCCAGGGATGGGATTATTGTTGCCAGAGAGACCATGCAGAATCT
Organism: Eretmochelys imbricata; assembly: GCF_965152235.1. Lineage (NCBI taxonomy): Eukaryota > Metazoa > Chordata > Testudines > Cheloniidae > Eretmochelys > Eretmochelys imbricata. The sequence continues at coordinate 113,230,258 of NC_135575.1, read as the reverse complement.
GCTAATAAAACAGTTGAAACTGTGGCGACTGAGGCTAAGTGTCCAACCTCCCATCCTGTTGGGGACTAGAAAGTATGTTGAGTAAAACCCTTTTCCTTCATGTTGAAGAGGTATGTGCTCTATTGCTCCTCCCTGGCAGAGAGAATCCACTTGATGCTTGAGAATTCACTTATGAGAATGGTCCTTGAGGAGGTACAGGGATGGGGGTTTCTGGAGTAGGTAGGTAAATAAACTCTATCACATAGCCATAATGGATGGTACCTATTCCCCATTTTCCATTATTATGACACTCCAGTTGTGGAAATAGAGTGCAAAATGACCCCCAAAGAGTATGTGGGGGTTGCGTAGTGGTGGCATCAGAAATGGCTTGGGGCTTTTGAACTCAAAAGTATCTTTTTGCCAGGAGATGAGATTGAGATGGTGCAGATGTGGCAGGTGCAGGGAATGAGTACCTTGTACTTTGTTTTTTATGAGGAGTTTCATAAGACCACTCAGGATAAAACTGAGATGCCAGTGTCGGTTTGTAAGACTGACTGCCTATGGTATTTCTTTTTTGGGCCCGATGTGTATTCCAGGGAGGGTGGCCCTGGAATCCTTTAAAGTATGTAAGGACTCCTGTCTTTTCATTGAAAGGGTGAGATACATCAAAGGCTAAGTCCTTCATGATGTATTAGACCTCCCTGGAAAGCCCGAAACTGTGCAACTATGACTCACACCATTGCAATGCCCTCACTGCCATTGACCTAGATGATATGTCTGCTGCATCAGCTGCTGATGGAAGTACACTTCTGTCCACCAGCTTACCCTCTTCAATAAGAGCTTGGAAGTGACCTGTGGTAGCTTGACTACAAAATCTGTGTACTTGGAATAGTTGAGATAGTTGTACTTAGCCAATGACACTTAATAGTTCGCTATACAAAACTGAAAGCTAGTAGATGTGAAAACCTTTGTTCCCAACAAGTCTAGATATTTAACCTCCTTGTTGGAAGGAGTGGATTTAAGATGTTGTCTAGATATCTCTGTGGCAGCCTGAATGACCAGAGAGTTCAGTGCAGCGCAGGTAAAGAGAAATTCCACTCCAGTAGATGGAATAAAATAGTGCTTCTCTGCCCTCTTGAAGGAAGGGGTGTATGCTGTGTTCCAGAATAGCTTCATTAACTGGAAGTGCTATTTGACTGTAGCTGGTGGGTTGTAGTACATCCCAAGAGTTTTTGTTGAGGGTCCTGGAACTCCTCAAGGGAGTTCCTCTGCCACCCTTGGCAATAAACCCTGAAACTGTTTATGATCATCCAGAGAGGACAGAGATGCTGGCAGGACTGGTTCATTGGAAGAGGAAGAAAATAATCTTAGTTAGTACTGACTGAACGACTTTGTATTCCTCCTCTTCCATGGGGAGGGTCTGACTGTTCCATTATATAGGAATGGTGGAGTGATTCCCTGGCAGAACACATGGGCGCTGTATATCTGGCATACAGATCCTATATTCCCCAGAATGACCAGTATGTTGGTTCATGAAGGGGATGTGGCATTCCCCAAAGCAAATATCAAAGAGGTTAGTACCAGGAGGCTCTCAATCTTCTGTCAGGACTAACATTTCTCAGAGGAGGAAATTATGGCTCCTAGAGAGATTCAGATTCTCCTGAGGAGGAAAAGAGGGGGTCTGGATCCAACTGTGATACTGATGAATGAAAGCAACAGCTGGTAGATGGACGAGGGAATAGGCTTTTATCAAAAGTAACATCCCCTGGTGGATCAGACTCCCTTGTGTGAAGGTCCAGATGAGTGGGGGAAGGGCGAAGGGGAGGGGAAGCACTGAGGCTCTGGAAGAGCAAAGATATCCATTAGTGTAGTATGTCTCTGACCTGGAAGAGCAAAGATGTCCATTAGTGTAGTATGTCTCTGACCTCCCTGGAGTACAAGGGGTTCAATCTGTTTGTCCTGCTGGGGGCAGAGGAGGGACACTCCATATGTCCAGACTGTGAGACAATGGTAGAAGCTCTGATTGTGCCAGAACTGACAGATCTCGACTCTTTTTGACTTAGACAGTACTGATGTTGAGGGGAGGGATAGCTCAGTGGTTTGAGCATTGGCCTGCTAAACCCAGGGTTGTGAGTTCAATCCTTGAGGGGGCCATTTAGGGATCCAGGGCAAAAATTGGGGATTGATCCTGCTTTGAGCAGGGGGTTGGACTAGATGACCTCCTGAGGTCCCTTCCAACCCTGATACTCTATGGTAGAGCTGGTGTCACTAGTGCAGAATCTACTACCGCTAGAGCCCTAGATTTATGGGCTTTAAAATCATGGCCCTGGGATGTAAGACATCCCAAGTCTTTGTGGGTTATGTGAGCGGATTTGATCAATTTAGGCACAGTTGTCAGACATCTTCAAAACAGACGTAGCGGGAGACCTGGTCTCATGCTTCTGTGAGCATTCTCTGCTTCCTGATGAAACCTCCATGGGGGGGAGAGTCGCTTGGCTTAGGTCGACCACAGCCTCATGGCCTTATTGTTGAGGTGTTGTTTAAGCCGGAGTTCCCTCACCTCACAGGTATGGCAAGGGAAAGAGCAGCAGATAATAACCTAGCTACGACGTGTGCCTCCATGAGAGAGTACAAAGAGCGCTAGTGGCTGTCACTGACTGAGAAGGGATGGGGGCAGGACACATGGATTTTGTCTGATACCGGTACCAAGGTACAAAGGTGGGGGGTGTCTCCCCAGGTGAGGAATCTAACTAGAAAACATTGCTAAAAACACAAAAGGCACTAAGGCAAACTTTGAAATATTTACAATTTGAAGGAAAGCTCCAGACACTGGACGTTCCGATGCAAGCCATACGGTGATAAGAAGGAACGAGAGATACAGTTGATCTCCTCTGGCCTTTATGCCTGTGGCTGAAAACATGAGGAAGGCAAGGGCGCAAGTGTGGCCAACCACTGCTTACAAGAATTCTCCAGCTCCTAGCCCATGGAGCACAGGCACATACTCACAGTGGAACACCCCCTACCAGCACTTGAAGAATGGATATTCCTGGAACTCTTGTAGGCAAAGCAGGAAACCTGAAAAATATGGGTCAGGTATTGACCAAGAACTGTCTAATCAAGAGTGAGCACTAAGAGACATTCATGGTTCTGCCATTGGACCCTCTACCCCTATCTGAAAATTTAAAATAGAGAAACTAAGTTTTCCTTTATTCCAATACGGTGCACCTTTGGCAGCTGCCTGTTTAACAGCATTGCTTTCAGATGAAGGATCCAAGAGAAGGGCAGCTCCTGCAATGCTTCTGACTACGATCCCATATGCCAGAAGAGTGCTCCAAAGCAGAATTCGTGCTCCAGGAAGACTGCTTACATGTCACTGAACAGCCAAACAACCACAAGAAAGGATCTGAGGAGCAGGTTCAAAGCTGTTTGAAATTAACCAGCACATGCACAACTAAGGCCCTGCTATCAGAAGCTATCATGGAAAACGGAGAAGCGTGAAGAAACAACAAGTCTTTACAATGCCATAGGTGTTTTTCTCTTACAGATGCTCCAGCAAGCTTATCCCAGCCTGCCTAGCTCAGTGTCTGTCTGTCTGTCTCTCTCTCTCTCTCTCAAAATTTGTACACATGCTATACAGAGGTAGCTAGCACCTGCTGTAGAGGGAGAAGATTCATAAAGATTCACTGATTCATAAAGATTCACTGATTCATATTCACTGTCATAAATATTGTTAGCCACATATCTCTTGCTTAGTGAGAGGTTGTCTCCCTCTTGCAGCTATCCACATGCAAATATCCACAAGATTTCAATGTGAGTTGTGTGCAAAGGTACATGCAGTAATGTGAAAACAAAAGACACAGGACCAATGGCTTCCAGACTGTTTTGGTGGTACCCAGAAGTTCACCTTTTCAGGTAGGTGTAGTACAAATGCAGAGGAAGATACAGTTCCTGCCCTGAAGAGCTTGCATTCCAAGACTTTTTTACCCTACCTACCCCCACCCTACCCAACTTGTTTGGGTCGTCCATCTTCTAGGTCTTGGTTTTTGGATGGTAAGCTCTTTTGGGCAGGAACTGTTTTATGTTTGTACAGCACCTTGCACAATGAGTACCAACCCAACTGGCCTCTAGGTCATGACTTTCAATGAGACTTATACTTCTAATATTATCTGCAGTATTGTTATAGCCATGTTGGTCCCAAGTCTCTTTCACCAACAGTAGTTGGTCCAATAAAAGATTACCTCACCCACCTTCTTTCTTGTACTCCTAAATCATTTATAAGCTTTTAAAAATTTCACTCAATTGTATCTGATGGCTCCAGGAGCCCTTGCGGGGGGCAGGGCATATTTGCACCAGAGAGTCCTGAGCATTTTATTAAAAGTATCGAAGTGGGTGTCAGCTGATGTTCTGTACCACAGGCTAGTCACAGAACTTTGTGGGAACATCGCTAGTCAAATGGTGATTCCCAAGCAAAGAGCACAGATGTCAGCCTGACAAAATCGTTGCCATGTGAAAAACATTTCACAGCTTTAAACTTCACCAATACAAGACCCTTCAGATATGTTCCTGGACAACAGCTATTTCTCTTCAGATGCTTCTAGACTTAAAAATGATTTGTAAAATGTCTTTGGATCATTTCAGTTTGCCTGGTGAACCATATTTGAGGGCTGAGTTAATCCATCTGAATCCTTCTGCTCGTTCCAACTGCTGTTTAACATTTTGATCTGACAGTTTAATGCTGTTTCACCACAAAATATATGTTCCCACTGAAAACAAACATTCTTCATATTAGCAGTACAGGCAACTTCAAGGGATGAGGTTATCATGAGATAATTACACCCCAGGGGATTACAGGCACATATATCATGATATAACCTTATCTCTATTGTGCTTTATTGAATAATTACAAGCATGCCACAGCCAACTATAAATACACATATGCTTTTCAACTATTGGCTAACACTTGAATAAAGGTAAAAGCTTGTAACTTTTCCCACTTTTCCCACAACATCTAAACAAGCCTTAATCTTAACATTAAACTTGAATTTGAAGCATGATGCAATGACCTAAATGTGGCATTTCACAGGAAGAAACGGGAGCAGAATTTAGCCTTTCTCTTTAACCACTAGATGCAATATTAATTGAAATACTATTCTTCTCCCATTGAAGTCAATGGAATTTTTGCCATTAGTGTTATTGAGCTATTTTGCCATTAGAATTATTGCCATTGAGCACTTCTGTAAATCCCACGAGAGAGTCATAGAATCTACCAGTTGGAAGGAATCACTGCAGGCTCCCTAAGACATCACAGAAGGGGTACTTCAAAGTCACTCATAGAACCATGGGGTTAGAAGGTACCGCAAAGGTCATGTAGTCTAACCCCCTGCCAAGATGCAGGATATGTTGTGTCTAAAGCATCCAGGACAGATGGCTCTCCAGCCTCTTTTTGAAAACCTCCAGTGAAGGAGATTCCATTATTTCCTTGGGCAGTTTGTTCCATTGTTCTACTGTTCTTACAGATAGGAATTTTTTTCTGAGATTTAATCTAAATCTTCTATGCTATAGTTTGAACCCATTGCCTCTTGTCCTGCCCTATGTGTCAAGAGAACAATTTTTCCTCCACCCTTTTTTATGGCAGCCTTTCAAGTATATGAAGTCCACTACCATGTTCCCCTTACCTTAATCTCCTCTTTTTGAAACTAAACACGCCCAGCTCCTTCAACCTTTGCTCAGATGGCTTGTCATCCAAAAGAGCTATACAGTTTTACACCAGCTGAGGATCTGGCCCAGAATCTCTAAATAATTCTGATTAGTTTCAAATGTAGTCTTAAGTCTACAACCAAACTTGCCTTCTTTTTCCACTGTATGATTTGGTGAGGTCATACATTAATGAGAGCTGAACAGAGGTAAAAATATTCTATGAATACGTATTCAAATTTGAAAGCAGTTTGATTTGACAAGATTAATAACTCTTTCATCTTCACTCTCCAGTAACATTTGAACAACTGAGCTTTCCTGCCACAGATACTGCAAAAAGTTAAAATTTTAAGCTTCAGTGCTCCGATACTCACCAAAAGCAAATTTCAAATGATCTGTTTTAATAAATTCACTCTGCTTTGGTTGATTATGTAACTATAAATAAATAGGAAAAATAAATCATCCCCACCTCTGCCTCTTCTAATGTGTCTGATCTATGCGTCTGTCTTTAGATCATAAATTCTTCAGGGCCACTACAGTCTTTTTGTATGCATTATACATAACAGAGTACATGGTCAGTGCTAAACAAATTAGCAATAATAATAAATCCAATCAAGGACTAGCATCACTAACCAACACAGCTCAACTTTTGAAATTTGAATATCCTGATAAACTATTCATAAGCTATTCATATAGAGAGATAAATGTAATGAGGAAATTCACAAAGGATATTGAATAGTGAATAAATCTAAGACTGGTGAAACCAAAGAGAAGCAGAAAGATGAATACGTGTGTGAGGAATTGTTTGCTGATATTTTTTCCCCTAATATTAAATCTAAACATTTCCTGATTCAGTATATTACTTGCTCTATTCACATCTACTAGTGAAAATAATCAGTCTCTCCTTGACCACATTATAGCATGACTTAAGATAGCTGCAGGCCATTGAGTCTCAATATTTGGCTCTAAAGCCTTATATAGCTCTTCGGGGTACAATTCCTGGCTCTCATGGAGTCCCTGCCACAGGTGCACAGCAAAGCTCTCATGCTCTGTGACAGGGGTTCTCAAACTGGGGGTCAGAACCCCTCAGGGGGTCACGAGGTTATTACATGAGGGGTCGTGAGCTGTCAGCTTCCACCCCAAACCCCACTTTACCTCCAACATTTATAATGGTGTTAAGTATATTAAAAAGTGTTTTTAATTTATAAAGGGGGGAGTTGCACTCAGAGGTTTGCTGTGTGAAAGGGGTCACCAGTACAAAAGTTTGAGAACTACTCCTCTGTGATATGCATGAAGCACAAGGAGCAGGGAGAAGACAGACTAGAAGCACAATCCTTTTAGACTGGTTTGGGGAAGGGTGCAAAGAGAAACATTCCTGTTCCTACAAACCAGGAAGAGGGAAGGACAAAGAAAACCCATATTCTCACAGAGGCAGAATATGATAAAAAAGAGAGGAGGTCTTTTGTCAAACAGATTCACAGAGAGAGCCTCAAAACAACTGCAGCATAATGTCTTCAGTGTTTGCATCACTGTGATGTGTTAATACGTGGTAGCACAATTAAGTGTCACTATGACTATCACAACAAACAATGGGAGATTAGCCTGATGAATGTCTGAGTAAAGATTAAAGACTTGAGCCAATTGGGCCTAATTATAAACAAATGAGTCTCCTTCTGTGCTTGTGCAAATATAGAGAGCCCTGCAAAACTAAAGATATCCACTTTATATCCACATCTGCAGATCATGTTTCTGGCTCGGATGCGGATACAAAATTTGTATGCTCACAAGGCTCTACAAATACATGCACTATTCAAGCTCTAGAACATCTGCAAGTGCAGGTGATAGGCTTTGTATATGGAAAATCGATTTGCATGTATACACCCATCACCCACACAGGGTGATTTTAGTGCTTGAAGTGTGTGCAGCTGTTTGAACATGCAACCTTGCATGCACACAAGAAGAGGCTCATTTCGTTCACTTGTGGATATTTTCTTTATTCACTAATGTAGGCTTGTTACACTATTAAAGAAAAAATGTTAGTATGGGATTTTTTTTTTCATGAACTCATTGTGGTTACTAGAGAACAATACATTCTCCTCTACTTGCTTATAGACTGACCGCTACTGCTTTATTAAAAAGAAAAGGAGGACTTGTGGCACCTTAAAGACTAACAAATTTATCTGAGCATAAGCTTTCGTGAGCTACCGCTCACTTCATCGGATGCATCCACTGAATGCATCTGATGAAGTGAGCTGTAGCTCACGAAAGCTTATGCTCAAATAAATTTGTTAGTCTCTAAGGTGCCACAAGTCCTCCTTTTCTTTTTACGGATACAGACTAACACAGCTGCTACTCTGAAACCTACTGATTTATTAATCATTCAGCTTGTCAGGCACTACAGTTAAATTCACCAGGCTGTAAATGCTTCAGTCCTACTCTGAAACCTACTGATTTATTAATCATTCAGCTTGTCAGGCACTACAGTTAAATTCACCAGGCTGTAAATGCTTCAGTCCTTTTGCTTTCCCTTCTGAAACTAAGTCATAGGGTTACCCCAAGAGCTTTGTCTTTTCCCATTCATTTGGCTGCACCTGACCACCATGAAATCTCAGAAATAATTGACAGAGACTCTTATGATTACGTGGCTAGTTTCACACATTACGGGGTAAAGACATAAGGCCCTGCCGGTCTGAAAGTGTGTGTGTGGGGGAAACATCTTCCATGCTTTTTATTTTTATGGGGAAGATTTTTGTAGGTTTAGATTAATTTACACAATCAGTTGCTAGAAGCAGCATTAACTTTCTCTCTGCACTGTCCAGTCCTAGGTAATAGGCAGTAGGGGAAGAAACATAGGGAAAGGATATCCCTTGAAGGAGTAGATGTGGGCCAGAGAGCAGACCCTCTGTGCAGATGACTTAGGATCCACAGAGATGGAGCTTTCCTTATAGAGAATCTACCATAAGACTCTAGGGTTTGATGGCAGTAATTTCTACCCTCTCTGCAAGGCACCAATCCCTTCCCTTCTGACGGGAACATGCTATGAAAACTTTATAAGGTGAACCTCATAGTGGTTCATGAGTTGTCTTTTCCATGTATTGGTCCTGGCCCTGGATCACTCACTTAAATCCCAGCAAACGATTTAAGCATGAATAGTCCCATTCAAGTGAATTGGATGACTCAGCAGCTTGCAGGAAGAAGCTCAGTATGATTTGTATTTGTGCTCATTGCAATAGTGTCTTGCATCTGAAGACTCTCCTGCTGTACCAAAATGATCCCTTCTTCCATTTTGGTGCCAGTCCTCCAGTGGGAAGATCCAAGATAACTCTGAGCATTTGTCCCTACAAATCAGCAATTAAGTTCACCTGTCCCTATCATCCTGGTAGAGGACAGATAGGCTTAATCTAAACTGAATTGAGTTTTGACTGCTCTATCTGGGTGAAGGTACTGCCTCGTGCTCTCCAAGGGAATGAAGCTAAGAAGCTTTTATTGGCAATTTACAGAACAGAGAGAAAACAGAAATAAAAAGGATTGATCGATAATATGTCTATGGATACTATGAAAAGCACCATCAGACAAGCCCTGAAAACACAAGGATGATTCACCTTGTCCCTCAGAGGATAGGAGTCTCAGGGTTTTTTTAAATCAAGTTTTGTCCAGCTCTTTCCTTCAGAGCTGCGAGGAGTGTGCTTTTGACTCACTGCACCTCATACTTCACAGAGGCATCACAGAGCATGTACCAGACAGTTTGTGATGCCTCATGCCTACGGAGAGAGCAGCAGTGTTAGGTGAGGAGGGAAAGACATGAGATATGATTGGCTTCTTCCTAGCTCATCTTTTTAACTGCTATGTAGAGATTTTGCAGAGGGTGGAGGGTGGCTAAAAGGAGGGCACAAGCCATCCCTTTTTTTTAGGTTTCAGAGTAGCAGCCAGGTTAGTCTGTATCCACAAAAAGAAAAGGAGGACTTGTGGCACCTTAGAGACTATCAAATTTATTTGAGCATAAGCTTTCGTGAGCTACAGCTCACTTCATAAACTGAAGCTTATGCTCAAATAAATTTGTTAGTCTCTAAGGTTCCGCAAGTCCTCCTTCCCTTTTTTTTAGTTACTTTCCTCCTCTGCATGAGTATGCTGCTTCTTTCCCATTGATCTGCTCCTCTTTGCACTTCACCGTAAAAGAAGGGAGAAATCACATGGGTCACAGACATAAGAATATAAGAACGGCCCTACTGGGTCAGACCAAAGGTCCACATAGCCCAGTATCCTGTCTTCTGACAGAGGCCAGTGCCAGGTGCTTCAGAGGGAATGCATAGAACAGGTAATCATCAAGTGATCCATCCCCTGTTGCTCATTCCAAGCCTCTGGCAAACAGGCTAGGGACACCATTCTTGCCCATCCTAATAGCCATTGATGGACCTATCCTCCATGAGTTTATCTAGTCCTTTTTTGAACCCTGTTATAGTCTTGGCCTTCACAACATCCTCTGGCAAAGAGTTCCACAGGCTGACTGTGCATTGTGTGAAGAAATACTTCCTTTTATTTGTTTTAAACCTGCTGCCTATTAATTTCATTTGGTGACCCCGCATTCTTGTGTTATGAAAAGCAGTAAACAACTCTTCTTTCTCTACATCAGTCATGATTTTATAGCCCTCAATCATATCTCCCCTTAGCCATCTCTTTTCCAAGCTGAAAAGTCCCAGTCTTATTAATCTCTCCTCATACAGAAGCGATTCCATACCCCTAATCATTTTTGTTGCCCTTTTCTGAACCTTTTCCAATTCCAATATAGCTTTTTTGAGATGGGGAGACCACATCTGCACACAGTATTCAAGATGTGGGCATACCATGGATTTATATAAAGGCAACATGATATTTTCTGTCCTATTATCTATCCCTTTCTTAATTATTCCCAGGATTCTGTTTGCTTTTTTGACTGCTGCTGCACATTGAGTGGATGTTTTCAGAGAACTATCCACAATGACTCCAAGATCTCTTTCTTGAGTGGTAACAGCTAATTTAGACCCCATCATTTTATATGTATAGTTGGGATTATGCTTTCCAATGTGCATTACTTTGCAATTATCAACATTAAATTTCATCTGCCATTTTGTTGCCCAGTTACCCAGTTTTGAGAGATCCTTTTGTAGCTCTTCGCAGTCTGCCAGGACCTTAACTATCTTTAGTAATTTTTTGTCACACAGCACAGTCTGAAACCATGTACTGTTCAGTGCACTGCATGGATATCAACATGACTATAATTAATGTGTTTCTATTTTCTTGCTGATCTTATAATGCCAGTATTTTACTGTTGGCAGTGGCTTCATATCAAAATAACTAAACTATCTTTTGAAATCCTGGGGGTGACATTCAAAGGCACAAAGGGAAGTCAATGGGAGCTGGGTGACTGACTCGTCTAGGCACTTTTGAAAATTCCATTGTACATTGGGATGAGAAACTGGGAAATTGGGATGACGGAGAGGAATGCTCTTATTTTCAAGCCTGAAAATATTCAGTAGGCAGCTTTGGTTGCTTTACTACAGACTGTGATGGTGCCACCAGAGAATCGGTGTTTTTCTTATACATTCCAACCATTCCTTGCTCTCCATACTGTATAAATAAATGCATAGCACATCTCAGAGACAGCATTATTCAATATTAATCAATACTGTGATTAGTATTACAAGGCTGAGATGTAGGAAAAAAAATAAGATGACAAGGTATAAAGCTGTTCTCTGTAATTTTACTAGTCTCCTCTTGTATGAACTGCTCTTCAGGTCAAATTAATCTGCGCTCTCTCACTTCCCTTTACTCTCACTGGATTTCAGCATTCTCTCTTCCTTACCCTCAAGTGCCATGCATATTCAATACAGTCTGTTCTCTGATCTCACTTTATTCCAACTCTCACTGAGTAGCTCATTCATTATCTGCACCCTTCTCCCTGAGTGCACATTCAATGTTAATGTCAGTCATTCTACAAATAGCCTGCCCAAGTTCTCCATAACTTCCTGCTTTTATAGCAGGCCAGGGCCTACTCTTTTTCCACTCTGCACTTACGAGGAGGAAAAGAGAATGTGCCTCTCTTCTTCTCTGGAATTCTCAGTGTGCAAGAAGAATGTATTGTTCTTGAAGAAATACTTAGGCAGAGAGACCAGTAGCAAACTCTGGTAGTAAGTGCCTCTTATTCATCAGAAAAGGTTCTGGCTGAAGTGGAAGGACCAGTGGGACCCAAAGTAGTTCTCTTATTTACTTTAGCTTTTCTATTTTGTATTTCAATTAATTTTCCCTCTGAGACAGACTGACAAAAAAATGATGACTGGTACACCAGTTTTATTTAAGTTAAACTCTCTGAGGAGAGGGAAAGCAACAGTACAGATGAAAGGCTGATAAGGCCACAAATGTAATTCATATTTAAAAATATAAAGGATTTAATTTGCTGAATGGAACTCACAGAAATCCTGCCACTATGAAAAGTCTAAATTATAGATAGGACAAAACACATATTCTGCTTGTTAATGCATTGCAGATTTATCTAATTTTACCTTTTAAAAAGCAGTCAACTTAGAAATCACGCTCATGTCTGAAATTGATAGCAAATGTCCTCCAGTATTTCCTACAGTTGTTACAGATAACACCCAAGGCCCTGATCCTGCAGACTGCTGTTTACTCACACAGGGCTCCAGCTCCATGGGAGCACAGAGCCTGGCCTGCATGGAGCAGCTTGCAGGATCGGGGCCTGAGATTATTGTAACTGAAAGAAGTTAGAGAAAAAATTCTTTTTTTCTTTTTCCAGTTTGTTTACCCCAGTGGCAGATTCTGCTGCATTGTTTACACTGATTTTGATGGGATTACTCAAGGAGTAAGGCACTGCTTATTGGGCCAGAACCTCAGCTGGAGTAACTTGTCAGGTGGGTTAATGGAGCTATGATGAGTTACATGACCTGGGGAGCTGGCCCAGTGCGACAAAGACCGCAAGATCTCGCTCCTTGCGCATGTGGCAGCATTTTGAGCTTGATTCAGATTTTAGGCACAGTGCTTTGAAAACAGCACCACCCCAAGGGTAGCCTCAGGAAGCACTGTGACTCAGAGACACAGCTTCCTCCTGGTTTTCGAGGGTAGTAATTTGCTGATGGCCTATATCGGTAGTAAATTCTTATTCCCCTCACTCTGGTTCAGTTACTCTGGCCAGCAGACAAAGTTAAAGCTTTGCCCATTCCTCCATCCACTCCCCACCTGCCTGTTCCAGGGAAGGATAGCACATCCAGGGGTTCTCTGTGTCAGTACATAATGCAATGTAGCGCTATCTGTACAGTAGTTTCCCTGTTTCCCGATACAGCTTATTAGGCAGTCAGGTTCACCAGTTTGATTGGGTCTTTCACAAAGTAACAGTGTTAAGAGAAACATTTTAATTTAAATAGGACAATGGAACTAACCCCACAAAAATAGGCTGTAGGACTCAGAGGTCGGTATAGTGCCTGAAACAGCTTTAATTTTTCAGTTGACTGTGTCTATTTAATTTCTAACTGCTATAACTTCTACCATATATTTTAAGAAATATGTATTACACTGGGACAATATATTTTGGCAGATGCATGATGAGCACATTAAAGTTTCAGCAGGGTGCCTTTTGCGATTCAGCCCAATATGGATTTTTCTATGTTCGTTGCATATTTAGTTCCTGAAAGAACATGCATTTTCAATGTGGTTTTTGTTTTTGCATTCACAAGGGATGTGGGTGAGGATCTCAAGTACATACATGAAACATTCAGGACCAAATGGACCAGAAAGATTGCAACATTAAGGAGGACACCTACATTAAATATTGATGCAGCAATGATGTAATGTAGTACATGTCAGAAATAAACAAAACAAAAAAGAGTTGAGTTAAAAATGGAAAAGAAGACAGCTAGTGTCACAGACACCATGAAAATGAAGGGGATAGTGCAATTTAGGGGTATTCATTATCTCTGTAGTATTATGTGCAGTGGTATTACTATAGGCTTTTATGTATTTAGGACTATATCTATATGGATTTTTAATGCAACTACTCATGTTGGCAACTAGTCATCAGTGTGAGTTAAGTCTTCTCAATCTGGACAGTAGGATGTTGTTCATGACAGTTGTAAAAAAAAGTTAAAGCTTTCTCTGTGTGTTCTCTACAATGGGAGCATTTCATCTAAAAATGTTATAACCAGTCTACCTTTTTACAAGCAGCTATTTTCATTTGTACTCGGAGCACTTATGTGCCACTTGCCCACAAGGCAAACAGTCACAGGTTCTGCCCAGTGTACATGTAGAGCTAGTTCTTCAAATGAACGAGGGGCCAGATTTTCAAGTGCTCAGCACCTTCATTTGGGGACAGATTTTCAAAAGAGCTCAGGAAACCAGCACTTTCCATTTGTGATGCTTAGGGACAAATTTTCAAAAGAGAGCCATACCCAAATTGCAGAACCCTTCTGAAAATCTGGTCTAGATTGTGAGTGCTGGGCAATCTTGAAAATCCAGCAGCCTATGCTCAGTCTGTTAATGGTCTACCTGTATTGATTATGGGGGGTGGGGAGTGGGAGTTTCCTCTGTGAGATTGTGTCCTAGGCTGATCTAGGTTTTATCTTCAGTTAGCATGTAAGGTTTTTAATTGGTTTGTTCATTTAATGTATTTTCTTTAATTTAGTCTAGCAATTAACAAGCAAACTCTGCACCTCATTGCCAAGCCACTTCTGTGCTCACTCTGCCATCACTTTCCTCTCTCCGTCCTGGAGACTCTTGCACTTTGAGATTGGCCCTATTTAGAAAAGGACACCATCTTCCAAAGCCATATAACATTGTGTTCAGGTGATCAAATAGCATAAGGCTTCTATCCTGCAATATGTCTCATTGTAGGATTCAGGCTTAAGTGAGTAGCAGACACGAAGCCTGAAGTCTATAAAACAAGCAGAAACTCTGTACGTTGATCTATCTTCAGAGACTATAAAGCAGAGAAACAACATTAACAATTCTTTTGCTACCTCTTCCTTCTGCATTTATCCTGAGTTTTCCAGATTCCTTTTCTAATCTCGGGTCACTCTACAGAATACTGCCAGCCATACCAAACTGTATAGTGAATTTTTGCCTTGGATCAGTGGGTAAAAATGTATTGTGACCTGTATCCTGAATCAGTATTGGACTCCCCTTCCCCCCACCCCCGCAAGTGTACATGAATCGTTGAAATTATATGTGAAAAGTAATACTTCATAAATACATGGCTCTAGCAACAGGAATATGCCAATTAAATCCCTTTTCCTCTCATAATAGACCCCAGAAACAATTCCTTTATGCTCAGCTGTAGGTGTAGCAATTTCACACTTGTGCAATATTGTTCAAGAGTTTTCATGCCTCACCTAATAGTAGCAATTCAGTTCAATGTCTCTGTTGTATTCCATGTTGCAGAATGTCAGAATGTATTTCACGCAATGTCACTCATGTGCTAATTTGACAGATTATTTCACATTCAAACAGTGAGATTTCCTTTGAGGATATTTAAACCCAAAGCACAAAATACACATTTGCTTCCCAAAACTCAGGTTTTTAACCTCACAACAAGCATGGGCAATGCCAATCAAGTCAGTCAGGGATTCTAGCATGGCTTGACC
Organism: Eretmochelys imbricata; assembly: GCF_965152235.1. Taxonomy (NCBI): domain Eukaryota; kingdom Metazoa; phylum Chordata; order Testudines; family Cheloniidae; genus Eretmochelys; species Eretmochelys imbricata. The sequence goes on along the minus strand of NC_135575.1, from coordinate 113,214,962 downwards.
TACCTTCTAGGAGGCAAATATACCCACAGCAAACTATAGAACATTAGAGGACATTCTGACTTTTAGAAATCTGACAGCTCTGTGCTTTGAAAAGAGATGTCTAGTTCAGACTGTGAAACAATAATGCCTAAAAACTGTATATTAACAGGTTTCAGAGTAACAGCCGTGTTAGTCTGTATTCGCAAAAAGAAAAGGAGTACTTGTGGCACCTTAGAGACTAACCAATTTATTTGAGCATGAGCTTTCGTGAGCTACAGCTCACTTCATCGGATGCATACTGTGGAAAATACAGAAGATTTTTTTTTCATGATTTGTGTGTATAAAAACATCTGTATTTTTCACAGTATGCATCCGATGAAGTGAGCTGTAGCTCACGAAAGCTTATGCTCAAATAAATTGGTTAGTCTCTAAGGTGCCACAAGTACTCCTTTTCTTTTTGCATATTAACAGTTGGATCACCATTTTCCTTGCATGTATAATATGGGCCTGATCCAAAGCCTGCTAAAGTCAGGGGGAGTCTTTCCATTGACTCCAAGGGATCTTGAATATGCCCTTTGAGTAGACTGTGAACATTGTGATGGCCTGAGAGACAATTTTCTCCCCATGCTAAAGTGCTGTGTTTAATTTATCATTGTGAATGAACCAACCAGTAGCATTGCACAAACCAACAGCTTTGATGTTACAAAACAAGCTTAATTTGTACACAGGTGATAATCCTTCCCAACATCCATGCAACCTTCTGGTAGGGGCCTTGTTTGCTTTTCAGTTCCAGTGTTCATTTCCCACTCCCATGACCTTTCAGTTCAGAAAGGCTCCATACTCGTCCTTGAGATATGCTCTGAAGATCATAGTTAGCAAAGGCAATAAAAAGTTTAAGATAAATTTCTAAAACTACCAAACTTTTAGAAGCCTATTCAAGCTTCCCCAGCCTTTGAGATCTTTGATACTCTCCCACCTAAGTCATTTCCATTCTCTACAGCATTTGCAGTAAGAATTTAACAATTAAGGCCCCAATTCAGGAACGCTCAGGCTTAAAGTTAAGTTCATTCTTAATCACCCTTCCTGAACAGGGATGTTATCCTGAAGCGGGAACTGTACATAAATTGCACCTTTAAATTAATTTAGTGCACCTGTAAATGCACTAAATTGCACCTTTAAATTAAAAATTCCTGCAGCTGGTCAGAAAGTGATTAACAGAGAGTGATGAGGCAATTTCCTAGCCACTTGATATATTTACGTCCTAAACATGCCCCAGATTTCCAGTTATTTCCCTTATAGACTCTTGTTGGTGTTACAAAATTTATGGGGCACCCAACAACATTTTTAGCCTGCTTTGCTCAGCTTCGGGTTTTCTGGTTCTTTGGATGAAACACCATGATAATGCAACATGCATCCTACAGGCCATGTGGCTGTTATAAACTCAAGGTTAAGGAGTCTAGAGTTGAAGAGTAATAATTCGAACTCGTATTTCAAGAAAAGAATCACTTAAAGGAACCTCAGGATGGTAATTATAATAATAATGATGAAAACAACCTAAAATGCAACACTGCAAATTTCTTTTCACACTCACACATTATAAGCAATAACTGTGTAGTAAAAGCCATTACCTCTCCCAGATCTATTGGCTCTATACTCGGCATTTATATAATCCAACAGACAGACCCTGAAACATGCATCATGGGAACTATATCAGATGTTAACATGTAGGAAGTTTCATTGCATAATCAAAAACTGAGACCAGTAAAAATAACCTTAAATGCCATTGACAGATCTGCTGTCCATTCAATTCACTATCACCTCATGCAGCAAAGTATAATCACACATATTTAATAGATCTTGTAAAGATGATAAATGCTACATAAGTGCTAAAAATGCCCTATAGGGAGCCATCAATTTAAAAAAGGGAACTTTGAAATACCAAAAAGAAAATCTCAGCTAGAGGGAGTATATGATATATATCTAGCATAAGCTCCCCAGATTTGTAACAAAAGTCACACATCGAACTGCGGAGAAGTTGGTTTTCCCTAGAAGACAGCACAGCTGGAGATGTGTACTTATTCAAGTGCTTGTAGTTGGCAAGATGCCTTATATCAGGAAAATACTTACTTCTTCATCTTTAATGCCTGTGATTTGATATTAAAAAATAACCCTGGAGAGATTGATATTGCCCTCCATTTTTTTTCTCCTTTCAAGGTTGGCTTTTAAAATAATAATACAAAAACTTTTATATAAGTTTTTCAAATGTCCTTCTCTGCTCATCACTATTTGTCACGTTACCTGGGGTTATGTTGTGTCAGAGCTGAGATAACTCAACATGACGTGACAGTTCATAACCCAGCAACTCCACTGAATGATACTCTCCAGTGAGTTTGTACTAGACTTGTAGTGAGCAGTTCACCAGATAAGCAAACTCAGTAATGGACAATCTTTCAGAGGTCCCCAGCTGACCACTGCAAGTTCCAATGGAGGGACTTGATCTTCATTTCTTGCCCAAAAGTGTCATAAGATCAGTGATGAAGGACTATCCTGAAAGGAATGTAAAAGGAGGAGAGAGAGATGACAGAGAATGGATCAAGTCCCTGAGCAATCATTTTAATGCATTGGCACCATGGTCTAAATGTGTCTGCTGAAGGCAATGCAGGTCACCCTGCAAAAGTTAAAAACAACTTTCGGCTTCTACCTCTAAGATAAGAGGATTCGACTGGTAAAGCAGATGAAGTGAGAGAGAAAGGAATATGAACTGACCTCAGAGCAATACTTCTGTAGCATCAAAAAGTAATTGGAATTGAATCTGGTTCCCATTCTGTTAAACTCAATGGAAAAACCCCATTGGCATGCACAGGGAGTCTCAGGGCTGCTAATAAGGTGAAGTATGGCTGTTTCCCTGCCCTCTACGCTTCACTCTACTGCTCTCCCCACTTGAAGTGCTGAATCTAAGGAGCTTCTGGAGTTAGGCAACATCATGGAGCATGCCATCAGGAACATGCCGTCCATGATTCCCCAGCCCTGATCCAGGGTTTTCGGAAACCCTCTCCTTCCACAAGCAGAGAGAAGCATTGGGACCTAAAGCAGGAGAAGTGAGTGAATTTGGATTAACTCTTAAAGAAGTCAAAGAACAGAGAGAACCTGGATACTTTCAGCTCAAATGCAGTGGGCTTTTAAGTAAATATCTCAACAACAAGTACTTAGTGGTTGTCCTGGTGGCTCTTGAATACAACACTGTGCCACAGCCCAACTATCCACTAAGGGACAGATTTACAAATGCTCAGCACCCACAGGAGGGGCAAGATTTTCAAAAGAGCTCAGCCCCCAGCAGCTCCTGTCATAACACTTACAGACAGACTTTCAAAAGAGACTTTCAGCATACGTTGTGCTACCCCCTTTGGAACATCTGGCCACTTCTTCTGGTGCCTGATGGATCTTGAGCTCTTTTGAAAAACTGGCCCGCAGTCAGCATGAAGAACAAAGATTCAGCCGTGTGCCAATGACGTAATTGAGAGCCATATATCTACATTTCTAGAGGTCATGCTGAAAACATATCCATTTGCGAATGAATGTTTTGTATATGAAATCAAGCTTTACCAAGCCTTTACTGAGACTTTACTCTTCAGATAGCAGGCCCACAAGCCCAAATGAAGGAACAGAATTTAGGCAAACTTTTGTACAGCTTTCTCATTTCTCAAAGTTCTTTACATATATTTAGTTTTCAGAAACCCAGGGAGATTATTTACTTCCCTGTCTGGGTTTTTCAGTGCTTTCACAGCTCTTATCTTCAGGAGACATAGTTAAATTTAAGAACCACGGCTCCACAAGAGAGGTGCAGAAGGAAATTTTGTTTCTGAATCCCACTTGGACTCTGTATCATTCAAGGAATCAATAAAGCCTTGTGAACATCCATAAGAATAAATGCTGTGGTTGGGGCTTTTTTTCCATGGCTAAAGGCCTTTGTAACAAAAATAATACTTTTCAGATATATGTTCAGACACTGACAATATGAACTACAAAATTTATTTGCGCCAACCTTTACTTTCCACAATTAGATCATGGATATTGGTGATTCATATGCAGATTATTTTAAAGGATACTACATCTCTGATAGTGATATACACATCTGCTTATAGTTAGTTATAAAAAAGATCATTCATTACAAAATAATTATATTCATATTGTGTGTAGAAATCAATCATGCTGGGCAGGTAGTAATGCACTTACTAGTATCACATAAAAACAATGGATTTAGAGGAGACTTTTGTCTCAATTGTTTAGCATTAAAGACCTGGTTTTGAGGTACGAATAAGAGCACACATTAGAATAAGATTCTAGTAAATGCACTTGGTTAAACATGAATTTATAAAGTGTTGTGGTTGGAGAAAGAACAAACACTCACATGATCTCCACAATCGTTGGAATTTATCTGTAGGAAGCTTGCCTGAATAATAGTACAAGGAGCTGCTGATTATTTAATGCAGATGTACTGTACAGCTAGTGAATTATTCAGTGACTCAAACAGCCTGTGGATAATTCAAAACTAACATCTTATGGATACCAAATCCCTCACCCAAAACATCCTTTCAGCTTTAACAAATTATATTTTTGTTGTCCACATTTGGAAAATTAACTTGGACATTAGGTGAATCATGTAGTGAAAATAATGTCCATTACCAGGATCAAATAAGAACTATTGCATATTTTAGCAATGTAAATAACATATTTTTCTGAATTCTTCCCCATTGTTACAGCCTCACAAAACTATAATTTATTAGATTTATATTACAGTATGCACTATGTAAATGTGAGAGAGTAAAATTACTAGAGAAAGAGACCAAAGCATGAAAATCAAGGAAGGTCCATTTTAGATGTAAATTTGCATACACAGATAATGCAGTGAACATTTACATCAAGTACAGGAAGCAGAGCAGTGTCCTTGGTTGAGCTTAGATCTATCCCAAGGGCCTGATTCTGAACTCACATTAGTCTAAAACAGGAATAACTCCATTACAGTCACTGGAGTTAGATCAAATGTGTAAGAGCAAAATCAAGCCCTTGAGAGAGACCTCAGCTATGAAATTTAGATCAAGACCCAAACTTCCTAAAGGTTTGTTTCATTTGGATCTGTATTATGGCTCTGCTCTATCTCTTCTTGGAAGCCACCTGCAAACCTAATTACAAGGTCATTTTACTTGCAGAAAGATGAGGGTTCATGGAGAAGAATTTTTCCATTAAAAATACTGTGTGACTGAGCTATTGAATCCTCATTTAGTGCACAAACAAGCCTTCCACTCAGGCAGTCATAGCTCAGAGAGCAAACATCAGAATCTCTGGCCAAAGTCCATTCCCTTTGTGCTGCAGGATTAGTGAGATTAGCAAGTCATTGCGTCTCCCTAGTTGGTGATTCCCCAGCATGCAGGGGTCCCCAAAAGTTATAGGGCTAGTGTAACCAGCTCCTACATCAGCCCCTGAAGTAGGACATGTTGGGGTATGCAAAAAGATGAAAAGGGGGGGTTGGCTGAAGCTGGTATACCCCAGCATTCTTCTCCTGGCATAGTTTAAAACAGTCCCTATGTTATCACAGGAGTAGGGCCAGCATAGTTTCCCCAGACAACCAGTGTGCTCCCCCCAACCTCTCATATACTCAGTGGATCTTGGCCAAGGAAAGCCAAGAAGGAAAACCAAGAGAAAGACAAAAGTGGTGAAATCCTGGCCCTGTTGAAATGAATGGGAGTTTTGCCATTGACTTCAGTGGGTCCAGGATTTCTCCCAGAAAATCCGCATGCATGCCACAACACAGTGCCAGTATCAGATAGTGTCTGTGAGGGAAGAAACAGAATTTCATTCGCTAATTATTCTGAAGTGGTTTTTGCTTCTCATTCAAGCTGAAGATAATTGTGCACTTTGCACAAACAGCTCTGCAAGCATAGGTTACTTGAGGAGAAGCTGGAAAGCACTTCCCTGTTCTCTCTTGATCACTGGAGTTCTCTAGTTTGTGCAGTGTGATGATATATCAGAAAACCCATTTGAATAAAGTAATATAATGGGTATGATCCTCCTTTTTCTTATGCTAATGTAAATCAGGAGTAGCTCCTTTGAAGTCAATGGAGGTATAACAGTATAAAAGTGACAGGCTTCAGAGTAACAGCCATGTTAGTCTGTATTCACAAAAAGAAAAGGAGTACTTGTGGCACCTTAGAGACTAACCAATTTATTTGAGCATAAGCTTTCGTGAGCTACAGCTCATTTCATCGGAAGCTCACGAAAGCTTATGCTCAAATAAATTGGTTAGTCTCTAAGGTGCCACAAGTACCCCTTTTCTTTTAGTATAAAAGTGACATAAGCAAGAGGAGAATCAGACTACATATTTTGTCAATGGGGAAAATATTTTGTCACAAAAAGGAACTGTAGAGATATAGGGTGGGATTTTCAGAACCTCCTAACTGATTTAGGAGCACAAGTACTAGTCCTATTGACAATGGGATTTGTCCTCTTAAATGAGTTCAGAGCTTTTGAAAACCTCACCCTTAATAACAAAACAAAAAAATCAATAGAACCCATGAGCAGCCCTGTATATCCATACTTTCTCCAGGCTGATTGCAGTCAAATCACTTATGACATTGGACATTATTGGCCAGATTTTCCAAAAACTCACAGCTCCCATTGCAGCTGTTCATCATCTCTGTAAAGCAGGCCTGAGATAGTGTAAGTGACAGATGCAGTCCTTTACTGTTGCCTTATCTAAGCATAAACTGCAGTCCTACATCTCCTCTCCTCTCCCTCTTCTTCTCCTCAAGTCCTGCCATTTACTAGTCCTTTTTAACAGTCTAGAATTGACAGACAGTAGAACCAGATTAAAGACGTAAGATTTTGGCACAAAACTCTACCTCCTGCCTCCTCTTTACTCCCTGCATGGAAGGAACAACAGCAGTGGCCCCTGCTTCACGCTCCCAGGCAAGAAAGCAGTAGGGGTTTCCTCTTCAGCTCCCTGATGAAGGGAGCAACAACTGCCGTGTGCTCTTCATCCTTCCCCTGGGCTGGAGGAGAAGCAGGATCCTCTTCTCTCTCTGGACTTGGGCAACAACATGAGGTCCTTCTTTTCAATCACTTACATGAATAGGATTTTCTTCATTCCTGCCCTCCCCCTGTCCACCTGACATCTTAGAGTAGCATAGCATGATCTTACCTCTTTCTATATGAGGAAAGATTAATAGGACAGGGACTTTTCAGCTTGGAAAAGAGATGACGAAGATTGAGGACTATAAAATTATAACAGGTGTGGAGAAAGTAAATAAGGAAGTGTTATTTACTCTTTCTCATAACACAAGGACTAGGGTCACCAAATTAAATTAATAGGCAGCAGGTTTAAAACAACAAATGGAAGTATTTCTTTACACAATCCATAGTCAACCTGTGGAACTCTTTGCCAGAGGATATTGTGAAGGCCAAGAGTATGACAGGGTTCACAAATGAACTAGATACATTCATGGAGGCTAGGTCCATCAATGGCTATTAGACAGGATGGGCAGGGATGCAAAACCATGCTCTGACATGTCCCTAGCCTCTGTTTGCCAGAAGCTGGGAATGGGCAACAGAGGATGGATCATTTGATGATTACCTGTTCTGTTCGTTCCCTCTGAAGCACTTGGCATTGGTCACTGTCGGAAGACAGTATACTGGGCTGGATGGACCATTGGTCTGACCCAGTATGGCCGTTTTTATGTTCTTATGTTTCTTCTGACCAGGCTAACAACAAAGGCCTCTACTCGCAGGTTAGGGTAGCAACAGCCATAGTAGCTTTATAGTAGGATTCTCTCAGGCTTCCACTAAGCCAGGAAAGCAACATCCCAAATCAGGGTATGCATACACTCCATGCAATCCTAGGTCTGCATACTCCCCCTGCAGTGCTATGTCTCCTCTCCTCTCCTTCTTCTTCTCCCTCAGCCCTACCCTTTATTCTGGTTGTGCACAGAGAAGACGAAGTTGTGAGAATTTCTTTAAGACAGCAGTTATATCCTACCTGGTTGGTATCAATTGCTCTATTCTAAGAGAATTAACCCAGTGGACTCGAGGATCAGATGTCACTGCCTACTGAAGACTTAGGCGAGGGATCGGCAACCTCTGGCACACGGTCCATCAAGGAAATCTGCTGGCAGACTGGGACAGTTTGTTTACTTGCAGCGTCCGCAGGTTCAGCTGATTGCAGCTCCCACTGGCTGCCGTTTGCCGTTCCAGGCCAATGGGGGCTGCAGGAAGCGGCTTGGGCCAAGGGATGTTCTAGCTCCTACCCAACTGCTGCCACTAACATAAATAGTATTTTATTTAGACAGAGGTATGGTATTGTATGGGCGTGAGAGAACTTCATGGAGCTTGGAGCCTTGCAAAGCTAACAGACTGTTTCAGGCGTTCACAGTGTTGTCTAAGCTAGCTAAACAAGGCTTTTTCCAAAGTTGATTCCATTTTTAACTAAGAGGAATCCTGTGCTAAGTACCAGGGATGGAAATTCACCCCTACAAAAGCTAGGCTAACACAAGTGGGTGGCTGGATACAGTATATATTTTTTTCATTTGAAATTTTCTCTCTCATATGTCACAGTCTTTGTATTTTTTTTCTCTGTCCACTCTTTGTTCCTTTTTTTCCCCCCCTTTTCAGGAACGGTTTTCTTAGCTCACATCCAAAAATTAAACATCAGTCTCTTTCCTACTCTGAGGATATGTGAGACACTGTGATGTATTGGTTAGTTCACAGTAGCACTGGCTACGCATACCACTGTTCTCTACTGAATGGAATGTTTGACTTGCTCAAACGTTACCATGTGGTATAGTTAGCCAGAGAGCTGTGATATCTGTGTAGCTACACCAGTGGATTCAGTCAAACATAACACTGATTCAGCTTCTTTAAATGATATGTGTGTTACATTGGGTAATGTATGACCATTCATAAGACCTGAGCTGTGACAGTACAATGTAAACAATGTAATTTGCCTCGTTTTACCTTTTGCATTATAATATGTTTCTCTGTGTATTTATGTGATGAGCCTGCTGTACTATGGTATGGAGTACTTTGTGAAGATAGATACTGTGACATCACATTACTCAGAAAGACCACTGTTTCTGTGAACTACATGAATAATATAAAAAAGGACATGTATTGAGAGTCACCCTCTTCCTCCCCTCCCCTCCCATGTGCTAGTTAATAAAGAATCTCTCTCAGCATATTTGTTTTGTTCAAAGTTTGACAGGGCTTTTTTTTTAAGGATTGAAACCAAGTCTTCCTTGTGCTTTAGGAAAAATGAGTGGCGCTTACAGAAATGTGCCAAAATAACCAAAGATAAATAGGGTAATCATTAGTTAATTACCACATCTGCCACCACTTTTGACCAGTAGTATTTTCAATCAGATAGCCATTATTCAAAATGTCCTGAAAAAACCAAAGAGATGCCTTTAAGCATTACCCATTGTATCAAGATCTGTTTCCTGCTGTATGTCATCACTACATGAATGAATATTTATAATTATAATTTGACAGTGCACTTTATATCATTCCTATGCGTACAACTCTGCCGGTTTAAACCTAAATCAGACATTTGTATCTACATATGGAAGCAGATATTGAGAGCGCCACTGAAAAATAAATGGAAGCTTTAAATGTAGGTGGAAAAAATTGTAATTTTATTACTGACTAAGCTTATGAAATATTGAAGATCACTTACTGATATCAAGGCTCCAGACATTTTCATCAACACACAGCTGCTTCATTTCTGTTCTGGTTTAAAAAAAAATACAATTTTTAAATCAAAATAGATTTTGAAGTCATTTTTAATTAAAAGGAATTTTATTAACATTTTATTGGATTGTAGTATCTCTCTACCTGAAATAGTTTTCTGCCTGCCCTCTTCAGTTATTGTTGGCCATAAAATTGAGAAGAGGAGAAAGTATAATGCTATAAGGTCCCATCCAGTGAACCCGTAACATGCAATATGTTTGCAAAATCAAAACTTTGCTCTTTTTGTTTTCAAATAAATTATCTATCTCTGACATTTATTTCCAAACCCCATTCAAAATAAAAATGTATGTATTTGAAATCTCACTGATAATGATGAAGAGTATTTCCCCCAAACAAACTGGATCTTGATTTTTGCCATCTGCAGAAGCTAAAATGCAGGTTTACAGCAACTGCAACTTGAAGATAATTTCCTAGTATTACTGATAGAAGCATTCTGTAGGTAGAAATTGTGATGGCAAATGATGATTCTTTGGCTTTTAGAGTTTTCACGTTGCAGACAGCTGGTAGCAGTTGGACCATCAGGCTATTATCTAGTGAGCTATCTACTTTTGCTATGTAATTTCATTGCTCTAAAGGACACAGTACTGTGAAACGCATGTAGCTTCCAAAATTGGACAACCAAGTGACTTTTTCAAAATTTGAGGGAACATGCTCTTCTCAGTACGGAAGTCCTATTGATTGGGATAGATAACTATTAAAAATAAGAACAAATGTCAGAACCATACCAAATCAAAGATAGCCAGCCTCATTAACACATACAGCAGATTAGAACAAAATATTCCCTCAAGTCTGATTACGAGATTCTGCAGTCACTATTTGACCCAGGACAAGAATGCTAATTTACATTTCAAGTGGCACCCATTCAGTTTGAAAATATATGAATTTGATAACAAAAATAATGTACAAAAAGGATTCAAAGGGACATATTCTGACATCCTTGTCTTTGCTTACAATGAGGAGTTCCTTACTCCATAAGCAGTCCCATTAATTTCAGTGAGACTACTTATGGAGTAAAATACTCAACATGGGCAAGGCTATCAGAATGTGGCCCAAAAGTTAAATATATAGAGAATCATAGAAAGGTAGGGCTGGAGGGGACCTCAAGACCACTGAGACAGGACCAAGGATGGCTAACCAGAGAGTTAACAGGCAATATGATAACACGCTATAAATATTTGAAGTATGTAAGTACCATGGAGGGAGAGGAATTATTTACATAATAAAAGGTGTCATATATACATACCATAATAAGAAGGTGTAACTAGGAGTAATGAGATGAAATTAAGAATGGGAAAATGTAGGATGTATATCAAGAAAAATTCCCTGGCATTTAGATCTATTGGACTGTAGTTTTAACCTCCCAAATTGAATTCCCATCATCTGGCACATCTACATCTTGACTGGACAAAATATTAATCAACAATAAGGAGCAATTCTGCATTAGCAGGGAGTGGGACTAGATAATATCTTAGGCCTTTTCCACCTCTACACTCTCTGGTTCTATTATAATCCTACTTGATTAAAGGACATTTGGGGGAGGAATGTGGTATCCATGAAAAGTTACCATATTGAAATACCCTTTCACAACATGATTCAGTGAATAATTCACCATCTGTATGTCTCTGGCAAGTTCTTAGTACAGAGCTGGCTGACATATATTGCAATGCAGACTGTGTAACTAGACTTTCCCTATGACATTGTCAAAGTAACTAATTGTTTAAGAACATCTTACCATTGATAGGGGGTTAGGGAATAAGAAACAAATACATGAGGAACTGGTTTATTAGTTATTTTATTGGTCCTCACAGAGGAAGAGAGGGTAGATCAACCCAGCCTAAAATAGTTAGGAAGCTGAATCATTCTTTCATTCTGTAAGAGGTGTCAGATTTACTGCAATGGAGTAAAATGGAGTCCTCTATTTAGTCCCAGAATTGTTGTTACAGGTTGTGAGGCCAGACAACCAACACAGGGAATGTCTATAAAAGAATAGACATAGAGGAGAAATATATGGAGTACACTGTGGCTTTGTTATTTTCCAGGTTTAGTCTAGAAGAACCAATATAGTGCAGGGCTAAAGGGAATACATATAATGGGTTGACACAAACCCTTTCAAATGATACTGCCAAGAGAGATGGGCAGGATATACAAAGGGTGCAGAGAAAGCTGTAGCCAAAATAGTTACCTGATCCTTTGCCCTCCACATCCCTCCTGCTGCAGACAGAGCCAACCTGACTTCCCTGTAGTGGGTCAGTCCTTTCAAGTAGTGCAGGAAAGATAGCTGTGTATGGTCATTTTCCTCCTCCTCCCAACCCTCATTCCCCTTCTTACGCTTTCCTCATCATCAGGGGAAAATTCTGAGAGATGCTTTTATACAAATTAATCTAATTTTCCCTAAATTTGAATCTTTGGTGAAACCACAGGTTTACATTCAGTAGGTTCAGACCCCATCACGTTGGTTTGCTGGTACATTAGAAGCAAAAAAATGGGTGTAGCCATCCTTGCAACAACAGAACTCCAATCTCTGGGATACAACTTTTCTCTTCTAAAAGTAAGTGGAGGTCTGGGGGTAGGGAGCATCCCAGTCAGGTGAAATCCAATTCTATTGGGTTTCAGATATCAATGGTCTATAAAAATGAATACATTGTCAAAAAAAATTAATTTCTGGATACCAATGTCAGGAGCTTAAAGGCAAAAGTAGGTGAAATGGTATGGCTAGGAGGAAGGCGAATCTTGTGTTTCTGACATTGGATTATGAATTAGGAGACCTAGGTTCAGCTTTAGGTTCTGTCATAAGCTTCCTGCAAAGCTTTGGCAAATCATTGGCACTCTCTGTAGCTTGCGTCCTCATTGTAAAATTAGACTAGTAATACTTCCTTTCTCCCACCGCTGGAGTGTCTTCCCTATTAAGATTGTACATGCAGCAGGCAGGGACTGTCTCTTCCTTTGTGTTTGGACAGCAATGCTACTGCAACACAAGTAATGATAATGTAGTAGTACAGTATCTAGTATAATAGATAGTTTTGAAACATGACCTGACAATAAATGAGATAGTGGATATCTGGGTATAACTTATACAAAAAGGACCCTTAAAGTCACAAAGATTGGTGAATGACACATAGAGGACATCAAATTGAAATAAAATATCTTTGTACAGAGGACCATGTAGAAGACTGTGCATAGACACAAATGTCAAGTCATAAAATAAAAATTATAATAATGGAAGTAAATTACCAGCCTGCTGATAAGTCAAGGGGTAATGAATGCACAACTTTCAGAGAGAGATCAAACAGGCCACAGTTCTGCTAAAACAGATGTGGAAAGGCTGACTTCAACTAAACAAATACTCACTGGTCAACTATCACATCATGATAAAATAATTTAGAGGAACAATTTTTCAAATAACATAAACTACTAATTCTTCCAACAGTCAGTTCTGGAGCATGCATAAAGTCTTTTGACTTTATACATAGCATTAAATCCCTTGAAACAAATATCTTTAAAAGGCATAAGTATGTGAGGCGAATTTGATCCCTATATGCCAAAAAGTTTTATATGACAGAGTATATAAAAATATACATGTAGTGAACCATAAGTTGATCCACAAAGAAAAATGACCATAATAGGTTTAACATCCTCTTGGGAGGGATCACACCAACTCTGTCATTAAACTTTCTAAAAGAAAATATGAGAAATGAGGAAGATCAAAATACCCAAAGATGAAGAAGAAATATCATGAAGACTACTTAAACATCCCATGTTAGAGTCCCAGAAGTTCTGTCTAATCAGAGACCAAAAAAAAAAAAAGGAGCATAAACATAAAAAGGGGAAGGAAAAGTATAGTAATGCAGGAGTTTGATCAAGTCAAAATAGCCAAGGCGAAAAATTAGCACTGGATTGGGAGTCAGGAGCCTAATATTTCTCATTTCTCAATGCCACTGACTTCCTAAGGCATGAATGACTCTGCACTTGGCTGCTGACAGACCTTCAACATTAAGCTGAAGAATTCAAACCATGTCCAATGACTTGAAAGTTGAAGAATGGCTATACAAGAGTTGGGGAGCAGTCAGATAGCTCATGACCAAGATTCGTCACTGAATTTGGTCTGCTGAGGTTTCTCTCACAACCCACAATGTAGATGCAGTCAAATTCAGACTCTGTTGCAAGTGCCTGTTGACTTACTTCAGCGGAAGGTTACCGGCTCTTCACCTGGCTGATGACAACACCATCATCTGACTGGGCACACTGCACATATCCTGGGAGACCGACTTCCAGTATGACCTTGGGTACCTCTCCGCCTCATCTGTAAAGTGGGGATATTACTTATGTACCTAATTTTCAGCAGTTTTATGAGGATTAGTTCATTTGTATAAGAGCTTCAACATGTAAAGTACTGTATAAATGTGAATTATTATTATTATTTATTAGAAAATTTCAAAATCAAACAGCCAAAGACTTAATAACAAACAATGGGAAAGTCATAATGTATATGAGAAGTAAAAAGCTTATGAGAAAGTCAGAGGGCCCAACTACCGAATAGTGAAAGGGCCAGTAAATGTTGATAAAGACATTGCTGAGAGGATAATGTTTTGCACTAGTCCTCACCAAAGAGGTTGATGGGACAATACCACAAATTTTTTTTTTCAGAGAACAAAAATCAGGCCCTATAAAAAAAAAAAAAAGAAAGAAAAAGGAAGGGCTTCACTACACATGGTGTTGTTCTGGACTAGATATTCAGGAATAGCTATTCTAGAATAATTATTCCTGAATAACTCCATGTGTGTGGACTCTAATTCTGGAACAAGATAGCCTTGTTCCAATTTAATTTAATCCACTTAAACTAAACAGGAACAAGGCGACTCTTATTCTGGAATATGATTGTCCACATATGGCGTTATTCAGGACTAGCTATTGCAATTTAAATTCACACCCTACTTTAATCCGAATTAACTCTCAGGTACAGACCGCCCAACAGCATCAAAAGGAAAGGTGTTGAAACAAACTGTTAATTTAAATTTTAACACGTCACTGAGTCCAGATTGTATTCATATCTGAGTTTTGAAGGAATACATAGGTTGAGCTGCTAGCAACAACATATAATTTGTCACTCCCACAAGGTGGTATTCCATTCAAAGAGTATAGCAGAATTCAGAGATTAGAAGAGGATTTTAAAAGGATTAGCTAACAAAAGTATCCACAGTTAGGATACAAATTTAGAAACTTATCACCACTTATAAACCAACTAGTAACTACTTCCGGTTAGCAAGGAAATTCCTCCATAGGCAAGTTATGCTATAATTGTCCACTATGGGGATTTTGCACCTTTCTCTGAAGTATCTGGTATTCAGGACCAGCCTTAGCAGTGAGCAATCAGGGCAGCCATCCTCGGTGCCAACAATCTGGGCTGTCATATCATTGCATTCTGGACCAACATATGCCCTTTGGCCTCCTCTTGATTTCAGGTAAAACTGCACTGGCCCACACATGTGCCTCTCCTGTGCAGATGCAAACACCTGGATGAATTTCAAAAAATGGTACACTTGCATTACACAACAAGTCCATATCCTGGCCCTGAGCTGGGGAATAGATTTCTCTTCCACAACCCGTCTGCACTACACCTGCCTGGCTCAATTACTCTGGCTCCCTGTGGATGACGTAAGCACGACCCAGAACGAGTGTGAAAAAGCGATATCCTGAATAACTCAGGTAAAATTTCCAAAGACATATTGTGCACCTGATATTAATTAACTATATGGGCCACAATGCATAGTTTACATTTTATTCATGCAAACTAGGCAAGACTAGAGCTTTCTATCTAAACTGAAGAGAATTCAGCACGTCTCAAGTTTATAGGACTTGAAAACCACTATATATTAAAATATGCACCTTATCTTAAACATGTCTATCAGATAGGAGATATTAGATATATCATATTGCAGTTTCCTTGTGAATCTAAAGCCACTGTGCAAATTTTTAGAAGTACAATATATTTCTCTTCTTTTGGTATCAGCCTATTAAAAAGTAAATTGTCTCCTCTTTGGGAAAATTCTTATTCATATTTAGTTTTGAAAAGTCCTATTTTGTTATAAAAATTTGGCCAGAAATGGATCCTTGGAAATGAATGTTAAGAATAAATCTATCGTTATCAAGGGCAGCTGTCTTTTGTTTGTCTGTGAAAGTAATCTTCCTTCATATCCTGATATCTCAGACATAAGGAAATGATTCACCTTTGACACAAGAAGAAAAATGTGTTTAGTTCTAAGGCTGCATTTTGTAATACCGGAATAAGTGATTGGATTATATGCATTGGTATTCACATAACCATATGGATCAAATAAGAAAAGTAATTTTGCAGATTATCATAACAAATATTTATGTATTTCTTTACCTTTAACAGTACATGATTCACATGCACACACTGTCTGTTTTATTTCAAACTCAGGCATTCCCCCTCCTAACCATTAGAGTTAAAATTAAAAAAAAAACGTAAAGGCAAAATATGCACTGATATGTATTTTCTGAAAATAATATTAATAAAAGTTTACACCAAAGCAAAGCTTTTTTGTGACAGCAATGGCAACTATCAAACATGGTCCTCACACTTTTGAGTCATAGTGAACTGAATCTGGAACCTGAGAATTGCTAAAAATTTCACAATGTTTAAAATAATAATTTAAAAAAAAACACCTCAGAAGTGCCCAAAATATAAAACACAAACTGTTAATCTGGACAATGGTTTGATACAGCTCTTAATTTATTAACTGATGGGAGTTGAATATGTATTTAATTTCACTTCAGAGACCATCCAAAGTATTTTTGATAAATCCATTAAACAAATAATGCACTTGTACATATATAGATATATCCAAAGTTTTCCAATAAAACCAAGTAAATATATCTCAGTAATCCATCAAAGAAACAATAAATTCTATAAAGATTAAGTATTCTAAACCAATCCCAATATGATCATACTTAAATTAGGACAACAAATCTTAACAACATAAGGCCTGATTCAATAATATCTCCATTTGTCTTTTATACCAGGCAAGACATATTTCTCACGCCTTTTAGGCCCAATTCATCAAAATATTCTTCCTCCACAGGTACATGAAATTTTTCTGTAGAGAAGAGAATCTGTTACTGACGAAAAAGCTTGTACCTTAGCTGGGAACTATGGTCTTAACTCTTCACTGGCCTGTATCTTGGGTAATCATTTACATGAGTGCAAAATGAGTCAAAGGGAGTATATATAGCGATGCCAACTATCATAAAATCATTGTAAGTGGTGTGATTTTACAGCATTACAATTGGCCTCTCGTGTTCTAACACGAAGTTTCTGGAAGTACATGAAAAGCTGCTGCTGGGAGTCTTGGTGTGCACCAATATCAACCAGAAGTAAACACGAGCAGGTTCCCCCTGTTTGTTGGATGTATTTTTTTCTTTTTTTTGCACTTCAGGAGGAGTCTCCTGAAATGTTTACCCACAAAAATAGGCAGTTCCTGTAAAACTACAAAAGTCAGGAAGCACACCAAAAAGCAGTGTGAGTTTAAAGAGACAATATCTCATGGTTTTAACCGAATCTCATGATTCTTTCTGCAGGGAGGAGGTGAGGTTCTATCTTTTGTGTAATGCATCCAGAACAAAATGGTAGTGTTCTACATCCACTTTGTACTGGACTATATGATAGGTGCAGGGCAACAAAGACATAAGAGACATTAATTTAAGAATCATGTACCTGATTCTCTACAGCTTTACTCCAGTTTTAAGCTGGTGTAAAATCAATTATATTATATTGGCATAAAACTGGAGCAACAAAATGGTAAATCAGGCCCCATATGTTATATATATAAAAAAAAACGTGCTGACCTACATTACTACATTCTAAATCTATTATTATGATTAAAAGTAATGGAAATGTAAAATCCAATTTATTTGTCACTATGCTCTCCTCATGTCTCAGAGTTTGGACAGTGCAAATCAATTAAGTCAGTTTTACCTTTGTTTATAGTAGTATTGCCAGCGCCAGACGTTCAAAATCATGAGATTTGCTTAAAAATTAGCAGATTTACAAAGGAAAAAATTTTGAATTCTATTTGTTTGCAGTCTAGTTTTTGATCCTTTAGGCTCCATGTTTTTAATTTTTCTCTGCAACTCTGAGAGCTAGAAAAAAAATTATAATGAAACTGAGATTTTCATGTAATCACATGACTCCAGGAACCGGGGTTTTAGGTAAAAACACAAAATAATGTGAGATTCAGTGTAAAATCACTACAGTTGGCAACCCAATTGGTTTTATTTTCAAGTTCTTAGTGCTGTTACATATGTGTTCCAAATTATTAAGGAAATGCACATTGAGGAAACTTGTATTTTATTAAAGCATGTTTTTACCAAGTATAACTTCTGAACCAAATGTAAGTCAAAAGTGTCCCTTTAAACAGAACCTGATTACTGGAATAGATAAATGTATTAAACCAAGATAGCACCCTGATCTTGCAAACACCAAAATATCCAAGTAACTTTTTGCACAGAGAATTCCCATTTGGCCATTAACCTGAAGAAATTATTTCAAATGTAGTCAAGCACAAAACAATGTAGCAAATGTGTTTGTGATGGACCCTAGTAAATGGGAGGAGCGGCGACCTGATTTAGCTTTTTTATTGCTGCCTCACTCTGGTGTAGACTGGAAATAAGAGTAGTTTTTCATGCCACTAAAAAGTTTTCCCAATGCTAAAAAATGTTTGTATTGTATTTTATCTCTTTCTGAATCTTTTTGAACCACTCTACCCATCCCCACCAAACTTTTGGGATTTGAATGAAATAAGTTCAGGATTCAAATCAGCAAAATTATACCATTCAAGCTATCTGTTAGACCCAGAGAGGGCCCAGACCAAAGCCATATAATAATACTTAGCAAAAAAAACCTCTGAAGATTCTGGAAGAATAGACTTGAATCCAAACCATAGCCCTGAAGCTGAAAGCCCTTCTCCATGTGACAGTCCCCCTGAAGTCTCTGGGTATAATCTTGGCCCCAGCAAAATCAATGGAAGTATTGCTATTGACTTCAATGGGACAAGGATTTTGCCCAAAGAGACTATCAGAGCCCATGTCTGGCTTTATAAAACCAAAATTTGAAGATTTTTTCATTTTAAATTTACCACAGTTTTGCCAATTTCTAGTTACAAATACTTAGAATTGCCAATGGCTAGTTTTGCTTGCTAAAGGTGATCCTTTATGACGTTATGTTTCCTTAGGAGGCTATCTAGTTGTTTCTAGAATAACCCCCCTAGGCTTTACATCACACATATCTCAATGGGTATGCATCATTAGCATACAGCAGTTATTGTCTTTGAAGCTGGAGGTAAAATAGAAACAATTAGCAGCACCAGATATAGTTGCCACCATGAATTGACTTCAAGATGACATTGGTAAATGAGAAATTCATACTGAAACTCATGAACTTCACATTAACGCCAACGGTTGTGTTCCCAAAATGTCTGTAATAGGACTATCTCTAGTGTCTATGCTGTCAAGGTTCCTGGAGAGAGCACTGGTGCAAAAATAAATTAACAATTTGCAGTAAACCTTTCTTTCCACGAAACAGACAGCAGTGCCCTGCTTTTGACACTTTCTGTCAGATGGTTTAAGATCAGGCTATTGGAAAAAAAGAAACTTCTGTCAGTTTTATGCAAGCATCTTCCCTAGAGCTCATCTCTGTCAGTTTACGTAAGCCAGTCAATATGGCAGCTCAAATGGAAGTGACCACTACCTCTCACCAGCACTCTTGATATTGTGGTTCGCAAGGTTCAGTAAATACTACAAATGATGGCATCAACCAGTTAAAAAACCAAAACCTCTCATAATACACATCATGAGGACCCCATGCAACATCAAAAATGAGTGACATCATCATTTCTGTGTGTGTCTTTAGTGTTAGTGAAATTAATTTATAGTTGCTTTGTTAGTTTCTGCTCTGTCCACGTTTTTTTTCTCACAGTGCCCCAAGTCTTCTGCAAAATCCCGCAACTGCAATCTTAACAAATATTTTTTGTCATTGCCTCTTAGCATTCACTGCTCCAGAATGTTCCACTCTATTCAACTCCCATTTTCTTACTGGTCACAAACAGCAAGCTGCTGCAACTGGGTTTATTCCAGACACATTTACTGCTAGCAGTTATGTCTGACCAAAGGCTCTCCAGGGAATGCAAGCCTTGCCGTCTTGCTTCTCTTCTGCACAGGGGTTTGGGGTGGAGGGATGTGGGGAAGAAAGGCTACTTACATTCTCACCCATGCACATTTATGGAGTAACCAGGGCATCCTAATCAGCCTTGAACTAGAAAACCTGGTAAATGAGTTTCACTACTGACAAATGCAAAATTAAGGGCAATGTAAAGAACACCTAAAACTGTCATTATGTTGATGGGTTCTGCACTGATTGCAGACATTTGTGAGATAGACATGGGCACCCTTTTAGGCAGTTTCCAACTCTCGAGATCTTCTCACATGTTTCATGATGTTGGGTGCCTTTTAAAGTCTCTACTTCTGGAATTATATTGTTTTCATTATAATCTCAGCTTTTTGGGTTATTTTAAAAAGCAAGTTTTTAGCCCTCATGGCTGTGGAGAAAAGCTTGGAATTGTGTCCCAAAGAAAATCAGCTCATTAAAACTAAAGACTCAAAAATCAGAAAGCCCAAAAAACAAAACAAAAACAAACATGATTTATTTATATTTTAACTCATGTTTTCGAAGACAATCACATGATTTGGGGAGGTCTGACTCATTGTTTGTGAACAGTTTGGCTTGGTAAAGCAGCTTAATAAAATACCATTATATGAACCAATAGTGTATTTAGTTTTTGTCACCTTGTCTGAAAAAGACATTTCAGAAATAGAAAAATAGCTCATGGAAAAGTAACAAAAATAATGAGAGACATGATGATTCCACACTGAGATTATAGTCTCAGTCTCTGATGCTTTGGGGCATCTTACACAACTTGGTACATGGAGATTACTTGATTGAAGGCCAGGTTTTTGTTACTTCTCAGCCACCATGAGTATATCTTTATTACTTTAAATGCTACAGGGCTACGTAGTCTAGTAAAAACAGAATGGGTCTTTAATCTCCTGAAAGTTAAAGACACGTGCAGCCTTTTTAAAACAGACAAAGTAGAAAAAGAAACATAAACATTGGGTTAGGGCCTGAGTTGAGCAGGAGTTTTGCATATAATAATTCTAAAAGTAAGGGAGTTGCCATCCTCATAAACCATAATTTCAACTGACAAGATCTCAATCAAGCCCATAGGTCCGATATGTTATAATGGAAGGGAAGCTAGCTGATGAAGCATTTGTTTTAATATATGTATATGGTCCTAATAAGACAGATGGTGCTTTTTTGTTGAGAACATGTTAACTAAATGGTTTCCAGATGTTGATTTACCTATTTTAGTTGCTGGAGATTGTAACACAGTACTCGATGAGAGATAGGACAGATCTGAAACCTCAGAGGAAGAAAGAAAATCACAGCTACCGTGGAAGGTACTTCTTGAAAAGCTTAAGCTGGGGGGCATGTGAAGATCATGAAACAAAGTGTATAGCTTTTTACCCAATCCCTCATACAACATGTAGTGACATAAATGTATTTCTTGGGGTCTGCAGCTCTACTAATTGTCTCAATTAGAAGCCACATCCTTCCCCTAGTAGAATCTTGAACCATTTTTCCGTTTTCTTAAAACTCTCCGCAGTTGTCAAAGAGCTGGTGCCAAATGGCCCAAAAAATAGGTTTTCCAAAAATAAGTTTTCATGAAAACTAATACCAAGAGAAATGTTTTCATGATTTTTTTTATTGTTACATTTCAGTGGAAACCAATAAAAAAATATTCCCTGAGTGTTTGCAACTCAACTAATTTTGCTAATCTGTGGGAACTAGAAAGTGAAACTGACTAAAAAAAGAGTGAAACTTCACTAGACTCTTTTTGTTGTCCCCACCTGGAAAACAGTAAACAACAAAGCATAAATCCTGAAAATTAAAATTGACTGGTACCTCTACTTCTACCATGATCTGGAGGGGAATTAGAAGGGTAACCGGGGTTGTTCAGTCTCCATGACACATAAAGTCTTTGGCTGCTCAGCTGAGTCTGCCAGTTGATGCAAAGCCTGGTGATGAGTTAGTGGTGCAAAAGCTGGAATTACTCACCACTCTTGTCTCCTACAGGAGCCACCAAACATCCATTATATGGCAACAATTTTTAATCCCCACTGAGTTGGGTTGGATTTGTTACACAGTCAAAAATCAGGTTTACTTTCTTGAAAGATAAGTCTATTAAATCAAGTTTTGATGTTTTGGAGTTTGCACAGTAAAATGTCACAGACACTGCTCCGAGCTGCCTGCAAGCACACTCTAAAATAAGGTATTCCATTCTGTTATTAAAGAGACAGATGCCATTAACCAATATACAAATATTAAAACAACATCCAAGTCATTGATAAATACAATGTTTTAAAACAGAAAACTGTTCCAACAATTATCATTTTCTAGGGTCCACAGAGGGGTAGCTGATCATTAGAGCTAACGTAGCTATGTCCCATCAATAATGTCCAATTATAAAATATATAATTACTGTAGTAAGGGCTCCCCATATCAAAGGTAGGCTATTCCAACGCCCAACCTTGCCTTGAGATGGAAACCCATCTTAAAATCTTTGAGGATTCAGGAATTCACCGGGGAATAACTCCAAAAAACAAATCAGTTCCAACATCTTTATCAACATGGCCAGAAGAACCACATTCTCATTAAATAGAATATTTAATGAAAGCATACTTAAATTGAAGATTCTTAATGAAGCAGCTTTCATGCCAACATAAGAACATAAGAATGGCCATACTGAGTCAGACCAAAGGTCGATCTAGCCCAGTATCCTGTTTTCTGACAGTGGCCAATGCCAGGTGCCCCAGAGAGAATGAACAGAACAGGTAATCATCAATTGATCCATCCCTTCGCCCATTCCCAGCTTCTGGTAAACAGAGGCTAGGGACACCATCCGTGCCCATTCTGGCTAATAGCCATTGATGGACCTATCTTCCATGAATTTATCTAGGTCTTTTTTGAACCCTGCTATAGTCTTGGCCTTCACAACATCCTCTGGCAAAGAGTTCCACATCTTGACTGTGCATTGTGTGAAAAAATACTTCCTTTTGTTTGTTTTAAACCTGCTGCCTATTAATTTCATTTGGTGACTCCTAGCTCTTGTGTTATGAGAAGGAGTAAGTAACACTTATTTACTTTCTCCCCACCAGTCATGATTTTATAGACCTCTATCATTTCACCCCTTGCTCGTCTCTTTTCCAAACTGAAAAGTCCCAATCTTATTAATCTCTCCTCATACGGAAGCTGTTCCATACCCCTAAACCATCAATAACAAACTGTCCACGCAGTCTTGCTTTGGTCTCCTAGCTCCAGATTAAGTCACTTTCTTTTCATTGAGCACTGTCCTGTTCTGGCATGAAGTGCAGCACGGTCTCATAGGCACCATGCACCCAAGCTGTTCCCTGGGCCTGTTTGCCAAACAAAGAGCTGAGGCTCTGGGTCTGCTACATCCTGCAGAAACAGCATGTATCCTTGAGGCCAGTCTCTTATAGAGTGCCATTGCCATCATCCAACCCAATGGAAAGAGAGCAGGAGAAGAAGTCGGGGTGGATTTCCTGCTAGCTTTCTAGCGAAACAAGGCTCTGGCCAGTGTGTGTGTGTGTGTTTGAAGGAGGAAAGGGTTGCACATTATGTTGCACTGGAAGAAGAGAGAAGCTGCAAATATCATGTGTTTAGGGAAATCTGTAAGGTAAATATGGAAAAACTGATCCAGCAGGAAAGAGATGGAGCTTCAGATATGTGTGTTCTTTATTGATATACCCTGACAATGAACATGCAATAGCAGTAAAACCCAGTACATTCAGATTCCTTATTTGAGTACTAAATTGAGATCCACTCTATACAGCTATTATAATGACATTGTATAACTTTACTATTATAAGTACAATTATATGACTCCCTATCTTCTTGACTCCAGCCAGTGCATCTTGACAGTGATACTGTAATTATAATGAAGACATAACTGAGGTTATTTTGGCTTTTATATACCTATATGAGGCTGCTTGAAATGTCACACTTTGTATGTGCTCTCTCAGGGTGGTTGATTATTTCCTTACCTGGTTTGCTGCACTGTTCTTGTTATAATTTTTTTTTCTTAATGAAATGCTTTTATGAAATGATTGACGAGGAAGAGAGTAATGAATTGGTACCGGAAAGGGATATAATATATTGCAATAGATCTACTGAGCAGCAGAGTAACTATTTTTCTCCTAATCCCCCGGGGTTATAGGTCATAGGTCAAGGTGGAAATTGGGAGGATGTTACAGCAGCAGCAGCAGACAGCATAAGAGCTGAGAGAAGGATGGTGGGTGGAAAGCAAAGACCCAAACAGGGAAGCAGGCTTTTACTTGCAGAGAGCAAGCAGTAAGATGTAGGGGATGCAGCATGGAAGCAGGTAGCATAAGGCTACTAATAGGGATGTATTTATTTGAAAACAATGCAGAGGAGCCCCCAATGAGACCTCCTATCATGGGATCTATTTCAGTGGGATCACAGACCAGTACTTAATTGCCCTCTTAAGGTATGTCTACACTGCTTTTAGACACCCATGGCAAACCCGTGTCAGGTTTGCAGGGCTCAGGCTGTAGGGCTGTTTAATTGCAGTGCAAACATTTGGGCTCAGGATGGAGCCTGGTCTCTAGGTCCCTGCAAGGCTGGCACAGGCCAGCCACAGACGTCTAATTGCAATGTAGACACACCCTAAGACAAGAGTGAACTACAGAAGCCCCACCCCCCACCCCAGTACACATAGCTGTCCACATTTGTGTAGGTCCACATGTGACTTTTTATTCAGATTTAATGAGCTAATGTGCATATAACCCTACATTTAAGCTAATGGTCACCACCCCCACACCCCAAAGCAGTGTAGGGCATGGAGATTCGAAGCTGTGGCTGGGGTAGGTGGTCTAGGGTGTGGGGGCAGTTGCTTGGGTTGTTGGTATAACTGGGAGGTTTGTGGTACAAGGGCTAGGGGTACTGGGGCTGCTGGGGACTAGTGGGCACTGGCATTATTGGGGCTTCGTGAGGGCAGGAGATTGCTTGGGGGTAGGTGAGTGCTAGGTGTCTCCTGGGTGTCAAGGATTTCATAATGGAGTGAGTTGGAGGCTTATGGGTTCCTGGGTGGAAGAGACGTGGTGCTATTTGGGTAGCTTGGGGTTGGGAGTTTGTGATGGGGGGAGCCTGGTGCAGCTGACTGCAGAAGGGGAGGGATGGCGCCTGAGGCCAGACTCAGGCTTTCCCCTTAGGCTAATGCTCCCATCATGTTCTCCTCCAGCTGCCATCACCTCCTGGCTGTTCCTTCCTGGTCCTGATCCAGTATGGGGAGAAGGGAGAGAAAGCACCTGCCTGCTGGCTCTCTAGTTGCCACACTGATCTCTAGTGACTAAAAGATGAAACTGTAGGCAAATGCCTGCTGGTTCCCTGCTGCTAGCTGGACATGTGACAAGCTGAGATGCAGGAATGCATGACAGGATTGCCAAATGCTAGGGTGACCAGGCAGCAAATGTGAAAAATTGGGACGGGGGTGGAGGGTAATTGGAGCCTATATAAGAAAAAAACCCAAAAATTGGGTCTGTCCCTATAAAATTGGGGCATCTGGTCACCCTACCAAATGCACAGCTGTCTCACAAGACCTGTGACACC
This sequence comes from Eretmochelys imbricata, assembly GCF_965152235.1. NCBI lineage: Eukaryota > Metazoa > Chordata > Testudines > Cheloniidae > Eretmochelys > Eretmochelys imbricata. Next base: position 113,189,410 of record NC_135575.1, on the reverse strand, counting down.
TGGCAGTCCCCTGGGGCATAGTTGCCTTTACATCCACCTGATGAATGACATTTCTGAGGTTATTAGGCACTGCTGTGCTGACTGTCTCTTGTAACTGACTAAGCCATTGAACTTGGGGTATTTGCCCTCTTTCTTTTCCTAGTGTTATACTTAAATCCTTTTGTATGAATAGTATGTGCAAGTGTTCATCAGTTACCAAACTGGTGCTAGAGCTAATGGGGGTCTACTGGATGAAATGCCTGCAACACTTTCTCCTAAGGTTGTTATATACCTGGCATGCTACAAAGTATCTGAAAGTAGCACAACACTTCCAGCAACCCCATTGGATGGGGTCAAGTACCATAAGTTTTCAGGTGAAATTTGAAAATATAGAAAGAGACAATAATGCAGAGACACAGGAAGGTAGTTCAAGGTGGCAGAGGCTGCAGAGGAGAAGACACTCACCAATCATGGCACCAGCCTGAGTGAAGGGAGAGAGAAGAGACAAGTGCTGGATAGCTGGAGGAAGTAGAGAGAGAGACACACACATACCATGCATAGATTTGTCCTTGACACCTTTAAAGCACTGTGACAGAGTGGTAGTAGCATAGGGCTGGCTCACCACTCTGTAATTTGTATGCTTCCCCAGCTTGGGAGATAATTGATTAGGGCTGGGGGATTAACCATTAAAAGGGGAATTCAGGTCGAAAGCTGGGGACAGTTAAATGGGAGCCTTGAAGTGAGAGATGGAGGCTGTAAGAAGGGCAAAGAAGCCAAGGATCTTAGAGAGGTGAGACCTCTCTCCTCAGCCTCTCATCCTGTGCCTACATGGGTTTGTTAAAGCTTGAGGGAAGCCTTATGGTGATGGGATGTGAAGCTGTGTAAGACATTGTAAATAACTACACCATGGTAAGCTTACATTACAGTGTGTGAGGACTGCTTGCAAGAGACCCCCAGGGTGAGGAAGCTTGTCCTGTGATGAGCACACTTCCAAGATGTCTGCTCATCGTTGGTTTTTAGCATCTCTAGTAATACTAAAGGACAAGAGAATGTCAGAACATATTTGTTTAATCTTTTAGAAGCCAATTTTGTGTGCCAAATCCAAGGGAGGAGGCCTGCTCATCTAACACATTTAGGAGACCCATATTCTTCAAATGATATTCAAAGTAGAAAGACTGCATTGAAAATGAAGTTTTTAATTTTTTTTCTTTAGATCAGTATTGTGCTATCATTTAGTGTGGGTGAATTTTTGACTCCAGTAATTAGTGAGCCCCGGCTTGTCCTTTTGCTGCATCCCACTGATATCTTTGGATTAATAACAGTCAGTCTTAATTTCCTGTGTGAAGAAAACCAACCCCTCCCTTTCCAAAGGTACTCTGATTTTGAGTTTTAATCTAGCAAAGGACATCTGAGCTTTTGAAATTAGGAAAGCTGAAAAACAACATTCAGACTAGATAGGATCTCTGTATACATGTGTTGCAATAATGGTAACATATCCAGTAGGAATATAAATTCTCTGCCTGTGACTATGTCACAGATACAAAGAGCTGCTGAGAAACCATTCACAACAAGCATAAGAATATATCACATTTCTCCACCTCTGCAGGAACCAGACCATCAGATAATCTCCTTAAAAAAATTCCAGTACGATAATTTGCCTTTTTTGCTTTTAATCAACAATGAGATAATATAGAAGCTACGTTCAATGATTCAGAATGATTTAGTCGGCAGGAAACCCATTAGTTTAAACACATTTTCCCATAGTTTTCAGCACCATGTCCCGTCATCTGGAAATAATAGAAACCATAGTAGTAAATTCTGCAAGCCAAGAAAAAACATGCAAGGACAAGTCACCCAGTATTTACTGGTATGCTAATGTTAGCCTAGTCTAACCAAAATGAAGGTTTCTCTGTAAATTTGGATTAGGCTCTCCTGTGAACGGATACAGAAGTGGTGTCAAAAACAAGTGTGTTATATTTATTTATATGACAACAGGAAAATAAGCCAGACATACGGATCCTGAATCAAAAGGACATAGTAAATGAGCATTTTCCTATAATTGCAAAAGATACACACTATTAGCTCTCTGTGTATGAATGCAAGAGAGAAAGGAAAACATTTCAAGTCTGTCTAATATCCCTTTGTTTTTCAGTCTTAAAAGCTCTTTCCCAAACTGAACATTTATCAATCTTTTTAGAGACGCTATTTTTTTTAAATATATAATTAATGCATTTTGGGGAACAATTTATATTTGCTATATTAAGGAAGAAGATAGAAGCCCTTTTAGTAAACACTGGAATCTGACAATTCACTGACTGTAATTTTGTCCTCCACATAACAAGATATTATTTTTCACTCAGAATATTGTCCTCCAAACCCAACACAGTAAACACATAAGGCTCAGATGCTGAGTCCTGCAGATTAGGTATGAACGATATATTCATGTTTAATTTTTGAGACTGAAGGGGATATCTAAGGTGGATTTAATGTTTTATTACGGGCAGTTCTTCATTTCAGATTAGTTGTGGAAAATCCTCAATAAATCCATGAAAAAATCTCTTCCTGAGGAGAGTAAGAAGGAAGGATGAGTGAAAGCATTATAATTTTAGTGTGTTTCCAATGCTCTCCTTGTGACTCACAAGTGCTATGAAAGGGTGTGTGTTTATTGATTAAAAGAGGGGTCATTAGACATTAGGCCCAATTCTGATACCTTTACTCTCAATATATAATACGTTACTCCATGAGTACTCCTATGAAAGCTAATATGGCGAGTTGTGGAATAAGGTGCTACTAAACAGGAAAGAGGGTACCAGGTATGGCCCACTGATAGCTGTACTTGGATCTGAATCAGATATAAAATAAAATGGCAAATGGAATGACTCAGAGCAGTAGTAATAGGCTACAATGTATTTCCTTTCTACATTACAGGATCTACTCAGGCCTGATTGATAAAAGATGATATCCAGTGGCTATTCATGGATTATATGAAATGAGTTGGTAGTTTCAGTCCAATTTCCAGATATCCACAACACAATAGTAATTGTTATTTACTTCCCAAGCACACAAAACTCTATGGCTCAGTGCTTCCCAAAATCAACTGAAGAAGTGGTTGGTGCCCAGAAGAACAGACAATCACATATGGCACAATCCAAGTGAAGGTAATTTGACAATAAAAACTTGGGAAAAGAGAAAGGAAGGACAAGTTCTACCAGCAAGATGATCACGTATTTACTCAACTTCATAGGTGTGTACATATCCTGATGGTTCTGTCCCCCTTTTTTAATTGCTTAAACTTTCTTCCCAGTCTCACTTCTCATAGGCAAGAGATTTGAGTACACTGACTTGGAAAACAGGTTTGAAGAGGGCATTCTGGGCATGGCAGAAGACATGGTGATATATGTAAGAGATGGAGAAGAGCATCAGGTTTGTGTCACTGGAAGGGAGATCATAGTTATAAACTACTAATGGTCTAGTACAGAGGCTACCAATCAGACCTGATCCTAAAGCCATTGAAATCAATGGAGAAACTCCCAATGACTTCTGTGGGCATTGGAAAAGCATGTAAATTAAATTCCCTCTTTCACTTCTCGATCAGCACAGTTTAAGGACCTGAAACCACTTAAAGCAGGTGTTTAATTTAGAGTAGTCCCATGGGAGTCGATGGGACTATTTGTAGGGTTGAAGTGTTTTGCTGAATCAGGGCCTAAGACTACATCTATCGTGCAGCTGGGGGTGTGATTTACAGCTCATGTAGATGTACCCATGCTAGCTTTACTCTCACTAGCGCTACGAATAGCAGTCAGGATGTGGTGGTGCAGGCATTTGCATAGGTTGCACAAGCCTGCCTGACCCCCGCCACCTGTGCTGAAAACACATCACGTTCTACACCCTTACTTCTATTTTTAGAGAGCTAGATTGATTAGTCAAGCATGGGTATGTCTACATGAGCTGCAAATCCCACCCCCAGGGTGCGGTGTAGCTGAACCCTAAGATGCTGTGAAGATGTTTCCACTGCCGAATATGTGCTGTATCCATTTTCGGATAAACAGTGGGATTTGCTGTCCACCTGGCACCTTACTCAAATGTTAAATTCACTCAACATTTAAAAATAAATAAAGCTGAGAAATAAAATATATTATTGGCTTCTGGTTTCATGGTTTCATCATGGTTTCAATAAAACTCTTGACAAGAGAAGTTTATGATTCCAGAAATATGTGTATGCCTATCAGACAATTTGGAATGTATCTGTGTATGATCCAAGGAAGGTGAAGTTAAAAGAACTGGGATAGGAGAGAAAAAATAGACTGGAGGCTTTTCCAACAATATTCCACCCACACCACAGATTTGGAAGACACTGAGAGAGTAGAAACATTTAATGTCTTTCTTCCTTTAAAATCGGGTTTGTTTTATTGGCATGGACTTACGAAATGCTGCATATATACTGTGGGAATATTTGCTAAGAACTGATTTAGCTTGGCTGCTATAAAAGATTTTGTTAAAAGTTAGTATTTGTGACTTTTCTGGGAGGAGAAAAAGAAAGCTCATCATACATATTAGTGGTCACTACAAACCATTGAACTTTCAGGCACTTTTCACATACATTAAAAAAAAAAGCCCTTGGTTTTGTTTTCCCAAAATCCACAACCCTTTATGTATAAGATGCCCAAAGTCAGAGTTATATAGGCCAAAAAGAAGACATTTCTGTACAAGAGAGAATTGCAGCATTCTGTGAACTATGTCCTTTGACTAGACTTTTAGATGCATACATTTTGTTGTGACTGTACACCCATTAAATGAAAACTCACAGAATGTGAGCCAGGGGTATTTGATAAAATGAGATTAAACTATAATATACATTTCGGTCAGTCTAAGTTGTAATAAGTTTTCATACAGTTTGAAAATTTGACTGTAACTCATCATCCAAAAAGAATAACAAAGAAAAAATTACATTTCTTATGGAGTACTGTAACTTAAATCATACTTTGTATTCAAAGACAAAACACAAAAAACTAGACCTAAATCTGAAAATCTGTCTTGGATGGAAGGAAGGAATTAGGGCCGCAATTTCCAAAGTATTTAAGTATGTGCTTTACTTTAAGCATATGCTTAAATCCATTCCTATTCAGCAAATCACTTAAATCTATAAATTTATAAAATCATAATTTAAGCCCTGGCTTAAATCCCATTCCACATGTTTTGTGCTTTGCTTAAAGCACCAAGAAAAAGCTGAAAGCTTTGCTGAAAGCACCTAGAAAAAAGTGTCATTAACCATCATCTCACAGTGTTTTAATATGGCAAAACACGAGGCAAATTACAACAGAGATTATATATACCATATATATATACCATAATAACAAAACAATCAAACTGTATATTATCTATTTTCTTTATACATATATAAGTATACATATATGAAGATATAGGTAGACTCATTGATACATATTCTGAGATCAAGGAAATGTATTTGTCTATTACATGTTTTTCTAAGGAACTCCTTAGTATCTGGACACCTTTTACATAACTTAGTTAATAAAAAAATAACACTTTCCAAAATAGCAATTAACACTCTGTCCACCCAATTCCTGACCTCATATCTATTTCTGAAAAGTGGCCATTTCAGGAGGTGGCCAGTATGGGACTAATTGTCAGAGGTAATTGAATACTCAGAAGACAACCTGAGCAAGGATATGTATCTTGCATCCAGTCCTGCAGCTGGTAGAACTCAGTCATAAATGATTCTCAGTTAGAAGTCCAGAGACAAGGACCCTCTAATGAGAACGTTCTGCCCTTTACTCCCATGAGGCACTCAGCAATCATAGTGCTGAGAACAGTATATATAATTTGACCGACAAACAGATACATAGACTGAAACCTGAAGATTTCCCATCCATCACAAGTCCCTGGTGGGTAATGGGGGAGAGCCAGTCTCTGAGATACTGGGATCCTAAATAATTTTCAATTTTAAAATTAGTTACCAAGACATTGAATTGGAAGTGACCTGGCAGTTAGTGTATTATATGGAGTACTGTTATGATGTGTGATTGTTGGTCCATGCTCCCTAGAGGATGGGCTGCCATATTCTGTACTGGCTGCAGCTCCCAGGTGTCCTTCAAGGATAGCCTCATGAACAGTAATCTAACCTAAGCATGAGAAAGGTGAAGTCAAAGACCTCATCTGAGAGGGCAGGAGGCAACATTTTGGCTAGTCAAATAATAATATAAGGCATGTAATGGGGTGTAAAAACCCCTCGTAGGTCAGGAAAGGTTAATGAATAGCTGGGGTCCCAATCAGCCCCACACTGCAACACCTGGAGGTTTGGAGGAGTTTAAAAGTGAGAGCCCAACTCAGTTGTTGCCTAGCTGGGTGGGAGAGAAGGTATTCCAGGGAATGGGAGAGACCCCTGTGTGCCAGGGCATCCCTGAGTGAAGAATTTACTTTTATATTTATTTGTTTTGGACTCTGGGTACCTTAGAAGGGGTAGAACTTTTATATGACCTAGCTAAGGGCTACATCACATCAATCTGGAAGATGTTGGAGGCTGGGCAGATCAGCTGAAGGCCCAGAGGGAAACAGAGGCAGAGCCACTACTTCCCTGATCCATACCATTAGGGGGCATGCAGGGAGGGCATCTGGCCACAAGGTGTTTCTGGCCACTGCTCTTTTCTTGTAATGCAGAAGCAAAGATAAATCTAGTAACCATCAAACTACAAACCAGCTTCAAAAATGGAAAACTAACACTCTTAGACTTCTAGCAAGTACTCAAAAAAGCTCCTCACTGCTAATAAGCATTCCCTTCATCACCTCCAAACTGAACTTAAGCCAAAGAGTTTTCATCCAGGACCCTGCCTTGGACTGTCACTGGCGCAGCAGGGAAACAGCACTGTCTGGGCTCCAAGGGGCGGTGTAGTAACCTCACATTTTGATAACCCTGCAGATTGTAGCATCTTGTATTCTTCCTTAGGGTTTCACATTGAACAAAGGAATTGAGAAAATGAGTCCTGTAGGATTCCAAATATCAGTACATTTGGGAGAGGACATAGAAACTGAACGAAGCTTTCTTAAAGTATTTCCATCCACCCTACCACAAACATCATCATCCACGAGCACAGCATGATCAATGTGACTGAAGACTGACAATAGATACAACAATACCAGCATGGATGTCTGATCTATATCCAGCAGCGTGAAGAAATTATCCATCTGTACAAGCAGCATTGTCTCTGTCCTATATCTAGATCCATGGCTTGATTGACAGAGCATAAACAGACTGCAAGAAGTCAGATGCTGTTGGATGTTGCCTGACATCATCGTCTCAATAATTTTTCACAAGAAAGGAAGGTAAGGGATGACAGTTTTGCCAACCACCTAACACCTCTAGACCATGTAATGAATCTGAGCCTTTTTATGTGGACTGGTTTCAGAGTAACAGCCGTGTTAGTCTGTATTCGCAAAAAGAAAAGGAGTACTCGTGGCACCTTAGAGACTAACCAATTTATTTGAGCATAAGCTTTCGTGAGCTACAGCTAGCTCACGAAAGCTTATGCTCAAATAAATTGGTTAGTCTCTAAGGTGCCACGAGTACTCCTTTTCTTTATGTGGACTGTATATTTACAGTAGGGTATGCTTTTTGAGGCATGTGTTCAGAATATTTTTCTGAGCACAAGCAGCTAAACAGAAGCCTAGAGAGCTGCTTGTGTTTCTTGTAAGCTTCTGTTTGGGGCTTTCTTGTAACTCAACTGCGTAGACTGTTAAAATGAGCTTTTTTCCTACTGCTATGTCATGTCTCTTTTCCATTCTTATGTTCATTGACAATATCAACAGTGGCATCTTGAGCTAAGCGTGGGCTGCAGTGTTCATATGGGTAGTTGGCATTAGCCCTTCCTAGGGAAGTATAATGGGTCTACAAACCGCATATTGAACTTAGACAGTGGGGAGAAGGAAACCTCTCCTGCTTACAACCAAGCACCCTGGTTACACCCCCTTGCAGCTGCCAGAGCTGCCAATCAAGGACATAGGCACCCACAGGTACAACCAATGGGGGAGACAAGACCTGCTATAAGGGAGGGAGTACAGAGGGAGTACAGAGAAGGAAAAGAGGCAGAAAGGTTTAGGACGCTCAAGGGGAGACAGCTCTGCACCAGGCTGCCTACAAGAACGTAACCAAGGGACCGAAGCTGATTGCAAGCCCTAAAATTAAGGGACTGCTTATTAGAGGTGAAAGTCCAGGTATTGACCTGATCAAAGACAAGCTAAGGAGGGTCAGCCAGGAGTAGCTGGGGCCCTTTGAAAGACCACACCAAAAGACATTGACAGGGAGCTATTAAATCTCTCCAGCAATGGATCCAGGCACACCCTGTATTATAGGGATACTGGTGATGTGAGCAACTTCAGGAATTAACTAGCTGATGCTAAGGCATGCTTATATGTTGCACTACTAATGTGTCTGTTTGGGGTGCAATCCTGGGTACAGAGTCGTTTAAGGGCTGATTTAATTTGTGATAGTTTATTATTGTCCATAAATTAATATCCCCTACATGTCCACTTACACCAGGGGGTATTTAACATTGGAGCCAGCTTTATACCAAGTGAGAGTTCCTCCTGTGCTCAGTGGGGCAGAGAAAGTAAATCCTAGTTATTGGATAGAAGTTGCTGGAAAAAGAAACTAAAGAGTATTAAACCATTGCTCTGTCCAGATTATAATATACTGAAAACCAAACTGTGTCTGAAAAACATTCCTCTCTATTTCTATTTTATTATGTATAGCTATAGTAAGACAGGAAACAGTGATTTAACAGTAAACAAAACACCATGCTAGTACACTAAACTTGTTAATATAGATAGGCATTAAGCCAAGTAGTTTTTCTTTGTTTGTAGTCCTTGAGCTTTTTAATAAGCAGTGAACTCAAATAGGATAATCTCTCCAGAGGTATAATGCAGTGGTTCTCAACCAGGGATGCGGGGCCTACTGGGGAGCCCCAAGCAGGTTTCATGGTGTCCACTGAGCAGGGCTGGCATTAGACTTTGTGGTCCAGGGCAGAAAGCCAAAGCCCTATGGCATGAGGCTGAAGCCTGGGGTTCCAAGCATCGCCACCCAGGACTGAAGCAAAAGCCTGAGCAACTTAGCTTCACAGGGCCTCCTGTGGCCCGGGCCCTAGAAAATTGCCCTGCTTGCTACCCCCTAACACTGGCCTTTTATATGCAGAAAAACAGTTGTGGCACAGGTGGGCTGTGGAGTTTTTATAGCATGGGGAGAGGGGGAGGGGCTCAGAAAGAAAAAGATTGAAAACCCCTGTCCTAATGTTGGGCATTTTGTGATAGTTTTCTGCAAGTATACTGCAGGGACATGATCTGATACTAATCATACATTTTCTCAGCCAACAAGGAGCAGTACCTAAGATATCAGTGTTATGATGACATGTATAGGACACAACCTAAAAGTTATGGTGGTGTGTGTTTTGTCCTTGCTCGCTACGCAACACTGAGAACATGGGGAAACCACAGAGGCACAGTTGGATTCCAAATGTGTTTACTAATCATATACAAATATACAGGCCTACCCTCCAGAACCCTGCTCGAGCAGCAGTGTACATGTGTAGCTAGGTCTGTATACCTGTATATAGTTAGTAAAGATGGTTGTTTGTAACTGAGCTCTGTCCATGTGATTTCCCCATATTATTAATGTGGCACAGAAAACATAGACACAACAATGTGACTAAATAATGCAGCAAAACCCTTAACAACAATATACACTGAGCAGTTTTGGGAGTGATACACTGTTAACTGCTCAGAACAACATCCCACAAGAACAAACCTATAGGCTTCATTTTGTAATCCTTTAATTCCACAGATTAACCCAGTCTATATTAACTTTCATAGCCAGAGAAGATTGTTTAGCCATCTAAGCATTGAGTTTGAATTACTTAGTCCTCTAGATCCCAGAAAGGTCAACTCAACCTTGTAATCAGTGACAGATAAACTGAAGACTATGCAGTTAACTTTGAACCATTCTTCTGTTAAGCCATTAAAAACTGCTGCCCTTTCTGCTCCACAAGGTTGGCAAAACTCTGTGGAACTTTTTATAAATTGGCTTTCAACGTCAACGATCTGATTTTAGGACAATAGCCAAATGACTCAGAATTCAGATAAATCCAAACAAACACAGATGTCTCGGTATTTTTATTTATATTTCTGATTTTTGTTCATGACATTTTTTTCTTCCTCAGGCACCCCTAAACTGAATTGTTTTTGTCATGATATTTCCAGGAAATGAAATATGAGAAGATCAGTTCTCTTGGATGCATAAATGGTTCCAAGTTACCAAAACCCCATGAAAAATATAAACGCACTTACAAATAGTGGAACCTATGCACACCACTGTTGTACTAAGCTTCTATGGTTGGTTGCCTTTGCATCCTTCAACACAAGGACAGCTGTTGTATTTCAATGTTGTTATACTTCAGTTCACTATGAAAGGTTCTTTTCATGTTTAAAGGGGGCCATATAAATGTAAAATATTATGAGCAGTAACAGCATCATCTTCTTAGACCTCATCCCAGAATATCTCTTACCTGCTACAGTACTAACTTTTAGTCAGAACTTGAGTTCTAGTGGGGATTTGCACCCTCACATTAGCTCTAATATCAGACAGAAACCATTTAAAGCCACATGAAACCCTTATTTTTCTTTCCTTTCATTTCCCAAGACATACTTGGCTATGAAGGAGGTGCTCTGTTTCTTCTAACTGGCCTCATACACTCTTTTGCATATTGAAATAAAGTGGGCTGTTACGAAAGAACTCTATAGCACTGCCTATTTATTATTACACTTGCCTAAAATTTCCTATTTCCCATTATAAGATCCTGTTTCCACTTGTTTATAACTGCCAAATTTTAACTCTTCAGGCCGAAATTTTCCATGCTGGGTGTCTGCTTCAAGCTGAACTTTTCAGGAAAATTTCAGCCAAAACAGTTTTCCGATTTCTGAGAACAAACCAGTGGGCATGGCTGGGGAGGGAAAAGACAGCTCAGATGAGGAGCTAGAAGGGGAAACTAGATCTGACTAAGCAGGAAGACTGGGAATATGACCAGGGGAGGGAGACTGAGACTGATGATGGGCCGGGGGGAAGGACTGGGACAGAGAGTCCAGAGGAGACAGTGGGACTGGGACGAGAACATTATGAAATGGAGACATGAGGGGAATGGGGCTAGAAGATGAGGAGCCAGAAATAGAAAAGACAGGAGCTGGGAAAAGACAGATTGAAGAATGAAGGCCAGAAGAGTCTGTGCCGACTAAAGCACATTCCCCTTCAGAGCCAGGAATGGTACCCAAGACTGAGCCTCATCTTTTGCTGTCAGCAAAAATCTATGAAACTCTCTGGCAAAGTGTCTCATGGCCCTGGATGTCAATGTCATGCCACATAATGGAATTTGGTTGTTTCATTTTCTTCTTTTTTTTTTAAACTGAGAAATTGACAAAAAGACAACTGTAAAAGAATATTATTAAGGTTGCAAAGTTGAGCAAAAATTAGGAAATGATGGAATTAAAGTTAAGTGTGCAACTTTAATTCAACATCGTTGTGGGCATGCATTATGATACAGTCTTTACTTATATGATCCCATGCTATTTTTTTCCACAAGACCCCAACCTCGTTCAGAGATGGACCTGCTCTGGGGATGAATCAGCGTCGTGTAACGAAAAAGAGGATTATCTGTAGGATCCCTGCTTCATTTTTGTAGAATTTGGAAGATGTGTAGTAAGTGAGTTATGGGATTGCAGGAAGAGAGAGATGTTCTCATGTGTAAAGTAGGTGAATGTTGCCCTGGAGCACTGGATTCTATCCTTGCTTCTACTACAGGGTTTCTATGTGATACTGGATAAGTCACTTAAACCAAACTTTTCACAGAAAGTCACTATCTCTCTTCTTCATTTCCTGACTGAGATCCTGGAGTCTAATCTGCAGAAGTTCTGAGCATTCATAACAACAACTGAAGTCAATGGGAGCTGTGCTTTGAACATATTAAGACATGATGCTAAGTACTCTGAAAAATCATATCCTAGATGTGTCAAATTGGGCTTCCAAAATTAGTGGCTACTTTTGTCCTTAATCGCTCTGTGCCTCAGCTTCCCATCTGTAAAATGGGGATAATACCATCCCTCATATCACTGGGCTGCTGTGGAGATAAAACAATGAATGTTTGTGAAGCACTCGGGTTATAGTGATGAGCACGATCGAAAGCCAATAGCGAAATTAATAATTCTCTCTTCAGAGCAGGGATTGAACAGTGTGTAGTAAATAAGGCATAGGGCCACACATAGAACAATAAAGAGAAAACAAAATATTGAATAGCTGCTCAGTAAGTGAGCACCATCCATCCTTTCCTGTGCACTGAATGAGGAAGGGTCCTGTGGAAAAAACAGTATGTGATTAAAGACTCACAAAGATAACTACCTCAGTCTTAACTCTCGTCTTTAACATTACCTATTACTGCATCAATACCACTGTTGCAGTAATCAGTAGATATTATAATGTCATTTTTTCTTATTAAATCAAAATGATTTATAATTATTGTGTTCTGTGACCTGTAGCTCTGGCTTCGATGGTTTAGACACAACAAATCCTGCATCTTGGCAGGGGATTAGATGAGATGACCTTTGCAGTCCCTTCTAATCCTATGATTCTGTTAGAGACACCCACCCCAGAATAGCAATAGTCCAGTGATTAAGGCACTCAGCTGGGGGGGACCCAAATTCAAATCCTAGTTTCACATCAGCCAGAGTGAAAATCAAGCCCAGTCCTCTCACATCCTGGGTGAGTGCCACACCACTCTCTTCAGTGCTTCCTACTGCCTGGCTTAGACGGCTCCCCATCAAATTGTCTCAGGCTTCTTTTCCAAACAAATGCTCCAGTTCCACATCTGTGACCACAATACCCTTATGATACAGTCAGAAACTTTTAATGAATGTTCAAATCTGAACCATATTAATGCAAATTCCCTGCCTTGTCATAATCTTAAAACAAGGAGATCCCCGTGGTGCTGAAACTGTAAGTCAAACACTCCCTGTGTGCTGGCCAGTAAGGAGCAAACAAATCTGCTAGTAATAAATGTTCTTTTAAATGTGCCTTCAAGAGATGCCCTGAGAGATCTTTTTAAGACATGTCAAAGAAGAGTAGACATATGCTCCAGGTCATCAGCTGGTGTAAATCAGATGGCATAGCTCCACTGATGTCCAGAGACCAACCCATTAATCTGCACCTGAGCTTCAAGATATCAGAAAATGTTTTTATGAGGTAGAGGATATTGTCACCCACCCTTTACCAGTCTGGTCTATTTAGATCGAAAGATCATTGTTGTGGGAACGCTTTCTTTCTATGAGTATGTACAGCACCTAACGTGAAGGGGCTCTTTGAATTATCTTTGCTGGGACCTCTAGGTCACACTGTAATATAAATCATCAGTAATAATTGAACCCCAAGGTAGTTTCCTAGATTCTTTTTAAAATGCTGTGGTTTCAATACCGGAGACTTTAATAGGAGATTTGCAATGGGACACTGGCCAGCAATTAATTGTACTGTACATAATATGCTAAATTCACCACAGTTTTCCTCGTTGTGTAAATGTTATAATGCCTTAATTCAATGCACAGTAATATACAGCCCAGGATGGCTTTCTACTAACACCTAACTTTCCCATGAAGCAAGCACTGATATAACTCATGAGTAGACCCTTCATCATCATCTTCATCTTTCATATCCATACTGCCCCACCTAGTGTTTTAAACTGCCCTTAAGATATTGCCCTGCATGCAAGAAGGGGGGATTTTTACAGAAGGAAAGAGGATGAACAGCACAATCTAGAAGCCAGGTAGAACCTACCATCTTTTCCATCAAGATATGCAAAGATACAAAGGAGAAGAAAGGGAAGAATAGAGGTCTGACACTGTTAGGACTTAAAGGAATATCATTGGCAGAAAATGAGATAAGAATTTATAAATAATGAATATTTGATGTAGCAAATTTAATGAACACACACTCCTGATGCTCCTTAAGTGCCGCAACCTAGCAGATATAATTCCATATTTTTTATGTGTAGCAGTAAAGGTTTTGACAGCTAGACAGAATCCTTGCAAAATATGCTTTGAACCCTGCGGTAATTTATATAATTATAGCATGGACTTTGATAGAAATTTAAGGAGTACAATAGTATGCACACTTCACATAGCAAAATTTTACCTCTCTGCAAAGTTGCAATCTTGACAAAACAATAGAAGATGTAAGGGTTTGTATAAAGACCAAGGGAAATCAATAACCATAAGATTACCATGATTACCTGTATAGGTTATTAAAGTGTCTCATAAATTATCCACAAGTGCTTTTCAATAGCACAGAGAAGACAGACATGTAATGATGTCTCATTTCCCTATCTAGATAAAAAAGCAGCTGATGTATGTGATACAGCATTTTAAAAAAAATTATTTAAGAATGCTGCTATTTGCTTTCTTCTCCTATCAGATTTAATTCAGCTTTCAACTCAGAAAAATACACGCACATATTCTAAATTTTCTAGAGAGAGAGAAATTAGAGTTTGTAATTATCAGATGTGGCAACAGCACATAGAGTACCAGAATTCGTTGGCAATATCCTACAGTGAGCTGTATCTTTAAGAAGAGTGCAGGCCCAGGCCCATTTGTTTCTTCCTCGGTATTTTCAGTGTTTATGAGACCTGACTGAGAAGGGTCACGTGACTGAGGAGCAGAAGGAAGAATATTTAAGCAGGAATATTTAAAGCTCCTGGTGGTTTAATGAGAAAAGTGGATTGGAGAGAGCAGGCTGTGCTTGTGAGATGCTTTGATGCATCCAAGGGAAGAGACCTGCAAGATACTGTGGTAGGAAGTAGCTTCTGGATGAGAAAGCAGAGCAGAGGCCAGACTGGGTGGCTGCTCCTCTGCATAGTCTGTGGTAGAAGGTGGGATTGGGCTCCCCAGTGCCTGAGCTATGCCACCTTGAAGCTTGTGAGTGAATGACCATGATAACATTTGACTAAGGGGAGATGGGAAATCCCAAGAGGAAAGACTGTTTATTTGGTTTAGGATTTTGTGTTGGATTCTTGTCGATTCTAGAAAAGGAGAAGTTTGCTTTGGCTGGAGGGCCAAAGCAGCCTTCTAAGCTAATTTACAGGGTGCTCTGTGGACCACTTTTTGTGGGAATGACAAGACCTCTTTTTGCCAACTTACGCAACAGAGACATGGCTCTGTAAAATTTCACGCAGAAAACAGTTAACTTTGGTTTTAATCTTCTTCCAGTCAGTGTCAGTCAGATAATCAAAGCCTTCTCCAAGCTAGGTCTCCAACTGCAGTACTATAGTCTGAGGCAAGTCCTGTTTTGACCAGTGCCACTGTGCAGAGTCCTCCCTTGCCAGAGTTCCAAAGGGTAGTGTGCCAGCTTCCTTCAAAAATTCTCCAGAGCAAGCACTTGGAGCACAGCCACCTACAAACACATAGGGTTCCAAGTGGTAGCTGATAACTTTTATATCAGGAACGGCACCTGCGACTTCAATAAGCTGTTGCCACTATGCCTATCGAAAAAATAGCCTCCATGTGTAGCTATTTTGCTCCCCTCCCACTGGGCAACAGTATAAAGAGAATAGTAAATATAGCACAATTTCCATGTTTCCATGATAACAGTCCTACAGGAAGAATATTTGACATGGATCTGAGAATAATTATCTCCAATTGCAAAGAGAGGCCTAAATTTGAAACTTCAGAAGGTTCAAGACTGGAGAAGTCAAAACATATAGACACACACAACAAGTTACCTCCATTACTAATCTCAAAGGCTTTGGGCCTGCTCCCACTGAAGTTGTTGGTAAAGCTCCCATTTATTCCTTTGATGTAGGATCAGAGCCAAGGAGACTATATATTTAACACATGATTAGCTCCATGAGGTAAAGGCTTCCAAAATGTTCAAATCTGGGTGCCTTAAATTAGACCCATATTTAAGGACCTAAATAAAATTGCCCTGGTTTCCAGGGGTACTTATTTCATGTTATGAAGTGGGTAGTTGCTTAGCACCTCTGAAAAGGTTTCCAGGGGTACTTATTTCATGTTATGAAGTGGGTAGTTGCTTAGCACCTCTGAAAAATCAAGTCTCTTATTTAAATTCCCTGTGTATGGATTTAGAAAACAAATTTTAGATACGAGGTTTACAAAATTTTGCCCCTGGACTGTAGAGGAGAAGAGCTAATGATATTAGTTGTAACCTACTGTCTAGGGAACTGGTTTGTATTTGGAAGAATTCATGAGTGCTGTAGAAGTACAGGTTTCCAAGTCTGCTGAGAAAATAGTGGTATTTCCCCCAATTCATACAGATGCAATTATCACTCCTGTGAATTTCCCCAGTACCAAACATCCTTCACAGGCCTTAAGGAGTCATGCAGCTTTCGTATAGGCTGGAGACCCATATTAAAATAGAGTAATGCAGTCAGTAGTACCTTTAAAATATCCTTCTTAGTAACATGAAGGTTATATGCTTCTTCACAAAGGACTTCAATCAGATATTGTCCAAAGTGTGAGAATAATATACCCCTTTAAATGCACATGTTGATAGTTTCATAGATATACCCCAATCAAAGAAATCTCAGATTTAGTATCACCACGGCTTGAACTGGGTCATAATGGGTTGGAAAATTGAGACTCCCATCTTGTTCTTTAGTCTCTCAGCTTTCATTTAAAGAAATAAATGTTTCTACCACTTATGAGGTTTTTTAATTAAACTTTTAAAAAATGTGAACTGGGTGTGAACAGATACAGTGAAGTCTCCCTGAGTTTGTAAACAGCCTGAAACAATAGGTTTGAGGTATGAAGTACATACATCTATCTGTATGTGGTGTTAACTCCAATGCCCCATGATGATTAAACTGTCAGTGTTTGTAGTGTATAGGAGTTGGGCAGTATCTCCTTAAATAATGTGTAAGCTTTCTAATAGCCCTCACCGTCTTCTGCCTTTCTGAAGCCACAAGAACCCTGCCAAAGCTGCAGAGTATATGTGTAGCTGTGCCTTGTGTGCTGTATGTGTTTAGTAAACATAATTATTTGGACCCAAATGCCTATGTGGTTCCTTCAACTTAAGCATGTAGTGTAAAGCATAAAAGACATGTAGCACCTTCCCTTCCCCAGCCCGAGTTGTGGCTCAAGCCTTCTCCCCAGTGCTTGCTACGTAGGGTAGCTTCTTCCCTCTCCTTGCTTGGGTTGGGTCCTGGGTTCTTTTTCTGATGCCTTCACACAAAGTGACTCCTCTCTGTGCCCAAAACTCAAGGTGTGTTGTGCTACACACAAGACAACAGTATGAAACCCACTATGCAAGAAACAATAAAGTACATCAATACAAACCCCAGCAAAGAAATGACACACTCAAAAACAATGATGTAACAAAGGGGAACTATATTGGGAGTCAGAAAATAGGACCTGGGGAAGGACAGGATTAGGGTTAACTAATAAGTACTAAACATTAACAAACCAACCTATTCCTCACCTCCCACATTTTTTCCAACCCCAAGATCCCTCCCTGGCATTTTCCCAGGAAGATGGCATACTGAAAATGAATCTGGAGGCAAGTGTTACTGTTCTGTGAATGCTGGTCACCTTAAACCAGAAGGTGAAGTGAGCTGTAGCTCACGAAAGCTTATGCTCAAATAAATTTGTTAGTCTCTAAGGTGCCACAAGTCCTCCTTTTCTTTAAACCAGAACGGTTCGCTTTCTGTGTCTTCGCCTCTGAGTGGAGCAGCATCCTCTTCTAGCTTGCTGGTCTGAAGTCCTGTGGAGGTCGTGGCTGGCTCTCAGTAGACTACACTAGGTCAGATCTCTGCCACTCTGGATGCTGGTCATTGCAGGGCTGGAATAGCCTGACCCACGCACTAGATCCCACAGCAGTTCAAAGACGCCCTTTGTGGGGAGTGGAGTTAATCAGGGACTCCCTCAGCTGTTCCACTTCTCTCAGCTCCCTAGCTCAAAACTGAAACTTTTCTTTTGTCTCTGAGTCAGGCTCTCCTCTCCCACCCCCAGCTCATCATTGGTCCAGTCAATATCTTGTCCACATCATAGGGTTTCCAACCCTCCAGGATTGTCCTGGAGTCTCCATGAATTAAAGACTCATCTTGAATTAAAGATCATCATGTGATGAAACCTCCAAGAATACATCCAACCAAAATTGACAACCCTACCACATTACCCCAAGCAGAAGCCTCCCTATTGGCCTCAGCAGGAGTTTAGTCCATTCTGTCTGCACCCCTACTCCAGGCATGCTGAGAAATAGTGTCAGAGGCTCTGGCAACCATGACCGTTGTAGCCCCTTGGGTAGAGCCCCCTAGAGCAGTGTTCTTCCATTGGCAGCCCACAATGGCCTTCCATTGGGCCTACCAGGCATCAGCTGTTCCTTCTACTCCCTGCTGGAGTTTCCACTGTAAGGGCAGCCTGGCTCTGGCTCCACACCAAGTGCCCAGCAGCTCCACCCCTGCATTCTACTGCCAGGCAGCCCCTTTTTAGCTGCAGAGCAGTATCCAAGCCAACAGGTGCCAGTCCCAGGCAGGGAGGCACTCTGAGGCGGGTCAGGGTGTGGGAGAGTCACCCCTTCTCCTGTGGGCCTCTCCCAGTTTCCCCACTACCCCATCTTCTTCCTTGCTCTCACCACTCAAGCAGTACTAAGGAGGCTCCTGTCCCCTGTACCTATTTCCCCTCCCTCTTTCAACCCTTGGGGACCAAAGCTCCTCATTACCCAAATGAGCATGGGGGACACGCTGCTCATTCAGATCATCAGGATTTTTGGTTAGTTGAAATTCAGACTTCACCTGTACATGGCACAATGGCAAACAAAGGGAAACTAAGTGAAATGCATCCCAAAAGGTGCCCACAGTTAGACTAGCAGTCTGCATGCCATTCAAAATCTGCCAAGGTGCCATCTTTTGTATGTGTGCCAGAGGTTGCCAATCCCCGCTGTTAGGTAAAGTAGTCGTGCCATTGGCCCACCAAGATTTGAACACTGCCTCAACCCACCAGAAAATGTAACTGAATACCACTGCCCTCGAAGCTCAGTCTGGCATTCTGGGAGCTGGCAAACTCCCAGTGGAGGTTGCCAACACAGCAGTATTATTGACTATTTCACAGCTGATCAAAGCATGCAAGAGGGGCAGGGGTGATCATATAATAAAGATTTGCACAATCTGCTGTGAATGCCAGCTCAGTCTGACATCACAAATGCATGGAGCTCAGCAGAGTACTACCACTTATTTTTTCCCTGCTCCCTCTCCCAGGAAGGAGGCAGGAGCCCCACAACCACACCCCGGATGACACGAGACTGGAACCTAGCAGTGAACACACACTATCTATTTGGGAGATTAGCACAATCTGCTGTGAGTAGAACCTTGTGGGCAGAGTTTGGGAGAGTGCCTCTGCTTTTATTTTCCCAGTCTGAGTATGGCAGCATAGACAGCACCATCCCATTATGATAAGGACTGCAGACTGCACCTTCCAGCCATTTCTGTACTATCAAAGAGCGGACTCTAAACAAATCCACCAAAGCCCTTTTGCAAAGTGAGAGGGAGTGCCTGTTTGTCTCTCTCTGCTTCTTGAAACAAGGGCCTAATGAGCAATATAGTACAGCAAACAACTGTGAGCTGCTTACCACTACAGACTGGTAGTAGAGAAATACTGTGACAAACTCTTTGGAAAGTCCAAACCCCCTTAAGAAGAAGCTTAATAATTGCACCAAAGGGCACTTTTTTCGTGAGCTCTTCCATCCAAGGAAGTGCAATTTTAATCTGGTTCCGCTCACATAGTCGTCCCCCTGTTGTGCTCTCCTGTTAAAATGCTTCATAGGTGCAAATTATATATAAAAGGATATAAGAGCCCTATTTAGTGGAAAACCTAGACACAGACAACCTTTGAAAACCTAGCCTGAAGTGAGCATTTGCTGTTGGGAAAGGTTAGTAATATATTTTTATTTACTTTCATTGCATTTTTAAGAAAACAAAAGTTGGAGTCTGATTTAAAAAGAAATTGTCAGCAATATTTGCCTTCAAGAAAATTTATGAGAAAATCTATCTTGTCCTGGTAATCTGATATCTCTTGTATGAAAGAAGTCATTGATTACCTTATCTAAATGAAATAGGCCGTGCATATTAATAGCCATGTATGTCTCGAACAAATAAAACTGCTCCAAACTTCAAACAATCATAATACAAAGCAGTGATTTTGGTGCTTATTGGGGGGAATGTGAGGATATGCCTCATCTGCTATAGAGGGTTCAAACTGAGCTTGCAAGAAAAGTGAAAGTTAACTGGCAAAGCCATAGTATGCACTACAGGTTCCTTATCCTTATACTGATGGGTGAACCTTGGAGGCCCAAAATGTTTAGAAATTTATACCTCATTTCAAGGTCTTCTTTCTCCTTCCTGTTCCCATTCTTCCATCAGATCACAACTGTATTCTTTACGTTTTCCCCAAATTAATATTTTCACTCTATTAAACATCTCTTTTCAGCCTACAATAGGGCTACAACTGTCACTATCCCTTGAGCGCTCCAATTAGGTGCTTTGTTGAGAAGCTATGGGAGTAGAATCCATTTGCATGACCTTGAACCTTTGAGTGTTCCTCAACTTTCTCCTGATTTGTACAGCTATATTCTGATGGATATAACCAAGGAAACACAATTTTCATGGTTATGAAAAGCCATTGTATTAAAAATTAAACAAGGATGATACCTCACAAAGTAATAATTAATTTGCAAATATTTGTGCAGAAAATGAAAAATATGATATTGGGTGTATTTTAATAACTATGCTATAAAATCATAATGGAAAAATTATCACCCCCGCCGTACTGGTGTCTAAAAATGACCATAAATTCATGTCTGCAACTCTGATAAAATCAAATGAAAAGTAGCCACACAGATTATTGTTCAGATATAAATGACATTGAATTCATTAAAAAGAATGAGGAGTACTTGTGGCACCTTAGAGACTAACAAATGTATTTGGGCATAAGCTTTTGTGGGCTAAAACCCATTTCATCAGATGCATTCAGGAGAAAATACAGTTGGAAGATATATTTATACAGAGAACATGAAAAAAATGGGGGTTGCCATAGCAACTCTAACGAGACTAATCAATTAAAGTGGGCTATTATCAGCAGGAGAAAAAAAACTTTTGTAGTGATAATCAGAATGGCCCATTTCAAACAATTAACAAGAAGGTGTGAGTAACAGTAGGGGAAAAATTTGGTTTACTGTTGTGCCATACATTTCTCTTTTCAGTGGGAAAAGATTCAATTTTGTATAAAGTTATCTTGAAGAGTTACATTTTTATTAAGAGAATAGCTTAGACTAAAACTACATCCCAGTGAAGCTCCCATTGATTTTAGTGGAGTTACACTAGAGAATACTTTTGTGGAATTTAAAATTCCATTTAGAGTTAACATTTCAAACATAAGAATGGCCCTACTGGGTCAGTCCAAAGGTCCATCTAGCCCAGTATTCTGTCTTCCAACAGTGGCCAGTGCCAGGTGCCCCACAGAGAATGAACAGAACAGGTAATCATCAAGTGAGCTATCCCCTGTCGCTCATTCCCAGCTTCTGGCAAACAGAGGCTAGAGACACCATTCCTGCACATCCTGACTAATAGCCATTGATGGACCTATCCTTTATGAATTTATCTAGTTCTTTTTTGAACTTTGTTATCGTGTTGGCCTTCACAACATCCTCCGGCAAGGAGTTCCACAGGTTGACTGTGCATTGTGTGAAGAAATACTTCCTTTTATTTGTTTTAAACCTGCAGCCTATTAATTTCATTTAGTGACCCCGCATTCTTGTGTTATGAGAAGTAGTAAACAACACTTCTTTATCTACTTTCTCTACACCAGTCATGATTTTATAGCCCTCAATCATATCTCCCCTTAGCCATCTCTTTTCCAAGCTGAAAAGTCCCAGTCTTATTAATCTTTCCTCATACGGAAGCTGTTCCATACCCCTAATCATTTTTGTTGCCCTTTTCTGAACCTTTTCCAATTCCAATATAGCTTTTTTGAGATGGGGCGACCACATCTGCAGACAGTATTCAAAATGTGGGCATACCATGAATTTATATAGAGGCAACATGATATTTTCTGCCCTATTATCTATCCCTTTCTTAATTATTCCCAGCACTCTGTTTCCTTTTTTGACTGCCGCTTCACACTGAGTGGATGTTTTCAGAGAAGCATTCACGATGACTCCAAGATCTCCTTCTTGAGTGGTAACAGCTAATTTAGACCCCATCGTTTTATATGTATAGTTGGGGTTATGCTTTCCAATGTGCATTACTTTGCATTTATCAACATTAAATTTCATCTGCCATTTTGTTGCCCAGTCACCCAGTTTTGAGAGATCCTTTTGTAGCTCTTCACAGTCTGCCTGGGTCTTAACTATCTTTAGTAATTTTGTATCATCTGCAAATTTTGCCACCTCACTGTTTACCCCTTTTTCCAGATCATTTATGAACATGTTGAATAGGACTGGTCCTAGAACAGACCCCTGGGGGACACCACTATTTACCTCTCTCCATTCTGAAAACTGACCATTTATACCTACCCTTTGCTTCCTATCTTTCAACCAGTTACTAATCCATGACAGCACCTTCCCTCTTATTCCGTGGGAGCCTTTGGTGTGGGCTTTCTGAAAATCTAAGCACATTATATCCACTGGATCCCCTTGCTTGTTGAACCCCTCAAAGAATTCTAGTAGATTGATGAGGCATGATTTCCCTTTACTAAAACCATGTTCACTCTTCCTCAACAAATTATGTTCATTTATATGTCTGAAAATATTATTCTTTATTATAGTTTCAACCAGTTTGCCCAGTACTGAAGTCAGGTTTACAGGCCTGTAATTGCCGGGATCACCTCTGGAGTCCTTTTTAAAAATTGGTGTCACATTAGCTATCCTCCAGTCATCTGATACAGCAGCTGATTTAAACGATAGGTTACAGACTACAGTTAGTAGTTCTGCAATTTCACATTTGAGTGCCTTCTGAACTCTTGGGTGAATAGCATCTGGTCCTGATGACTTATTGCTGTTTAATTTATCAATTTGTTCGAAAACCTCCTCTAAGGATCCCTCAATCTGGGACAGTTCCTCAGATCTGTCACCTAAAAAGAATGGCTCAGGTTTGGGAATCTCCCTCACACCCTCAGCTGTGAAGACCAATGCAAAGAATTAATTTAGTTTCTACACAATGGCCGTATCATCCTTGAGTGCTGCTTTAGCACCTCGATCGTCCAGTGGCCCCACTGGTGGTTTAGCAGGCTTCCTGATTCTGATGTACTTTAAAAAATGCTATTACTTTTTGAGTCTTTGACTAACTGTTCATCAAATTCTTTTTTGGCCTTTCTAATTGTATTTTTGAACTTCATTTTCCAGTATTTATTCTCCTTTCTATTTTCCTCACGAGGATTTAACTTCCACTCTTTAAAGGATGACTTTTTGCCTCTCACTGCTTCTTTTACTTTGTTGTTTAGCCCCAGTAGCTCTTTTTTGGTTCTCTTACTATGTTTTTAAATTTGGGGTATACATTTAAGTTGAGCCTCTATTATGGTGTCTTTAAAAAGTTTCCAGGCAGCTTGCAGAGGTTTCACTTTTGGCACTGTACCCTTTAATTTCTGTTTAACTAACCTCCTCATTTTTGTGTAGTTCCCCTTTCTGAAATTAAATGCTACAGTGTTGGGCCGCTGTGGTGTTTTTCCTGCCACAGGGATATTACATTTAATTATATTATGGTCACTATTACCAAGTGGTCCAGCTATATTCACCTCTTGGACCAGATCCTGTGCTCCATTTAGGACTAAATCAAGAATTGCCTCTCCCTTGGTGGGTTCCAGGACCAGCTGCTCCAAGAAACACTCATTTAAGGTGTCAGGAAACTTTATCTCTGCATCCCGTCCTGTTACATGTACCTAGGCAATATGCGGATAATTGAAATCCTCCATTATTATTATTAAGCTTTTTATTTTAATAGCTCTCTAATCTCCCTGAGCATTTCACAGTCACTATCACCATTCTGGTCAGGTGGTCAGTAATATATCCCTACCTCTATATTCTTACTATTAAAGCATGGAATTTCTATCCATAGAGTTTCTATGCTAAAGTTTGAATCATTTACGATTTTTACTTCATTTGATACTATGTTTTCTTTCACATATAACGCCACTCCCCCACTAGCACGACCTGTTCTGTCTTCTGATGTATTTTGTACCCTGGTATTACTGTATCCCATTACTGTATCCTCATTCCACCAGGTTTCTGTGATGCCTATTATATCAATATCCTCATTTAATACGAGGCACTCTAGTTCACCCATTTTATTATTTAGACTTCTAGCATTGGTATATAAACACTTTAAAAACTTGTCTCCTTTAACTGTCTGCCATTACACGATGTAATTGAATGGGGCTCTTTTTTATTTGACTGTTTCTGATCAGACCTTGCCTGTATTTTATCATTTTCCATCCTCTCATCCTCACTAGGACAGAGATTCTCTATTAAGAGATCCTCCCCTAAGGGATGTCTGAACCACTTGCTCCTCTGCACCTCTCGGCTTTCCCCCAGCCCTTAACTTAAAAACTGCTCCATGACCTTTTTAATGTTAAGTGCCAGCAATCTGGTTCCATTGTGGTTTAGGTGGAGCTCATCCTTCCTGTATAGGCTCCCCCTTTCCCAAAAGTTTTCCCAGTTCCTAATAAATCTAAACCCCTCCTCCCTATACCATCATCTCATCCATGCATTGATACTCTGCACTTCTGCCTGTCTAACTGGCCCTGCACGTGGAACTGGGAGCATCTCAGAGAATTCTATCATGGAGGTCCTGGACTTCAATCTCTTACCTAGCAGCCTAAATTTGGCCTTCAGGACTCTCTCCTATCCTTCCCTATGTCATTGGTACCTACATGTACCATGACCACCAGCTCCTCCCCAGCACTACACATAAGTCTATCTAGATGTCTCAAGAGATCCGCAACCTTCACACCAGGCAGGCAAGTCACCATGCAGTTCTCCCGGTCATTGCAAACCCTATCTATGTTTCTAATGATCAAAGTGCCCATTACTATACTTGTCTCTTTCTAATAGCTGAAGTTCCCTCCCCCGGAGAGGTATCCTCAGTGAGAGAGGATACCACAACATCATCTGGAAGGAGGGTCCCAACTATGGGATTGTTTCCCTCTGCTCCAGTTAGATGCTCTCCTTCCCTGGGACTTTCATCCTCTTCAACAGCATAGAGGCTGTCAGACCGGGGGTGGGACCATTCTATTGTGTCTACTGAGTACTGTGACTACTGTGTACCTCTCTGTCTCCCTCAGCTCCTCCAGTTCAGCCACTCTGGTCTCCAAAGCCCATACATGGTGCCTGAGGGCCAGGAGCTCCTTGCACCGAATACACACATACGCCACCTGCCGATAGGGCAGGTAATCATACATGCTGCATTGGGTGCAATAAACTGGGTAGCCCCCTCTCTGTTCCTGGTCTTCTGCCTGCATTCTCTTTTTATTCCTGCAGCTGGTTCCTTTGTTGTTGTTTTGTTTATATCAAGGGGGTGTTTTTGGCTTTTAAATTTATAGAATGTTGAGTTCTAGTCCCTATCTTCACCTCGAGATAGGGTGACCAGATGTCCCGATTTTATAGGAACAGTCCCGATTTTGGGGGCTTTTTCTTATAGAGGCACCTATTACCCCCCACCCCGTCCCAATTTTTCACACTTGCCCTCTGGTCACCCTACCTGGAGAGCTTCCCACAAAACTCCCGTTAGCCGCTCCTGTCCGCTAACGATTTCAGTGAGTAATATACTTGTACAAGCAGCAAAGAGTCCTGTGGCACATTATAGACTAACAGACATATTGGAGCATAAGCTTTCATGGGTAAATGCCCACTTTGTCGGATGCATGTAGTGGAAATTTCCAGAGGCAGGTATAAATATGCAAGCAAGAATCAGGCTAGGGATAATGAGGTTCGTTCAATCAGAGAGGATGAGGCCCTCTTCTAGCAGTTGAGATGTGAACACGAAGGGAGGAGAAACTGCTTTTGTAGTTGGCTAGCCATTCACAGTCTTTGTTTAATCCTGAGCTGATGATGCCAAATTTGCAAATGAACTGCAGCTCAGCAGTTTCTCTTTGAAGTCTGGTCCTGAAGCTTTTTTGCTGCAGGATGGCTACCTTTAAATCTGCTATTGTGTGTCCAGGGAGGTTGAAGTGTTCTCCTACAGGTTTTTTGTATATTGGCATTCCTAGTATCTGATTTGTGTCCATTTATCCTTTTACGTAGGGACTGTCCAGTTTGGCCGATATACATAGCAGAGGGGCATTGCTGGCACATGATGGCGTATATTACATTGGTGGAGATGCAGGTGAATGAACCGGTGATGGTGTGACTGATCTGGTTAAGTCCTGTGATGGTGTCGTTGGTGTAAATATGTGGGCAGAGTTGGCATCAAGGTTTGTTGCATGGATTGGTTCCTGAATTAGAGCTATTATGGTGCGGTGTGTAGTTGCTGGTGCAAATATGTTTTAGGTTGGCAGGTTGTGCAAGTTACTCTTGCAGAAGAACATTGAAGCTGAAGAGATTAAGATAAATGTCAACATGTCAGATTAGATTTTCAGCAGCCCTCAGTGGGAATTTGCTCAGGCCTCTTTCTTTTAATTGACCTGAAGTGTTAACCTTTAATTATTGAGTTATTATTCTGTGTACAAATTACAGTGGTTATTTTCCTCTGTGATTAACTTAGAAAATCATGAACAACTAGACTAGAACTTGTGTATTTGTGTCTGGATCATATGGAAATAGCTCAGTCAATCTGGGGTATCAAGTTATATCACCGAGCTGGGGTCAGACTAAGAGGGTCTATTTATTTCCTATCTATATGCGAGTGGGGGACGATGTCTGGCATTAATAAATGGAGAAAATGAATTATCTTATGAAGATTTATAAGTATCTCAATGTACAGTTGCCTTGTTTAGTCAAGGTATTGGGTCAAATTGTTTAAATCATCTTCCCTTTTTGTGGCAGAGTTTTCATGTGCAAAATATCCACCTTCAAATCTGGATATTTACACTTACACCTCTAGCCACCTAATTACAGATGCACAAATGCAAATGCAAATTTTGAACTCAGTCCTAGTGTTGTATAATATGTAAGAATAACATGAGTGGACTTAATGACAAGCTCAGCTCAGGCAGTTTGAAAACATTTGCTTCGCTAGAAGAAGGGACTCTTTATTTTATTTATTTATTTTAAAGTGTGTCTAGTTTCACCAGTAGTAGTGAAATAAAAATGCCACAGAAAAGTCCCATGTCTTTCCTTGGTGCTGTCCCCTAACTCCCCACACATCCCACCCATAAATTGGTTTATCTGTTTTCATAGACCCTAATCCTGAATTCCTTAGTCAGGCAGAACTCTCATTGCAAAAAGTGGGAGTTTAGCCTGAGAATGGACTGTATGATCAGGCCCAAAACAACCTGCAGCAAATTCTCAGTCTTGAAAGATCGTATTCAAATATCAAATATCAAAGGTGACCTAACTGGATCAAGTGCCTGACCACATATCTATTAAAGTCAGGTAAAAGACTTCCATAAATTTCAGTGGGGTTTGGATCAGGCACCAGATCATGAAGCCCTTGCTCTGGGCAAACTCACATTGACTTCAACAGAAGTTGCATGTCAAAAGGGCTGAGTAATAAGGACCTCATGTTTAGGACCTCATGTTTTGGCTCTTCTGTAAGCCTACTCCTACCCCCACTGAACATATAGCCCAGAGAACTTATGAATTAATGACTCTTTGAGTTCACTGAGACTAGGACAAGGCCCAAATTGATGTAAAAGGTGAAGTTCTATGTAATTTTAATTCCCCTTACGATAAAGTACTGCAGTATTCTACAGGAGAGATCCAAAACTTAGAGATCTATTGAACTTACAGCAGTGACACTGTAGTACTGCTGTAGGTACAAAAGAGCTTTAAAATGAAGATTGAGCCTATCTGATCAAACAACGATTTGTTGAATAATGGAAACTAAATCCTTCCTTCCAGATCCTTGCAAGAGAAGCTGAGGTACTGTTCTGAAATAGAACAAAGGAAACAAATTGGAACTATCCAATTGTACAATACTTTTGAGCAGCAATTTTGTGAAGCTTTACAGTAATTTAACACATGTCATGGAGCACTTGGAAATGTAATAAAAAATCCTGTTTATTACCAATGCCACTTTGGCCCAAAGCATTCATGTGGGACTCATCTGATCCTTCTAGTTGATGACCTTAGAATCTGTCTCCATCAGGAAGAACAAGAAGATTTATTGTTCTAGGGATTTTGTAAGCATTGCAATAAAGTTCCACAGGCTTATTTGTGTGTATTGTTTAATGCAGACTGTGATGTGTCCTGAAAGGAGCCATCTGTAGATCCCACCCTTCTGTGTGGAAGATGGGGTGCAGATATGCAGAGTGGAGAGGGTTGGGCAAGGGCAAGGGAAGTACTGCAACATCATCCCCTGCTTTCCTACTTGATTTCTGCACTGAAAATACAGGTGGCAGGTTATGCAGCTGAGTGACTCCCTCTCTCTGGCTCTCCCTCTACAGAATGACCCAGCTAAGGACAGTATGTCTCCTTTTGAAGCCATTTGCAGGTAAGAAGGTGGGCAAGTGAGATGGCTTCTGTCTCAGCACTAATGAGTGTTCCATCTCCCAGAGATCATAGAATCATAGAAGATTAGGGTTGGAAGAGACCTCAGGAGGTCATGTAGTCCAACCCCCTGCTCAAAGCAGGACCAACCCAACTAAATCATCCCAGTCAGGGCTTTGTCAAACCGGGCCTTAAAAACCTTCTAAGGATGGAGATTCCACCACCGCTCTAGGTAACCCATTCCAGCGCCTCACCAACCTCCTAGTGAAATAGTGTTTCCTAATATCGAATCTAGACCTTCCCCACTGCAACTTGAGACCATTGCTCCTTGTTCTATCATGGGCCACCACTGAGAACAGCCGAGCTCCATCCTCTTTGGAACCCCCCTTCAGGTAGTTGAAGGCTGCTATCAAATCCCCCCTCACTCTTCTCTTCTGCAGACTAAACAAGCCCAGTTCCCTCAGCCTCTCCTCATAAGTCATGTGCCCCAGCCCCCTGATCATTTCTGTTGCCCTCCGCTGGACTCTCTCCAATTTGTCCACATCATTTCTGTAGTGGGGGGCCCAAAACTGGATGCAATACTCCAGGTGTGGCGTCACCAGTGCCAAATAGAGGGGAATAATCACTTCCCTCGATCTGCTGGCAATGGTCCTACTAATACAGCCCAATATGCCATTAGCCTTCTTGGCAACAAGGGCATGCTACTGACTCATATCCAGTTTCTCATCCACTGTAATCCCCAGGTCCTTTTCTGCAGAAATGCTGCTTAGCCAGTCGGTCCCTAGTCTGCAGCGGTGCATGGGATTCTTCCATTCTAAGTGCAGGACTCTGCACTTGTCCTTGTTGAACCTCATTAGATTTCTTATGTCCCAGAACTCCAATTTGTCTAGGTCACTCTGGACCCTGTCCCTAACCTCTAGCATATCTATCTCTCCCCACAGCTTAGTGTCATCTGTGAACTTGTTGAGGGTGCAATCCATCCCATCATCCAGATCATTTAATAAAGATGTTGAACAAAACCAGCCCCAGGACCGACCCCTGGGGTACTCAGCTTGATACCAGCTGCCAAGTAGACATTGAGCAGTTGATCACTACCCATTGAGCCCAACAATCTAGCCAGCTTTCTATCCACCTTATAGTCCATTCATCCAATCCATACTTTTTTAACTTGCTGGCAAGAATACTGTGGGAGACCGTATCAAAAGCTTTGCTAAAGTCAAGATATATCACTTCCACTGCATTCTCCTCATCTCATCATAGAAGGCAATCAGGTTGGTGAAGCATGACTCGCCATTGGTGAATCCATGTTGAATGTTCCTGATCACCTTTCTCTCCTCCAAGTGCTTCAGAATGGTTTCCTTGAGGACCTGCTCCATGTTTGTTCCAGGGACTGAGGTGAGGCTGACTGGCCTGTAGTTCCCCGGATTCTCCTTCTTCCCTTTTTTAAAGATGGGCACTATATTTGCCTTTTTCCAACTGTCCGGGACCTCTCCCTATCACCACGAGTTTTCAAAGAAAATGGCCAATAGCTCTGCAATCACATCAGCCAATTCCCTCAACACCCTTGGATGCATTAGATCTGGACCCATGGACTTGTGCATGTCCCCCTTTTCTAAATAATCCTAGATCTCTAGGATCAGGCTCCCAAATCTGCAGTTCCTCAAAACTTCTGTTACCTGTAAGAATGCTTGAAGTCAAACTCTGAGAGTTTTTGGGAGAGTTTTGTCTTTGAATTTCCTGACCTCTGATCCCACCCCCACCCCCAGTCTCTTGAATATTTCTACAGATCAGGTGTTGGGCTTCAAATCTTAGACCTGGTCTACACTAAAAAGTTAGGTTGACCCAGCGACATTTCTCAGGAGTGTAAAAAATAAACACCCCTGAGTGATGTGTCTAAACCAACCTAACCTCCAGTGTAGACAGAGGTGGATTACCTTGGCCAAAAGAAGAATCCCTCCTGTCGGTGTAGGTAGTGTCTACACTGAAACACTACAGTTGCACAGCTGCACTGCTGCAGCTGTGTCACTGTAGCATTTCAAGCATAGACAAGCCTTAGTTGTGAGAAGATATATGCCCCAACAATGGGAAAACCCTTGAGAGAGGGATCTGGGGAAGGAAAAGCTTCACTAACTTCCCTCACAGGACTTTCTCCAAACTCTTCTGTCAGAGTATTGTAGTTCTGCTGCCCTCATCCCAGCACACCCACCTGTGTAAGAAGCAGGAGTAATTGACCTCAAATTGTATGTCTTAGCACTATCATGACCCTTCTGCTGTTCTACCTGACTTACGGTCTGCATGGCTCCAGGAAAGGGCAGATGTCCCTGAAACCCCCTTAAAGAAGGCTTTGCAGTGTGGATCAGGCTGTACACACTAGTAAATACAGTTTCCATTTGAGGGGTGGATGAGATTAAATGAATCCCCTCTGTCCTTTATTATCCCATGCCACATGTGCATCTAGATCATATGGCCAGTCTTCTGTAAGTCCAGGAAAAGGCGGGCGAAAGTGCTCTGGATGCATACAAGTTCTATCCATCTATCTGGAGAGACAAGGTGGGTGAGGTAATGTCTTTTATTGGGCCAATTTCTGTTGGTGGAAGGACCAAACTTTCAGGCTTCACAGAGCTCTTCTGATGGTCTCTTTGGAGAAAGAAACTACAGTGTTCAAGCCAAATACAAAGTGGGACAGATTGTTAAGCATATGGGGTCCACAAGTTTTAGCAGACCACTTAAAATGAAGCGGGCAATTAAATCCTATGCAATTGTAAGACAATGTAGAGTTGGTAGGCAGCAGGGTTACAAGTTGTTTTAATGGGCCATCAAACAAGTGTCTCTGTTAAGTCTGTGGTTTTTAGTATCCAGCAGAGTTATGAATTTAAATTCTCAGATTCACCTTTTGAAGGTGTTATGCAAGTTTCCTTTGAGGAAGAGGACTGAGAGGTCAGATATGGAGTGATTGCTTGTGAAAAGTGTTTACCCATGGCTGATAGGGTATTTTTGTCTCTCCCCCCACCCCCCATTTTCTGTGTGAGTTCATTTGAGAGCATAGTGATTGTCTGTTTTCACCCACATAGTTGCTGTGGGGCAGCTGATGCACCGGATGAGATGCACCACATGGTAGGCATGTGTTGTGGATCTATTGATCATCATAACAGTAGAGATATGTCTGCAGGTTTTGCATCTGTTATTATGGCAGGGTCTGGTGCTGTTTTGAATTGGTGGGTCCTGGACTTTGGAGAGCTTGCTTCTGATGATGAGCATGTTAAGGTTGGGAGGTTGTTTAAAGGCCACAAGAGGGGGTTCGGAAAAGATTTCTTTCAGGGTGTGGTCCCCATCAGGTATTAACAGTGCATCCATCTATATAGTCACTTATCTGGGCCCCATAACCATAGTACCTGAATAATTCTCACCTATTTAAAGATAGCAATAGCAATATCATGTGGAAGTGAGTTCCAAAGTCTTGGTTTAGCTCCTGTGAAAGTTGTCTGCTGCACTTGTGAAACTCCCCCTAGTGGTCAATAGTGTTATTGATCCTCACGAAAATTGGAAGATCTGTTCTTGGAGAATCTTCTATATACTTGTAGAGGGCACTATCTGACCAAAATTCTATTTTCATATGAACTGAATGGCTAGTTTTTTTAAAAAGTTATCTGGAGAAAAGGTTATTCTAGCTGCCTGAGTTTACTGTGAAGATGAGGGAAAATTAGCACAATATGGAAACATTTTGACGCATTAAGCAGAAATTTGTGTTACAGACAATTTGTCTCTAGGAAACAGAAAATCCTTCATTGAAGAGGCTGATAAAGCATTGTTGTAGAAGTGTTGTTGTTTCCACTGAGTGGGTACAGGTCAACAGACTGCATCAGCAATAGAGTGCATGTGGGACAAAAAGTGAGAGAGACATTAAAAAGGCATTAAAATGCGGTTATTTTATTTATTTTCCAAATGCAGGTAGGATTACTCTTGTCCTGTGCCATATTAACTGGTATGTCTAGCCACTTCACTTATAAGATACCCTTATACTCTCTCCTCTCACTGACAAAGTGCTAATTTATTTCTATAACTAGAGCCCCATGAAGCAAATATATACTGTTTGAATCCACTTTATAGCACTTACACCTAGAATTAATGTTTTAAAACTTTGCAATGTCCTCCCTGATAAATGCTGCTTTCTTTCTTCTTTCCCATTTTACCTTTTACTGCAAATTGTATTCTGAACAGTCCACTGATTTGTTGCTAAAATCTTAACAAGAAGCTCTCACAAAAATATTTCCCCCGATCCAAAACCTATTTAAATCAATAGGAGTTAAAGCTAGTTGGAAAAATGTTGATGCAACAATTTTTTCATCAAACTTAAACGTTCCATGGGACCACGTCAATTTCAAATACATTCTGCCTGATTTCCTGCCAGCTCGACTACCTGGCTTCCAAGT
Source organism: Eretmochelys imbricata (assembly GCF_965152235.1). Lineage (NCBI taxonomy): Eukaryota > Metazoa > Chordata > Testudines > Cheloniidae > Eretmochelys > Eretmochelys imbricata. The sequence goes on along the minus strand of NC_135575.1, from coordinate 113,156,323 downwards.
TCCTCGCTACTTATCATCACATCAGGCTTCCAGAGTCCCTAGCTCCAGTGCAGTCTGGCCACATGGGCTGCCTCAGAGCCAGGACTTCCAGAAGAGCTGGGCAGAGAATGGTAATTCCATTTCATAGAGAATTCAGAAATTTTTGGATTTTGTTTCAAATTGGAAAGACATCCAGATTTTGAAATCTCAAAGTCTACAACATGGAATTAACTTTCTCAAAATCTACAACATGGAATTAACTTTCTCCACCCAGCTGTAAGGGGAGTCTTTCTGCTGATCTCAGTGCACTTTGGATCATGCTGTTAGTGCACATTACATTCAGGGATTGGGGAATTTATTAATTTGTTTTCCTTTTTAAATAATTACCATAACTGAGGAGAAAGGTAGTGCCACTTGGCAAACAAGCTACTATTAAGCTATGCATTCAGTTGAAATGTTTACACATTTCCCCTGAATAACATACTGAATATATGGATATCATAGCACACAATGTTCAGTTTGTATAATTGGAAGGAGGGGAGGGGTGTGTGGAAAAGAGGTGTCTGTATTTATCTGGTTTCAGAGTAACAGCCGTGTTAGTCTGTATTCGCAAAAAGAAAAGGAGTACTTGTGGCACCTTAGAGACTAACCAATTTATTTGAGCATAAGCTTTCGTGAGCTACAGCTCACTTCATCGGATGCATACTGTGGAAAGTATGCACAGTATGCATCCGATGAAGTGAGCTGTAGCTCACAAAAGCTTATGCTCAAGTAAATTGGTTAGTCTCTAAGGTGCCACAAGTACTCCTTTTCTTTTTGTGTATTTATCTGGGAAGCTCAGTTCCCAAAACAAAATTTTACTATTCAGAAATATAATTGATCTCAAAGGCTAAGCCATGCCTCAGAGGGATGATTTAGCAGAGCCCGGCAAGAGTTAAACTCTGAGGGCTTGTCTTCACTATGGGGAGATCGATGCTGCTGCAATCGATGCAGCAAGGGTTGATTTAGCAAGTCTAGTGAAGACCCACTAAATCGACGCCAGAGTGCTCTCCGGTTGACTCCGGTACTCCAGCTCCCCAGGAAGATTAAGGTAAGTTGACCGGAGAGTGTCTCCCATCGATGCAGCACAGTAAAGATACCAGGGTAAGTCAACCTAAACTACGTCGACTCCAGCTACATTATTCACATAGCTGGAGTAGCGTAACTTAGGTCGACTTACCCCAGTAGTGAAGACAAGCCCTTAGACCCCTAGGCAGGGCCTTGAGCCTGACTCAGTTTGGTGGCAGAATTTTTAAAAGGCCATTCCAGGGTCCCCCAGAACCACCTTCAACATGTTTGTGTAGCAATTCATACGGAAAAAGGGAGGGGCAATCACGTGTCCACAACTTTCAGGCTTCACAGCTCTTCTGAGGGTCTCTTTGGAGAAAGAAACTAGAGTGTTCAAGTGCCTAGCCCCTGTATGCTTGCACATGGAATGGAGAGGAGGATACAAGGAGCCTTCCCTGTATTGCACACTCTGTGCACAGGCAGGCCAGGAACAACTGCAGTCCTTGCACTTTGGAAATGTGCCTCTGCCCCCCTTTCTGCATTGGCAGGCAGAGCTTGCCAATTAAAAAGATAAAGAGCATGCTGCCTGCCTGCAACGGAGCTCCAGGCAGGACTGTATCTTTGGAAACAATCCATCCCAGAGCTCTTCGTGGGCCACCACTTACTCAGGACTGTTATATCATGGTGCAACTGAGCCCTAAATAATCAGCTCTAAACATTAAAATGTTCCTTTCTATTAGTGTGTAGTTTATCCTGGATCCCTCCACCACCAAAGGTTCAGTTTGGGGGTTGTTTTGTTTTGGGGTTGGGTTTTGTGATCTATTTTTTTATTAATTTTCATAAAGAAACAGACAAAAATACAAAAAGGTAACTGACTTATAGCTTGTATATGTCACAAAATACCACACAAGATATACAATAATATGAGACAATTAAACATCCTTATAACTTGTCAAAGCTGCAAGACCAAACAATACAAAATCAGACAATATTATATAGACATAACATGTTAAGGAGGTGATAATAAATAATATTAATCAATTAATAAAAGATATACACAAATAGGCAAAAAAGGAAAGGAGGGCACTGGGGAGGGGGCAGGAAGGAGGGAAAATACTTTGCCAGACTCAGACCAGTGGGGTACAGGAGTCTGTAGAAGGCAAATATACTGGCCACTGGATGAACAGTTTTCTTTTCCGGGAGTGACCAGAGCAGGGGCTGCACTAGAGCAATCAAGAACCTGCTGGAACCAATTCAGACAGGCAAGCTAATTAAGACACCTAGAGCCAATTAAGAACATACTAGAATCAATTACGGCAGGCAGACTAATGAGGACACCTAGTTTAAAAAGGACCTCCCAGCAGTTGGGGGGGAGGGAGTTCAAGTGACAGGAGTGAGAAGGTGTGCTGCTGGAGGACTGAGCAGTACAAGTGTGATCAGGCTTCAGGAGGAAGATCCTGTGGTGAGGGTAAAGAAGATGTTGGGAGGAGGCCATGGGGAAGTAGCCCAGGGATTTGTAGCTGTCACACAGCTGTTACAAGAGACACTGCAGATAGTTGCAATCCACAGAGCCCTGGGCTGGAACCTGGACTAGAGGGTGGGCCTGGCTTCCCTTCAACTCCCTATCTGAGACAAGAGGAGGTGATCTGGACTGTGGGTCCCACCAGAGGGGAAGGTCCTTGGCCTATCCCCTGACCCACTAACTGGGTCAGCAGAGACTGTGGGGATTGTTCTTCTCCCTTTCCCCATGCTGGCCAGTGATGAGGTTAGCTGAGTGAATGGCAGGCTTGAGCCAATAGCAAAAGTGGCCAAACTGAAGGTGGCCATGAATCTCTGAGGCAAGGAAATCTGCCAATAAGTGCAGGAGCCACCAAGGCAGAGGAGGAACTTTGTCACAATACATAGAAGTTAGGTGGAGTGTAAGTCTGGCATTATTTGATCTATCTCAGTATTCTTTATCCAAATGTATCAAGAAATGGGGTCCACATTTATTCCAATTCATATAATTGCACTCTATATGGATAAGCTAGTCTTTCTTTTGCTGCTAACAGACAGGTTCAAATACTACTGCTCTGGGCATAAGTCAATGCCTGGATTTTTGTAAAATCATGAGCTTAGCAATCATTGCAGCCCATAAGAAACAAAGTCTTTGTGGTGGAGTTAAACCCACCAGAGTAGGTACATAAACTAAAATATAATTTTCAGATGAGATTTAGTTGCTGAAGCCAAGCACTACTTTCACTCTTTTGTGTCCACTTTTTTCCACAGCTACCTGACTGTCAGACAGTCTTATAGCATATGCATCAGGGTTCCTTTTTTTCTTCTTATTATTACTACAGCAACAACAAATATCAGAGGAGTAAGCCCCATTCTTGCACAACCTCTGTGGCATCCAATACATTTGGAATAGAACCTTTTGCTGTATCTGGCAAAGCCTGAGATCCACAAAAGCATTTTTAACATTCTGTAATATGCTCTGCCATGGGGGTTCTTTTAAAACAGGGGGCCTCAACTTGGGGGTTGCAAAGTTTATTACGTGGGGGGTCGTGAGCTGTCATCCTCCACTGCAAACCCAGCTTTGCCTCCAGCATTTATAATGGTGTTACATATATAAAAAAGTGTTTGTTTTTAATTTATTAGGGGGTGTCGCATTCAGAGGCTTGCTATGTGAAAGGAGTCACCAGTGCAAAAGTTTGAGAGCCACTGTTTTAAAGGCTGTTAGTGAAGTATACATAGGAGCACAGGCGCTGACTTTCCCATGTGCTGGGGGGTGCTTGACTCCCAGCTCTGTCCCAGGCCCTGTCCACACTCTCCTTCCCCCAATTTCCCACCCCTGCCCCTCTTCCAAGCACGCTACATCCTCGCTCCTTCTCCCCCCCCACCTCCTCCAGAGCCTCTTGCATGCCACGAAACAGCTGATCTTGGCAGGCAGGAGGGAGGTTTGAGGTGCTGATCAGCAGGTGGGAGGCTCTTGGGGAAGGAGTGGGGCTGATAGGTGGGCTGCCACTGGGTGCTCAGCACCCACCATTCTTTCCCTGTGGGTGCTCCAGCCCTGGAGCACCCATGGAGTTGGTGCCTATGCATAGCGGACATGGGTCTTGGGAGTTTATGAAGCATTTTCAAGGTTTCTAGTAGCTCTGGGGCATTTGTACCAAACTGATACATTAGCAAGTATTTTAGCTATAAGTACTTCCACATCGATGAGGATGGCAGGCCCTATCATTGCTTTAGTGTTAAAAAAAATAATGAAGAGAGACAGACAAAACCCTCACCACTGACCAATTTGAAAATCCATTATACCCCTCCTCAGCCAGTTCTCACAAATTATAGAGTTTTTTTTTTCCTAACTTACAAGTCTGGGTTACCCCAAGTACAGTAACTCCCCACTTAACATTGTAGTTATGTTCTTGAAAAATTTAACTTTAAGTGAAATAATATTAAGCAAATCCAATTTCCCCATAAGAATTAATGTAAATAGGAGGGTTATGTTCCAGGGAAATTTTTTTTTGCCAGACAAAAGACATTTATATACATATACAGTATGAGTTTAAAACAATTTTTAAATAAACAACATAATACAGGTATAAGTTTTAAACAAACAATTTAATACTGTACTCAGCAATGATGATTGTGAAGCTTGGTTGAGGTGGTAGAGTCAGAGGGTAAAAGAGAGTGGATCATCTAACTGCTCCTCTTGCTGTTCTCACTCCTTCCCTCCCCCCCTCGGGGCCTCCTGAACACAGCGAAACAGCTGATTGCTGCGGGCGGGAGGCACAAGGAGGCAGGGGGGAGTTGCTAGTCCACAAATCTGTCCACAAATTTGGATCCCAGAACTAAATATGGGTCCAAAATCTAGTTTTTGTAGGGTATAAAACATATACCTCCAGCCCTCTCTATCGAAAGCCTTTTCTGCATCTAAGGCTAATACAGCTTGTGGTTCGGGGCCATGCTTCTTTGGCAATGTATGATAGTATACCAGTGGTTATCAGAGTCATGACAGCCTCTGACAAACCTGATTTGATCTCAGTATATCATAAAACCCCAAACCTTTTCCAGTCTCATTGCCAGAACTTTTGCTCATATTTTGACATCGCTATTAATAATTAAATTGGCCTGTAATTGGAGCATAGTGTGGCATCACTTCCTGGTTTAGGCCTCCCTCAGCATAGGGGGAAAGGTGCCCTCTAGTAGTGGTTCATTAAACATTTTAATCATCTTGTTAGACAGGAGGTAAAGGAAGTATCTATAGAATTCAGCTGCAAAGCCATCTGGCCTGGGGGCTTTCCCCACTGTCTTATTCTTAATCACCTCAATTAACTCATCCTCCATTAAGGGCACACCAAGGTTTCTACACTGGGCTGCAGTTATTTGTGCTAATGTAACTTTTTGAAAAATTGATCCGAACATCTGTGAAGGGGGTTGTGTTGAATGTGTCCAAATCTTTATGGAAATTAAAGAAGGCTTTATTAATATCTTTTGGTGACATACCTAATCTACCAAGTTTACCATCTGAGGCCTGATTCTATGTGCAGAGGTCTTTTGTCTTAGGGGGTATGCCAGTAACTTGCCAACTTCTTCAGCCGATTTCCCAGAAGTCCCGCCTGAGCCAAAATAGGGTAAATTCAGTCTGTGCCTTGTACAGCTTATTGAGTTTATATCTGCAGTTAATCAGGGATTACCTCAAATCTGCAGATGTGGCTGTGTTTTAAGACATATCAAGCTCTTACTTTTTTCTCAGGGGCTATCATATTTTCTCCATATTCCCTCTGCTTGTCAGACTTCTCATCCTACCTCTTACATAGACCTTGAGTATCTCCCACAATAGCCTGCCAGAAGATATTGAGGGTTCGTTTGTCTCCAGAAACAAGCCAATTTATTTTTCAATTAGATTTCTGAAGTGGGGATTTAATAACAGTGAAGAATTAAATCTCCATCTACAGGTGTTTATCACCTGGGTCTGATGCTATTTGAAGAGTTATAGGGGCATGATCAGACGGCAGTTGTATTGATGGAGGAGTCAATTACAGAATTAGCCAAGTCCCCAGGGATCAGAAAAAGAAATCTATATGGAATAGGACACATGTACTGGAGAAAAGTATGAATAGTTCCCACCCACTGTATGTATAAGACACCAGATAAAGCATAATCCCAGATCTTTAATGTGCAACTCCAGAGCCATTTTAATCTTCTTTGGTTTATGACCCTGCAGCTGAGATTTGTCCACAAACAGAGCAAGTGTCTCATTGAAATCCCCAGCAATCACAGTAGGCATATGGGGTTCTCTATATAATTTAGTAAAATACATAAGAAAGGTTTTAGGGTCATCAAAGGTTAGGCCCATGTATATTAGCAGTGATTAGTTCAGAGCCATATATAGTGACTTTAAGGATTAAAAATCTGTCTGATCATCTGATATTGACTCCAGACTACCAGTGCTTTGTGGAAGAGGATGGCTACCCCCTTTGGATTTGGATGAGAAGGACCAAGACTATTAAACTAATTGTCTTCTGATAGTCACTAGCTGGAATGCAGTGAGCAATTTAGGAGAAAGTTATATTGTGCATAACTAGGTGCTTGGAAAACTTAAGAACTGGCCCACAACACTCTTACAAACTCTCATCAATTTGCTGAGAAGCTTTGCTGACATCCCACCTACAAAAGCCTTTTGGCCTTTGCAGAAATCCATGTGAGGAGGATTTGTTATTGTCTTCAACTATCTCTAGCAGTAAACAGATCAGAGGCAGCAATTCTGGGTCATTCCTAATCAAGGTAGAATGTCAGGGTCACATCCATTGGTCCAGCCAAGCTGTACTCAACAAAGATTTAGAAAGCAGAGGGGCAGTGGTTTTAAGCCACCTTTCCACTGTCTTGATCCTTGGTCCAAGCTAGTTACACCAACTAGAGCAGTCACCTAAGGACTGTTCTGGGGGGGTCACCAAAGTAAAGTCAACCCCTTCTTGCCTTCAGCCATGAAGTCAGCCCTCACTCTTCCTCCCCGAATGCTATCTGTGCTTTGTGGTGAATATAAAGTAATTTTGCACTGCCTATCGTCTGTGTCCACTATATCAGCGGAATCCTCAGTTGTTCTATTGGGGAAGCTCTCCATCCACTTTATGATACTGGAGCTGTGCAAGGGAGACAGAGCAGGGCCAGAATATATTCCTGAACACTGACCACAATTTTAGCTGACATGGGGGATTAGAGTGGGGACTTTCAAAGCTAAAAGCATCAGCTGCTACAGCTCTCTAGCAGGGACTGTAAAAGATTCATAGCCTCTAGGGACTGGGCACACTGGGCTACACAAGGTTTGACTGTACAAGAATACAGTGCTTAGGTAAACCTGAGACCAGTTCCAGAATCACCACAGTTGAGGCCTGTGACAAACTGAGGAATCTGTCTATATAATCTATGAATTCTGTATGAAATTATGAACTCTGTCAGTATCTTTACCAAGCTACAAATTCTTGTTTGAAAGTGCAGCCTTTTGCCTTCTCTGTTGGGTGCCATATTGGGCTGAAATCCCATAGGCTGATCGGAAAAGGCTAACAAAAGAGGGTCATTGACATTAAGTGCTCACCCATCTAAATAGAATAGCTCTAGACAGCAGACTGGCTTCCAACCAGAAGAAGTGATTAAGCAGGGGAGAGGTTGCCATGGCAACAGTCACCTGGCAGGAGTCTGTAATCAGGTGGGGAAGCTGAGTAGGGAGTCATCAGATAGAGGAGTCTGGTTATAAAAAGGGAGGAGCTGATCTGTTTGGGGCCGTTAGCCATTTTTAGCACCTCAGGCTGATAGGAGCTGATGCAGCCTTATGAAACCCTGCTTCCCTGAACACAGATGGTATTCCCAAGAGAAGGGGCCTTGTGGTTAGCATGTTTGGGTTCTAGATGATCTGTGCTCTCCTGTGCTATATCTAAGTAAAAGAGCAATTGTGTTAGACTCTGGGAAAAGTGTCTCAGTCTGTGTGTTAAATGCTTCACAACTATCAGAGTTCCTGAAAGAGTTAAACTGCAACCTAGTAGGCTCACACCTCTGGATGGAGTTCTAGGAGAGGGTGTGTTTAAACATCAGGAGAATCTGAAGGATCCGCACTGAGCCCGGGGCAGGTTCCATCTCTCAGGAGGAGGTGCTAGACAAAGTGTGCATAGGGACCCCAAGATTGGGTCAGTGGCTGGGCTCCGTGCAGACTCCAAAGGCTTAAAACACTAGGGGATCCAGAAACTGGGTTCTTTTGCAGCAGTCTGGTGGGTGTCTGACAGGGGCCTGACTAGCTCTGTGAGAAGGTTGGGATGGTTAGGGATCAAAGAAAAGAAGGAAGAATTAATTGGGGGGGGAAAGGGAGAAGGTCCATATTAATCAGGGGGAAAGATTGAGAATATTATATTCTTTCTTCAGCTAAAGAATTCCAAAGGCATGGAAGCAATTGGAGGCTATATAAATATTTGATTCCCTATGATATTTAGGGATAGTAAGATATCTGACATCTGTTAGGGAAAACAACAGATCTGTTAGGTAGGGAGATCGAAAGCTGAACAGTGACTTAAACATTAAGATAATGACTTTGTCATTCTTAAATCTCTTACTAGCAAGCCAATAAATGAGTATAAGGGAGGAACTGGTAATCTGCAGCTGAGAAGAACAACCCTGACAGTGGAATTCTATACCTGCTGCAGAAATTTATCAGAAAGGTCAGCAAGTAAAGAGATGCATTAATCAATCCCTGAAGTCACAAAAGTATGTAGCAACATATCCCTATTAGGATGCATGAAATGTATATTGCAACCTAGCAGTGTTTCCTACACCATAAAGAGAGGAACAAAAAGCATCAGCTTTAAAAGACAAAACTTAGTCTAAAAGCCACACCAATCTGTTGGCTGTAATGGCTGGAAAGATCTAATGTCAGGCAAGTTACATTTAAAGTCAGAAACAGAGTTAAGTTAATTTCACCTTTCAAGGTTATTGTGGTGGTTTAATAATTCGAGTATGGACTACTACATTCCTAAACAAAATGCTTTGATAAAAAGAGCTAAATTTGAAAATCCACAATATCTCCAAAATTATACTTCCTTTGCAAAAATTCTACAACTTCAAAAAATCCCATATGTTGAGAAGTCTGAAAAAGATCAGGTTATGGATCCAGCCAGTGCCCACAGTAATACAATCCTATATAACTAGCAATCATTCCAATTAATTTACATCACCTACTCAATCCTAAATTTGAAAAAAAAAGTATATAAATGGTGAAAATAACAGATTGCTAGAAGATTTTTAGAAATGGATCCCTTGAATATTTGTGAAGTCTGATGGCCGAAGTGGGCAGGAGCAGTCCAGAGCCATGGTCAAGAGTGCACGGATGGACAGGTAGCCAGCAGGTCAATCCGTATCAGAGGTAGTCTGGGACAATGGTCAGAGTTCTCACAGGGGTCAGGAGCCAGGAGATCCAATCTAAGGGGGCCAGGTCAACAGGTTAGGAAAGTGAGGGTAGGCAAGGTGGTAAGGCACGGTCAGGTGACACAGCAAGGCAGATCCAGTCTAGGCAGCTACCAGCAGGCCATGGTCTATTTTGCAGACAGCTTCCTCTTCCTGTTGGGGTCTTTTTGTAATCCAGGTATCCAGTGAGAATACTATCTGTCCAGCCAATCAGGGACCTGTGCCATGCCTTCTGTGGAGTCAAAGGCCTTGAGCACTGTTGGTCAGGGGCAGTGGCTCAGCATACCGTTGTGGCACAGAGACTAGGGGTGCCATCTAGGGATCCACTGGACTGGGATCCTGTCAATAGTAAATGGAATTGTATAATCTCCTATGCATTGGTTATTTTGATATATGTAAACTTTAAGGAGCAAAATTAAGGTTAGCTGGGCAACATAAATCAGTTGGGGTGACAATGAATGATGATCTAATACCTCAGATACTATATCTACATGTATGTACAACCAAACCACCATTCATCTTGTGTCCTTCTTGGGCTGCTCAGGATCTCTCCAGGTGTTTGTCAGCTGCAGCCTTTTGCAATGTTCTCACTGGGAGACTGACTACTCTGCCTATGTCTTAGGAGTAAGGTTGAGTGGGTGATTTAGGTTCTGTAGACTCTTTACTCTTTAGAAGCTCTCCTTTGAGATTGTAGGATTTTTTTTCCTGAAGGATGAACTGCTTGAAACACCCACACAATACTAGAATTCCTTAAGACAACTTTATTAAAAACAGAGAAATGGTTTCCTTAAATATACTTACATACGATAAGCTAAACTAGATAAGGCACTGGCTTAGTTACAGAAAAGTAACTAAAATCCTGTATGTACAAAGAGCAAGCCTTGGCTCTGACCTATCTATCAGAGTTTCAGTTCCCTGCTGTGTCCAGAAATCAAGAGTACCTCTTCCCACACTTAACCCTCTTTTCAAATCTTGGGTATTAGAGTTTTATTTCCATATTAGGTTACCTGCCTTCTCAATACCACTATTTTGCAAACTTTAAGCATAGTACTTCATTTGTTGTTCTGGGAGTATCTGCTTAACTCCTCAAGCAGATTGGTTTCTGCTGGGCCATACCCGTCGTTTTGGAAGCATCTAGTTTTGTCTGGCTGGCTGGAGTGCTTTTCTAATTCACCTCCTGATCTCTCCAGGTGGTTAAATGTGAATTTACTGACAGAGCATATTTAGTCTGTTACAGAAAACCTGATATCTCCTGTGCCCAGAGAGTCCAACATGGACTAAAGTCTACGAGCTATTGGTGTTGAGCCCTGCAGCAATGATTGGGTTTTTTTATTTGTATTATACTTGTGTCTAGCCAGGTCACAGCACCATTGTACTAGCCCCTGAACAGATATCAGTGTCAATTTCATCCTTCACCAGGTTCTACAACAGAGTGACCCCAAACAAATTTGAGCAAGTGAGGATTTCTTGATTTGAAAGATCATAAAAGGGGATAGATTTAAAAGGGGACTGGAAGTGGAAGCACAATGGTGGTCAGGCTTATTCAGCATGAGTAAAAGAAAACAACATTGTGGGCAGTGTACAAAGAGATCAGGAGCTTTTCTAAAGGTTAGCCAGGTTCTGTTTTTTGAACACCATCCCTCATATTAAAAGTTCCACCCATTTCAAATGCTAGATCATTTTGACTGCTCACTTATCTCTGTAAATATTTTAGTAGCTTTTGCCCTGTGAATTTGATTCACTTATTACAACAGTTTTCTACACCAGTTCCATTAAAACTAGAACTAGTCTGAAAAAACAAAGAGCTTCCTTTCCAGGCAAGCATTTATAAGCTTCCACAGACTCTCCCAACCTTATAAACATTAAGATTAAATCTTTGGAGACAACTCCAAGAAAAATCAAGCCCTTCTTGAAGCCAATGGAGCAATCGTGATTTTTTTTAAAAACTTTTTTAGTTTTAAAAAGTCTCTGTATACAAACAAAATTCCATTGTTCAATATGTGTTTTTATTATTTTGCATTCCAAGTAGACTGGGAAATAGCACAACCCTTTTATGCATGGATTGAAAGTTTTATTTTCATTGTTACTTTGAAAGTATCTCTCTGTACTTTGTTGAAACTACTTATAGCAATCCTTGCAACAAAGCCCGTTGCCAACTGTGTCCACATATCTATTCAGGGGACACCATCATAGGGCCTAATCACATCAGCCACACTATCAGAGGCTCGTTCACCTGCACATCTACCAATGTGATATATGCCATCATGTGCCAGCAATGCCCCTCTGCCATGTATATTGGCCAAACTGGACAGTCTCTACGTAAAAGAATAAATGGACACAAATCAGACATAAAGAATTATAACATTCAAAGCCAGTCGGAGAACACTTCAATCTCTTTGGCCACTCAATTACAGACCTAAAAGTGGCAATTCTTCAACAACAAAAACTTCAAAAACAGACTCCAACGAGAGACTGCTGAATTAGAATTAATTTGCAACCTGGATACAATTAATTTAGGCTTGAATAGAGACTGGGAGTGGATGTGTCATTACAAAAAGTAAAGCTATTTCCCCTTGTTTGTTTCCCCTCCTACTGTTCTTGTAAAGTGCTGGAAATGGTCCACCTTGATTATCACTACAGAAGGTTTCCCCCTCCCCTGGCGCTCTCCTGCTGGTAATAGCTCACCTTTCCTGATCACTCATGTTACAGTCTGTATGGTAACACCCATTGTTTCATATTCTCTGTGTATATAAAATCTCCCCACTATATTTTCCACTGTATGCATCCGATGAAGTGAGCTGTAGCTCACGAAAGCTTATGCTCTAATAAATTTGTAAGGTGCCACAAGTACTCCTTTTTCTTTTTACGGATACAGACTAACACGGCTGCTACTCTGAAACCTGTACTTACAGCAATACTCCTCAGTGAATCATTGTCTTCCTCAGCCATAGTACTCTAGGACGACTTGTTTTGTCTTTCTCCAGCTATGGAGGAATACTTTCATAGCGTGCTGACTTCAACTTCTACACAGGGGTGCTGTAGGGATTAATTAGTTAATTTCTGTACAGTGCTTTGAACCTACGAGTGAAGGTACAGAGCTATTCTTCTGACCCACTCTGGCTATCCAGAACAGGTGGGTCTTATTAGCTTTACTTTGTAGTTCCTTCAGCTATAGTTCAAGATAGAGTTTTGAGGCCCACAGCTTATTTTTAAAAGCACAGTCCTGACTTGAGATTCTGTTACTTTATTCTTAAATAAAGTTGAGTCCCAGGAAGAGTTTAGAGACAATACTTTCTCTGTGTGCTGTGCTAGGAGATAAGTGTGGACCTCACTGACCTCTTGTAGTATAGTTCACTGCACATAAAATGCAATCTTAAAAATTAGTAAAATCAGATATATTTTCTTCAATTTCCCGAGGCTTTTCATCCTCAGCTTACAGGAAGAAAACAGCATGAGAGGTGTATACTTTCCCAAGAAAGTGTAGAGAAGCATATGCAAGTTCAAATCTCTAGTGAATATCTAACTGTAGTTCTGTCTTTCAAAACTATTCTCACCTTTATTATTAAATTTGATAGACTACTACTCTGTTAGTGCAGCTGTGCAGAAGAACACTATACAAAACTAAAACTGAGATGTGGAATGTATTCAACTATGCAGTTTTTCAAAACTTTTGATAAAATAGTTTTTCATGTAAAAGATGCTTATTAATCATAAGTTTTCTGGTAAGAGCATTTTTAGTGACTATCCCAAAACAGAATTGTTTTCCTCAAATAAAGATTTTTTCTGAATTGTTAATCACAAAATTGTGAATATTTTTAAACAGAAATGCATTACTGCCATTCTCACAATGATCTACAAATGCAAGATAGATTACAGGGCATAAGTCTTGCCACGGTGGGGTGAAGTTGATCTATGTACAGCCAACATATTAAATGAACTGCATAATCATTCTTATAAATTTTAAATCCTAGTTATAAAGTACAAAATAAACAGAGCAATCCTTGATCCTTTTGATATTTGTCTGATTTAGTTCCAAATTCTCTACGTGTCTGCTTGTTCTCCCCAGTATCAGAATCCTTTCAGTATTTTTTTTATGAAGAATAAGAGCAAATTAACACTTTTAACAAAAATACATTTTTACTTATTCTTTCACTATGTTTATAAACAATCTTGCTTGTTTTACTTAACTTCTGATCCGGAATTCACAATATATTTTATTACTCATGTGCATTTTAAGGACTTGCGCTCTTAACTGAAATCACATGCTTAAAGAAAAGGTACGCTGAGAGAAAGATACCATAGCAGTAGATTTATATTCACCCAATTGCTTTTAAATAAACATTCAGAAGACTTTTCAATTATTTTGTTTCTCTTAATAGATCCAATCCAACATCTACTAGGGGCACACCACACATTAGCATGCTGGGCAAGTTAGGAAAATTGGAAACCCACTTCTGCTTCCCACTCTACCATTGGTGGGGTGTGGAAGATTAAGGTAATGTCTTCTCTAGGTGGACATACTCTTCCCATGAGTTCTGGGGCCCAGATACACAAAGGTGCTTAGGTTCCCAAGTACCAGTTTTAGCTTCACTGCAATGCCCTGTAGGCATCTAAATTCCCTTGGCATCAAGCTTTCAGAGTAAGAGTGCCCATGATTCTGCCTATGTGCATGTGACTGCTGTCTCCCTCTAGGTGTCTGGATGCCTGCGTCCCACCTAAGCTCCAGACCAATTCACTGACCAAGGGACAGTGGGCATTCAGCCCCCTAAGTCACATACTGGGCCTGACCTGGTATGTGGCCTCTGATCACATCTACCTGATCAGATCCCATTCAATATCGAGGAGGTGGTGGTGTCACTCACCTCAGAACTTTCAGCACAGTGGTTAGAGCACTCAGCTGCGATATGGGAAAAACCAGGCTCAATTCCGTCCTCCCTGCTAGATGGGGAGAAAGGATTTGAACAAGGATCTTCTACTTCTCAGGTAAGTGCTCTAACCATTGAACTATGGGATATTCTGATGTGGAGCAGCTCCTCCTGTTGAAGTTGTTCTGCTGTCTATAAATACCATTAAAAGTAATGGGAGCAGAGAGTGACTCTGTAGTCCGGCCACAAGGGAACCCACCTGGGAGACCTCAGGTCCAAACCCCTGCTCCCATCGTTTTTTTGTTATTTATCCACAGTGGAGCAGCTTGAACAGGAGAGGTTGAGGCAACTCCATGTCAGATTATCCCATAGTTCCATGGTTAGAGTACTGCTGTGAGAGCTGGGAGACCCCTGGTTCAGAATCCTTTCACACCCGTCTGACAGAGAGGAGGGAATTGAAGCTGGGTTTTCCATATTACAGGAAAGTGCTCTGCTACCTGGCTAACAGTTCCAAAGTGGGCAGCTCCTCCTCCAGTTGTTTTGTACGGAGCGAAGCAGACATCCAGCTTGCTCCTGCAAGAAATGCCTTAGGTGCCTAAGCCACCTGCCTCCAGGCATCTGGTTCCCATTCATGGATCACTAAGCAGAGTTAGGCACCTCCCTGCAGCCTAGGTTTAGGCACCTATCTCTGAGAGAGGAGTGGGTCCTTGCACACACTTCAGTCATTGGCATCTCCCATTGGCTAGAATAGGCAGGTCCACACCTAGTGTGCTAGCTTTTGTGCACCACATTCTTAGGCACTTATCTCTCCCCATTCATTGTACTGGGAACCTCGATACCTAACTCAGCTTTGCCTAAGTCCCTTTATGATCCCACCCTGGGAGGCTATGAAAAAAAAACATGAAAATTGCCTGCTGGGGCCAAGCAACATATGGTGGCTATTCGTAAATGCTCCCTGATATGCCAATTCCCGCCTCTGGTAAGCTGCTCCCATACTAAGTGGATGTTACTGAGGGAGGGGAGTCCTGCTGGGACTACTAGTCTCTAGCCATAGACAGGGCCTGTTAGGCCTGCCCTTTCCTAGGGAGGGAAGGCTCATTGCTGAGGCTTTTGGTTCCAAGCTACATACAGCATCTTTAAAAGAAGATCCTAGCTGTTTCTGTCCTTAGACCAAGTGGAGGAGACTTGCCAGGGCTACTGATCTCACTCTCCATGTTGATAGAAGTCCTGGTGCCTGAGGGATAATATTTATAATCATAGTAAGGGATTATAGGACTGGTTGCTATCAAGAATTCCTCACCACATAGCATATAGAATAGATTTGGTGTTGGTTTCTGAGGGAGCTACTTATTCTGCTCTCTTGACAGGTTGCTATTGTTCAGAGAATGCAGCAGCTGCTCAGGCAAGAAGGTTGCAGGGAGAACCTCTAACAAAAGCACCATGAAAACTGTTAGTCCAAAAATTGATTAACTGTAGATGTAAAGATATCTTAGGTATATTCCTCTGGCAAAGCTGCTAGAGGGAACACAAGAGAGGGATGAAAGCACTATACACAAAAAGAATAGAAGAAAGGAAAGACAGAATCGTTATTTTGTTCAGTTATGCTACATAAACATTTCTACTACTGATACTATATCTGTGAAGCCAAGTTAATAATCAAAAGATGACAGTGGGTGCTCTCTCTAAAATAGACAAAGTTAGATAGACAAAAGATAACACACAAAGTTATCTGAGATAGCAGGTTATTTCTTATAAGTACAGAGAAATACTGTCTGGTAACTGTTGTCAAATACGGGGTGGGTTTTTTTTTTAAGTAATTAATTTTATTGTACATGAGTTAATATGTTTATGGTTTGCCTACCAAAATAACACATCCTTTGTGTAGTAAAAATGTAAAAAGAATGCTATCAAAACTCATTGCATAGGAACATTTTATCTAATTTGTATTTTTTCAATCAACCAGTTCAACTCCAAATTCACTGTATGTAATTTTATCCAGTTCTAATTAGACTGATGTGTCTCCTAGCCAATTCTGTTGCAAACTGAACATGAGGTAGAGCTTTTTTTAAAAAAATCTGCAGTGTTCCTATCTGGTAAAAGCAAACCATACATATTCATAAAGAAAACAGAGAATCATTTGCAAAACTGCAGTTGGTAAACACAAACTGAACCTGCTAATGGAAGTGTACTATTTGCATTTTCATGTATAAAGCTTTTGATGTTACTACAATTAACTTGTCAACCAATAGGAAAGAGACATACCATGGGAGAGAAAATCTGGACACACAGCAGGATAGGTTCAGATCCTTAGCAGGTATTAATTAGCTTATATACACCAGCTGAGGGTCTGACCCATAACCTTGCAATATAGTCAAGTTAATATGTTATGGTTTTTAATTAGAATCATAGGGAGAGATTGTCCCAAGGGATTTAGATGCATGAAAGTCAATGGGATGTTGCTCCTAAATCCTTGAAAATTTTTTGATAATTTCTCCCACAAATGAAAGGCTGAAGCAACCAGGAAAGTCATCCAATCAATTAAGGATTGTTCCATCTACTATATTTCTAATGTTTGGTCTAGCATTTTGATGTCGTTTCCATCACTTTTCTTGGGAGGCTAGTCTATAGTCAAATAGATGGGGCAATTATGAGATTTTTTCCTATTACAGTCAATGTCATTAAAACATAAAAAGTACTATCACTAGGCTCATAATAAATGCTACATCATGGTATTTGTATGATACTGAAGTAAGTGTTCAGTACTTAATGGTGCTTGCTGCAGTTGTATTCCAGAAATTAAAATAAAAATTGACAAGCCACATAATACTAATTAGCTGACAAAACTTCATTATCTGTAAGATAAGGCTGATAGTTAACATTGAAATTGAAACGTGTGGATGCCAAAGAATGTTCCTGTTTCAAAAAACTAAGCTTTTAAATGCATAGAAATGAGTAGCTGAGGAAAGCTAGATTTAGAAACAAACATTCTCCTGGTTCATACAAACTCTTAAATAGGTATAGTATTTATCTAATTTCCTTTTATTTCATTTCCATACTTTTAAATGCTTATGGGTTTTCTTCATTCCAGTGTTCCTTACCATATAGATATGGTTCAACTTTAATGCTAAGGAACAACCTAAACTTAATGACAGGTTTCAGAGTAGCAGCCGTGTTGGTCTGTATTTGCAAAAAGAAAAGGAGTACTTTTGGCACCTTAGAGACTAACCAATTTATTTGAGCATAAGCTTTCGTGAGTTATAGCTCACTTCATCGGATGCTTCTTTTGGTTAGTCTCTAAGGTGCCACAAGTACTCCTTTTCTTTTTGCTAAACTTAATGGTAACAATGTTTAATTTCCTAGTTCTTTTAAAAATAAGTCAGAGCAGATTCCTTGTAACTCTCACCCACTGATTCCTCCTGCCCTTTGGAGTTTAGATAAGCTCAGGTGCCCTGTGGAGTCCCCAGCTCTCTTACCCACCTCTCCCTGCTGATGCAGAGCTCATGAGATATGCAAGCTCATTGGCTACATTCTTCATACTGCTGTGCACAGGTGTGCAGTTCCACAAAGTAGACAGTTTCCCATATCTCTATGACTTTATCTGTCCTATGGAATTTTTCAGCACCTCAAGTTTCCTGGGGTCTTGATTCACCCTTGCTTCATCTACCCTGGAGGTATCTGACTCATTGGATCAGCAAACTGCACTGCCTTTTGGAGCTTAAAAGTCCCACATGGTTTCAGTCTCTTCTCTCTGTCTGCTTGGCCTACATTGAATATATAGAGCATGCAGGGAGAAGCAGGTTTTTAACACCATTCTCCATATTATAAGGTCCAGGGTTTTCTCTTTGTTGTAAATAAATCTTTTAATTTGCCTGTTCACTAGATTTTAATAGTATGTATATGTAAAGTCTGAAGTGTTACAATCCAGTGAGTTTTGAGCTAGAGGGAACACCAAGCTGATAGGCACGGAGTAAAATTTTAGACATTTTGAAACTTCACTCACATCAATGGCCAAGATTTTCAAAAGTGACCAGTGATTGTGGGTGCCTTAGTCTTTTGGGTGTTCAACATGAGATACCTGAAATGAATCTGAGTTTCAGAAAATACTGAGCATTCATCACCTGAAGTTCTGACCCCTTTAAAGTGTCTCAACTATCTTCAAAATTGTTTGACTAATTGCCTTCAAACTTCCCCCAAAACCCTGAAAATATTAACAAACAAAGTTTAAACTGAAATTACTTTCCTGTACAAATTTATATGAGGCATTAAAATAGGGCTTACAATGGCACTCTGCCATAATGTGGGTAATGTATAATGACCTGTAAGTCAAAATAGTGTGAGTATTTTTCATGTGGAAATGAGTTGGTGACATTCTATTAGAAGCTATGTTAGAAGAATATTAAAGTTGTAAAGTGAAGCACTCAAAAGTCACCATAAAACCTTTGTTTAATCCCTTGCTCATATGTTTTACAAACCAGTCTTTAATTGTATGATCCCATAGTATTATTTCCAGCCAAATAAACATCTGAAAAATGGGTTCAGCTAAAGCCAGAAAATTTGCAAAGCAGCATGACAATTGTTGAATCTTCTGTCAATATTCTTGGGGCCCTTTTCATTACTGTTATTGTTTCAATTAAGATAGGTCTGCAGTATCAAGTTTTCTTTTCAGCAGGTACCATCTTAGTGACCAACTAAGCTGTCTCATTAGAGTTATCATGACCTCATCCATCCATATTAAAACCATGATTGTTTCAAATGTAAGTTGAGTCCTTATAAACTTTTAGGGCTTTATACATTAATGCAAGACCAAGCTGCTAAATAGGAAAAAAGATGAGATTTACATGTCCTAACAGAGCAAGAAAAAGTTCACTCAGTCTTGCTCACAACCCTGAAAAAGAAATTCGGATTCCTTTATATTTTTTTCAAAAAACAAAAACACATTTGTAGGCAGTCTTCAATGTCATTTCTAGCTGATTCTCTACCCTGATCCTGCTTCCATTCAAGTTGATGGCAAAAATCCCATTGACTGCAGTGACAGAAAGAATAGAGCGTATAAATCATACCAGACCAGCAACAAGTGTGAGGGATATGACTGAGCACAAGAGCTCCATAAAATAGGAAAGAAGTCCTAGTTGTTATTGCTACTGTTCAAGTATCTCTTATTTATAGATTCATAGGTACTAAGGTCAGAAGGGACCATTATGATCATCTAGTCCAACCTCCTGCACAATGCAGGCCACAGAATTTCACCCACCCGCTCCTGAGAAAAACCTCTCACCTATGACTGAGCTATTGAAGTCCTCAAATTGTGGTTTAAAGATTTCAAGGAGCAGAGAATCCTCCAGCAGGTGACCCGTGCCCCGTGCTACAGAGGAAGGCGAAAAATCTCCAGGGCCTCTTCCAATCTGCCCTGGGGGAAAATTCCTACCCGACCCGAAATATGGCGAGCAGCTAAACCCTGAGCATACGAGTAAGATTCACCAGCCAGATACCCAGGAAAGAATTTTCTGTAATAACTCAGATCCCACCCCATCTAACATCCCATCACAGGCCATTGTAACATTTACATGACAACCACTACAGTATTCCTGTCACCTAAAAGTAACATCGGGTATGAGAGAGTGAAGGAACACACTTTCAGTAATGGAAATGAGCTGTAAGAAAGCGGGCGGGTGTCCTGATGAGGGAGAGCAGAAGAGGGGGACATTTCTCTGAACAGTGTAATTCTTCGAGTGTTAGCTAAATAGTTCGTATAATTAGAGAAGTAAACAACAGTAAAATATCTACAGATGCTAGAGTAACTGCACACCATGATTAACGGCTTGATTTTTGCACTGGTTCCAGAATGCACATGTGCCCCTATATGCCTGTTCTAAGTCTAGCCCTTTAAAGGAGTCAATCCCAGGTGAGGGAAATTAGAGTTGTAGGCATGGCAGTCAAGCAACCAGACACAATATATAAGGCTGGGTAGGATGAGAGATGCTGGGTAGGGTGCTTACTTGAGGAGCTGGAGGAAGAAGCCTTGGGGAAAGATTGAAGGACAAGTCTAGAACCTGGATGGCTAAGGGCACATAATCTAATTATAAAGGGTTCCCAGGGCTGGAGACCCATAGTAGAGGGTGGCTGCAGATATTCCCTCCACCCATCCATCCCCTTGTCCTACTACCATCCTGGGAAGTGGATTAGCCACCCTGCTGATCAGAGGAAGAAGGGTTTTTTAGAAGCTGAAGCCAGTGGAAGGGCTGAAAAGAACAGACCCGCAGAGGAAGGATTATGCCCTGGCAAGAAGCAAGACCTAAACATAGACTTTATTTCATACTCCAGAAGGTAGGAAACTCTGGTCTAGCCAAAAGGCTGAAATTCCTTAATGCCACAATGTACTGAAGACTTCTGAGTAGAAGTACCGTATAAGCCAATTGTCTTGGGACAGAGATGTGTGAGAGGAAACTAAGGCAGCAGCAGGGTTGGTGCTGGATTGAGTAAGCCTGTGCTAGAGGTACCTATTTAATGATTATCTCCAAAATTTCAGATAAGTCCAATATTAGAGTTCAGCAGTTGTGGGGGGAGAGAAAGAAAGTGGGATAAATGTAGTGGAGTACCTCCAGTTTTTTTCTCAACTCTTTTTCAATGAGTAGCAGTGAAAAGTGGGGCTATGATATGACCACCTAGAACTTTCAATTAAATCAGTGTGTAAGAACCTTCTCCTCTTCACCAAGTGAAGTTATCAGAATGACTTTGGAAGCATTGTGGGTGTGACCCAAGGTTTTTTTTGAAGGCAATGGAAGTCTCTCCATAGATTTTTGACAGCCTTTGAATTAGGCCCTGTTACTCTCAACCTGCACAAACTGTATATTACAGATGTTTTTGTATTAGAACTATGAATCCGCAGCCCTTTCATGTGTGAAGAGTTCCTATGAAATTTTATTGCTGCATGATATCACTGATGCCAAGAATTTAGGAGTAAAAACAGATAAAATATTTACATATCTAGAAAACATCCATACTCACAGTAGTTAGATTTTTAAAAATTTAAGTATTATAAATCCTCTTGATAAAAGGCTACTATTATCTAATAGGGATTTGGAAGAAACTTTCCATATGGGCAATTTATTCTAAAATAGCCCAAGACCAGGGTACTTGCCACTTCTGCTGAAGTATCTGGTACTGGCTGCTATCAAAGAGTTCCTGGACAAGATGGACAACAGGTGCACTCTGCTATGTCAATTGGACTACTGATGTGATTTAGTCCTGCAGGATCTGGTTCTATATCAGTGATCTTCTCTTACCATTAAATTTATAATCTCTTTGGTGACAAAATGCAAAACCCTGAACGCCCCCACTTAAAAATTATGCTTTGATTAAATAATCTGATAAATTTGAGATTATAAATCAGTATATGACACAAATCTGACAGATTCTAAACAAGAGAAGCTTTTGCATTTTTTTTAATGGAACTCGAAACCCTTCTGTAAAGATAGATGTGAATCACAGCAAACATATTTCCCTTGCTTCTGCTCCTATGGAAGTCAGTGATAAAATTCCCTTTGACCTCAGTTGGTGCAGAACCTGGACCAATGCGTAAGACTTCTGGTTTTCAGTTTTAACCAATAATCACTGATATAACACCTCTGACCAAAACAAAGGAAGAAAGAAAAAATGTTTATGCAATACACACCAGAAATGTAATCTGTACTTAAGGGCTTATCTAGACAGAGCAGTAAAGCAGAGTATGCGGGGCATGACTTCTAAAGTGCACTAACATTGTGCATTAATTGGTCCTTATATACCCTGCTGGTGCACACTAAAGGTTCACTAGTGCACTTTAACATAGTGCTCTTTGAAACAGTACTATGGTAAAGCACACTGGGGAACATTGCAAAGATTGCTCATTACAGTAGATGAGTATATAATATATACAAGGAGAAGGTCAAAAATCAGGGGGGTTTTGGGGTTATTTACATAAAACTCAAAAATGGCTAAAAATAACCTCCCAAAAGTGAAATTAAGAAACTCCAAAAAACTGAAGCCCTATCAATGTGTCTCGTAAAAATGTGGAATGAAAAGTTACAAAGTACAACATATTCTCAACAGAAACATTGGACTGTTAATAAGTTTCGAACATACATCTTCATTTTGTGACCGGACCAGTTGAGTAGAAACTATTGGACCAGTTGGAATACTGTTGGGCAGCCCCTGGAAGCTGTGTCTGTGGTACATGTTTGCATACAAGGTTCCCAGGGCCTATGGATTTCTTTTCTTTTCTTTTTAATTTGTCATGAGTTCTGTGATACTTGTTGTTCTTAAAACCTGGGGACTAAGTGACACTCGCAGCTTTCATTATCGGGGGAAGGGAAGAAAAAGCTTCTGGCCCTTATGACTGCAAAGAAAAGCTTGAAAAATTGACTTGAGCATATCATGAAGGACCATAAAGGCTCCAAACTAAAAGGCAAATAACCCCCTCCCTCCCCAGTTCACTATTTAGATTAAAAATCTTCATAATTTCTGATGATTATTTTAGTGTTGGGGGAAGGGGGTTTGTCAAGGTTCCTCCCCCACTCTGAACTCTAGGGTACAGATGTGGGGACCTGCATGAAAAACCTCCTAAGCTTATCTTTACCAGCTTAGGTCAAAACTTCCCCAAGGTACAAAATATTCCACCCTTTGTCCTTGCCGCTACCACCACCAAACTAATACTGGTTACTGGGGAAGAGCTGTTTGGACGCGTCTTTCCCCCCAAAATACTTCCCAAAACCTTGCACCCCACTTCCTGGACAAGGTTTGGTAAAAAGCCTCACCAATTTGCCTAGGTGACTACAGACCCAGACCCTTGGATCTTAAGAACAATGAACAATCCTCCCAACACTTGCACCCCCCCTTTCCTGGGAAATGTTGGATAAAAAGCCTCACCAATTTGCATAGGTGACCACAGACCCAAACCCTTGGATCTGAGAACAATGAAAAAGCATTCAGTTTTCTTACAAGAAGACTTTTAATAAAAATAGAAGTAAATAGAAATAAAGAAATCCCCCCTGTAAAATCAGGATGGTAGATATCTTACAGGGTAATTAGATTCAAAAACATAGAGAACCCCTCTAGGCAAAACCTTAAGTTACAAAAAAGATACACAGACAGAAATAGTTATTCTATTCAGCACAGTTCTTTTCTCAGCCATTTAAAGAAATCATAATCTAACGCATATCTAGCTAGATTACTTACTAAAAGTTCTAAGACTCCATTCCTGGTCTCTCCCCGGCAGAAAACCAGCATATAGACAGACAGACAGACCCTTTGTTTCTCTCCCTCCTCCCAGCTTTTGAAAGTATCTTGTCTCCTCATTGGTCATTTTGGTCAGGTGCCAGCGAGGTTACCTTTAGCTTCTTAACCCTTTACAGGTGAGAGGAGCTTTCCCCTGGCCAGGAGGGATTTCAAAGGGGTTTACCCTTCCCTTTATATTTATGACAGGGTTAATGCTTGGTGTTGGCAATATTGGATCCAAATTGGAGTAAAATGTGAGCTTTCAGGTTTAATTGCATTTCTGAAAATTTTGCCAAGGATTTAAATGTGTAAAATGGACAGACTACTCTTTTTTATTCTAACTCAAGAGACCACATGTGAGATTAGATTCTCACCACTAGAAGCAGGGGCATAGGTGCATACATAGAATGAACTATTCTCATGTACACTCTAATGATCAGTTACTGCAGTGTAACTTTTCATGAGACTTGCAAAAAAGGCCTGCAGTAGAGATGTTGTCAGGGTGAAGAGGCTAAGGCTAAATGAGAGTTGGGGAAATTACTCAAAACGGAGTATCATCTGAGTCATATTTGCTGACTCCGTGGGTGCTTCAGGGCTAGAGCACCCACAGAAAAAAATTAGTGGGTGCTTAGTATCCACTGGCAGCCAGCTTCCCCCCACACAGTGCCTGTTGGCGGCCCCACCAATCAACTCCTCCCAGCGCCTCCCACCATCGTGATCAGCTGTTTCAGGCATGCAGGAGGCTCTGGGGGGAGGCAGGAGGAGCAGGGATAGGGCGTGCTCGGAGGAGGGGGCAGAACTGTGTGGGAAGAGGCGGGGTGGAGGTGGAGTGGGGGTTGGAAGAGGCGGGATAGGATGGGGACTTGAGGGAAGGAGGAGCAGGGGTGGGAAGAGGCGGGGTGGGGATCTTGGGGGAAGGGGGTGAGAAGAGGCACAACAGCATGGGGTGGGGATTTGGGAAGGGGTGGGACGGGAAGAGGTGGGAGTTTGTGGGAAGGAGGTGGGTGGGGGTGGGGCCGGGGGCAGAGTGGGGGGATAGAGCACCCCCAGGGCTGGGAGGAAGCCGGCGCCTGTGATCTGAGCAACTAGCTAAGTAATACTACTTCCAGGATTAGTGCTCCTAGTTTTATCCTGGGTGTGGACTGACTTAACAAAGGGAGGGTTCCGCACACCCAAGAAAAAAGCCAACAACAGAACTCTATTAAAAGAAAAAAGCCATTTCCCCAAAACTCCACGGAAGCCAATGGAGCTATTCTAGTTTACACCAGCTGAAAATCTGGCTTTGTATTTTCCACTCTTCCACAAACCTAGTCCAGTAAATGAACTCGTTTGTGTGTTTATAGATGTCAAAGTCAAATATAAACAATTATGTTCCGCTACAGATATTAAATGACAAAACTAATTTGAACCACCATTAAATGAATGTCTCTCTTTAAATATATTGTCCAAGTGCTATACCAGCCAGACAATTAAACTATATCGTAGAACTTTAATACCTATTAAATAACAACTATCATAACAGTACTACAGTGTGGTTAACATTTTCCATTATTTAGTCCTGTTACCTCGTTTAACATTACAGATGTTGTAAAATGTGCTAACATACCAATGAGAGTATAGGTAACTTGGTACCCTTGACAAAACTATGGGCTAGGTTCACAAGGAGGACTAACCATTAAGTCGTGGGATATTCTGAGGTAGGTCTCTCTCAGTGTCTCCTGTTGACACTCTTTCAGTTTGTATAAATACTAAAATATTCATTGGAGCAGGGACTGGAACCTGGGTCTCCCAAACCCTAAGCTATGGAGCCACTCTCATGTTCTCTCTCTGGCCCAATGAATATACAAATATTTTATATAAAGTGGAACAGCTTCAACAGGCAAAACACACCCTGCTATAACCTGTAGCCCAATGGGTAGGGCACTCATCTGGGAGGTGAGAGACCGAGGTTCAAGTTCCTGATCCCCATCAGGGAGCGTAAGAATTTTAAACCCATGTCTCCTACATCCTGGGTAAATGCTCTAACCAGTGAGATATTTGGTATAGGAGAGCATAACCTCCTTCTTTGTTTTGTGTGGGGCCTGATCTGGTAGGTATTCTGGTAAGTAGTCTCTGAGGAAACCTACTTGATTGAGCCCTGCAGGCAAGGTAGCGGGGAATGCCTAGTTTGTGAAACCCACGAGGATTTAGGCATGAATTAGACACTAAGCTAGTTGGGAATCTCAGGAATTAAGAGGCAGCGCTCTTGCCCAGCAACAGAATTTAGGCACTTAGGGGATTTTTACTGGTTGAAATGTGGGCACTGAGAGACTTAAGATGCCTCCAGGATTAGACAGCAATTAGAGGGGTTTTGTGTGCCAGCTGTCAAGGTTGATAGTTCCTTGACCGACCTGGTGTCCAAGGTAAGTCACTCTCTGTTTAGGCCTATTTGACACTTCTTAACCTTAACAGTTAGTCCTGCCTCCCTTCTGTGCTTGAAGACTTTTTGTAGATGTTCCAGATGTTCTGCCCAAGCATCCGAAAATATGGCCACATCATCAAGGTAGGCGACTGCATATTCTCCTAATCCTGCTAGGAGACTATCTACAAGTCTTTGGAAGGTGGTGGGTGCATTCCGCAGCCCGAAAGGGAGTACATTAAATTCATACAGCTCGACAAGTGTGGTGAAGGCGAACCTTTCCTTGGCGGATTCATCTAGCGGTACCTGCCAGTACCCTTTGGTTAAGTCCAAGGTAGAGATGAACTGGGCCCATCCCAGTGTCTCCAATAGTTCATCTGTGCGTGGCATTGGATAGTTGTCTGGGCGAGTTACAGCATTTAGCTTACGGTAGTCCACTCAAAAACGTATCTCCCCATCTGGTTTGGGAACTAGAACCACTGGAGATGCCCATGCACTGCCACAGCGGCGGATTATCCCCATCTGTAGCATATCCTGGATCTCCCGGTCTATAGCAGTTTTAGCTTGAGGAGACACCTGGTAAGGTTGGACTTGAATTGGGTGAGCATTACCTGTGTCAACAGAATGGTATGCCCATTCAGTCAGTCCTGGGGTGGCTGAGAACGTCAGCACGTAGCTAGTGCACAGCTCCTTGATCTGCTGTCGATACATACACCCAAGGGTCAGGGAGAGGTTGACCTCTTCCACACCACCAGCACTTTTTCCTTCATAGTAGACACCTTCAGGCCACTCAGCATCATCTCCCTGGGCTGTAAACTGACAAACCTTTAATTCTCTGGAATAAAAGGGCTTTAGAGAATTAATATGGTACACCTTAGGCTTTCAGTTGGAGGTGGGGAAGGCTATCAGATAATTAACAGCTCCCAGGCGCTCCTGGACCATGAATGGCCTTTCCCACGACGCTTCCATTTTATGGGTCTGGAGCACCTTTAAGACCATGACCTGGTCCCCTACTTTGAAGGAACGCTCTCTGGCATGTTTATCATATCAGGCTTTTTGTTCTTTTTGAGCATTTTTTAGGTTTTCTTTAGCAAGGGCTAAAGAGGTTCAGAGGGTGTTTTGTAGGTTGGTTACAAAGTCCAGAATGTTAGTTCCTGGAGAAGGTATAAACCCCTCCCATTGCTGCTTCACCAACTGCAATGGCCCCTTAACCTCACGGCCATATACAAGTTCAAATGGGGAAAACCCTAAACTGGGATGTGGTACAGCTTTGTAGGCAAAGAGCAACTGCTGCAACACGAGGTCCCAATCATTGGAATGCTCATTTACGAATATACGTATCATGGCCCCCAAAGTCCCATTAAATTTCTCCACCAGGCCATTTGTTTGATGATGGTAAGGGGTGGCAACCAAGTGATTCATCCCATGAGCTTCCCAAAGGCTTTCCATAGTTCCTGCCAGGAAATTAGTTTCTGCATCTGTGAGGATGTCGGAGGGCCAACCTACCCTGGCAAAAATGTCTGCTAGTGCCTGGCACACACTTCTAGCCCTGGTGTTGCTTAGAGATACTGCTTCCAGCCATTGGGTGGCAAAATCCATGAAAGTCAGTCTGTACTGCTTTCCTCTGAATGTCTTTTTCGGAAAAGGACCCAGAATATCCACAACTACTCACTAAAATAGAACTTCAGTGATGGGGAGTGGCTGGAGAGGGGCTTTGACCTGGACTTGGGGTTTTCCCACTCTTTGGCATACCTCAGAAGATCGGACATAGGTAGAAACATCCTTGCGAATTCCCTCCCAGTGGAATGACCTCCCCAAACAGTCTTTGGTCCTGTTCACCCCAGCATGGCCACTAGGATGATTGTGGGCCAAGCTCAAGAGCTTTACCCGGTACTTAGTTGGAACTACCAACTGTCTCTGAGGATGCCAGTCTTCCTGGTGTCCACCAGAAAGAGTTTCCTTGTATAAAAGTCCTCTTTCTACAACAAACCTGGATCGATTAGAAGAGCTGAGAGGTGGTGGGTTGCTCCGTGCCATTGTCCAAGCTCTCTGGAGGCTCTCTGCTTCCTGTTCAGTCTGAATCTGTTCCCTTGATGCTGGAGACATCAGGTCCTCATTGGATTGTGGACCTAGTCTTGGTCCCTCTGGAAGCGATGTAGGGGATGGGGCTGTTTCCATTGACTGTGAACCGCTCTCCGCTGGTGCACTATGTTGGGTTTCAGGCTCTGGCTGCTGCCGGTTCAGGTTCGGTGGGGCCCTCTGGTGTTGGGGTTGCAAGTACTGGATTCAGTGCTGGCAATGGGTCTGGTGTTGGTTGTTCTGCCAGTTTTGGTTTTGGGGCTGGCTCTGTCTGGGTCTCTGGGACTGGATCCACTACTGCTGTTGCAGACGTTGGCATGGGGTCTGGTTCCATCACCTCTGACCGGGTCCTGGTAGAAGTTTCCAGAACAGAGCTAGGCATGACGGCTTGCTTAGCCTGGCTGCGGGTGACCATTCCCATGCTCTTGGCTAGCTTCACATGATTGTTCAAGTCTTTCCCCAACAGCATGGGGATGGGATAATCATCATAGACTGCAAAAGTCCACGTTCCTGACCAGCTCTTGTACTGGACAGGCAACTTGGCTGTAGGCAAATTGAAAGAGTTGGACTTGAAGGATTGAATTGTCACTTGGATCTCTGGTTCGATTAAATTGGGGTCCACTAAGGAAGCATGGATAGCCGACACTTGTGCTCTGGTGTCCCTCCACGCGGTGACCTTCTTCCTGCCCACACTCACAGTTTCCCTCCGCTCCAAGGGTATCTGGGAGGTATCTGGGCCTAAAGACCTCTGGTGTGATTCCGGTGCAATGAACTGTAATCTCTTGGGGTTCTTGGGGCAGTTGGCCTTCACATGCCCCGGCTCGTTACATTTAAAACATCGTCCAGCTGACGGATCACTGGGGCAATGTGGGTTGCTGGAGAACGGTGTGGCAGGATGATATGGTGTCTGGAGTACTCCTTGGTGTGTAGTTGGGGCCTTGGGCTGCCCCCAGTAATAGGGTGTGGTCTGAGGGTGTCCCTTCTGGTATCCACTCCAACTACGACCAGGGTTCTTCCTCTCTCCTCCCTCCACCCATTTTGTTCTGGCTTGCCCCGCCTCTCTGGAGCTCTGGAACTGCTCGTATCGATCAGCATAAGAAGCAAGACTTTCTGCTGAGTCCATTTCCTTATCCCTTAAACACTGTTTTATTTCCTCCTTGGACATATTCAGGAATTGCTCCTGAGCTATCAAATCACACATTCCGTTAAAGCTAGTGACACCCCTTCCTTGGGCCCATTTATCTAACAGATCCTTCATCTGGTTTAGATAAGCCACATTACTTAGTCCAGGCCCTCTCTTAAGGGTTTGAAATTTTACTCTGTACGTTTCAGATGTAATTTGAAATTGCTTTAAAACCAAATCCTTGAACTTATTATAGTCAGAAGCCTCATCAATAGGCATCTTATTGAATATGTCCAGAGCTCTTCCAGTCAATTTTAGACCAATGTGGTCATCTTGTGAGCTTCAGGAATTTTATGGAGAATGCACAGTCTCTCAAAGGTGAGAAAATATTCAGCAATATCACTGGATTATACTGTGGACATAGTCGCTCCCATTTGTGGATTGTTGGGGAAGGATTGTTAGGGTTATCCAGTAGATTCCGCTCAGCCCTTACCTACTCCATCTCCAGTGCATGCTTCCTCTCTTTTTCCTTCTCCTCCATTTCTTTGTCCTTTGCCTCCATAGCTCTCCTGTGGGCAGCCTCCAGGGCTTTTTCTGCCTCTTTCACTGCCTCCAGTCTGGTTAACTCCAATTTGTGTTGTGCCTTGGTTTCTGTCATGTTAGCCTCTCTGTTTTTAACTAACTTTACACATGAGATTTAGAAATAAAACAAACAAACAAACAAAAATTGGCTTGTCAAAAAAAATATATATATATATATATATATAGGTTGTGCTGTAACTGGATTCCTATGTTCTCTGATAGTGATTATCAGCCTACAGAAAAATCCTTTAAAAAAAAACTAACACCTTTGTCTCCAGGCAAATAGACAGAAAACCCCTCTAGTTGCTCTTAGGTTAAAAAAAAATCAACTTCAGGTCTGTGAAGACTTGTGAATTTCCCTGCAGGAGGTTAACTACCCTGCCTTTAGGTAGAGAAAACTCCAGCTCACAAAAGACAATTCCCTTTTGTCTCTGCTCTGGCCCCCAAGCAGAGACAAAAAACTCTAACTGCTTTCAGCTTAAAACCTGCTTTCCAGCCCAAAGGAAAAGAAATGTCCTTTTTTTAAAAATCTGTGCTTCTGGTTCAAAAAATCTCAAATTGATCGCAAAATGATTTCAAGTTAATCCCACCACTCTGCCACCATGTCAAGGTTCCTTCCCCACTCTGAACTCTAGGGTACAGATGTGGGGACCTGCATGAAAAACCCCCTAAGCTTATTTTTACCAGCTTAGGTTAAAACTTCCCCAAGGTACAAACTATTTTACCTTTTGCGCCTGGACTTTATTGCTGCCACCACCAAGCATCTAACAAATATATAACAGGGAAAGAGCCCACTTGGAAATGTCTTTCTCCCCAAAATCCCCCCAAACCCTACACCCCCTTTCCTGGGGAAGGCTTGATAAAAAGGTGAACACAGACCTTTGCGTAGGTGAACACAGACCCAAACCCTTGGATCTTGAGGGCAATGAAAAAGCAATCAGGTTCTTAAAAGAAGAATTTTAATTGAAGAAAAAGTAAAAGAATCACCTCTGTAAAATCAGGATCGTAAATACCTTACAGGGTAATCAGATTCAAAGCATAGAGAATCCCTCTAGGCAAAATCTTAAGTTACAAAAAGACACAAAAACAGGAATCTACATTCCATTCAGCACAACTTATTTTATCAGCCATTTAAACAAAACAGAATCTAATGCATATCTAACTGGATTGCTTATTAGCCCTTTACAAGAGTTCTGACCTGCATTCCTGCTCTAGTC
This sequence comes from Eretmochelys imbricata, assembly GCF_965152235.1. Lineage (NCBI taxonomy): Eukaryota > Metazoa > Chordata > Testudines > Cheloniidae > Eretmochelys > Eretmochelys imbricata. The sequence continues at coordinate 113,125,351 of NC_135575.1, read as the reverse complement.
CCAGCAAAAGCAACACACAGACAGAGAGAACACTTTGTTCTCACCCCCACTCCAGCTTTGAAAGTATCTTGTCTCCTCATTGGTCATTCTGGTCATGTGCCAGCAAGGTTATCTTTAGCTTCTTAACCCTATACAGGTGAAAGGGTTTTTTCCTCTGGCCAGGAGGGATTTAAAAGTGGTTAGCCTTCCCTTTATATTTATGACACCAACAGTGCCTAAATATTGGATTTAGGTGCCTAAATCCTCCTTGTGAATCTACCTTATAGTATAGCTAATCTTCTTACCTCTCTGAACAATAAATTTGTATGTACAATGTAAGTAAACTGTCATAAAAGCGCCACGTGGCATACAAACACAGTGAGGTGACTATAGGGAATTATTCTGGTGATGCATCAAACCTGGAGAAAATGTTTTTTAAAAAATCAGCAAAATCACTTTAATTTGTTGACTGGTTATTTAAGTGAATGGACAGTAATTTAAGTATTTAAGTAATTTAAGTAAAAGACAGTAATTTCTCCTGAGTCACTTCACAGGCGAATTTTCAGTACTCCTGACAAGACAAAATAGGCATTGATAATCCTGGCAGCCTAACTCTAATCTGAAATTAGTTTACACTGGGGGGAAAAAAGGTTTAGAAAATGTTAGAACAAATAGTCTGGTGTTTTTAAACTTTCCTTTCTACCCAGAGGAACCAATGTAGCCTTCTTGTGGTGAATAAACATTGAATAGTTATTGAAAATATATTTTTAAGAATGTAAAACAAAATCCCTGCCAAATGAATTTCAAACATCTGGAGTCTGATGTATGCTTGAGCTCTCCTATACCATGATAGGTGCGGGGGGCTTCAAATGTATTAATAAATTGAATGGCTTGACAGACAACACAACAAAGTGCGCAGTGCGGCTTCCATTTTAGTCAATGGGAGTTTTGCCACTCACTTTAATAGGAATAGGATTGGGCCTAGAGATCACGACCAATTGGCAGATATAATTCAATGCTACCTAAAGTTGAACTGATTGAAAATACTTCTTACCTTTAACCAAACCAAGGGGTAGTATATCAAATTTGTGCTGTTGTTCTGAGCTAACTGAAACTGATCAGTTGTGAGGTATATCAATCTAGTTTACAGACGCAAATGTGTCTGCATAATCTCTTCTACATTTTGTGCAATAATACAAGTCAATTAGGTTGGAAGTCAGAGAGGAAGTGATTCCCCACAAGAGCAGCAGAGGGGAAAAGGAGCCCCCCAGGGGTCCAGGACAGGCATTTCAGCAGAGAGGCCAGAAATGAATGGACAGGGATACTGAACTACCTTCCCACATAGAGATCAAGGTTTAGGCACATTTACAGGGTACAGTGAAGAAGTTTGCACTGCTACAGTTTTTGCTGAGTCAGTCCCCTGGGCAAAAAAGGACATCTGCTTCCAGTGCTATTAATCCAACTTTTTTCCTGGGCATTTACAATTAAACAGACAAATGTAAAAGGAAATTAAGTTCTTCATCTTTCTCTTCCATCTTATTCTATGCATACTATTCAGAGTAGCAGCATTTTTCCATGCCAGGCATTTATATTAGTTGGTTTATAAACAGAGTTAATACTTTACAAATTACTTTCTACTATAATTCTTTGAAACAGTAAATAAAAAACAGCACTCTCAATTATACATATTCATGCTATTCCTTCTCACTGCTGTTCAGCCTTCTTTGTAGGGGGAAAAATTTGTTTAGACTTCCACTTATCAAGATCATGTTTCCTTGAAATGCTAGAAGATCATAACTACCTAGAAGGCAGAAATCTTCCCGTTGAACAAGAAAGGTTAGATGAGGTTAAAAAAATGCTTTTAATGATGTTGGTTTTTTTCTTGGTAACGGTTGCTATGTAAAGTATTCTGATTTGATGCCATCAATTATAATGAGTGAATATTTCAGGATTATTACACTATGTTAACAAAAGAATAATGCAGCAGCTCAACATTCAAACAAAAAGAGACAATAGGGAGCTAAAATTACAAGGAAAGCATATATATATAAAGAATAGAACACACTTTGGGCTTTGTTTCAATGTCTCTTATGGAGCAGCCATTGCCAAATGATAAACAGGAGTACCAAGAAACAGAAACCATAAGGCTGGCTTCAAGAAGCTGATAAGATATGGAATGTATTATTTACAAACTGATAGTCATACACCTCATAAAAGCAAAAGCCTTTTCTTGCTTATGGAAAAGCCTCAATCCCCCCCTACCTAATACCATAATATCCATTGGCCTGTGGAAGTTCGTATAAAAATCCTCTACATAAAAACATTTTTTGTTCTTCAGCCGCTGCGTGTGCATGTTCTGCTGATAGCAGCCCTGACTTCCCCACACTTTCCCAGAATGCACTTTTATAAATGCTTAAACAGTGTGGCAGATGTACACACAAAGGAAATGTGGCTACATTTGATAGGGAGGTTACAATTCAAACCACCTTTGTTGTAACGAGGTCTGATGAGCATGATACAACAAATTAGAAAAACATGTGTATGTAATTTGAGCAGGATCTAAAAAATTCACAGGCTTGGTTTTTAATCTTGTTTGAACCTCTTCAGTATAAGGATGAAAAATCTGATGAGTAAGCTTTCTTCTAGGATTTTTGAAATGGCCTAGTACTGGCTGGACTAGAAATGCTGTAAAAATAAACCCTCAGACTATATTTTGGTTTTTAGTTCCATTCTAGAACCAAGGAAGTGAAGAGGTGTGAAAATAAAATATTAACTAAACTATTCTGAACCTAAGAGAAGATTTTATTTAGGTTTGGTTTAAAATGTTGGTGAAAGTTCTGGCCAGTTTTCACTCTTATCCAAATCATTCACCCACCCATACTTTCATGTTAGCATCTTTCAGATCACCTTATGCTCTTTCTGATTCTGCATTTCAGAAGCATAATAATATTTAATCGTGTTTTGGGAACATCTTACATCTAACTATTTTCATCATGACTGAATATTCACCAACTGCTAATTTATCTACAAGGCTTGTTTCCTTGAAGAAAACAAATAAAATAGCCTTGGACCTCACTGGCTACTTGAACTGGTTTAGTACATCTTGCAGTCTGAAATAGCCTCTCTTTCTTGACCACTTCATAGTGCTGAGTTTCCAAAATGTAAGGGTAACTGAGACCCTGTAGTATCGGTATTGTAGTCTTCATACTTTCTCCTTTAGCTCATCAGTCAGACCTTGAAAGTCTCTGAAAGTTTCCTATAATTAATGTCTTGGCATTTCTATCTTTCACTTCAGTCCAAACAGTTTGTGTTGGCATCCAATTTGCAAATGTCATTTCTTTCTTCTGATATATTCTTCTTTATACATATTATAATGCATGCCCTAGTCCCCTTGAATCAGTCCTTTCTATGGGCTTTATATTTTATATCCCAGGTCCTTTTCAGTTTAAGCTAAATGTCATTTCTATGAATCACATTACATATCACTTTTTAAAAATATGCACTCAAGACTTGCAGTTGCGCTTACAATATTCCCATTATTGCTTTTTGTATTATCTGTAAAGAAACAACATTTCAAAATACTTTGGATCCCTTTTTATAAGACACCATCATGTTTTCCATCGTATTCTTTGTTACTTTTCCCCTCATTAAACATCTCTTCTTTAACAATATTTACCCACCATCAATTTCCTTCTCTCTCTTCTTTTCCCATTCAGATGCAGCTCCTGTTCAATGGCTTTCAGCTTCCACCTATGGCTGGCAGTGGCATCAAAGCTGAATGCACTACTTCTCTACTTTGTATCTTCTTTCCCACAGTCTCCAGAGGAGATGTCTGAACCTCATGTCTAAAACCACAGATCTCCACTCTTTTGTCCTTTATACCCAGAGATACATTAACTGTATTCTCTTGCCATCTAAATTATCTTATCACTGAGCTGTCTAGGCCTCTCTTTAATATAACAGTTTCATTTCACAGCAAGTACTGCACTTTCCCTGTCAGCTCTTTAATTATGACATCAGTAAAGTTGTTAGAGGCTGGGAGGGGGGAAGAGACTGTGTTTTTCCTTTAGGCAAAGAAAAAAAAATCCTGCAAGAATAAAAAAAAATGAAATAAACAAATCTATTTGCTAACAGGGCAATCTCAAAAAAACGATTTCTATCACCTGCTAGATTCTGAGAGTCAGAGGCTCAGGAAAGATGCAATATCTTCAGTGGTGTCTTAGTACCGCTAATTATCCTGGCTCTGTCTGCAATCTCCTAGCACTTGTAATCACTCTATAGAAATAGGAGGCACAGCCTCTTTTCAGGATACCCTAATATCTTAAACAAAAATGTCTCATTACTCATCTATGTACGCACCTTACAAATTCCATATTCCTTTTCTGAGAAGAGCTTTCCATTTAAAAAACGGTCCCCCTTGCCTGGTTCTCTGCTTATTTAAGTTCTCAACCTGAATCTCATTATCTACAGAAAGAGCTATTACCATGGGCCACATCCTCGGCTGGTTTAAATTGTTGTAGCTCCACGCTTCAGTGTAATTGATGGAGCTATGCTGATCTATACCAGCTGAGGACTGAGGCACCAGATTTCTAAATGTGCAGAGATTTGACACCCTAGTCCTCCGAGATACTGAGTTCATAAAGTAGGTTAATATGCAAATTTAATCACACTCTCTCTTGTGACTTGTCCTAATACTTTTCTAATAAAAATTTCCAGATTATGATGCATGGATTCTAATCTTAGATGAATGGTGTGCTTTGCTGTTTATTTTTGAAAATCTGTACCTTTGCTTCCATGCGTAAGACCAGTAAAAGATGTTACTAGAGATGTTGTAATGCACACAAACATCTGAGATTACATTACATTGTGGCGCTTTTACTTTATTCAGTCTACTGCAATAAACTATTTCCTAGACTTTCTGCAGCTATATCAGAAATCCTCTTAATTTCCTGCCTTTTGGGTAGTGTTGTATGCTGTTAAACAATTGCTGCATTTCAGTTGAGGGTGAAACAATTCATACTATATGTTGAGTAAAATTCAGGCTCACTACAAGAATGAGGTGCATGTAAATATATCAAAAGATGTGTTAACGTACACTTGTACGTATGCATTAATGTATTCCAGCAATGTCCCCATGTGTGTGAGAAAGAGACTATGCCTAGCTACTATTGCTAGGTCAGAAGGTGTGTATTCACTGATACTTACTTATGAACCCTACGTCCTACCCCAGAATGCCCATCTCTGCCTTCCCTGGGTTGAATGATTATTATAACATGTTTTAAAATCATATTTCAACAGATTTTATTGAAGGAAAACTGACTTCAGTAATACAAAGGTATAAATAGATGTAGCTGGGATGGAGGAGGACTCACTATTTCATGAGAAACTGACATTCTATAGGTTTCAGAGTGGTAGCCATGTTAGTCTGTATCAGCAAAAACAACAAGGAGTCCTTGTGGCACTTTAGTGACTAACAGATGTATTAGGGCATAAGCTTTTGTGGGCTAAAACCTATTTCATCAGATGCATGGAGTGAAAAATGCAGTAAGGAGAATATATATTATAGCACATAAAAAGATGGGAGTTGCCTTACCAAGTGGAGGGGTCAATGCTAACGAGCCAATTCAATTAAGGTGGAAGTGGCCTATTCGCAACAGTTGACAAGAAGGGGAGAATACCAAGGGAGGGAAAATTACTTTTGTAGTGCTAACGAGGCCAATGCAATCAAGGTGGGCCATTTCTAACAGTAGACAAGAAGGTGTGAGTACGATCAGGGGCATGTTCACCTGCACATCTACCAATGTGATATATGCCATCATGTGCCAGCAATGCCCCTCTGCCATGTACATTGACCAAACCGGACAGTCTCTACGCAAAAGAATAAATGGACACAAATCAGACATCAAGAATTGTAACTTTCAAAAACCAGTAGGAGAACACTTCAGTCTCCCTGGACACTCAATAACAGACTTAAGAGTGGCTATTCTTCAACAGAAAAACTTCAAAAACTTTCAACGAGAAACTGCAGAACTGGAATTAATTTGCAAATTGGACACCATCAAATTAGGCCTGAATAAAGATTGGGAGTGGATGGGTCACTACAAAAAGTAATTTTCCCTCTACTGATACTCACCCCTTCTTGTCAACTGTTGAGAATAGGCCACTTCCACCTTAATTTAATTGGCTCGTTAGCACTGACTGCCTACTTGGTAAAGCAACTCCTGTCTTTTCATGTGCTATCGTATATATTCTGCTTACTGTATTTTTCACTCCATGTATCTGATGAAGTGGGTTTTAGCCCACGAAAGCTTATGCCCAAATACATTTGTTAGTTACTGAAGTGCCACAAGGACTCCTCGTGGTTTTTGCTGACATTCTATAGCTGTCCATCTGAGCATTCACAGAATATAGTACGATGTACAAGTCTTGAAAATTATAAGCCAAATCCTGAAGTTCTAACTGAATCTTTAATGGGAGTTTAGACTCCAAACATCTGTTCTAATAATTAAGCTAAAAAAGTGACTCTCTCTTTCCTAACTACCTCTTCACGATTCTATGATTTGGGTGGAGGCCATTCATAAAACAGAATTCAAAAAGTCACTATCAGCCTAGCCTTTTAGCACATCTCTTACAAACCCTGCAGCCACATGTGAGAAGTGAACTTTGAACATTTAATGAAGTGAAACCGTAGTACATTTTAGCGTCTTCAAAGGCAGAGAGCAGGTTTTGAAAGCTGAGGTCTTTTAATATCCTTTATTTATTATTTAAATTCTTTTTTTTTTTTGAAGTTACACTTCTGTAGGCTTTTGCCTGATTATGATCTTTACTGTTTGAGAATTTTACTATAGAACTATTTTCAATTTTACTTTAATAAAATATTTCTTTAAAATAAAGCCTAAAAAAAAGTGGACAATAGATAGGGATCTTTAAGGTCAAACACAAATGGCTTTATGATGGCAGTAATATAAAACTATACACGCTTTTTAAAGAGAAACTAACCATGCTAAGAAAATAAATGACTAAAATAAAAAATTGTAAGCACATTCTAAACACAATGGTACTTTGACCTATTTAACCCTACAGATGTTGAATCTCGTACACATAGCTTGAAATGCACAGCTCAAATTCAGAACAGAGTGTGTAAGGTGGTTTTGCCCCTTACAATAACATACCCTCTTAGACCTGGCACTGTCAGGATTTAGTTGCTGTACATGTGCCTACCTTAAGAAATTTAGGCACTTAGGGGACTTCACAGCTAGGAATTTAGGCGTCTAGGGACTTTCAGTGCCTATAACGTTAGGCAGCAGCTGAGCAGTGGTATTATGAATGCCAATGTTGCCTCAGTGTTGGATTTAGGCACTCAAGTCCCTTTTCAAACAGCACTATGTTCACACACACTAGGGAACTTGTAATGCATGCCAGCAGCGTCCACACCGGCTAATTCGTGCGTGACACACTACTGTGTGTAAAATTTACACCTCTCATGTGCAGACTAAAGCACTGTGTACACAAACCCTCTGGAAGTGTTAGTGTGCATCAGGTTGTTTGAAGGCCAGAAGAGGGGGTTCAGGAAAGATTTCTTTCAGGATGGGGTCCCCATCAAATATATGTTGTAGTTGTTTGATGATACCCCGTATGGGTTCCAGTGGGGGTTGGTAAGTCACAACTAGGGGTGTGTGGTCAGAGGGGGGTATTGAAGCAGGTTCTCTCTGGGTATTTGGGTGGCCCATTTCATGATGAGATCCATTCTGATGCAGTGTCCTTGTTTGGTGAGGGTGGTTTTAAGTGGGTGAAGGACAGTGAGAATTTATCAAACCAGTGAACTAACAGTATTTCTCTCTGGTCTGGAAGTAGCTGTATTAAATGAAACAGACCTCAGAAGGCTGCAGGTGGTAGAAATGAGTGTTCTTCAAAAGATGGTGGGAGTAAAGTGGAATGATTTTAAGACAAATGAAGAAGTTAGAAGATGAGTAGGTTGTGATATCGGGGTACAGGACTGGATACAATCAAAAAGATTCTGATGGTGGGGACACTGCAGAAGAAAAAAAGATGATAGGATGCTAAAAAAATAATGAAAATGCAACCAAGGTCATTCCAACTTGGAGGCCCACCACAGACTAGAGGCAGGATATCATATGCGGCGAGTTGACCAGGCTGGGCTTAACGGGGGAATAAGTCATGGACAGGAATAAATGGCAATGCTGTATTTCTCTCTGTATCTGCAAAAATGCTCTGGGATGAAACAGAAGTCCCTAGTGGTCTCAATGGAGTCTGTCTTTTATGGGTTATAGAAAGCTGCCCTTGGAGTAGGGCTTTTATTGGTGGCGGGTTGTTTATGGGGGGGTTGATTTTCTGAGCATCCTAATAAATTTAGATACACAAGACTAATAATCAGAGGGGTAGCCGTGTTAGTCTGTATCCACAAAAACAACAAGGAGTCCAGTGGCACCTTAAATAAATATCTTAGTCTTTAAGGTGCCACGAGACTAATAATACAACATTGAATACTGAGTGAGTGAGTGTGTGTGTGTGATAGATGGTGGTGTATGGTTTAAAGATTTTATTAGCAGGAGTTTGGGATGTGTGCACCGGTGTGGGAACCATGAGAGAGCTATGCTGGTAGTCCCAAACCAATGTCAATAAGAATGTTACTCCAAAACACCCCATCATTTATTGTGTATAAATCATGTATGTTACAGAGAAATGAGGATATTGAAAGAATGTTTTATAGGGTTTTGAAAAATCAAATAGCCCTATCTTTCATAACTCCGCCTGTAATTCTTAGTTTTCATGAGTCCAACTGTACAAGGCTCTGAGGGCATATAAAACTTCTTAAAATGACTTTTTCTACACTTAAAAATGTCACCACTTTAAAAATCTGATTTCTAGCCCTTCCCAGGTTAGAAAGCAAGTGCTGGGTCCATTTAAGAAACTGGGAATCTCCCCTTCCATGTAGTAAAAAGTTTCTCTTTCAAGCTCTACCGGACCACTTGATATGAGACTTTAAAACATTGCAACCATAATATCTAGGTAGGAAAAGTGTCACTGACCTGAGACAATGCCTATCTGGGCAGATTTGATTTCTAGGGAGGGATGAGGGGATTCCACATTCTCTGTGGCAAACTGACATTTTTAAAAGGCAGCTGTTTGAGCTTCTTAGGGATTTGGAAAGTTAGAATGAGAGTTTCTGGAAGATAAATTGGGGGTAGAGAGAGCAGGTAAGGCAGAGAAAGGTACATAGTAGTTAACCTGCAGTGGTGTCTGATTAATTGAATCATATGGATCTCACCTCGACCTATGTGTCCTGTGGGGGTATTTTTTATTTTTATAGATATATGTGACATTTATCAATATAAACAGTATGGACAACCACATACTGATTAGAACCATGATGCCAAAAATCATGGCCAAATGTGTATAATTACAATACTCCTTCCCTATTGCAGTAAAGAATATTGTTTGCTTTGGTCCTTTCCTCAGAGGCAGGACTACATAATAACTAGACCATTCCTGGCAGGTGTTTGTCTAACTTGTTCTTAAAATCCTCCAATGACAAAGATTCCACAGCCTCCTTAGGCAATTTGTTCCAGTGGTTAACCACTGGAACACAGTTAGGAAGTTTTTCCTCATGTCCAACCTAAACCACCCTTGCTGCAATTTAAGCCCATTGCTTCTTGTCCTATCCTCAGAGGTAAACAAGAACAATTTTCCTCCCCCCTCCTTGTGACAACCTTTTATGTATTTGAAAACTGTTATCATGTCGTCCCTCAGTCTTCTCTTCTCCAGACTAAACGAGCCCAATTTTTTCAATCTTCCCTCATAGGTCATGTCTTCTCAACATTTAATCATTTTTGTTGCCCTTCTCTGGATTTTCTCCAGTTCGTCCACATCTTTTCTGAAATGTGGAGCCCAGAACTGAACACAATACTCCAATTGAGTTCTTATCAGTGCAGAGTAGAAGGGAAGAATTACTTCTTGTGTCTTGCTTACAACAATCCTGCTAATATATCCCAGAATGATGTTTGCAAGGGGGCGGGGAGGGGTGGGTTGGCAACAGTTTTACACTGTTGACTCATATTTAGCTTGTGGTCCACTATGACCCGCAGATCCATTTCCGCAGTACTGCTTCCTAGGCAGTCATTTCCCATTTTCTACATGTGCAAACGATTTTTCCTTCCTCAGTGGAGTACTTTGCATTTGTCCTTAGTGAATTTCATTCTATTTTCTTCAGACCATTTCTGCAGTTTGTCCAGATCATTTTGAATTTTAATCCTAGCCTCCAAAGCTCTTGCAACCCCTCCAAGCTTGGTGTCATCCGCAAACTTTATAAGTGTACTCTCTCTGCCATTATCTAAATAATTGATGAAGATATTGAACAGAACTGGACCCAGGACCAATCCTTGCGGGACTCCACTAGATATGTCCTTCCAGCTTGACCCATAACTACTCTCCGGAAATAGTTTTCCAACCAGTTATGCACCCACCTTATAGCAGCTCCACCTAGATTGTATTTCTGTAGTTTGTTTATGAGAAGGTAGTTTGAGATAGTATCAAAAACCTTACTAAAGTCAAGGTAGACCACATCTACCGCTTCCCCCATCCAAAAGTCTTGTTACACTGTCAAAGAAAGCTATCAGATGAATGCATCCGATGAAGTGAGCTGTAGCTCACGGAAGCTTATGCTCAAATAAATTTGTTAGTCTCTAAGGTGCCACAAGTACTCCTTTTCTATCAGGTTGGTTTGACATAATTTGTTCTTGACAAATCCATGCTGACTGTTACTTATCATCTTATTATCTTCTAGGTATTTGCAAACTGTTTGATTATTTGATTGTTTGATTATTCACTCCATTATCTTTCTGGGTACTGAAGTTAAGCTGACTGGTCCTTATTCCCCTTTTTATAGATTGGCACTATATTTGCCCTCTTCCAGTCTTCTGGAATCTCTCCTGTCTTCCATGACTTTTTGAAGATAATCGCTAATGGTTTAGACATCTACTCAGTCAACTCCTTGAGCATTCTAGGATGTATTTCATCAGCCCCTGACAACTTGAAGACATCTAAATTGCCTAAGTAATTTTTAACTTGTTCTTTCCCTATGTTAGTCTCTGATCCTACCTCATATTCGCTATGTTAGACATCCAATCACTACTAACCTTTTTGGTGAAAACTGAAAAAAAAAAAAAAAGTCAGTCAGTATTTCTGCCATTTCCACATTTCTGTTATTGTCTTTCCCCGCTCATTAAGTAATAGACCTACTCTGTCCTTGGTCTTCCTCTCACTTGCTTGACAGCTGCAAGATGCCTCCCTTTGGAATCTATTTTCCAGCATGATACTATTATTGTATGAATGCCTGTGGTTTCTCTTTGTGGCCTCTTGCTGACATCATTGCTTATTTAGTTCTTATATCATGCTAATAACCATGGCATGTGAGCACCTGTCAGTGGTGCTTTAAGTAACATGACTTGCATCTGTCACATAAGGGCTTTTCTTCCTTTTACCCCTTTATTTCACCAGGAATAAAATTATATGTGGATTTTTATTATTAATAATTTTATGCTGAACTCTGTCATCCACAGAGTGGAAAGTGATGAAGCTTGTATTGATTCTTAGATCTTGCAGGAGTTCTTTCCACAGTTTTGAACCAGCCCTTGAAAAGATTCGGTCTCCTGAACAAATAAGCTTTACCTTTGTGGTGGACCAGTCCATTGGTCCAGGGGAATAGAGCTGTTGATGGCAGTACCCTTCTCCCAACCTCTCCCCAGTAACTTTGAGGTTATTTCTTGGTATCCTGATCAGACCATTCAGCAATTTAAAGATAAAGCTCAAGATTATGAACTTGATTTGGTACTACATATGGAGTCAGTGTAGTGAACAGAGAACAGGTTTGATGTGTTCATGGCAGCCAATGTTACTGAGAACCACAATGTTCTAAATTGGTTATCATTTGCTCAGGGCTGACCATTCCATGCCCAACTAGACTGTGTATCACTGAGGCCAGGTCATCTATCACCTGCCAGCATGGAATGCAGTCTACCATCCAGCAGTTTGGGTGATCTAACCAAGAACTGTAAAGCTCAGCTGCTTTAACCTTCTGTTGTTTATTTCCCTGTATCACTGTAGATAGGCTACTAACTAAATTTCTGTGAAATCTGCAGTTTCCCTTGACTTCCATGAAACCTTATATTTTTCATAGTCAATTTCAAATTGACTACAACACTAACAAACTAAGCAAACATGCAAAACTTTTCATAGATTTTTAAGGCCAGAAGGATCCATTATGATCATCTGGTCTGATCTGCATAGCACAAGCCATAGAACTTCACCCAGTAATTTCACTATCAAGCCCATAACTTCTATTTGATCAATAGCATATCTTTTAGAATGCCATTCTGTCTTGATTTGAAGACTTCCAGTGATGGGGAATCTACCACATCCCTAGGTAACTTGTTCTAATGGTTGATTAAACTCTCTGTTGAACAAAAAATGCACCTTATTTGTAGTCTGAATTTACCTACTTCAGCTTCCTGACATTGGATCTTCTTATGCGTTTTTCAGCTAGATTATGTCCCTGTCAAATGTTTTCCCCATGTAGATTCTTGTAGACTGTGGTCAAGTCACCTCTTACTGTGTATTTTAGGTAAATATTGAACAAATGAGTATCTCTTGAGCTGTTCTAAATTACTCTGGGCCCAAATCAGTCCTCATCTGGTCAAGGATCAGAAGAGTGGTAATGTGGCTTAGAGCCAACTTTCTACCACCCTCCCCTTGATTCTTCACCACAGATCAGTGCAACCCTAAGGATCATGCCCCTAGAGTAACAAATTCAAAATCCCATTTCCAGTTTCAAATTTCCTCCACATTCTCCTTCAGGTTTTGCTGCACTTTCATGGGTAGTATAAGAAATCTGAGTAGTACTATTGATTTTTAGGGGGCCTGCTCAAAGTAACTTAATATTCACTGTGAGTCAGTGTAGCAGAGTGCAGCCCTAATGTACTCACCAGCACTATCAAAACAGAAAGTCATGCTCCATACTTATGTGGTTTTCTTTGCTTAGTGCAGAATCAGTTTTGTCTCTTGTGGACTGAAATGTGAAGATGGCAAGACATGCTTCTCTGACATATGCACACATCACTAAACTTCCTGAAAACACCTGCTTTTATGTGTCTCTGTGTGTGTAAGGACAGTAGATCATTCTCAAAATGCCCATGCATGTTTTATAGTTCCATTATACAAATAGGTTGACCTTATATTTTCTCTTTTCAGACCTTCTATATTAGTAAGGTATTTTCCCATTGTGACAAAGCCAGCCTAACAAGATTATTAATAATAGGATTTATTAGCCTGTCAACTGAGCTCCGCTGGATAATCTTCATACTCTAACAAACTGATCATATTTGATTTCCTAACATGTCAGTAATGTTTTACTTGTGACACTGGACTTCAGAAAATTCTGAGGACAATTTAAACAGGAAAAACAACTCCATGTACCACTGCATTTATAAATGCCCAACTGTATACCTGGCTAAAAGGGGCAGTCAAAAGTGCTTTTCATTCTTACTGGTAATGAGTCTGTTAGAAGGATGTAGTATCAGAGTACTATCTGGGTAATTCTTAAAGGCAGCATAAGATATGTATTTCTATATTGCCAGCCCCAAATGTTATGAGCCAGACCCCAAAAAGTTAGAAGGACCCAAAATCATCATATTTTTAAATAAAAAAGTATTGAATCATGCTTTGTGGTTTTGAACTCCTTCTGTGTACACCGTATTGCAGGGTTTCTCATCCCGTGGGTCAGGACCCAAAATTGGGTTGCCAGAATGTTTCAAAAGTCGCGTGGCAATTCCCATGGCTCCTGTCCCACAGGGCTGGCTGGGTTCGCTTCCCTGCTCCAGGCACTGCAATCTCTGGGGTCCCAGCGCACTCAGGTTTGGCCCAGCCATCATAATGATGGGAATCCAAGTAGGCCAAATTTGAGTGATTGGCACTGCAACCCCATGAGCCAGGTCACAACTCCACTCTCACAAGTTTGGTCCAGTTGGTGGGGGCAGTAAACCTGAGTGGCGCTGAACCACAGAAGTTACAACACCCGGAGCAGAGAGCCAAGCCCCACAGCACAGGAGCTGCAGGAGCCACCACTGTGGGGTGAGTGCTGGGCAGGACCTTACCTCCCCTGAAAGCAGGATCCCATAGAAGCTGAGGGCAGGGCTGTAACCAGAGCAAGTGGGGCAGCCCCAGAGGGTGCAAAGCCATGGGGGTGGCTCAGGTCGGCCCCGCATGGCGTGGCTCGGGGAAGGTGAGCACTTCCACCTCCTGACTTACCTCAGTGGACTATAGGGTTGTCAACAGTCCCTTATTATAAGGGTTGTCCCTTATTGTTTCATCTCTGTACAACTAGATCAGAATTGCTGAGTGCTGCAAAAAAGCAGCAAGAAATACCCCAGTGAATGTAGGTGAGTAATGATGATTATTACCATTATTAATAATAATATTAATCAAGATGATGATAATATCGGGAGGATGTGTGGGGTGGGGTGCTAAGAGAACAGTCCCTTATTTTTGAAATATAATGTTGGCAACCTTGCAGGCCACCAAGCTTCTCTGGCTTGAAGGGGGGTGCAACCAAAAAATCTGGGGGGGGCACATGACCCCGTGTGACCCCCACCACCACACATCATTTCTGGTAGGGGCACAAATATGCTTGCTCACACAGAGCGCTAAAATGCCTGGTTACAAATCTGCCCCAGGACTTCAACCCTCAGACTGTTTACTGGATCACCACAGGCCATAATCATTTACAAATAGGTCCTGAGCCCAAAAAGGTTGAGAACCACTACCCTATTGTGCCTCATATCCATTAATAATGCTAGCTCTTACAAATTTATAGTGAGCAATGAGATTTTGCTCCCTAGAAGACCCAACCAAGATGAGGGCCCCCATGTACTCACCATTTCACAAACCTGGTAAGAGACAGTCCATGCCCCAAAGAGCATAGTGTCTAGTGAGTTTGCATAGTGGTGAGTTTCTGTTGTGGCAGCTGGAACTGGGACTCACCAAACTCCTTTTGTTAGTGCTACTACACATCCATTAGATTAGAACAACTCTTAATTGGTGACCATAGTGCAAGGGTCTATAGCATGTTAGCAGGCTCGGAGGCATTCCGTCACCTTTGAGAATTAGGTTTGCTCTCTGGAAATATGATACACTTATTAAATCAAGTTCTGTCTCTTTCTTAAGCTTCCACACAGTAGGGTCTTCTAGTTTGCAGATACAGGCAAAATCTGTTACGTTTTCTCAACCGCATTCAAATTGCCACATCCTGTTCTTAAAGGGACAGTTCTCATTAACCAACTGTTACTAATAAAAATACAACAGTAAAATATTAGTACAGCATCCAAATTCTCTTCTAAACAAGTTTTTCAATATAAAATCACCCCAACAACTACTGCAGCATCATTACCCTTATTTTTATATGCATAAAAAGTCGGTGTCACTCCCTCAACGGTCATCAGCAGACTTTAAACCCATAACCTACAGATCCACAGCACAGACCTTGTCTACTTCAAGTGGGAAGAGAGATGCCCTCACACTGGCAGAGAGGAGACTAACGAGCTCTTCTTGGCCTGTTCACCACTAACAAGGTGTAGCTGCAAGGCTTGTTCTGATGAGGGGTCAGGGGGGAGACTTAAAAGGGAAAACCTGCCACAGGAAGGGATGGTGAATAGGAAGAAGGCTGCCCTGCCTCAGACAGCTGAGACAGATCCAGTGAGAGGGAAACAGTGGAAGCCCTCCCCACTCCCAAAGCTGCATGACCTATCCTCAAAACAGTACACCCCAAGAGGAAGGGTGGAGGTGTAGACCCCATTCTAGACGAAGCCCAAAGGCCTGACCCAGAAAAGACTTCCTCATATCCAAGTCACCCTTGAAACTCTTTGTTTTCCTGTGGACTCCCCTTTCTCATAAGGAAAGGAAGAGGGAAGAGGACTTTTCTTTTGTTTTCTTGAAGAAATTACACACACACACACACACACACACACACACACTTGGGTGCCTGCTGAGCAATGGGAGAAGAAAGACATTATAAAGGACCAGAAGTGGGGTCTGTTCCCCACACCAATACAGGAGTAAATAGTAGGGGGGAAAGGGTGCTGTTATTCTCTCTGTGGACCAATCCATACAGAGTAACACAACACGCACTGCCTCATGGAGCAGGTCCTCAAGGAATCAATTCTGAAGCACTTAGAGAAGAGGAAAGTGATCAGGAACAGTCAGCATGGATTCACCAAGGGGAAGTCATGCCTGACTAATCTAATTGCCTTCTATGATGAGATAACTGGCTCTGTGGATGAGGGGAAAGTGGTGGACTTTGTCCTTGACTTTAGCAAAGGTTTTGACACGGTCTCCCACAGTATTCTTGCCAGCAAGTTAAAGAAGTATGGGCTGGATGAATGGACTATAAGGTGGATAGAAAGTTGGCTAGATTGTCGGGCTTACGTCTAGTTGGCAGCCGGTATCAAGTGGAGTGCCCCAAGGGTCGGTCCTCGGGCCAGTTTTCTTCAATATCTTCATAAATGATCTAGAGGATGGTGTGGATTGCACCCTCAGCAAGTTTGCAGATAACACTAAACTGGGAGGAGAGGTAGATATGCTGGAGGGTAGGGATAGGATACAGAGGGACCTAGACAAATTATAGGATTGGGCCAAAAGAAATCTGATGAGGTTCAACAAGGACAAGTGCAGAGTCCTGCACTTAGGACAGAAGAATCCCATGCACCGCTACAGACTAGGGACCGAATGGCTCGGCAGTAGTTCTGCAGAAAAGGACCGAAAGGGGTTACAGTGGACGAGAAGCTGGATATGAGTCAACAGTGTGCCCTTGTTGCCAAGAAGGCCAATGGCATTTTGGGATGTATAAGTAGGGGCATTGCCAGCAGATCGAGGGACTTGATCATTCCTCTCTATTCGACATTGGTGAGGCCTCATCTGGAGTACTGTGTCCAGTTTTAGGCCCCACGCTACAAGAAAGATGTTGAAAAATTGGAAAACGTCCAGCGGAGGGCAACAAAAATGATTAGGGGACTGGAGCACATGACTTATGAGGAGAGGCTGAGGGAACTGGGATTGTTTAGTCTGCGGAAGAGAAGAATGAGGGGGGATTTGATAGCTGCTTTCAACTACCTGAAAGAGGGTTCCAAAGAGGATGGATCTAGACTGTTCTCAGTGGTAGCAGATGACAGAACAAGGAGTAATGGTCTCAAGTTCCAGTGGGGCAGGCTTAGGTTGAATATTAGGAAAAACTTTTTCACTAGGAGAGTGGTGAAACACTGGAATGTGTTACCTAAGGAGGTGGTGGAATCTCCTTCCTTAGAAGTTTTTAAGGTCAGATTTGACAAAGCCCTGGCTGGGATGATTTAGTTGGGGACTGGTCCTGCTTTGAGCAGGGGGTTGGACTAGGTGACCTCCTGAGGTCCCTTCCAACCCTGATACTCTATGATTCTATTCTATGATTTTATGAGTGCGTTACACAAATATTTGTGAGATACCATTGGGCACCAGGATTCTTGGTTTCTGATTATAGGGACTGAACTCAGGACCTCTGGATGTGAAAGCATGACCTGCTACCATTTGACCTAAAACACTAGATCTCCTAGTGTGGAACTAGCATTAGAGTCATAAGCCACTATATGTGTCCTAGTTTAGAGGTTGGCACAGAACAGGTCACACAAGCACCTGAGATATTCCCCCTGAAACGTTGTGTGGCAAAATGGATGAGATGTTGCTCCATTATTTTAAAGAGCTGGGTTTTACTCTCTGCTCTGCCAGAAGTGATGTCATCCAAGCTCTCAGTTATCTTATCTGTTAAATTGAATGATAGTTCCTCCCCCCCAGCACCTCCCCGCCGCCGACCATAAAAATCTTGGCTCCTAATAAAGGTTATAGAATATAACAGAATATTAACAGAAGTCACCAAAAGAGCTGGGATTAGAACTGGTCTCTAGGCTTGCAGTTCAGTGTACCTTCCACTAGGCTACTGGGACATTGTGTGAGTGGGATACTTGCTTGTTATACCTCCCCAGTTTCCCTTTGCAAAAATCACAGAAAGGTTGCAGTTTACACATCATCACTAGTCTGCCTGTAACAAGGGTCAAAATTACATTATTCAGGACAGTTGGCAACAGTGATATTTCCTAGAGGCAAGCTTGTCATTTGCCCTTAGTTGGTTGCACAGGGAAATAAGGGCATGTGAGCTCCACCCAACCCCCTGGACAGCTTGCCTGAGCCAGTGCTCCAGGTTTGGAGAGAGAAGTTGGCTCTGCAGGGCTGCTACTCCCACCCCACCCTCCAGGACTGAGTGGGTAGAGAGGGGTGGTGAGTGATCCTAACAGACCAGCCAGCATTGCAGAGCTGACACAAGGGTTGGGGAGTATGGCTGCTCTGTGAAGGGAAGCAGTTGTGATTTGCTGCCACTGCTTTAAGGTAGCACAGCCCCACAGGGTTAAAAATTGAGTCTTGTTCTAGCCCAGTGGTGCAAGTAAGCCTGTATGGTCAGGTATGCTGTACCATTAAGATATTTATTGCTGGTACACCATACAGTGTACACCATACATTTTCAAAAATTAATTGTAGAGCCCTGCGCGGATACAAATTTATACCCGTGGATGCAGATATCGCTGGATAGACATTGGTATCTGCTGAACTGCAGGTCTCTCCTGGGAACCGCAGCAGCGAAAGGAGCAGAAAGTGAGGTCACTGCTCCCAGGAGTCAGCACCCCGCACCGGCAGCTCCTCCGGCACAACTGTACTGGCCCCAGCCCTGGCCTCTGGCGGGGCTGTACAGACCCCAGACAGGAGACGCATCTGCGTGGAAAGGCTGGGGGCAGTACAGCCACGCTGGAGGGGTTTGCCAGTGCGGGGTGCTGGATCCTGGGAGCAGTGGCCCCACGTTCTGCTCTTTTTGCTGCTGCGGTTCCCAGGAGAGCCCTGTGGTTCAGCGGATACCGATTTCTGTCCGCGGATATCCACATCTGCGGGTATAAACTTGTATCTGCGCAGGGCTCTAGTCACAGAACATTTTTTGTGAGCGAGGGTGGAGTCGGGGGTTCAGTACCGTATCGATAAGAGTTAAAATCTACTTGCACCATTGAGTAGGCCCATGTCTACCCCTGGATACTGACGCATGATTCATATTGAGGTCAGTATTTTTGAGTCTTTACAAGTAGTTTGTGAAGAAAAACCTTATGTAACCTGAGTTGAATCATCTTATAAAAAATGGATGGACAAAACTGGCATCCAGTCTTTATAGTCAGCTTGTGAAGATGCTGGAAGTCTGCTGGTTCCAGCACTGCCACCAAGCCAGAAGACAGGAAAGCACCCTTTCAATGTTGATATGACTGCTTGGCTATCAGACTGCAACCCAGAAAGCCATTTTGCAAATGCTTCAATGGCACAATGTGAAACCAACCAAAGGCATTCTGTCACACCCCATGGTCTTCCATACTCTCATACTAGATGGGCACAGATATAGAGTGCCTTTCATCCCAAAGGACCCCAAAGCATCTAAATCTGGAGGACCCATCTAAGATTCTGCACAAGCAAACTCCCATCAACTTCAGAACTGGCCTTTTATGCATCAAACTCCTTTGAAGTGGAGAGTGACATTTATCTGGGGCAAAGCATGCAGAAAACCAATGGGAAAACTGGAAACTTTAGCCAAAGAAAATGGGACAGATCCCCTTATAGAAAGTCTGTATAGCGCAAATAGAACCTTGGATTTTAAAATCCCATTTCTAAAAGTAAACATGCAATACCGGTACAGTAATTGTGATTTTGAGCACCACTGCTTTGCAAAATGCTGAATGGTAAATTAACGAGCCTGTACGCTAATGGATTTGCACAATAGGAATTTAGGAAAGACAAGTGACTTAACATGAATGCAAACTGCAGGATTTGATTTTACTGATGGAAACCAGGCTGTTGGTGCCAGGTGGCAGAAATTCCTCTCAGAATGGTGCACAGCAGTGGTCCAGTGCATCTCCTAGGCAGCATTCTCCCTGTAATCCCCACTAATGCCCCAGCCATAAATAAAAGCTCTTGGACAGAACCACCAGGGAGGGGCAGCAGTGGTGTACCACTAGCACACCTCTAGGATGGAACCCTCCCACTCAAATACAACTGTCCCCGTGGGTACTGAGAGAGCAATACATTCCATTATCTGGCACCTACAATCAAGACTGACATCTAATGTCCATAATAGTTTTTAAGTATGTGTATCTTGTATTTCTTTGGAAAGAAGACAACATGGGATTGCTGGAGCTTTACAGCTTGCAAAAGTGTTCATCTTATTCCCAAAATGAAAGCCATTAATAACAATATTCTCAGATTTTTTGTAAATGTAGTCAGTGTTTTCACTTCTAGCTAAATGTATTTGTTTACATTGTTCAGATATGTAGATGAATGATGTGAAAGGGAGTGTTAATATTTATGTGATGGGATATGGCTGTTGAGTGAAGTCTATGGGGAATGCTTGGTGTTATTAAATAACTAGGGAATTTGTCTATCAATAGTGTGCATAAGGGTGAGTCATGTCTTTTGAAGCCACCCTGAATGACAGTGCATTTCTTATTTAGATATTAACTTTTAAAGGGGGGAGTGGGGAAGAAAGCAAATATCTGTCTACTTCTGTACTAGACATGCTATTTTGAATATGGGCCTCATTCTAAAGAATGTTCTTCCCACTTCCTGACTTCATGTTGCATAATTTGAATAAGAACCATGTAAGCTACTTTTTTTTTCCCCTTTTGACTCAGTTTTTGGAAGTTTAGTCAGTAATGTGACTGGATTCACAGGCAGAACATTACGTTTCAAAGAATCCTTAGCGGCAGTACCAGTATGCTTGACTGTTCAGGTCTGCGACCTTTTAGGACACAACCCTTCCATCCTCCTTACTCACAAGAGGGTGAGAAAGTTAGATGGCAAATGCATTGGTTGGGACTAGTTAAGGTTTTGACTTTATTACAGAGAACTGACAAATGAGGTGGAGGAATCTGGAAACCCCACCACCACAAATAGCTTTAGTGGGCTGTGACAGCATGTTGACTGATCATTTATCATGCTGCACAAGCTTACCATACATGAAAGAGCAAATAAAGACTTTAACACAGACTGTTTCCCAAGTATATTTCTGTAAAATAGATGGTCCTAATCATAAGATTAGACTCTTGAATAAGCTTTAGGTCAGCCAAATAGTGCACAGCATAGCTCTGAAGGGATTAGAGGAGCAAATACTGCCTTTGTATTCCCAGGCTTCTGAGCCCACTCTGTGCTAGTCCAGTCTCCAGTCTAACATAGAGCATCTAGGCTACAGTGTAAGTTAACTCCTGGGGGCCTGTTGGCATTCAGTGCAATACAGCAGCTGGAGAATCAGGGACACTAGCTTTAAACTGATGATCTACTAGCAGTGTGGTGCAAAGAGGCAACACAATACTGCAGGATATGACCCGTCATTTTCATGGAAATGACAAAGATTGGGCTGGAGATCCTTCTGGAAATCATCCCCAATAGATTGCCCTTGAACTCTACACTTCACTCACATCTTTGTAGATAAGCCTCAACCTTTACAATCATTCCCTGCAAACCCATGGAAAAGCCAGTTACCTGCACCAGCAGTATACATCTAATTCCTCTGCCTCTGTACACATTTGCACACTGCTTAAAGAAATATTGACCTTCCCCTCA
The DNA here is from genome assembly GCF_965152235.1 of Eretmochelys imbricata. Taxonomy (NCBI): domain Eukaryota; kingdom Metazoa; phylum Chordata; order Testudines; family Cheloniidae; genus Eretmochelys; species Eretmochelys imbricata. The sequence continues at coordinate 113,103,637 of NC_135575.1, read as the reverse complement.
GTCTCCCAACTAATGAACATGATAGCACAACGGCACTAAATCTCACTGAAGTGAATAATCAAACATAAATTAAAACAACGTGTCTGAAAGTTTGTGCCATCAACGAAAAGCTAAATGAAAGGTTCAGTCTCTATCCACTTACTGAGAAAATATTTCAGATTCCTCCTTCCTGGGCTTCAGTTCTCTTGTCATGTGCAAATTTGCCAGTTTTCCCCCAGAGATATGAATATGAATATTCTACCACCATGCTCCATATGGAGTTGTGGAGGATGAAAAACAGGTGATGACAAATTTAGTTAGTTTAGCTTCTGCTTTGCCTTCACACAAGTCCCTCAGGATTCTAGTACCAAAGGAGTCAAATCAGGATATTTCATCAGCTAAGCAGAGCAAGGATAGCTCCTTTGTTAAGCAGGGCAGAGTAAGTGCTTGCAAAGAAGACTTCTAGGGAAAACCCTAATGCTGCAAGAAGTGGTGTTGCTATTTCAATGTGGGGCATTCTCCACTGACTCAGTCCTAGCGTGGATCTGTAGAGCATGATGTTGCTGTAGATGTGGTCTTTCAGATAAAGTGTAAAATGGAGGTCCTGGCTTCATTAGGATTTAAAGGCACTCAGAGGCACCCATAAGAGCAGGCTCTTTCTCTGGAATGATCTCCTGCGAGTCCTGATATAAGAACCTGGATAACCTGATTTAAAAGGAAGTTTTATGAAAACAGGGCTTAACAGAATCAGCAAAGTACAGAATTCCTCAAGCAACTGTGCAGAACATAGTCAAACCTTCACACTAAGTTGTAGCTCTTCAGGGTAGGAATTGTCTTGCTATGCATGTTAGTACAATGGAGCTTTGATCTAAAATGAGCAGCCTCTAGGCACTGACACAATACAGATAATAACAATAATCTTTTATTTCTTTTTCACAGAACTTCTACCAGTGTGATTTTTATTTTTTTTTAACCCAGGCTTTAGTTCCTAACAAGTTCATTCTGCAGGATGTAGATTTACTAACCTTAACTAAACAGGACAACATAATTCCTGAAGTAGTTGTATATCTTAATGTGTTACCCTAAGTTCTTGACCGGTAATAGAAATTGGCAAGCTGCTCAGCTAGTGTAAATCACCACTGTTCCATGGATTTCAAGGGACCTGTGCTGATGTACACCTGCTAAGAATCTGGCCCTGAGTATCTCCAGCTTTTCTTTTATTAACTGGATGGAGATGGGGTATGTTCAGTACCAATAACAGTAATCACCATTTGTATCTGCAGAAGTGGGAGGAAACTACTACAGACTCAAAGAAAAAATAATCAGCTCAGAAAGACAAAACTCCCAAGGAAACAGACATTTGGAAATTAGTATATCATAATATCTACTTCATCAATTACATTACCCCAAAATCAAGTGTACGAGGCAGAGGTGAGGGGTTGTGCACGCGTGCGCACACACACACACACACACAGACACACACACACACACATTCCCCTTTTAGTTTTCCCACTTCAATGATTTATGTAAATGGTAGGAAATGTTCACCGCATAATGTGTCTTTAAGGAATAATGAAAAACATAGATTTACTCATTTCATAGAATCATAGAATATCAGGGTTGGAAGGGACCTCAGGAGGTCACCTAGTCCAACCCCCTGCTCAAAGCAGGACCAGTCCCCAACTAAATCATCCCAGCCAGAGCTTTGTCAAGTCTGACCTTAAACACGTCAAAGGAAGGAGATTTTACTACCTTCCTAAATAACGCATTCCAGTGTTTCTCCACCCTCCTAGTGAAAAAGTTTTTCCTAATATCCAACCTAAACCTTCCCTACTGCAACTTGAGACTCAGTTCCCTCAGCCTCTCCTCAAAAGTCATGTGTTCCAGTCCCCTAATCATTTTTGTTGCCCTCCACTGGATGCTTTCCAATTTTTCCACTTCCTTCTTGTAGTGTGGGGCCCAAAACTGGACCAGTACTCCAGATGAGGCCTCACCAATGTCAAATAGAGGGGAACAATCATGTCCCTCGATCTGTTGGCAATGCCCCGACTTATACAGCCGAAAATGCCGTTAGCCTTCTTGGCAACAAGGCACACTGTTGACTCATATCCAGCTTCTCGTCCACCGTAACCCCTAAGTCCTTTCCTACAGAACTGCTGCCTAGCCATTCAGTCCCTAGTCGGTAGCAGTGCATGGGATTCTTCCGTCCTAAGTGCAGGACTCTGCACTTGTCTTTGTTGAACCTCATCAGATTTCTTTTGGCCCAACGCTCTAATTTGTCTCGGTCCCTCTGTATCCTATCCCTACCCTCCAGCGTATCTACCTCTCCTCCCACTTTAGTGTCAGCTGCAAACTTGCTGAGGGTGCAATCCATGCCATCCTCCAGATCATTAATGAAGATATTGAACAAAACCAGCCCCAGGACCGACCCTTGGGGCACTCCGATTGATACCGGCTGCCAACTAGACATGGAGCCATTGATCACTACCCATTGAGCCCGACGATCTAGCAGCTTTCTGTCCACCTTGTAGTCCATTCATCCAGCCCATACTTCTTTAACTTGCTATCAAGAATACCGTGGGAGACTGTATCCAAAACTTTGCTAAAGTCAGGGAATAACACATCCACTGCTTTCCCCTCATCCGCAGAGCCAGTTATCTCGTCATAGAAGGCAATTAGATTAGTCAGGCATGACTTGCCCTTGGTGAATCCATGCTGACTGTTCCTGATCACTTTCCTCTCCTCTAAGTGCTTCAGAATTGATTCCTTGAGGACCTGCTCCCTGATTTTTCCAGGGATTGAGGTGAGGCTGACTGGCCTGTAGTTCCCCGGATCCTCCTTCTTCCCTTTTTTAGAGATGGGCACTACATTAGCCTTTTTCCAGTCGTCTGGGACCTCCTGCAGTTGCCATGAGTTTTCAAAGATAATGGCCAATGGCTCTGCAATCACATCCGTCAACTCTTTTAGCACTCTCGGATGCAGCGCATCTGGCCCCATGGACTTGTGCTCATCCAGCTTTTCTAAATAGTCCTGAACCACTTCTTTCTCCACAGATGGCTGGTCACCTCCTCCTCATGCTGTGCTGCCCAGTGCAGTAGTCTGGGAGCTGACCTTGTTCGTGAAGACGGAGGCAAAAAAAGCATTGAGTACGTTAGCTTTTTCCACATCCTCTGTCACTAGGTTACCTCCCTCATTCAGCAAGGGGTCCACACTTTCCTTGACTTTCTTCTTGTTGCTAACATAGCTGTAGAAACCCTTCTTGTTACTCTTAACATCTCTTGCTAGCTGCAAATCCAGGTTTGGCCTTCCTGATTTCACTCCTGCATGCCTGAGCAATATTTTTATACTCTTCCCTGGTCATTTGTCAAATCTTCTACTTCTTGTAAGCTTCTTTTTTGTGTTTAAGATCAGCAAGGATTTCACTGTTAAGCCAACCTGGTCGCCTGCCATATTTACTATTCTTTCTACACATCGGGATGGTTTGTCCCTGTAACCTCAATAAGGATTCTTTAAAATACAGCCAACTTTCCTGGACTCCTTTCCCCCTCATGTTATTCTCCCAGGGGATCCTGCCCATCAGTTCCCTGAGGGAGTCAAAGTCTGCTTTTCTGAAGTCCAGGGTCTGTATTCTGCTGCTCTCCTTTCTTCCTTGTGTCAGGATCCTGAACTCGACCATCTCATGGTCACTGCCTCCCAGGTTCCCGTCCACTTTTGCTTCCCCTACTAATTCTTCCTGGTTTCTGAGCAGCAGGTCAAGAAGAGCTCTGCCCCTAGTTGGTTCCTATAGCACCTGCACCAGGAAATTGTCCCCTACCCTTTCCAAAAACTTCCTGGATTGTCTGTGCACCGCTGTATTGCTCTCTCAGCAGATATCAGGATGATTGAAGTCTCCCATGAGAACCAGGGCCTGCGATCTAGTAACTTCCGTTAGTTGCTGGAAGAAAGCCTCGTCTACCTCATCCTCCTGATCTGGTGGTCTATAGCAGACTCCCACCACGACATCACCCTTGTTGCTCACACTTCTAAACTTAATCCAGAGACACTCAGGTTTTTCTGCAGTTTCATCCCGGAGCTCTGAGCAGTCATACTGCCCTCTTACATACAATGCAACTCCCCCACCTTTTCGGCCCTGCCTGTCCTTCCTGAACAGTTTATATCCATCCATGACAGTATTCCAGTCATGTGAGTTATCCCACCAAGTCTCTGTTATTCCAATCACATCATAATTCCTTGACTGTGCTAGGACTTCCAGTTCTCCCTTCTTGTTTCCCAGGATCCTTGCATTTGTGTACAGGCACTTAAGATAACTTGCTGATCATCCCGCTTTCTCAGTATGAGGCAGGAGCCCTCCCCTCTTGCGCTCTCCTACTCGTGCTTCCTCCCGGTATCCCACTTCGCCACTTAAGACAGGGCTTTGGTCTCCTTCCCCCGGTGAACCTAGTTTAAAGCCCTCCTCACGAGGTTAGCTAGCCTGCTTGAGAAGATGCTCTTCCCTCTCTTCGTTAGGTGGAGCCAGTCTCTGCCTAGCACTCCACCTTCTTGGAACACCATCCCATGGTCAAAGAATCCAAAGCCTTCTCTCCGACACCACCTTCGTAGCCATTCATTGACTTCCACAATTTGACAGTCTCTACCCGGGCCTTTTCCTTCCACAGGGAGGACGGACGAGAACACCACTTGCGCCTCAAACTCCTTTATCCTTCTTCCCAGAGCCACGTAGTGTGCAGTGATCCACTCAAGGTCATTCTTGGCAGTATCATTAGTGCCCAGGTGAAGAAGTAGGAAGGGGTAGCGATCTGAGGGCTTGATGAGTCTCGATAGTCTCTCCATCACATCATCTATCCTAGATCCTGGCAAGCAGCAGACTTCTCGGTTTTCCTGGTCGGGGCAGCATATAGATGACTCAGTCCCCCTGAGGAGGGAGTCCCCGACCACCACCACCCGCCTCCTTCTCTTGGGATCAGTGGTCAAGGAACTCCCTTCCCTAAGACAGTGCATCTCATGCCTTCCAATCGGCGGGGTCTCCTTCTGCTCCCTTCCCTCAGATTTATCATCTAGTCCACTCTCTGCATTAGTACCTGTGGAGAGAACATGAAAACGGTTGCTTACCTGTATCTGCATTGCTGGTACATGGACGCTCCCCTTTCTTCTTCTGGCAGTCACATGCTACCAAATTTCTTCATTGTCCTTCTGTCCCCGCTGCGCAGCCTGCTCTGAATCTTCAGAATGCTGTGCCCGTAGAAGCATATCCTGACGTCTGTCCAGGAAATCTTCAGTTTCTCTTTTGCAACACATGGTCGATACTTATTTCTCCAGACCTTGAACCTTCTCTTCCAATATGGAGACCAGCTTGCACTTTGTACAGACAAAGTCACTTCTGTCCTGTGGAAGAAAGACAAACATGGCACATCCTGTGCAGGTAACAACAGCTGAACGCTCACCATCTATATTACCTTCCTTCTAAGATCTTCCTCAGGTGTTGTAGTAACTACTCAGAGAAGCCTGCAAGATGAAAGCCTCAGTGGGCTCTCCCCAGGCGAACTCCCTCTGTTAGCCTCTCCGCTGTTCACCACTCAGCTGGTTCGCAGCTGACTGGCTTTTTATAACAGTCAGGCCCACTCAAGGCTCATCTGGAACAAAGCACTCCCAATTCACACTTTTCAAACAGTCAAGCATACGGTCAAACTGACAAACTGTCTCCTCAACAGACACTCAGATACTCACCAACACAGCCCCCCAATGCAGCCCTTAGCATACCTCCTCTCAGACAGATCCCAGGCAAACTCCCTCTGTTAGCTTCTCCGCTGTTCGCTGCCTGTCATTTACACTGACAGAGTAGTTCCTTAGGGCCAGATGCAAATAATATCTTCATATGGCTTCCAAAGAGCACAAAGCTACACACAATAAAATAATAATAATTTCAGAGGGTTTGCAGAGCGCTCTTCAGTGTTTATCAAGGTAAAGAAGTTGTTTACAGTGTTGTAGCTAGATTGGTCCCAGTATGTTAGAGACAAGGTAAGTGAGGTAATATTTTTTATTGGAACTGATTTCTGTTGGTGAGAGAGACAAGCTTTCGAGCTACACAGAGCTCTCCTTCAGGTCTAGGAAAGGTACTCAGAGTGTCACAGCTAAACACAAGGTGGTGTGGAACAGGTTGTTTAGCATAAGTAATTAACACACATTGTAAAAGACCATTCAAGTGAAGTGGTCAGTTAACACTTCTACAGTCACAGGACAAAAAAGGGGGTTTAGTGGGTTACCGATTGTTGTAATAAACCATAAATCCAGTTATTTATGATTTTTAGTGTCTTGCAAAGTTATGAATTTATGTTCCCAAGTTTGTCTTTTGAAGATGTTGTGGAGGTTTTCTTTAAGGATCAGGACTGAGACAAGTGATCAGATATGAAGTGATCATTTTGTGAAAAGTGTTTACCCATGGATGATAGGGTGGTTTTGTCTTATGCCATTTATCTGTGTGAATTCATTCAAGAGCAGAGTGATTGTCTCATTTCACTCACAAAGTTGTTACTGGGGCATTTAGTGCATGGGATAAAGTACACCACGTGTTGTGTTCGGCATGGTAGGACCCATGGATCTTGATAGGTGTGTTGTAGGGGGTATTGACCATCGTAACAGTGGAGATATATCTGCAGGTTTTGCATCTGTTCTTATGGCAGGATCTAGTGCTACTTTTAATTGGTGGGTCCTGGTCTGTGCAGAACTTGCTTCTGATGATGAGCTTGTCAGTTTTGGGGGTTGTTTGGCCAGAAGAGAGGTGGTTCAGGAAAGATTTTTTTCAGGATGTGGTCCCTATTGGGTATGGGTTGTAACTGTTTAATGAAACCCCATATGGGTTCTAATCGCACACCTCTACTTGTTGCCTACCACCACACTTTGGACCCCACTAACCCACTTTTGTCCAGTGACTGCAGGGGTGTTAACACTCTATTTTCACCTTGAATGGTCTCTTACAATATATGTTAACTACATATGCCAAAGAATGTGTTCCACCTTATTTCTAACTGTGGCACTAAGAGTTCTGTGTGGCTCAAAAGCTTGTCTCTGTCACCAACAGAAGTTGGCCGCCCAAAAACCAATATTACTTTACCCCCTTGTCTTTCTGACATGGAGGATATTTCAACAATTGCTGAGACCATTTCTCTGAGAAGAATAATGTATGGTACTCATATTGTACTTTTTCAATGTCTTAGTTATTTTAATTGATTCAGATGAGCCCGAAAATACTAAAAACATATTCTTTATTGTGCTCTGTGGTTAGGTCTGTTAACATACTCAGTAACGGTTTTTTCCTTTCCTGTTTCTCTCCTGAAATTCAAATAATGATGAAATGATCAAAGAAGAAAGAGGATACCTATTGAAAAAATAGTTACACCTGGTTTTAACTAATTTTATTTTCAGGTTGCATTGCATATTTCATGTTTTTAAATATTGGTCCTTCAGCTGCAGCCAACAAGATCCCCTCTGGAAATGACATAGTACATCTCTATGGAATATATTTCCTGCATTAAAAAACCTACAATATAAAAGTAACTCCATGATGTCTGTAGCATAGACTAATTACAAAGCATATATATTGCTTATTACAATGTCCTGCACTCCATTCTACACTTTTTATTCAGAGAAGAATCCCAGCAATGTCAATGGGAGTTTTTTCTAAAACGAGGAAAACAGAATCAGACTTCTATTTCAATATTTTTTCTTCGGTATAAACATTTCTTAAAATGCTGTTATAAGTAGAGCACTAATTTCATTATTCATCTATCTTGTGCTACTAATAAACAATCTGTTATCTGAATCATACCCGCATATTCATATTTTCTCTGAATTTTTTTTAGTCTTCCTCCCCTGACTACTTCTGAGGGTTTTTTTAAATTCATTTTAACTACAATGCATGTCCTTTTTGTTTATAGGTATAAAACCAGTTCAGGCAGGAAAACAGAATAACTGGACTTTCTCTATCTTAAATGTTCAAACATCTTCAGTGTGCTTGACATATTCAATAGTCCCCCCACATCCCACACCCCAAAAGCAAAGGACATATCATTGGTAATAATAGGTTAACTCAAAAAGCATGCTAAAATATTAAATTTGGGGAATAAATTGTGCTTATTATATTACTTACCCTTGCAGTGAACTAGAAAATGAATGTGGTCATTCTAGGCTGGTTAAATTGGAAATATATTTTATGCAGATGTGTCTAATGTAGTTTCCTGGCACAGACATAGTGCACAAAATGTATAAGTATACAAATATGGTTTTATGTTACGGTACACTTCTAAATCTGATTTCCCTTTCTGCTTTTTGGTTTTCAGTTTCAAGACATATTTATCTTCCTTCTTTAGTCATTTTAAAATCTCTTGTTTAAATCATTCCCTGCCCCCAGATTCTCATCTTCCTGGAGTATAAACAAATTGTATTCCATTCAAACCTAAGAGCCATCCTTTACATTTAGCTTCTGATAATTATCCTGTTTCCACTTGCTGCTTAGTTCTATTTCTTCATAAAAACCTGAATGCTAACTCAGGGGCCTAATCCTGTTCCCATGAAAATCAATTGTGAAAGTCTCATTGTCTTCAGTGGTGCAGCATCAGGCAATTATGGCCTGATCCAAAGCACAGCAAAGTAAATTGGCATATTTCCGTTACTTCAATGGTGCACCATTAAGCACTAACTGAGCTTCCATTGGTTAGGACAAGCTAGACAGTGTTAAATCTGATTAATCTAAATACACAGGATGTTGTCATGACTAAGAAGGAAGCATTGCCAGTCACAGAGGACTATCTATAAATATATACATTTTTACATTCTGTTTCTTGCAAAGCCTTAAGTAACAGATCCAAACTTCAGAATTTAACTGCTTCAAGCATGGGAATGTTCTTTAGTTCAGCAGTAGGTCAGATATTGTCTAGCTGCAAACTGCTGGCAAATTACATACTTTATGAACATGGAGAAGAGAGAATTCATGACTTTAAAAAATGTTCTGGTCTGTTTACTCCCATGGAGCATTAACATCCCATTTCTCCCAGACCTGAACTGCAGGGGATCTCCTATGCATTTGAATAAGATTCAGTTCCTTTAAAAACATTATGTATATAATTTTTAAGTCCCTTTCTGAAGTACAGATTGAACGTTCTCACTACAGGATTGTTATCTCCTGAAATATTCACCCTTTTAACTCATGGTGACCAGGTCCCACAGACCTTAGGAAGCTAATGAAGAAAGCTTTAACTTTTCTTTTTCATTACCTTTTTGGTATCTCTCCTCATTTCTATTACTTTTCAGGTGCTAGCACATCACATATGCTTATTTACATACTAAGAAATATTCCATACTGGTTAATAACCATGTGCCCTTAGGACAGATTTGGATATCAAAGTCAGCACCTGAGGCTGACTCTCTCGCCTTTGGTGAGCTCTGACTTTAAAATATTGTGACATTATTTAATTTAATTATGCTAATGGATGAGAGTATTCTATGATCAATACAGGGATGCTTTGATCTTAATCATTGATCCCTTACTCATAAATATTCAGATTTTCAGCTTCCTAGTAGCACTGATTACTGGGGTGACTTTAGTATGGTCAAAACTGAATGAAGTCATTTCACCATAGTCTTAAAGCATAGTAAAACTGGTTGAGGGATTATATTCATATCACGGTAATATGTCACTACTTGTTCAAAAGTTGTGGAAATGCTTCAGGTTATTGGTAAAGTCACTTTCCTCCTAAGAAGTTTTGCCATGAAAATGCCCTGTGCAACATGAAACTGTCCATGAGTAAATTCACCATCTCTCAGACAACAGCATGTGAAATTACAAAACAGTCATTAATGTCAATCACTAAGGGCCTGTGTCCCAGGATGGCTCTTTAAGAGAGGTGGGCTTAGCACAACCTGTGACTGACTAACTACATCCCATTTTAGGGGTATGTGCTCAGAGATCAAGTGGTAGACTGCAAGTCACCTGTTCCTTAAATAAAAGGCAATCAGACAGCTCACTTAAGGGAAGAACTCGACAGGAGACGAAGGGGCTCTCCATGCCACTCAGAGGGAAAGGCCTGGCTGCAGTCACCAGCAGAGAGAGGGGCTGGAACAGAAGCCTTAAGGGGAAAGGCTTAAGGAAATGCCAGGCAGCAAGACCTGGGTTTGGAGAAACAAACACTGAGCACCAGCAAAGGGCTGGAGAAACTAGATTTGGGGAAATCCTACTTTTGATTTAAGAGGACATTTGAATTGTAATGTTTTAAATTACCAGCCTGCAGGAAGGGCTTTTGCTCACAATCACTGGCTGCAGTTTTTGAGATCCCCATGATGAAAAAACTGAACCAGTGGCAGGGCCTGATGGATTAGGTTTGATTCTGTTACCTAACTGTGCAATCCTTAGATCAATGGACCTAAAGGGCCTTAACTCGGCATTGAGCCCTGTGGCTTCTTGTCCCACCTCCACATGGGGAACAGCGGTAGCCAAGAAGAGCCTTCAGATGCCTTTCATTGTCACTCAGTCAGCTCTGAAACTTGGATGCTGGATATTTTTTCCTATCGCTGTATTTTCTTTGGTTGTTGGCATGCCTACAACCTGCCTCTCTCATATCACTGCTATGCTTCTGTTATTCAACTTTACTATCCTCCCCATTTTGCTCTCACTTCCCTGTCTCCCATGTCTTCCTCTTTATAATCCCCTGCTCTGTTTGATGTGTCTTTATCCACATCCCTCTTACTCCCAATATCCTTGCCTCCCCCCAAAATATTTATCAGTTTTAAATAAAATAGGACACATGCCTGCTTATGCCCAACCATTTTGTTTTCTTCATCCCTTTCCCCCACCCTTCTGTCTTTATTCTTTAGATTTGGCTCCTTGTTGCTAGCATTATTTGCTTATATGTAGAGCTCAGCTGGATGACAATTTTCCAGCAAAACTGAATTTAACTGAAAAATTATGACTTATGGAACCCAAAATATGTCACAAAAGCAATTTGGGTTTGATTAATTATCATTGAATCTCAGGCGGGTTTCTAATAGAATCAACCCAAAACCAAATTTCAAAATGTTTAAATTTCTTGAGAATCAGAAATTTACAAAGTTTGGCGAGCCCTACTTATGTTTATATAGTGACTGAACTTAAATGGGGCCTTTGCACATTACAATAATAGTAAACAGAGCTGGTCAAAATATATCGTCAACAATATTTGATGAAAAATAGCCTTCTTACTAAATCAAAATGTCAGTGGAAAGCTGTCCTTTCTTTATAAATGTTCTGGTTTTCTTACGCACAAAGAAACCAAAACTTCATAGTTGAAAAAAGAAACAAAAGAAAACCAAAAGCAAAACAAAATGTCACACACGAAATAGTTACCATTTTCCAATCATCTCTAATAAATAAGAACAATTTATACCATTGAAAAGGGGAGATTCCCTACTTTCCAGTGAGACCTGCTCGTGAATAAGGAGCCATCATAAACTCAAGCCAAAAAACCCTTATAACACTGTGTGTGTGTGTACGTATGTGTGTTTGTGTACAAATAATAAATAGCATACACACCCTTATGCACACAGTGGCCACATTTTTCAAAAATAGGACCCTAACTTTTTTCATAGATATATAAGCCAAAGGGACCATTGTGATCATCTGACCTCCTGCATAACACTGATAACAGGACTTCTCTGAATTGATTCCTATTTGAACTAGAGCAGATCCTATAGAAAGACATCCAGTCTTGATTTTAAAATTTCCAGTGATGGAGAATCCATCACAATTCTTGGTAGGTTGTTCCAATGGTTAATTACCCACACAGTTAAAAATGTGTCTTATTTCAAGTCTGAAACCGTCCAGCTCAACTTCCAGTCATTGGATCTTATTATACCTTTGTCTAATAAACCTAAAGAGCCCTCTATTATCAAATTTCTATTCCCTGTGTAGGTACTTGCAGATTTCAGTAAGTCACCCCTTAGCCTTCTCTTAGATTGAGCCCACTAAGTCTATCAATTTAGTTGATCACCATAAGGCATGTCTTCCAGTCCTTTCATCATTCTTGTAGCTCTTCTCTGAGCCCTCTCCAATTTTTCAATATTTGTAGTTTTTCAGCTTTAGGCACCCAAGTCCATAATTAAGTATGTAAATAAGTGGCCTGATTTTCAAAAAAAAATGGAGCTCTCAGAAGTCAATGGGAACTGCTAGATGGTCAGTACCTTTGAAAACCAGTTGTGTAAATATGTGTCTGAATACGGTCAGAGGAACCTAACTTTATTCACCCGTTTTGGAAACCATGTCCTGTCTATATAATATGAACACATAGTTGCATTAGATTTCCATTGGTATAATGAAGATCAGAATCGGTGGCAAAGTATTTTGCTTAAATAGCATGTTTTCTGACTTCTAATTTTTAATCTGATTACGTTTTTAATATTTAATTCATAGATGCTTATCTCATCTATTTCACTGGTCTTGTTGTGTGCTTTTCAGTGTTCCTAATAAGGAAATTAAAAACCCTTAATTACTTCTACAAAAGTAGAGGGAAACGGATATTAATGCTTGGTTGCTACCTCACATCCAGTTGTCATGAAATGACAGTCCAGCTTTAGCCCAGGTAGTCGTCTTTGTGCCTGCCTTGTTGTTTTTTCTGTCATTAACCAATATGTAAAGAGGCATAGGTATCTCTGAAGGTTGTTCAAAAGTACGAGTAATGAGGAAAGATATATTTTGTTACATGTATAATACAATTGCCATGGCATCGGATATAATTTTTCTAAATACTTTTCAACAAGCATGGACAGCTCCCAAACTTTTACTGAAAGTTTAATGGGAATGAAGATATTACTGAGCATTAACAGCCAACGTTACTGTACGGTTCTATACGACCGGGCATAAGACGAGGGGCCAGATTCTTGAAAGCACTCAGCACCCACAAAAGGGGCTGGATATTCAGAAGAGCTCAACTCCCACTTAGGCAGCGACTAAACAAAGCGATCAGAATTTCAAAAATATTCAGCACCTAGCACCATTCCTGTCGTTCTCAGTGCAATTGTGACTGGGAGCTGCAAGCTGCTGAACACATCGGAAAATCTGGCCCTAAATAGCCATTAAGGTCATTTCTGTGATTTATTTATTTTTAAACAACATACCAAAGAACACAATCCAAGGCCTAATTATAGAGCAATTACAATGAGTTTAGTCTGCAGAAAGGCACATAGTCACCACATTTACACTCATATTACAATTGCTTGTGTTGAATACATCTGTGAATTATTGTTAATGCACTAGAACCAGTGGGCTGCACTGCAGTCCCTCTGCACAGCGTGATTGTGAATGTGCTGGGGTAGAAAGTGTTGTGGCTGGACTGTGTGTGTTCCGTTGATCCTTGGCTGGTGTAATAGCCCTAAGGGGCTATTACAAATCAGCATAATTTTGAGTAGCCTTCAGGGTGTTCTAATCTACACTGAAAGCGGAACTAACCCCCAAGTACCTCTGGAATCCAGTGACTGTAAAGCGGATAAACAACCAGCAATCTTTCCCTTCAACCCTCAGTTCTACACTTAGTAGAAATTGATCTGACCCAAGGATCAGAGCTCTGGAATCCCTGTAGTAACATGTCTTCACCTCATGGGCTCCCTCTCATCTCTGGTTGGAGTATTTCATGGGATCTTCATCTCTGGTAACCCCTAAATGGCTCTACCTTGGACCTGCAATAACCTTTCTCAGCCTGCATCTTCTCCCGACTTCTCCTCTGGGTGTTCTGTGGCTTGGCCCTCCGGCCAAGTCACGTATAAGTCTAAACCCCTTCTGCGGTAGCACAAACAAGTCCAAATGAAAGTCCAAACAAATATCCAAATTAATAACCCTTCCATCCCTCTTTGCCTTTGAGTAGTGGTAGCATTATCCCAAAGGAGCCCAGCAAGTCATTCAAAATTTTACTGATCATAAAAACTTTGAATATTTCTGGGAGGCTTGGGTCTTAAACCAGAGGCAACTAAGGTGGGCCTTTTCCTCCTCTCGGTTTGACTTCACAGTCACCTACTGCCCGGGGGAAGAAATGAAACGAGTCAGAGGGGCATGGCTCCATTATCACAGAAGGGAAAATATTACCAGGAGGATGAGGAACCAAGCCAAAACTGTCCTACCTCCTTAAGCCTGATACCTACCTCAGTATCATGACCCACCAAGATCTGGTCATCCTTCAAATCAAGAAGATCCACTCACTGGGGAGATGTAGCATGAGACACAGGTAACCAAAATGTGATGTACTATGTGAGATGGAATGACCTATGTCAACGAGTGACTTAGTGCATTCCTGTTTAGAAGTGCTATGCCTCAACCATGACTCCCCATGGTCAGGCCATTTTGGCCACCTCAAGACCTTCTGCACAAACTCCCATTTCTTCTGGTGGCCCCAGATGCAGGCCGAAATTTGGGCCTATATAGACTCTTGCAACCTGTGTACATATCAAGATTTCCTGAACAAAACCTCTTGGCTCCTGGATAACCCTAGAGACTCCAACCCAACCCTGGGCATCAATTACCTTGGACTTCATCATGGAACTCCCCAACTCTAATGGCCACACTGTAGTCTTGATGACTATACATCGACTAAGATGGCACACTTTATCTCCCATGATAGCTTGCCCTCTATGAGGTGATAACCCAGATCTTAGTAGAAAATATCATCCATCTTCACAGGTGTTCAGGCCAATCATCTCTGACTGGGACCCACAGTTCATTTCTCACTTTAGGCATGAAACGTTCTGGTTGCTGGATGTCCATGTGTCCACTTCCACTGCATATCACCCTCAGACAGATTGACAGCCAAAAAGAAAAAAACCAAGTACTGGAACAATATTTATACTTTTTCATCAGTTATTGGTAGAATAAGTGGTCCACCCTCTTGCCTTTTGCTAACTTTTCATACAATAATGCTGTCCAAGCAGAACAGAGTCCCTTTTTCACAAATGATGGGTTTCATCCCCTCTTCCACCAGACATTGCCAGCAGATTCACTGAACCTGGTGGCTGGTGACTGGGTCCAACAGAAAGACCACATCCAGGAGGAACTCAGGGGTCATCACCGGAGGATGCGAAAAAGGTCTATAAGCAATATGCTGACTGACTCCAGGAATGCCCACTTTTTTTTCGTAGGCCAAAAGATCTGGCTTATTGCAAGACACTTCCATACAAATAAATCTTCCCACAAGTTGGACCTGTTCCTTGACCCCTTCTAGATCTGTCAGCAGATCAGCCCCTTTGTCTTCATACTGCAACTCCCTCACTCCCTCCAAACTACACTGCTGCTTCATGCGTCACTTTTGAAGCCTTACACAGAGGACCCATTCCCCAACCGGTCCCAAGAGCTGCTGCCACCAATCAAGATTCACGGACATGAGGAATACATAGTGCACGCCATTCTCGATTCCAAACTGCAATGAGGCTGACTCTACTACCTCATAGACTGGGAAGGCTACAGCCCCAAAGATCTCTCCAAGGAACCAGCTGCCTAGTAAAAATATTTCACAGGGAACATCCTGACAAGCCAAGCCTGGCACCATCCTAGAGGGCAGCATGCATGAGGAAAGGGGTGGTATAAGGAGCCACAAGACTAGAACGTTGCCAGTGAGGAACTAGATGAAGCAGCATCCTGCAGTTACTAGAGGGTTAGGCACCACAGGACGTACTGCCCAAACAGCCCAGAGCAACAGAATCCTGCAGCTGCCGAGTGGCCCACACCAACCATTTAAACCAGAAAGTTGCCCCAGGGAGCTGATTGAGCAACAATTCAGACTCTGGCTTGCTACTGCTACAGATCTCATCTTTTGCCCTGTCTTGACCCTGTCCTG
This sequence comes from Eretmochelys imbricata, assembly GCF_965152235.1. Taxonomy (NCBI): domain Eukaryota; kingdom Metazoa; phylum Chordata; order Testudines; family Cheloniidae; genus Eretmochelys; species Eretmochelys imbricata. Next base: position 113,087,819 of record NC_135575.1, on the reverse strand, counting down.
TCCTTAGTACCTATCTCCTGACTTGATTTGGTATCTAGTCTCCACTTCTGTCTTTGACCTCCAACTCACCAAACACTACTGGCCCAACTGCATATGCCCCAGCCGTTGCACTTGGAGTATACATTCAGTGCAGAATCAGAGTCTTGGGGTAAGAGAGAGGACACTAAATTGAGCAGTGGTGCTTGAAAGGAGGTCTTTGACTTGAGGAGAGGCTTCTTTCTCTGATAGAGAGTCTAAAGCTTAAATCCACACAAGGAGGTTGTGATAGCCCACTTCTAACTCAAAGGTGGGAGTTCAGGGTTGGGATGTTAGTTGACCAAACTCAATAGGGGTGATAAGAGGAAGTAAGGATGATGTAAAGATTCCCGAATAAATTATCAAATTTCAATGTCCTTATTTGACCTTCTGCTTCATGAGCCACTATGAACAAGGAAGGAAGGAGAAATCTCTGCTCTGATGCCTACAAAAAACTCAGTGATGGTTAGGCAGCTGTTGTGCTGGGACTATTGCTTATCATACTGATCAGTATCATCTCACTGTTTTCTTATCCTCCACAACCCACCTGTTGTATCTCATCTTAGATTGAAAACTCTTCAGGTCCAGGATCTGGTTTGTCATATGTTTTTACAGTGCTTAGCACAATGGAGCCTGGCCCTCCAGACACTCGCTGTACAAATAATAATAAATCTAAAGAATCAGCAGAGCAATTCATGGGTTGTCTCCTGGATGATGTATTTCATATGACCTCTGGCAGCCATAGGACTAATTTTCATTTCTATTTAATAGAAGTTGTTTGTATATAAAGGAAAATTCAAAGCATTTATCCTGTGGATATTTTTTACTGTGAAACAGATTTACCTTCTTAACCTCATGTTTCTTATATATATATATTCACCTAGTAGCTTTATAATGAACTTAACAATGAGCCTTCCCCTTTTTATTTTCCATTGCCTTGTTCATGTTTAGAATTCTAAGAAACTGCGCTAGAGGAGGTAGATAACACAAGTACAATGACTACCCTTGAAATACACTGACTAGTGTATCATTCTAAAGCATTTAGGGTTATAACACTTAGAACTGAGTTTTACATCCAAGCATCAGGATGAATTTGATAGCAGTGGAATACCATTGATTCCAACTGAGCTATACTGATTCACACCAGATAAAGATCTTGCCTACTTTTTATTTTATTTTATTTTATTTTATTTTTCCTCTGAAACAGTAAAGCCACCAAAATTCACTGGTTATAATCAGCTTTTGAGATGTGTTAAGAGTCTGCTGTGACAAGGGGAAACATCAAGAACATAGAAAATATTAATGGGTCCCACTAGGTTTGTACTGCTGTTATAATGTCTGACCTTGTTATCAGAATAAATGCTAATTTGTCAAATGACGCTTTTGAAGAACCAGTTTTGTAATTTACGATTTTGAAAGAATCACTATATTGCTAGCAGTTTGCATTCTGCATTGCTTCTTTAGGCCAAGCTCATTGCACACAGGATGGACTCCTTGCATTCTTTCCTTCCCCCACCCCACACAAGCTCCCTGCATGCCACTCTCCCATCCCCCTCTATTTCAGGGAATCCATTCAGGCCTCCCCATCTCTCCCTCATGCCATGTTCCCTCATTCTCCCCGCATGCTAGAGAATCTCTGTGTTTTCCAATTCCCTTTTTCCCTTACCTCATTCCTCCCTACCCCCCATATACCATAATCATCCATTCTCTTTCCTGCCGGGCGGTCTGTGTGCCCCATCATTTCATGTTCCCTCCCCACCCCCACATCATTCTTATTTCTTTTCTTTCAGTCAGGAAGATAAGTCATTCAGGGTGTCAACATTTTATACTAGGTTGAGATGGGGGGGTGTTGCTATGCTGGAACGTGTTAATGGCTGCCATCAACCGGTTCTTTGATCAATAGACACAATTACAGAGGTCGTTGGAGCTGCTGGCTCTGCTAGCCAGATGTCGGGGCTCTCTGTGTCCCTGATTCCCCCCCCCCCCTTCAGTATTCTGATTTCAATCCCTGAAATTGTAGAATTGATTGGATGCGGCATTAACACGTTATCACATGACAAAGATGTCAGAGTTGCGCATAGGGCCTCACTTTGCTCAGCCAATTAGTATAAGTAATAAAACTGAGGATAAAAAAAGCTGCATTTGCATAACATTTACTATCATTGTCTCAAATTGTGGAGAGAAAAGCTGTTCATTCATCTCAAATCAAATACATGCCTGAATTAAAGATTGCAACATAAATCAACAAAAGCCAGTGTAATCCTACAATCCAATCCTGCTTCCACCAAAGTCAATGGCAGAACTATCAATTTCAAGAGAAGCGAAGCAGGGCCTTGCTGTTGTCTATACATAGGTGGTAGTTGCTTATTTTGTATTGATGAATGTCATTTAAAAGAGAGGTGGCGGGGGGGAGCAGTTTTTATGGAATATTATTGTCTCTAGAGTGATATAATCTCTCATGTACAGAAAGTGTTGACCTGATCCTCTAATTAGATATACTAGTGGGGACTCATGCTCATGTAGAGCCTCAATAAAGTTAGGATTGAGGCTTAAATATTTATGGTAAACTACACTTAATTTCATTAAGTCTATAGGAAATGTTCAGACTGTTTGGGTGAATTGATATCTGAGCCTTGTTATTAAATCAGTATTATATACCTGATATATTGGGATGGCTTTGATCTAAGGAAGCAGTTTATTTTCTGATACTGTAACATAGTTACTGGGCTGGCTGAGTGAGTTATACCAGGAAACGCTCACTCACTCAACATGGCAACAGTATACACTATATGGTAAACCAGACCAGCTTCTTTAGTTTTGTTATTTTCTATCCTGGATCTGGAAGTGAGGCATGTGTTTGGAAAAAAAACAGAGCTTAATTTGTATCAGGGCTGCCAGGGCTGAGCACCTCTCGGCTTGGCAGTTCATAGCCCTGGCACCTCAGGGCTTGCTGAATCAGTTATGAGTATAAAAAAATTGCTTGAGCTGCAGGACCTAATTGCTTGAGCCCCGGCATCTCTTTCGCTACAAATTAACCACTGGAAAAAAAACCTTTGAAGACTAATGGAGGGAGGAAATCACTGCATATTCCATATCTTGTCTGCTTTAAAATTATTTCTAATATCAAAAGGTCTTAGTCCACATTGTAAACCAATAATATGCAACATTTTCTTTTCTCAAAACCACTTTTGTTGCAGAAATGCAATAAAACACCTGGAAAGTTGTTGCAACTGTCCCAAAAGTGTGTGTCTTTTTTACAGTCTTATAACTCAAAACTGCTGAAGCTATTATGTTGAAATTTTTTGGTTTAAAAATCTCTCTTCTCAGGCTTACTTCTTGTAAGCTAAGTTTCAGCACAAAGTGAATTCCTAAAGCCTCTTAAGAGACACCTAAAAATTGATCTTTAAATAGAAATGATTACACAACTTTCTTATTTTATGGTAAAAGCAGTAGATGTCCCTTTGCAATGAACAAAACAATAAAGGAAAGGAAAGTATTGCAATAATGTCATAGCATTAAAATGAAATGATTTATAGGAATCACTTCATTTGCCCTTTCGCAAGCAGCTGCACAGAGACTTTTTTTTGCTCTCTGCAGTAAATATGAGTTTTTAATGTGCTTTTAGAAACATTCGGTAATGATGTGACTATTTTGGGAAACAGAGAGGAATAGTATTTGGGAAGGGAACTGAGAAGTCCTACCTTCTGTCGCTACTCCACCACCGACTTATTCTGTATCCTGAGGTAAATCACTTGCAAGGATTAATTCAACTCCTGTTCAGGTAAATGCAAACATTTCCATTGACTTCATTTGGGAGTTAGATTGGACTCTTCAGGACCAATTGCAGTCAATGGAGCTATGCCAGTTTACACTGGCTGAGGATCTGGCTCTAATTGCCTTTTCCCTTAGTCTATCAGAAAGCAAAAGACTTTTTCAAGCACAAGTTAGATTTGCTAAGTGACAACAATGTACTTATCCAGTATTTCATTTACAAACCTCAAGTGCTTAAAATCAAGGAAATGAAAAATTAAGGATGTCAAAAAGCCTCCAGTGTTCACATATGACCTGAACCAGTTCCTGTTAAAATCAAAATAAGTCTTTCCATTTACTTTACTTGGAGCTGGATTGGGTCCATAATAAACAAACACATTGTCCCTGATTCTCCTCTTCTCTGAATAAAATGGCCAAATGCCTCCCTGTATAAAGGGGACTTCCCAGTGACATAGGGATAGTTGAGCAGCACTACACCATTCCCTTCTCATAGATCCTGGTATGGTAACATTCTGTCAGCTTTTTTCACTGCTGCTGCACATTGAACAGATGTTTTCAGAGAACTATCCATGATGACTCCAAGATCTTTCTTGAGCGGTAACAGCAGTGCTTAATGTGTGCCAGGGCTTGCCAGGGCTGATCCCTGGCACCTCTAGGTTTGGCAATTCAGCCAGTTATGAAAGTAAAATAAAATTACTGCAGCCACAGCACCTAATTGCTTGAGCCCCAGCACCTCTTTCCTTACAAATTAAGCATTGGGTAACAGCTAACTTAGACCCCATCAGTTTGTATGTATTGTTGTGATGTTTCCCAATGTGTGTTACTTTGCACTTATCAACTTTCAATTTCGTCTGCCATTTTGTTGTTCAGTTCCCCAGTTTAGTGAGTTCCCTAGTAATTCTTTGCAGTCAGCTTTAGACTTAACTATCTTGAGTAATTTTGTATCATCTGCAAATTTTGCCATCTCACTTTCACCACCTTTTCCAGATCATTGGTGAATATGCTGAACACCACAGGTCTCAGTACAGATCCTTGGGGGACTCCACTATTTACCTCTTTCCATTGTGAAATATGGCCATTTATTCTACCTTTTCTTTACTACCTTTTTAACCAATTACTGATCTATAAGAGGACTTTCCCTTCTATCCCATGACTCCTTTCTTTGCTTAAGAGCCTTTAGTGAGGAACCTTGTCATAAGCTTTCTGAAAATCCAGCTACACTATTTGGACTGGATCACCCTTGTCCACATGTTTCTTGACATCCTCAAAGAATTGTAATGGATGGGTGAGGCATGATTTCCCTTTAAAAAGCCATGTTGATTCTTCCCCAATATATTGCATACTTCTAGGTGTCTGATAATTCTGTTCTTTAATATAGTTTGAACCAATTTGCCTGGTACTGAAGTTAGGCTTACTGGACTGTAATTGCCAGAACCTCCTCTAGAGTCTTGTATAAAAAATTGGTGTTACATTAGCTATCTTCCAGTCATCTAGTACAGAGGCTGATTTAAGCAATAGGTTATTTACCACGGTTAGTAGTTCAACGATTTCATATTTGAGTTTCTGCAGAACTCTTGGGTAAACATCCTCTGGTCCTAGTGACTTATTACTGTTTAATTTATCTATTTGTTCCCACACCTCCTCTACTGACACCTCAATCTCAGACAGTTTGTAAAAAGAGTAACTTGGGTGTGAGGATAACCCCCATATCCTCTGCAGTGAAGACAGATGCAAAGAATTAATTTAGCTTCTCCACTACGGCCTTCCCTGAGTGCTCCTTCAGGACCTCAATTGTCCAATGGTCCCATTGGACCCCATTGTTTGGTAGGCTTCCTGTTTCTGTTGTACTTAAAAAAACATTGCTGTTAGTTTTTGTGTCCTTAGCTAGTTGCTTGTCAAAGTCATTCTTGGCCTGACTTATTATATTTTTCACTTGACTTTCTATACTTGAATTTCCAAATCAAGATTATAAATTAGGGAATGGTGCAGCTTGTGCACCCTTCCCTGTGTACTTTGGAGCTCCCTGAGAAATTGACTCTGTACCAGTTACATAAGTTGGCCTTAATGTTACAAAATTTGAACAAAATCCAAAAGTTCTTATTTAATGCTTACTGTGGAAAACCTCCATTGACAACAATGATTAAGGAAGAAGGATTAAAGAGTTTGACTCATTTCTAACTATATATATGGAATACATTGTTGTCAATATATATATATAGAATAGTCATTCTTTCTTTAAAAATAGTTATTGTTTTCAGCACTTCCTTGATCTCTTTAAATACAAAATAGAAAGATGTGATTAAAAAGGAATACCCATATGCAGGCAGGACCCATTCACACCATTAAATATTTGCTTCATTCATGCAGACTGTAGTTCATGGATGGTACAAAGTTCTTGACTGAAAATAATCTATGGTGGAAGCATCCATAAGAGAATCTTAAAAAATGCATCTGGTCCAAATAATGTAAAGCTGCCAAAAAGCAGATCAAAGAAACTTTTATCAGCCATTGACAAAAATAGTCCATCATAACTCAAATTACATATACATACAGACTTTTTTTTCTCTCTTAAGCAAAAACTCAAGAACTGTGACCCTCGTTTGAGGGTCTATATCAGATGAATGCTGCTAAACTAGTTCTATAGAAAGAGTGTGAAGTATTCTTTGTACAGTGAGACAACATTAATTATGATGCAGTGAAAACTGTGTATACACAACTAATCAGCTTCTCTTTCCAGTGAACATTGGTGTAGAGTAGTCTGGCATGATCATATCACAGCTAATGTTTTCCTTTTTTTAACCAAACTACTTAATCCCTGGTGCTTTCTGATTTCCTTCATAGACTTAGTTTTCATGAGGTCACATGGCAGAAGAATAAATATTTAATGAGGGAAATGTCAGAAACAGAAATAGGCCAGAGATTTTTTTAAAAAAAACTGTATTACCAACCCTTTACATAAAAACAAAAGAAAAAAGTCATAATTTTCCATCTGGTGTTCTCATTGGTCCTGTTTGTTTAAACAATAAAGGCAGTTTCGTGCTGTGAGCTTCAGGGTTGAAGCAGAGATTCAGTAGAATCATAGATTCTAATCCTGTATGGTTGTTTCAATATTTTGTCTTTCCAAGGTAGATAATTTGAGAATATTACTAGTATATTACCTAAAGAGTTCTTGGCATTTTACAGACAAAATAGGCACAGTCCCTTCCCCCAAAGAACTTACCCTCTGAATGTAGGTATGATGCAACTAGCGAAAGAAGCAAACAATAGGCAGGGCTGGCTCTAGGTATTTTGCCGCCCCAAGCAAAAAGTTTGCCACCCCAAGCTCCAAGAGCACAACCACCCAAGCAAAACAAACAAACAAAAAAGGCTGGCCGGAATGCCGCCCCTCAAATTGTGCCGCCCCAAATATGTGCTTGCTTTGCTGGTGCCTAGAGCCCGCCCTGACAGTAGGGAAGGGGGAACAACAGTTACAATAATAATAATAACATGATTACAGTGGTTTGTTATGTGCACTTTTAACATCTGTTTATAGATAGATATACCTATAAAGAGCTTGGCAGGATTTTTTTTTTTTTGACAAATTCAGACAGAGAACAGATATCTCACCGGTCAGGGCTCCCAGAAATCCCACCTGGGATGTGGGAGACCCAACTTCAAGTCTTTTCTCTGCCTGATTTGTAATAGAGTTTTTTAGTCTTGGTGCCCCACATTTTAGGTGAGTGCCCTAACCTTCAGGTTAAAGAATCAGTCTTTCTCTGTCAGCCTCAGTCAGTGCCCAGGTTAGACATGCTCTGGGGATGAATCAGGGTTGTATAGTGAAGGAAGCTGTTGACTATAGGACCCTGCCTTATTTGTTTTAGAAGTTGGAAGTGAATGAGGCAGATTGTTACAGGAAGAGAAAGGAGGGTCTCATGTTTAAGGCAGTTGAATGCCGCCAAGGAGAACTGGATTCTATCCCTGTCTTTTCCACAGAGTGATGCTGGGCAAGTCACTTAATCCAAACTTTTAACTGGTGGTCACTAATTGTGTGTTCCTCGTTTTCTGGGAGCTCAACTTGAGACCCAGGGGTCTGATTTGCAGAAGTTCTAACCAGTCACAGCTAGAGCTGGTTGGGAATTTTTCAATGATTTTTTCTCCCCCATAAAATGTCTGTTCATTGAAACTGGTTGTGGGAATGGGTGAGTTTTGTTGAATTTCCCAACTTGAAAATATTTTGGAAAAAAATTTAAATTGTCAAAATAGGTCATTTTTATATAGAAGGTTTCAGTTTTTCATTTCAAAAGGACTTTTTATTTTCAAATGTAACCTGATTTACACTAATAAGTTAAGAAAAGAAAAAAGGTCAAAATCAGAGCTAATTATCAAAACAAAATGTTTCAAATTATGTTTTGGTTTGTCAGTTCATGAAAACATTGAGATTTTGACTTTTTGTCTTGATACAAGACAAGAAAAATTTTCAAAATCTCAGAAATTCCCGCAAGACATGAAAACCATTTCTCAACCATCCCTATGCACAACTGCAACTGAAGTCAATGGGAGCTGTGCCTGAATATATGGAGTGCTATATGATACGTATTGTTATAGTTCAAGGCAAATACATCTGTATCCCTCTCATGTGACCCACTCAGGGCACCTACTTAAAGGTTTCTGGCTCCTAGCCATCACCTCTCTTGAGCAGAGACCCACATCTCTCTCCCTCCAGCCTGGGATTTTTCCAGGCTTCACCGGTCTCTGCCTGCACTGTGATATCCCCAGAGAGCCAGACTGCCCAAAAGGCACTTTGCTTTATCGCCAGAGGCTATGAACAGAGTAATTGCCAGCAGTTACAAGTTATCACACAGCTCTTTATATGCAAGCATATTTATTTTTAAGATGAAAACATATTAAAAATAAAATAACCTACCCGCGTGCTAAAAAGCTTACCACAGGTCACTTCAACTCCAACTTTGGGCTCAGGTAGGTATCAGTCTTTCAAAACCCACAACTGGGTTCTCCCCCTGGTTCATAATTGTCTCAGATTCAGAACCAGAACTGCCTTGAATAGTTCAGTCTTTCCTTTATATAATTTAGGCCTTTGATTTGGCCTCATGTAACAAGTGATCAGCAAACAATGGCCCACTCCTGAGGATGTAACTTCAAAAGACTGGGTATTTGCATACCCGAAGGTGGGGAATTTGCGTTCACCTGCCCCTAGATATTCCCCAGGAAACACACTTAACTCTCTTTGTTCCAAGAGTCCATTCTTGACTGGCACATTGTTCAGTATAGTCCTTGAACCTCCATGTCTCACATCGGTCACATCTCTCCCCTTGAGAGTTATATACAATCCCAGCCCAGAATAATACATAAACCATTCATTTAATAGAATGGAACCAAAAGATACTTAAACTTAATTCAATAAGGTGTCCTAAGGAAATGGCAAGAAACTGCCATATCTGTCACAACTATATACCATGAATGTACTATATACTCTGATAAAATCAGGTACTAGGCATCTATATTTGGGCACCAACAATTAATGGATATTATTTACTTTAGTCTCTCTGTGCCTTAGCTTTCTATCTTCAAAATGGGATGATACCACCTCCTCACCTCACCAGGTTTTTGTGAAGATAAATTAACAATACAATGGCAATTATAAAAAGTGACACACACAAAGAAGACTGGCTTGTTTTTCTAATCTCTTATTTATAGCCACTTCAATTTAAAATAGTGTGGTCTCATCTCAGAACTGTATTTCTTCTCTAAGTATCATCTTTAGATATACACTTCTGGTCCAATGTAACTTTTGATATATGAGGTTGGAAGCACAGTAGATCTGGATTTTTCACTGAGAAAGCCATCCAGCTATGTTTCACTACACGCAAGGCTGCTTTGGCTTTTTTATTATAATGCAAGATCTATTATAATCTTTGAGAGTCAAGTAGGACCCATGACATCTCTTCTATGCTGCTAGCCTGCTTCGGAGGGTAGGCTGCATGGAAGAGGGTGCTGGAGCTTATGTGTGGGTGTGCACCCAAGGCTGGTACTCTGTGTGGTATCCAGAGAAGGTCTTCATTCCTCGGGCAACCTATTTCCACTTTGCATATGTGGGGTTTTTTTTATGGTACTTGAACTGACCGCACCAAACCCACAACTTTAACAAACTGTGGGTGCAACTTTTGAAACGCCCCAGAACCCACCCCTCTCCGGAAAAAAATCACAGCTTTCTTACAGCCCTATGTCTCCATCCTTTTATTTTTTATTTTCCCCTATGTTTCAGGGTTATTCTATTTTTCAGGTTTTCTAAAAGTTGCTGGTGCAACCAGATTGGCCTTCTATTACTTTTGCAATTTTCTTTTTTCAATAGGATAATTTTCTGATGTGCCTCAGATAGTTCTTCATCCAGAAATGCTCAGCTAGTCCAAATTCCTCTTTTTCCTTGGTCTTGCTACCCATGCTACCTTCCCTATTAAGAGCCAATTTCTGCCTTCAAGTACATGCTAATTCTAGTTACAGCACTGACAGTCATGTGAGCGCATGCAAGGACAGAATTTGGCCCTCATTCCCAGTTGTGTAAATTCCCATCTTTTTGATGTCCATCATAGGTTTGAAATTGTATGAAGGAAAAAAGAAGGAAAAGTGCTACTTTTTGTCTAGTGGTAACAATAACAGAAAATCTCACGTTTTGTTTCGCAAAGATGTTTTATTACTATATATCAACATAAATAATATTCATCACCCAGTAAAAGTTCAAATAGTAGGAGTGACAATGCACCAACATTGTTTCTTGTTTTGGACATCCCCATAATGGAAACTTTTTGGATGGATATGTAATGTGCCTCAGAGTCCACTGGCAGATAGGAATAGATTCTGAGGTCCCTTTCTTGGAGTTAAGGTCTGAAAGTAAGAATTCCTGAAAAACTATGAAGACTGTCTTATATTTGTTTTACAGAGCAAAGCAATGTATTTTCAATAACCTTACCACAGATGGTATACCATCTGTTAGCATATGGCATTGACTCTTGAAGGAATGTGTTCGATAATATATGTAGTTTTGGTCATTTAAATAAAACAATTTAAAAAAAAGAGGATCCTGGGTCATACAATAGCTCACTAAGTGCCTTGATCCTATATTGTAACTTCAAGGGGTTCCATGCAGGCAGAACAGTCCACCTGCATGGATCACAATGCAGGATCAGGGTCTAAAGGAGGAAAATTGTTCCAGAAGGTGGTTTAAATATAGCTCCCGTAGACTATATTTGGAAAAGAATGGCTTCTACTTACACCAGTACTGGAATTTGAATTTGTTCAGATTTCTTGAGCAGGGTGGGGGTGGGGAAGGGGTGGGAAAAGTGTGTATAGGTAAGTTTAGTTTATTTTTTGTCCAGAAAAGTATATTTGTGAATTGGGATAACTACTTCACTGGCATAGCTATAATACTGTAAAGTGCTCTAAAACAATAAGATATGAGGAAATATTGATAGGTGATGACTGCGATATCAGGGCATAGTCTAGTTAAGAGATGTCAGTTTTGTTATTAACAGAGGCCAGCTTACACTCTCTTTCACATGTGCAACTCCATTCATTAGCCTGATTCTCCAGTTCATTTCACTAGTTTATGTGGGTGGGACTCCACTGAAGTCAGACCCGCATAAACTCAGTGGCATTACACCAGCACAAAAATGGTATAATGGAGCTGAGAATCCGGTGTACAGGCAATGGGATTTCACCCATGCAACTGAGAGTAGAATCTAGCCCCTAAGTTTTACACATCTTTTGTTTTTAGAAGAAGTATGCGGACTGAGTAAGCATGCAACAGTATGGGTATGGACTGTATGTATTTCTACATGCTATGACCAGGAAGAGAATTTCATGGAACAATGGTGCATGCTCAGTAAATAAGATCTGTGTTCATTTTCAATGCTGGTTGCTGTTAGTTTCTGGCAAGAAAGGTACTATACGATGTCAGACTAACCAACACCTATGGGGCATTATATAAGACCACTGCATTAAATAAAAGGGTTGGTGGTTTAGTTAAGCCTCTATTTTCCAAAGCAGATAAGCGGCTTTTTTTCTGAAGACAGGAAATATAAATTATTTAGCTTGTGATTTCATCAGTTTTTAATGGCTGGGTTTTTTAAAGAAAGCTTATAATGGTATATCGTCCTTTCAATTGCACTTAGCAACATGACTGTGCCTTAACAAAGGTTTTTGTTGCTTAATTTTCCATTAGCTTCTGGGCAATGGAACTGAACTTCTGATTTGAGTATTTTAGAACTTTTTCTCCTCAGATCTCTTTTGGACTTAAAAGAAGTGTTAGGCTTTTTTCACGTTAGCACTTCTGCCTGCAAAACTTTTGTCGGTCAGGGGTGTGAAAAAAAGACATACGTTTCACCGACAAAAGCAGTGGGGTGGACAGCACTATGTCAGCGGGAGAGCATCTCCTGCCAGCACAGACCAGCTACACAGGATACCTTACAGCGGCACAGCTGCAGCGGTATAGCTGTGCCACTGTAAGGTCCGTGGTGTAGACATAGCCTTAGACTGATGAACTGACTTAAGACACATTGATACTACTGTCTTGTGGTGTGTGATTACAGCTCATGTACACATAGCCAAGCTCACTTTAATTTAGCCATTTGGGGTACCAGAGAAGTGAAGCTATAGCAGCATGGGCTTTGGTGCAGACTGTACAAGCTTTCTCGGAAACTGGGTAACTAGTCAGGTGGCTAGCCCACGCTGCCCCAGCTTCACTGCTCCAGTATCCGAACTATCTAGATTAAAGCTAATTCAAATATGTGACAAGAGCTATGATCACGCCACATGACTGTAGTGCATACATACCCTTAGACCCCTGGTGTTCCTTGAAGGGGAGCTTCTTTCAGATCCTTTTGCCACAAAAGACTTCCACAAAAAAACATATTGTCTGTATTTCTTTGCCCATCTGCCCAGAGACATTAATGCCACATAAGCCCTCAGCTGTATAGCAGATGCCCCTCACTCAAAGAGCTTAAATACAGCACATTGTTATAAGAAACTGACATAAGAACAAGAAATATGTGTTGAAATCCAATTTGTTTTGCATGCCCACCGTGATAGGGACAACGTCCCGCTTGGACTAAATGATTAACACAACAAGCCATTTTTGGATACTCAGTGAGACACCTTAAAGGAGTCTGACTGACTATCAGGCCCATCTAAGGTGTCTCAAAATGGACATGCAAAAATATGAGGCACACAAAATCACTAATCACTTCTGAAAACCTTGTCCCCTATATATACACCACAGTTTGTAAATGCAGTCTAAGTTTATAGAATACTGTGAGGGTTCCCTGAGATGAAAAGCACTATTTTCAAAATAAACATTAGGTCACTATTAAACGTGGTGTGAAAGTGTGTTTGTAATTCTGTGTTCCTAAATAAACCCATAAATGAAAGCTTAGTGTATGTTGTTTGCAGATAAACAGTGAGTATTATCATGTTTTAGACTATTTTCACCAAAAACATTATGTGGGTTACAAGCAATGATTTGACACTGTATCTAAGGATATAAGCAAAGCAACAACATAGTTTATTTTCAATCCAAAACAGATCTCACTTTCAGCATGTTGCCAGCGTAGGTCCCAGATTAATCATATGCATAACTTTAAAGTGGGAGTAGTTCTATTGATTTCAAAGGTCTACTCATTTGCTTAAGGTCACATACATGTGCAAGTATCTTGCTGAATCAAGACTTTAGTCACATGTATGATTCTCCTTTTATTGTGTCCTGCTCTATATATTTGTTTCTTTTGTTACTGTTCCTAAAAAAATGGTGGGTTTTGGTACCTTTTCATCTCTACAACTTTCATTTCAAAATAGCCATGCAGCCATGCAGCAATTTTAAATATCAGATGTACTATATAAAAACAATAAATCATTCCTAACAGCCATTCTTCAGTCATTCAGATCTGACCTAAGATAAAGCCAGCTGAGAAAAGGGTAATTTTTGTAAAGGACCTCTGATTTATACAAATTGTTGTTGTTGCAGCTAATTATTTTAGAGCATATTGCAAATATAAGGCAATGAAAATAAACCAAAGCACTATAAAATTAGTTATGCAGATGCTGAAGACAGTTTTATTCTCTGTTATTACTACTATTCTGCTTCATTTCTTATGTATAAAACAGACTAATGGTGTAAATACATATAATACATATAATTTTAATATGCTCTGTTAATAAAACCAGTAGTTTGAAAGTGATGTTTAGATATAAATTAGTTTACAAATGAGCATCAAATACAAATTCAGATCTCATTTCAGACAGATGGGTAGTACTGTGCTGCCAATATTCTAACAAGGGGCTTCCACAAAAAAATGTGCCCTTTGGCCTGTGACAAAGCTAATGTGTATGTAATAAAGGCAGTGAGGTGTATGCTTTCTGAATGGAGGGGAGAGGGACTGAGAAATCTCTTTGCTTTCCTATTTAAACAAAAATAATCATAACCATAATCCCTGATTTGCAGCTTTTTAAAAGTGATGGCATGATAGAAGTCCCAAGGATCAAAGCAACACCACCTGGCAAACAAGCTTCTATTAAGCTGCACTCTGCAGGAAACATCTATATTTTTTGCCTGAAAAGTTATTCTAAGTATATTGATAGAACAACACAGTACTCAGGAGTCTGCCTCTTTCCCACCCTGTGTCCCAACATACTTCCTATACTAGGGATGAAGAGGAGGATGTAGCATTGTTGCCAGCTACACCACTATGATGCTCATCCAAGACTCTCCCGTGTAAAGGGAATCCCCAGCAGGGGACAGGTAGATAGTTTCCACTTCCTTTTTCCCTTCTGAGCATTGCAAAGAATCTATCCCTATGTATTTATGGCATCCCTCACAAGAATTAATCAAACAAGTGACTCGTTTAGCTCAGTAACCTATCTCTGACAGTAAGCATTACGTGATTCTGCAGAGAAAGGTGCAAGAACTCAATAACCTAATAAGTACAGAATAACGTAACCATATTATGATTTTCCTTCCAGCCCCAGTTATTGGTTGGCTTATGCAGAAAAGCATGAGGGTTTATCATCACATATATACAAAAGTATCACAACTGTGGATACCTATAATTACCTATAATGCTATTCCTTTGAATCCTACTAAGCAGTTGATCCCAATGATATACTGTGGTAATGAGTTCCACATGTTAATTATGTGCAGTGTGAAAAAAAGTGCAAAATGCTTTGCAGATAGGTACTGTACAATGGAGAGATTATACTTAAGAAATGCACACAGTGAACTCAGGTAGACAGAAAGGGGGAAATGATGCTCATATATGGAATAGAGGAAATGAAAAGAGAGGCAAAATGTAATAGTGATAAAGAGTTCAATGAGGGAGGACTCATTTTTCAGTGTAAATATAATGTAGTGGCCATGTCATTATTACAGTACTACTAAAACATTAATATTCTATGTAAAGTGTCATTTTTACTTTTATCAAATAAGGGCACAGTTTAAAAAATGCAATTCTTTCAAAGCTGTTGTACCTCGAATTAGGTTGTGGGTTTATCTTACAGAATCTGAAAAGCTGGTTTGTTCTAAGAACAATTCATGGTAGCAAATTGGAATAATGCATTAAGAAGCAGATAATATCTGATGATTGATATCTGATGATTGACCTTACTACTCCATTAAGTATCCTGTATTTGCCTTGATTGTTAAAATATAGTTGTCTGAACTTTCTATAACTTTTAAAATGAAGGAAACTGAAGTCAAAAAAATTGTTCAGGTGATGAAATTTTCTTAATGAAATTTTAAAATAAGCTTTCAAATTTCTTTTCTGCTCAGGGCTTCAACTAGCAAATTTTGTATACCAAGTTCCAAGTCTGGGATGATAAGAAAAATTATCTTGAGCTTACTTGCTGGAACAATCTACATAATGCCACATGAAAAATTGCAAGCTTGATTCCCTACTGCACCTGAGGCTGTTGGGAGCAGATCATGGTTCCCTGATTCCCAGCCACCTGACCTCAATGGGTGCCAACTTTAACTTATGCCACTAATGTAAGGTCCCTCGGGCGTCTATGCCAGTGAAGAATAGGGTATAGCATAGTAGAATTCTGCCTTTGACAACCTAGATTTGCTAGGTTGCTGGCTGAGGCAGCAACAATCTGTCAAAACTACTAGGCAATGAAAGTATTCCAAGCCAGGTTATGACCCTGAGCAGACTGAAAAGACTGTTTCCCTTAGGAGCCTATATAGCTGCCTTGGGATCACCTGGGTTGGTCCTCACCTTCAATTGTCTGATCCCTGATTGAATGGTGTGGGGCCTATCACAAGACCCACAGGTAATTGCCTCTGACTCTGGGATGACTCATAAGGCTTATGTGGGCTCTGGCTCAGAGCTAACTCAAAGATGACTCAACACAGTCATCTCCCATCCCCTAATTTCTCTTTCCCTGTTGTGGATTATGGGAGACAGTCAGCCTAAATCCGCCCATATCTAAAAGCCCTCCCCTTAGCTGGTGGGGAGAGGCCAGTGAACCCAGGCCACAACTGAATACTGGGGACAACAAATGAAAGAACAAGGATGTGAGTGAAGGTCATAAGGTGAAAATCAGGTACCCAGAAGGGACACCAAGCACAGAACCCCCAACAGCGCCCATGGCTCCTCAAAGACATTCAACAAGTCAAAAAACCCAGAGAAACTCTGCTCAGAGACGTGACCACACTAGGGGTCAGAAATAGGCCACACTGGCAGAGCAACCCCATCCAACTTCCTCCTCCTGGTGTGATGGATGGCCATATGGGCCAGTGCCAGGAGCAAGTTGATGAGGAGGTTCCATGACTTTGTGCTACCACAGATGGGGTGTGCTAGGATCAAGAGGTACAGGGAAAAGTCCAGCCAAAACCTTTTTGAAAGGCTCTGGAGGAGCCAGAAGAGAGACTAATGCAATCTGCAAAGATGTGCACCAGTGTTTTCCTCTCGCCCCAAAAGGGATAGGTGGCGGGAGAGTTTGTGAACTGTGCCAGGTACACACTTATGCTCACAGCACATGAAGAAGCTGCTAACTAATATCCCTGGTGGGCCATGGGACCAGAGTGGAGTACAGACTGGTCTACCAGCGTTGCTTGCCTAGTTAGGTGGCAATAGATCGCGCCACTTGTTGTTAGAATAGGACACAAGGGCAAGGAAGTGAATGGTGTGAAGCACAGATGCATGCAGATGTTTTCTGGGCATGGTGTGGAGGAGGACCAACTGGATGTCATTTAGCCGATTTAGATTGCATGTCGGGAATGGCCAGGGAGGCTGATGTGGCAGGAGTCTGATGACGAGATCCAGTGGGCAAAGGTGGTAGGTAGGTGAGGAGCACCCTCCTGCAGGACCTGCTCAAGGAAAGCAAGAGAAGCAGGAGGTAAGGCTGCCTTTACCTCCTAGAGCACACAATGGGGGACCCATGGGGTGGACAGCCCCAGGAACTGGCTAAGTGCCATGGGGTCAATCCAGTCTCTCTGATCATAATCCAGGAGGTCTCCAATTCTGGTGGTACTAGCCAGGACCAACTTCCCACCACTTGCATACATAGATGGGGGTTGTGTAGCAGGGTTTTTGCAAGGAGGTCCACCCTCTTGGTGGCTGCTATGGACTTGATCATGAAGAGTAGCTTCCAGGTCCTAGGGAGGTTCTGGTAGAAGACCAGCACCTCAGAGGGGTCTTGGGGGAGACTTCTCAGGTGGAGGTACAAGAATTGTCAGTTGTATCAGAGCCCTTTGAGGTCGCAGAGGGAGATGTGCACCAGAACACTCCATGCCAGACTACCTGCACTTTAAAGGAATCGCTGCAGGGCCTGAAGGAGGAAAGCATGGACCTGGCTGCAAATGCAGACCGAGCCCTGTCCCCGCTCCCCTTATGGGAAGGATGGGAGAGAGGAGAGGGTTCCAGTGCAGGAGGCACTGTCATCAATGGTGGAATTGGCTCAGAGGGAAGCAGAGCTGTCTCAGCTTGTTGCAAAGCAGCCAAGGTGTTGGCAGATGCCATGAGGCGTGGGTGTTTGGGTGCCGTTACATTGAGGAGGTGGGAGATGGGGCTCACTGGACTGGTGTTTGGCAGTAAGTGTTGAGTTTCTGAGAATCAGGCAGATTGTTTCATTT
Organism: Eretmochelys imbricata; assembly: GCF_965152235.1. Classification (NCBI taxonomy): domain Eukaryota; kingdom Metazoa; phylum Chordata; order Testudines; family Cheloniidae; genus Eretmochelys; species Eretmochelys imbricata. The sequence goes on along the minus strand of NC_135575.1, from coordinate 113,069,917 downwards.
TCCAGGAAGTCTGGTAGGTTCATGTCTCTGAGATATGTGTTTAGAATTTCCATTCGCTCACTGTTACAGAAGCACCTTTAACCCCCACTCCTTCACGGTCTGCACAAGAAATGCTCTCCCAGGTTACAGGCCTCCAGTCATCATCTTCCTCTGGGCAGGGATCCTCCTTCTTGAGCACAGGTTTAGGCTTGTAGTCACCTTACATTCCACTGTTGATTCCCTCAGCCAGTCTGACTAAAGTCCAGCCCCGGCATTTTGTTTCTCTCCAAGGGCTATGACCAGTGTATGACAGAGGTTACCAGTAACCAAATAGCTCTTTCAAAGAGAGTACATTTAGTTTAGGATAAAAACCTTACAGAGAAAAGATATAAAAGAATCTAAATGCATATTTAACCTTACCAGTGGCCCCCATCAGTCCTGTGGAGACGCTGGGAGGTTCCAGTCCTCCACACTCTTCTGAAGGGTTTGTTTCCCCCTTGGACAAAAAGTCATGTCCACTTGTTGAATAAAAATGAAGCCCCCTCCATCAGTTCAAGCTCAGCTTTTATACCCCAGAAGCCTTTGTTCTCAGGCCTCCTGAAACAGGTAAAACCTGTCACTGCCATTTTCCCCAGGGGCTGTGCATAACCAGCTTTGGGATTTTGCATTAATCCTTAGTGATTCCAGGTTCCACAGAAAACCCACTCAATGAGCCAGGAACAGACAAGTGTATATATAGCACTTATTGATACAAAGGTCCATGAACATTCTAGGCAGGGGTGAAAGTAACTTACATTCCTTACTGGTACAGTCGTATCACAAGCAACCCACCTCTCCTACACACTTAACTTCATGGAACCTTTTGGATTACTTTGATATAGAAATTAAAGCTACTACTACCAATACTGTCTCTAATAAAATTGTAATATTGGAATAAAAGCCTGAAAAGTGAAAACTCACTGTCACATTTCTTTCCTTCCTCCTCCTTCGGCTAGGCTGCGGAAGGCGGCCTGGCTTGGCGCTTCACCCCCACCTCGCACTCAGTAGCAGCCATGGCTCCTCTCCAGCTTGCGGAGGGGAGGAGGGGGACTGGCTGACGGAGAAGCCCGGGGGTGCCTGCGTAACAGCTTAAACTCAGCTGCGTCCACAGTTCAACCTGCGGGATTAGGGGCCATTTCTGGCATCTTTATTTATTTCATAGTTGCTAGTGTGACCAAGGAGCAGTTTTTTTCTGCCCTGGATCTAATACACAAATACAATCAGAATCGGGGACCATTTCCAAGTTCAAATCTCTCCCTCCCCATCTCTCCCTCCCCAAACTGCTTGCAGATCCTCGTTGAAATGTTACTTTTAAAAAAATGGAGAACGTGGTGGGAAAATGTGTCATGATGATCGGGGCTTATTTTTGGCAAATAAAGTTTGCTAAAGCAAGGAAAGAATCACAGGGAAAGCAATTAGCCTGATAGACAAAACCACAAAGAGATCAGAGGGGAAAGCTGAATATTTAGGGAAATTATTGTGCTGCCTTTGAAAAAAAAATAGTTTCCATTCCACCCTATTTATATATTGAATTAAACACCTGAAATGTCAGTAGGCGATATGGGCATGATCTGAGATCTTTCTGTTTTGTTTTTGTATTCTGCGGAGGCTGAAATTGACAACATTTTCTCTAAGTATCTTGCATATTTCATGAAGGCTATTCTAGTTGTCCATCATTCACTTCTCCTTCACCCTACTACTAGCCACCCCATTGGTGCCCCCTGTGCCCTTTTATGCACCTGGGAAATTAAATAATCCTTGAGATCTGTGAAATTGCTAGGAAATAAGGAAGATCTAGGTGGGGCACTGGTGGGCATGGCACAGCGCAGCCCCTTGCCCCCTGGCTGGCTGGCTGTGGTTTTTGCCTCAGTTACTTACTCCTTGGCAGACCCAGCCCAGCGCCGGGTGCAGTGGCAGCTGCTGGCTCTCTGCTATGGCTGGTTGCTATGTGTCACAATGCAGGTGCCGCCGACCAGCAGCGACCCCAGCAACTGGGCCCTGCGGGCTGCTGCCTGTTTAAACTGAGTTTAAGCTGTTATGCAGCCAGTCCTGCAGGTTGAACTGCGGAAGGAACATAAGCTGAATTTAAGCTATTATACAGTCAAAAGAGGTGAAAGTAAGCCGGTACTGAATGCTTCGGCCACTTTCTTACCCGTACGCTGCTGCACTTTTTTTTACCGGTACGCCATACCAGCCCATACCAGCTTACTTTCACCGCTGATTCTAGTGCCCGTAATATCTGGTCCATCTCAATATAATAGTCTTCAAAATTTTCATGCTGTCAAGGGCTTGCTCAAACATACATATAACATTCATAATGTAAATACAATAGTCTCAAGAGACACATGCGTTTGGGGCAAAAGATCTATCTGGCTTCAAGATTAAACTTGATAAGTTTATGGAGGAGATGGTATGATGGGATAACATGATTTTGGCAATTAATTGATCTTTAACTATTCTTGGTAAATAGGCCCAATGGCCTGTGATGGGATGTTAGATGGGATGGGATCTGAGTTACTACAGAGAATTCTTTCCTGGGTATCTGGCTGGTGAATCTTGCCCACATGCTCAGGGTTCCGCTGATCGCCATATTTGGGATTGGGAAGGAATTTTCCTCCAGGGCAGATTGGAAGAGGCCCTGGGGGTTTTTCACCTTCCTCTGCAGCATGGGGCACAGGTCACTTGCTGGAGGATTCTCTGCACCTTGAAGTCTTTAAACCATGATTTGAGGACTTCAGTAGCTCAGACATAGGTGAGAGGTTTATTGCAGGAGTGGGTCGGTGAGATTCTGTGGCCTGCATTGTGCAGGAGGTCAGACTAGATTATCATAATGGTCCCTTCTGACCTTAATATCTATGGGTCTATTGTCTATGAGTCATAACTGTCACACACATTTGAGGAGAAATGCTTCAACGCATTCCAAACACTTACTTCCATAAGGACCCAATTTTTAAAGGTATTCAGGTGCCTAAAGATGCAGATAGGTGATTTTGAAAATTCCACTAGGCACCTATTAGCATTTACGTTTGGCCCTAAGTGGCTTGTAAAGTACATGGTTGGTTTTTTTACACTAATTCTTCTACCTCTCTCTTTGGGTCCTCTCTTACCCAATATGCAGTTATCTGCACCAATCTGACCCAACTATAATATTTAACGTTGGGAGAGAAAATCCTCTCTAGACTAAGGAAGAACACTTTTATAAAAGGAATCTGAGGTTTCTCCTCCATCTATACAAACCTCCCTCCATCCCCCCTCCACCAGAAAACCATACTATGCTTCTTCCTGACACAGTGTTGTGACAGGTGTAGGGCTACAGCGTTGTCAGTTATAATCCCTTACATGTCACACCTTCAATCATGCAATGGGCCATGCATGTTAAACAGAAGTCTGTTGTTTTCTAGTCTGTGGCAACAGAGTGCCAGGACATATGCTGTATAACCATATGGGTTTCTCTTTGCAGGACATATGTTGTACATCCTTAGGCATGAAAGCAACTAACAGGCAACTGTAAAAAAAAAAAAAAAAAGCTCCAGAGTAGCATTTTGTTTTTAAAATTACATTGGTAATTTATTCCATGGAGAGATTTAGAATTTAAGTGAGAGGTACAATGGCTGTGAATGAGAGCAACATGCCACAACATTTCAGCATAATTTCCTTCCAAAGAATTATCATAATTTTCACATGCAGGTAGAATATATAGACTTGAGTAGATTAGTTTATGGAAGTAGAAATGGAAAAGTGACACAGAGAGGAGAACAGAGCTGAAATTTCAAAAGTAGTAAAAGTACAAGTGGGTCCTTCTGTGGTATGACGACAATGAGGAAAGAATATGAGGTTGCACTAGAAGGTAAGGAAAAGAAGAACAAAATGAAGAGTCATTAAGATGAACTGTCTATTTCACTTCTAGATCACTGTTTTAATCTCATCCAGGTTATTAGCCAGACAAAGTTATTTTCTTCTGCTGGCTTTTCTTTGGCCTTTGTGAAATGAGCTGTTGAGCTCAGTCCAGTTTTTAGTGTACAGATCATCAGTATCTCCACGACTATTGGCACAAATTGGCGTAACAACCTAGGAACTGCCAGACCGGATCAGACCTATTGTCCCTCTAGGCCAGTATTCTGTCTCTGACAGTGGCTAAGTTCCAGCTGCTTCAGAGGAAGGTGTCAGAGCTCTGCTGAATATAGATATGGGATAATCTGCCCCCCACATCAGGTGTCAGCCACTGTTAGAGACTGTCTTAAACCCTGAACCATGTGGTTTAATATTCCTTCCAAATTATTTGTTATCATTAATTATGATGACTCTGGATAGTCTTGCTATACATAACATGCCCAATCCATTTTTAATTTTACGAGATTCTTGTTTTCATTGACTTCCCATGGCAATGAGTTCTACTGTCTAATTATGCCTTGTATAAAAAAGTACTTCCTATTATTAGTTTTGAATTTGCCATCTTTTAATTTAATCAACTATCTCTTCATTCTTGTGTTCAGACAGGGAGAACAGAAGCTCTCAATCTACCTTCTCTATACCATTCATTACTTTAAAGACTTTTGTCATGTACCCTCCGACTCGTTTCCTTTCAAGGGTAAACAATCCTAATATTTTCAATCTCTCTTCATATGAGAGTTTTTCATGCCCTTGATTATTCTTGTTGCCCTTCTCTGAGCCCTCTCTGGTATCCTTGTTGGTGGTCTAGGTCCTATTGAACAAATACCCACCTCACAAAAAGCAACATAGCACCTTGCTGGCAGAGAAGCCAAGGATAAGTGAGCAGGGAAACTAAAGTATCCTCTCCCCCACAGGGATGGCAATGAGATATTTAGCGGGAGATGAAGATGAGGAGACAGAAGCTTATACTTACATTACCTGTACTATACCTCCTGCAGGGATAGAAAACTTAAGTTTCTTGGCTGGGAATTCAGCACCTCAGTAACTCAGCCAGAAGTTATGGGTCTATTACAGGAGTGGGCGGTCTATAAGTCTATGAGGACTTGTAACAAATGTAAAGGTACTCTGGTATGTGAGGGGTCAACAAGTTCCTACTTCTCACATGGCTGAACTGAGCATGGTTATACAAGGAAAGGGAAAGCTGGTGCAAAGGGGCTACTGAGGGAAGGGTGTGTTCTTCCATCTGACTGAAACTAGATAGGCCCCAGGGAATTATTATCTGGTAATACAGTGATTTGTTTCTGGCTTTCAGTTTTGTTTTTAGAGATAAAGCAAGCCCTAAGGAAAGGGACGTGACCTGAGCTTTAGCTGGGCCTTTTATTTTACCTTCCCCATCTGGTGAGACTACACACTGGGTTACAAGACTAAATTCACTTTTACTAAAGCCCCAAGAACAGTATGGTCTACAGTACTAGGAATGAGTTGAACAGTCCAATTAAAACAACAGGCCCTCTCCCACAGTTGGTTTTGAGATCTGGGCGCATTTAGTCAATACCTAACCCCTCACCTCAGTTCTGCAAGCTTTGCCACTCTCTGGGGTTTCCCTGGTAGTGATTTCCCAAACAGCACAGTGCTCTGCAGAGACCCAACATTTCATTGGATTGCAGCTTTCCAACTAAGAAATAAATCCTGAGGTCCACAACTACAAGGATGAGTAGTGGGTTCACTTCCATTCCCTGAGGCTGGGAGGAAGTCTGTAAACAAATGAATGATGCTGCGGGGAGAGTTGGGGAATGGAAAAGGCTGGGAGAAGAATACAAAGTTTCCACTGAAGATTGCTGGCACTGACTGGAAGGGGGAAGTCCTCCTACCTCAAAAGACCCAATTAGTCTGGGAAACTTTGCATAAGAACTTGGGAACACTTATCTGAAGTGAACCAAAATTGAGAAACTTTGTAGACTCACTATTATTAGCCAAATATTTTTTTCCAAAAGAATCTGAAACCTCTTGGATTGAAAACATCAGTGGCTTCAGTCATTATATTCCTCTGTCGGTCACTTTTTGAACCCTTGGGACTACTATTTTACACTCTAAGCCACAATTCCCTCTCTCTCCTATTAGCATAGCACACGTGTAATATGTAGACACACACATATTATTCGCAGTAATTATGCTACACACACACCTACGTTCCAAAAGAGAGAGTTAAAATTTGCCTTGATCATGATCCTAGTAAATTAAGAAATTTGAAAGACCTTGCTTTAAATGGTTCGTGACTCTTTAACAAGCATTACCATTTTAAAGACATTTTTAAATGCTCATTTTTCTAAACTTTTCAAATGTAGCACTGAAATCATTTTGATCATAGCTATGTCTAATTCACTTTTAATTGCACAATAAAAAATGCCCAACTTCCTCTCTCTTTTTGGCTGATTTTTATTATTTAAAACAACCATTTTTTGTGTGCTAGGAAAAATATTTACTCCAAAATTAAAAACAGGTTTCTGTGTGGGTGTTCTAGTGTCTTTGTGGGTTGCTGGCTTTAGAAATATTTTGGCGTAAGGTTGTGCTATGTGAGCTTTATGAGTTTTTGAAATTGTTAAAATGTTTTAGGGTCTTATTCAACATATGGGAGTGTTCCTTCCCCCATCATTTTTCACTAGAAATTATAGCCTTAATGTAGCTTGCAATAAAGGTTAAAACAAAGATTTAGGGTATGGAAACTTTACCACTAAAGATTTGTGTTATGGGGACTCCTCCACCAGTGTTATGTCTAAGATGTACATGAGTATAAATAAGAGCCAGAAATTAAGGGAAAGAGACAGCATGAAATTCTAGCCTCACTGAGGTCAATGGGAGTTTTGCCATTCATTTCAATAGGACCATAATTTCAATACCGTCAATAATTTTCAGTTTCCTAGATATGACCCTAATTCATGAAACCATCCCTATTCAGCAAAGCACTTAAGTACTAGCCTTAAGCTCATGGTATTTCAGCATGTTCTGTAGTGCTATGCTTAACAGAGATGGATTTATACACTTGCTTAACTGCTTTCCTGAAGTTGGGTCTATTTGAAGAGAGCATCATTAGGTGTCAATGGAATAGCCTTAAAAACAGGCACTTAAAGAGCAATAATGAGTTAGAGTTCTCTTAAATAAAACTTTTAAAATCTGATATATCTCATCTCCTTCCTTCCGTCACACTCACCTGAGCAATCCACAAGTCCCTTCCCTCTGAAAAGCCTTGTCACAGAAATGCTTCTCATCTTTTCTTTCTCCCACTCACCTCTGCAATCTCTCCCCACCCAAGAATTTTGTTCTTGAGCTATTCTTACATCCCTCTAACCTTCCACCCTGCTCAGTAATTATGATATTTAGACCATTTATTCAAGTGACACAGTGTAACTCTTACCCTCTCTGAACCAAGAGTAAAAATTCATATTTCAGAGAAAGCAATTTTCTGCTTTAGACTACCATTCCCTGTTCATCTTAATAAGCCTAATTGCTTATTGCTGCTCATCAACTTGATGTCCTGTTGCCCTCTCAGATGTGTCCAGAATCCTCTGTGCCTATCACAGCAAAATAAAGCATGAGGATGAAATGAATGAACAGAAAATAGCGTAGTTACATTTTGAATATGAATGGAGGAAGAGTGGGCTAGACAGGTTATTAGGAGGTTGAAGGGTGTGTACAAGGTGTTGGAGAGGATGGTAGTGACAGTGGTAGCCGATCTGGGTGGGAGTGGAGAAAAGAACACTGAAAAGAAGAAAAAAGAAAAGGAGCACTTGTGGCACCTTAGAGACTAACAAATTTATTTGAGCATAAGCTTTCGTGAGCTACAGCTCACTTCATTGGATGCATGCCATGGAAAATACAGTAGGGGGATTTTATATACACAGAGAACATGAAACAATGGGTGTTACCATACACATTGTAACGAGAGTGATCGTTAAGGTGACAGGTTTCAGAGTAACAGCCATGTTAGTCTGTATTCACAAAAAGAAAAGGAGTACTTGTGGCACCTTAGAGACTAACCAATTTATCTTGCCAAATTAACAGTATGCATCTGATGAAGTGAGCTGTAGCTCACGAAAGCTTATGCTCAAATAAATTGATTAGTCTCTAAGGTGCCACAAGTACTCCTTTTCAGGTAAGGTGACCTGTTACCAGCAGGAGAGAAAAAAAACCTTTTGTAGTGATAATCAAGGTGGGCCATTTCCAGCAGTTGACAAGAATGTGTGAGGAACAGTAGGGGGGAAAAATAAATCTGAGGAAATAGTTTTACTTTGTTTAATGACACATCCACTCCCAGTCTTTATTCAAGCCTAATTTAATTGTGTCCAGTTTGCAAATTAATTCCAATTCAGCAGTCTCTTGTTGGAGTCTGTTTTTGAAGGTTTTTTGTTGTAATATTGTGACTTTTAGGTTTGTAATCAAGTGACCAGAGACATTGAAGTGTTCTCCGACTGGTTTTTGAATGTTATAATTCTTTACGTCTGATTTGTTTCCATTTATTCTTTTACGTAGAGACTGTCCGGTTTGGCCAATGTACATGGCAGAGGGGCATTGCTGGCACATGATGGCATATATCACATTGGTAGATGTACAGGTGAAGGAGCCTCTGATAGTGGCTGATGTGATTAGGCCCTATGACGGTGTCCCCTGAATAGATATATGGGCAGAGTTGGCAACGGGCTTTGTTGCAAGGATAGGATCCTCGGTTAGTGTTTTTGTTGTGTGGTGTGTGGTTGCTTTTGAGTATTTGCTTCAGGTTGGGGGCTGTCTGTAAGTGAGGACTGACCTGTCTCCCAAGATCTATGAGAATGATGGGTCATCATTAAGGATAGGTTGTAGATACTTGATGATGCCCTGGAGAGGTTTTAGTTGGGGGCTAAAGGTGATGGCTAGTGGCATTCTGTTATTTTACACATTACAAATTGGAATTAATTTGCAAACTGGACACCATTAAATTAGGCTTGAATAAAGACTGGGAGTGGATGTGTCATTACACAAAGTAAAACTATTTTCCCAGATTTATTTTTTCCCCCTACTGTTCCTCACACATTCTTGTTAACTGCTGGAAATGGCCCACCTTGATTATCACTACAAAAGGTTTTTTTTCTCTCTTGCTGGTAATAGCTCACCTTACCTGATCACTCTCTTTACAGTGTGTATGGTAACACCCATTGTTTCATGTTCTCTGTGTATATAAAATCCCCCCACTGTATTTTCCACTGTATGCATCCGATGAAGTGAGCTGTAGCTCTCAAAAGCTTATGCTCAAATAAATTGGTTAGTCTCTAAGGTGCCACAAGTTCTCCTTTTCTTTTTGCGGATACAGACTAACACGGCTGCTACTCTGAAACCTGAAAAGAAGAAAGAATCTAGAACACTAATCATACTCTTATATTTAAATATAGGTGGGGCTGGTAGCACTGCCATTTAAGGTTGCCCAAACTTCCCATTATAAGACCCTTTTTCCATTGTTTATAATTTTTTCACATACTAAATGTTTGGGTTGAAATTTTATATGCTGGGTGTCTGCCCCAGACTAAATTGTACTGAAAGCTTCAAGCAAAGAGATTTGGCCATTTCGAGATCAAGGCTAAGGAAAATATGTTGTTTTGCCCATCTTAGCACCTCCACGCTTTGGAACAGAGACTTGAAATATGGCAAGAGGTGGCCTTTGTGTCAGATGTGTACCTTTTACAGTAAAGAATCATAGAACCATAGGGTTAGAAGGGACTGCAAAGTCATCTAGTCTAACTCCCTGCCAAGATGCAGGATTTGTTGTGTCTAAACCAGTGGTGGGCAACCTGCCGCCCAAGGGCCACACACGGACCACCAGAGCAAGCTGCTGATGGGCCGCCAGACCATTTGTTTACATTTGCATGGCTGCCCGCAGCTCCCAGTGGCCAGCTGGCCACCGCTTCCCACAGCTCCCACTGGCCGGGAATGGCGAATCGCGGCCGCTGGGAGCTGCAGGTGGCCGTGCAAATGTAAACAAATGGTCTGGTGGCCTGAGGTCACAGGTTGCCCTAAACCATGGTCTAACTGGTCTAAACCATCCAAGACAGATTGCTATCCAGCCAGCCTCCTTTTGTAAACCTCTAGTGCAGGAGCTTCCCCAACCTCCCTCAGCAGTCTGTTCCATTGTCCTACTGTTCTTACAGTTAGGAAGTTTTTCCTGTGATTTAAGCTAAATCTGCTATACTGTAGTTTGAACCCATTACCTCTTGTCCTGCCTTCTGTGGCAAAAGAGAACAACCTTTCTCCATTATTTGTATGGCAGTCTTTCAAGTATCTAAAGACAGCTATCATATCCCCCCATAATTTCCTCTTTTCCAAACTAAACATACCCAGTTCATTCAGCCTTTGCTCATATGGCTTGTATTCCATCCCTTTGATCATCTTTGTCGCTCGCCTCTGGATCCTTTCCAGTTTTTCAACATCCTTTCTACACATTGGTGACCAAAATTGGATACAGTACTTCAGCTGAGGCCTAACAAGCGCCAAGTAGAGCAGTGCTATCATCTCCCATAAGTTGCATGCTATGCCTCTGTTAATACACCCTAAAATTGCTTTTTTTGCAACATCATCACATTGCTGACTCATGTTGAGGTTGTGATCTACAACAACTCCCAGATCCTTCTCAGCAGAGCTGCTGCGAAGCCAGTTTTCCACCATTCTGTATACATGCATTTGGTTTTTCTTCCCTAAGTGTAGCACATTACATTTATCATTGTTGAATTTCATATTGTTCTGTATAGCCCAGTTATCCAATGTATCAAGATCCCTCTGAATTTTAGCTCTATCCTCCAGAGAATTGGCAACCCCCGCCCCCAGCTTTGTGTCATCTGCAAACTTGATCAGCATGCTCTCTGTACTGTGATAGACCCAGGCTGGTTGGGTACAGCAGAGTAGTAGAAGGCAGTAGTAGAAGGCCAGTTTTGTTCAATATCTTCATTAATGATCTGGAGGATGGCGTGGATTGCACCCTCAGCAAGTTTGCAGATGACACTAAACTGGGAGGAGAGGTAGATATGCTGGAGGGTAGGGATAGGATACAGAGGGACCTAGACAAATTATAGGATTGGGCCAAAAGAAATCTGATGAGGTTCAACAAGGACAAGTGCAGAGTCCTGCACTTAGGACGGAAGAATCCCATGCACCACTACAGCCTAGGGACCGAATGGCTCGGCAGCAGTTCTGCAAAAGGATCTAGGGGTTACAGTGGACGAGCAGCTGGATAGGAGTCAACAGAATGCCCTTGTTACCAAGAAGGCCAATGGCATTTTGGGCTGTATAAGTAGGGGCATTGCCAGCAGATCAAGGGATGTGATCATTCCCCTCTATTCGACATTGGTGAGATCTCATCTGGAGTACTGAGTCCAGTTTTGGGCCCCACACTACAAGAAGGATGTGAAAAAATTGGAAAGCGTACAGCGGAGGGCAACAAAAATGATTAAGGGACTGGAACACATGACTTCTGAGGAGAGGCTGAGGGAACTGGGATTGTTTAGTCTGCGGAAGAGAAGGATGAGGGGGGATTTGATAACTGCTTTCAACGACCTGAAAGGGGGTTCCAAAGAGGATGGCT